>NC_058081.1:193813034-194536797 GCF_014858855.1 Bufo gargarizans | reverse complement strand
ATGTTTTTTTAGCAGCCTTTAAACCCTGCAGCACATGCTGGGCTGAGTAGATGATGTAGAGTTAGAGAGCCATGTGCTCTTCCTAAGATGGCTATAAGACATGCTGTATTCCAGGTCACCCTGCTGCAATATCTTTGTAAATGATTTTCTCTTGTTTATTTCTCTGTATGCTTTGTTATATCCTGTAACTAGGGATGAGCGAACTCGAACTGTATAGTTCGGGTTCGTACCGAATTTTGGGGTGTCCGTGACACGGACCCGAACCCGGACATTTTCGTAAAAGTCCGGGTTCGGGTTCGGTGTTCGTCGCTTTCTTGGCGCTTTTGTGACGCTTTCTTGGCGCTTTTTGAAAGGCTGCAAAGCAGCCAATCAACAAGCGTCATACTACTTGCCCCAAGAGGCCATCACAGCCATGCCTACTATTGGCATGGCTGTGATTGGCCAGAGCACCATGTGACCCAGCCTCTATTTAAGCTGGAGTCACATAGCGCCGCCCGTCACTCTGCTCTGATTAGCGTAGGGAGAGGTTGCGGCTGCGACAGTAGGGCGAGATTAGGCAGATTAACTCCTCCAAAGTACTTGATTATTGATCGATCTGCAGCTGTGGATCATTGAGCTGCTGATACTCAATTGCTCACTGTTTTTAGGCTGCCCAGACCGTTTGTCAGTCACATTTTTCTGGGGTGATCGGCGGCCATTTTGTGTCTTGTGGTGCGCCAGCACAAGCTGCGACCAAGTGCATTTAACCCTCAATGGTGTGGTTGTTTTTTGGCTAAAGCCTACATCAGGGTGAAGCTGTCACACCAAGTGCATTTAACCAGCAATAGTCTGTTTATTTTTTGGCCATATAGCTACATCAGGGGCAAGCTGCGCCTGTCACCAAGTGCATTTAACCCTCAATGGTGTGGTTGTTTTTTGGCTAAAGCCTACATCAGGGTGAAGCTGTCACACCAAGTGCATTTAACCAGCAATAGTCTGTTTATTTTTGGCCATATACTACATCAGGGGCAAGCTGCGCCCGTCACCAAGTGCATTTAACCCTCAGTAGTGTGGTTGGTCAAGCTATCACACCAAGTGCATTTAACCAGCAATAGTCTGTTCATTTTTTGGCCATATACTAAATCAGGGGCAAGCTGCGCCCGTCACCAAGTGCATTTAACCAGCAATAGTCTGTTCATTTTTTGGCCATATACTACATCAGGGGCAAGCTGCGCCCGTCACCAAGTGCATTTAACCCTCAGTAGTGTGGTTGGTCAAGCTGTGACACCAAGTGCATTTAACCAGCAATAGTCTGTTCATTTTTTGGCCATATACTACATCAGGGGCAAGCTGCGCCCGTCACCAAGTGCATTTAACCCTCAGTAGTGTGGTTGGTCAAGCTATCACACCAAGTGCATTTAACCAGCAATAGTCTGTTCATTTTTTGGCCATATACTAAATCAGGGGCAAGCTGCGCCCGTCACCAAGTGCATTTAACCAGCAATAGTCTGTTCATTTTTTGGCCATATACTACATCAGGGGCAAGCTGCGCCAGTCACCAAGTGCATTTAACCCTCAGTAGTGTGGTTGGTCAAGCTATCACACCAAGTGCATTTAACCAGCAATAGTCTGTTCATTTTTTGGCCATATACTAAATCAGGGGCAAGCTGCGCCTGTCACCAAGTGCATTTAACCAGCAATAGTCTGTTCATTTTTTGGCCATATACTACATCAGGGGCAAGCTGCGCCCGTCACCAAGTGCATTTAACCCTCAGTAGTGTGGTTGGTCAAGCTGTCACACCAAGTGCATTTAACCAGCAATAGTCTGTTCATTTTTTGGCCATATACTACATCAGGGGCAAGCTGCGCCCGTCACCAAGTGCATTTAACCCTCAGTAGTGTGGTTGGTCAAGCTGTCACACCAAGTGCATTTAACCAGCAATAGTCTGTTCATTTTTTGGCCATATACTACATCAGGGGCAAGCTGCGCCTGTCACCAAGTGCATTTAACCCTCAATGGTGTGGTTGTTTTTTGGCTAAAGCCTACATCAGGGTGAAGCTGTCACACCAAGTGCATTTAACCAGCAATAGTCTGTTCATTTTTGGCCATATACTAAATCAGGGGCAAGCTGCGCCCGTCACCAAGTGCATTTAACCCTCAGTAGTGTGGTTGGTCAAGCTATCACACCAAGTGCATTTAACCAGCAATAGTCTGTTCATTTTTTGGCCATATACTAAATCAGGGGCAAGCTGCGCCCGTCACCAAGTGCATTTAACCAGCAATAGTCTGTTCATTTTTTGGCCATATACTACATCAGGGGCAAGCTGCGCCCGTCACCAAGTGCATTTAACCCTCAGTAGTGTGGTTGGTCAAGCTGTGACACCAAGTGCATTTAACCAGCAATAGTCTGTTCATTTTTTGGCCATATACTACATCAGGGGCAAGCTGCGCCCGTCACCAAGTGCATTTAACCCTCAGTAGTGTGGTTGGTCAAGCTATCACACCAAGTGCATTTAACCAGCAATAGTCTGTTCATTTTTTGGCCATATACTAAATCAGGGGCAAGCTGCGCCCGTCACCAAGTGCATTTAACCAGCAATAGTCTGTTCATTTTTGGCCATATACTAAATCAGGGGCAAGCTGCGCCCGTCACCAAGTGCATTTAACCAGCAATAGTCTGTTCATTTTTTTGGCCATATACTACATCAGGGGCAAGCTGCGCCAGTCACCAAGTGCATTTAACCCTCAGTAGTGTGGTTGGTCAAGCTATCACACCAAGTGCATTTAACCAGCAATAGTCTGTTCATTTTTTGGCCATATACTAAATCAGGGGCAAGCTGCGCCTGTCACCAAGTGCATTTAACCAGCAATAGTCTGTTCATTTTTTGGCCATATACTACATCAGGGGCAAGCTGCGCCCGTCACCAAGTGCATTTAACCCTCAGTAGTGTGGTTGGTCAAGCTGTCACACCAAGTGCATTTAACCAGCAATAGTCTGTTCATTTTTTGGCCATATACTACATCAGGGGCAAGCTGCGCCCGTCACCAAGTGCATTTAACCCTCAGTAGTGTGGTTGGTCAAGCTGTCACACCAAGTGCATTTAACCAGCAATAGTCTGTTCATTTTTTGGCCATATACTACATCAGGGGCAAGCTGCGCCTGTCACCAAGTGCATTTAACCCTCAATGGTGTGGTTGTTTTTTGGCTAAAGCCTACATCAGGGTGAAGCTGTCACACCAAGTGCATTTAACCAGCAATAGTCTGTTCATTTTTTGGCCATATACTAAATAAGGGGCAAGCTGCGCCCGTCACCAAGTGCATTTAACCCTCAGTAGTGTGGTTGGTCAAGCTATCACACCAAGTGCATTTAACCAGCAATAGTCTGTTCATTTTTTGGCCATATACTAAATCAGGGGCAAGCTGCGCCCGTCACCAAGTGCATTTAACCAGCAATAGTCTGTTCATTTTTTGGCCATATACTGCATCAGGGGCAAGCTGCGCCCATCACCAAGTGCATTTAACCCTCAGTAGTGTGGTTGGTCAAGCTATCACACCAAGTGCATTTAACCAGCAATAGTCTGTTCATTTTTTGGCCATATACTAAATCAGGGGCAAGCTGCGCCCGTCACCAAGTGCATTTAACCAGCAATAGTGTGGTTATTTTTTGGCCATATCCCAGTCTAATTCTGTCACTAAATCCATACCGGTCACCCAGCGCCTAAATACTAGGCCTCAAATTTATATCCCGCTAAATCTGTCGTTACCGCTGTACTGTTGTGGCTGGGCAAGTTATTTAGTGTCCGTCAAAGCACATTTTTTGTTCAGGGTTGAAATACAATTCCCAATTTAGCAATTTCATAATTTAGTGGTTTCTGCTATATCAGAGCTATTTGAAATCTATCCCTAAAAGGGTATATAATATTCAAGGTGCACATAGGGTCATTCAGAATAACTTCACACACACGCTACTGTGCATTTCCAAGTCTAATTCTGTCACTAAATCCATACCGGTCACCCAGCGCCTAAATACTAGGCCTCAAATTTATATCCCGCTAAATCTCTCGTTACCGCTGTCCTGTTGTGGCTGGGAAAGTTATTTAGTGTCCGTCAAAGCACATTTTTTGTTCTGGGTTGAAATACAATTCCCAATTTAGCAATTTCATAATTTAGTGGTTTCTGCTATATCAGAGCTATTTGAAATCTATCCCTAAAAGGGTATATAATATTCAAGGTGCACATAGGGTCATTCAGAATAACTTCACACACACGCTACTGTGCATTTCCAAGTCCTAATTCTGTTAGTAAATCCATACCGGTCACCCAGCGCCTAAATACTAGGCCTCAAATTTATATCCCGCTAAATCTCTCGTTACCGCTGTCCTGTTGTGGCTGGGAAAGTTATTTAGTGTCCGTCAAAGCACATTTTTTGTTCTGGGTTGAAATACAATTCCCAATTTAGCAATTTCATAATTTAGTGGTTTCTGCTATATCAGAGCTATTTGAAATCTATCCCTAAAAGGGTATATAATATTCAAGGTGCACATAGGGTCATTCAGAATAACTTCACACACACGCTACTGTGCATTTCCAAGTCTAATTCTGTCACTAAATCCATACCGGTCACCCAGCGCCTAAATACTAGGCCTCAAATTTATATCCCGCTAAATCTCTCGTTACCGCTGTCCTGTTGTGGCTGGGAAAGTTATTTAGTGTCCGTCAAAGCACATTTTTTGTTCTGGGTTGAAATACAATTCCCAATTTAGCAATTTCATAATTTAGTGGTTTCTGCTATATCAGAGCTATTTGAAATCTATCCCTAAAAGGGTATATAATATTCAAGGTGCACATAGGGTCATTCAGAATAACTTCACACACACGCTACTGTGCATTTCCAAGTCTAATTCTGTTAGTAAATCCATACCGGTCACCCAGCGCCTAAATACTAGGCCTCAAATTTATATCCCGCTAAATCTCTCGTTACCGCTGTCCTGTTGTGGCTGGGAAAGTTATTTAGTGTCCGTCAAAGCACATTTTTTGTTCTGGGTTGAAATACAATTCCCAATTTAGCAATTTCATAATTTAGTGGTTTCTGCTATATCAGAGCTATTTGAAATCTATCCCTAAAAGGGTATATAATATTCAAGGTGCACATAGGGTCATTCAGAATAACTTCACACACACGCTACTGTGCATTTCCAAGTCTAATTCTGTCACTAAATCCATACCGGTCACCCAGCGCCTAAATACTAGGCCTCAAATTTATATCCCGCTAAATCTCTCGTTACCGCTGTCCTGTTGTGGCTGGGAAAGTTATTTAGTGTCCGTCAAAGCACATTTTTTGTTCTGGGTTGAAATACAATTCCCAATTTAGCAATTTCATAATTTAGTGGTTTCTGCTATATCAGAGCTATTTGAAATCTATCCCTAAAAGGGTATATAATATTCAAGGTGCACATAGGGTCATTCAGAATAACTTCACACACACGCTACTGTGCATTTCCAAGTCTAATTCTGTCACTAAATCCATACCGGTCACCCAGCGCCTAAATACTAGGCCTCAAATTTATATCCCGCTAAATCTCTCGTTACCGCTGTCCTGTTGTGGCTGGGAAAGTTATTTAGTGTCCGTCAAAGCACATTTTTTGTTCTGGGTTGAAATACAATTCCCAATTTAGCAATTTCATAATTTAGTGGTTTCTGCTATATCAGAGCTATTTGAAATCTATCCCTAAAAGGGTATATAATATTCAAGGTGCACATAGGGTCATTCAGAATAACTTCACACACACGCTACTGTGCATTTCCAAGTCTAATTCTGTTAGTAAATCCATACCGGTCACCCAGCGCCTAAATACTAGGCCTCAAATTTATATCCCGCTAAATCTCTCGTTACCGCTGTCCTGTTGTGGCTGGGAAAGTTATTTAGTGTCCGTCAAAGCACATTTTTTGTTCTGGGTTGAAATACAATTCCCAATTTAGCAATTTCATAATTTAGTGGTTTCTGCTATATCAGAGCTATTTGAAATCTATCCCTAAAAGGGTATATAATATTCAAGGTGCACATAGGGTCATTCAGAATAACTTCACACACACGCTACTGTGCATTTCCAAGTCCTAATTCTGTTAGTAAATCCATACCGGTCACCCAGCGCCTAAATACTAGGCCTCAAATTTATATCCCGCTAAATCTCTCGTTACCGCTGTCCTGTTGTGGCTGGGAAAGTTATTTAGTGTCCGTCAAAGCACATTTTTTGTTCTGGGTTGAAATACAATTCCCAATTTAGCAATTTCATAATTTAGTGGTTTCTGCTATATCAGAGCTATTTGAAATCTATCCCTAAAAGGGTATATAATATTCAAGGTGCACATAGGGTCATTCAGAATAACTTCACACACACGCTACTGTGCATTTCCAAGTCCAATTCTGTTAGTAAATCCATACCGGTCACCCAGCGCCTAAATACTAGGCCTCAAATTTATATCCCGCTAAATCTCTCGTTACCGCTGTCCTGTTGTGGCTGGGAAAGTTATTTAGTGTCCGTCAAAGCACATTTTTTGTTCTGGGTTGAAATACAATTCCCAATTTAGCAATTTCATAATTTAGTGGTTTCTGCTATATCAGAGCTATTTGAAATCTATCCCTAAAAGGGTATATAATATTCAAGGTGCACATAGGGTCATTCAGAATAACTTCACACACACGCTACTGTGCATTTCCAAGTCTAATTCTGTCACTAAATCCATACCGGTCACCCAGCGCCTAAATACTAGGCCTCAAATTTATATCCCGCTAAATCTCTCGTTACCGCTGTCCTGTTGTGGCTGGGAAAGTTATTTAGTGTCCGTCAAAGCACATTTTTTGTTCTGGGTTGAAATACAATTCCCAATTTAGCAATTTCATAATTTAGTGGTTTCTGCTATATCAGAGCTATTTGAAATCTATCCCTAAAAGGGTATATAATATTCAAGGTGCACATAGGGTCATTCAGAATAACTTCACACACACGCTACTGTGCATTTCCAAGTCTAATTCTGTCACTAAATCCATACCGGTCACCCAGCGCCTAAATACTAGGCCTCAAATTTATATCCCGCTAAATCTCTCGTTACCGCTGTCCTGTTGTGGCTGGGAAAGTTATTTAGTGTCCGTCAAAGCACATTTTTTGTTCTGGGTTGAAATACAATTCCCAATTTAGCAATTTCATAATTTAGTGGTTCCTGCTATATCAGAGCTATTTGAAATCTATCCCTAAAAGGGTATATAATATTCAAGGTGCACATAGGGTCATTCAGAATAACTTCACACACACGCTACTGTGCATTTCCAAGTCCAATTCTGTTAGTAAATCCATACCGGTCACCCAGCGCCTAAATACTAGGCCTCAAATTTATATCCCGCTGAATTTGAATACAATACATTGGGCCAAATAATATTTTTGTTGTTGTGGTGAACCATAACAATGAGGAAAACATCTAGTAAGGGACGCGGACGTGGACATGGTCGTGGTGATGTTAGTGGACCCTCTGGTGCTGGGAGAGGACGTGGCCGTTCTGCCACATCCACACGTCCTAGTGTACCAACTACCTCAGGTCCCAGTAGCCGCCAGAATTTACAGCGATATATGGTGGGGCCCAATGCCGTTCTAAGGATGGTAAGGCCTGAGCAGGTACAGGCATTAGTCAATTGGGTGGCCGACAGTGGATCCAGCACGTTCACATTATCTCCCACCCAGTCTTCTGCAGAAAGCGCACAGATGGCGCCTGAAAACCAACCCCATCAGTCTGTCACATCACCCCCATGCATACCAGGGAAACTGTCTCAGCCTCAAGTTATGCAGCAGTCTCTTATGCTGTTTGAAGACTCCGCTGGCAGGGTTTCCCAAGGGCATCCACCTAGCCCTTCCCCAGCGGTGAAAGACATAGAATGCACTGACGCACAACCACTTATGTTTCCTGATGATGAGGACATGGGAATACCACCTCAGCATGTCTCTGATGATGACGAAACACAGGTGCCAACTGCTGCGTCTTTCTGCAGTGTGCAGACTGAACAGGAGGTCAGGGATCAAGACTGGGTGGAAGACGATGCAGGGGACGATGAGGTCCTAGACCCCACATGGAATGAAGGTCGTGCCACTGACTTTCACAGTTCGGAGGAAGAGGCAGTGGTGAGACCGAGCCAACAGCGTAGCAAAAGAGGGAGCAGTGGGCAAAAGCAGAACACCCGCCGCCAAGAGACCCCGCCTGCTACTGACCGCCGCCATCTGGGACCGAGCACCCCAAAGGCAGCTTCAAGGAGTTCCCTGGCATGGCACTTCTTCAAACAATGTGCTGACGACAAGACCCGAGTGGTTTGCACGCTGTGCCATCAGAGCCTGAAGCGAGGCATTAACGTTCTGAACCTGAGCACAACCTGCATGACCAGGCACCTGCATGCAAAGCATGAACTGCAGTGGAGTAAACACCTTAAAACCAAGGAAGTCACTCAGGCTCCCCCTGCTACCTCTTCTGCTGCTGCCGCCTCGGCCTCTTCTGCTGCTGCCGCCTCGGCCTCTTCCTCCGCCTCTGGAGGAACGTTGGCACCTGCCGCCCAGCAAACAGGGGATGTACCACCAACACCACCACCACCACCTCCGTCACCAAGCGTCTCAACCATGTCACACGGCAGCGTTCAGCTCTCCATCTCACAAACATTTGAGAGAAAGCGTAAATTCCCACCTAGCCACCCTCGATCCCTGGCCCTGAATGCCAGCATTTCTAAACTACTGGCCTATGAAATGCTGTCATTTAGGCTGGTGGACACAGACAGCTTCAAACAGCTCATGTCGCTTGCTGTCCCACAGTATGTTGTTCCCAGCCGCCACTACTTCTCCAAGAGAGCCGTGCCTTCCCTGCACAACCAAGTATCCGATAAAATCAAGTGTGCACTGCGCAACGCCATCTGTAGCAAGGTCCACCTAACCACAGATACGTGGACCAGTAAGCACGGCCAGGGACGCTATATCTCCCTAACTGCACACTGGGTAAATGTAGTGGCAGCTGGGCCCCAGGCGGAGAGCTGTTTGGCGCACGTCCTTCCGCCGCCAAGGATCGCAGGGCAACATTCTTTGCCTCCTGTTGCCACCTCCTCCTTCTCGGCTTCCTCCTCCTCTTCTTCCACCTGCTCATCCAGTCAGCCACACACCTTCACCACCAACTTCAGCACAGCCCGGGGTAAACGTCAGCAGGCCATTCTGAAACTCATATGTTTGGGGGACAGGCCCCACACCGCACAGGAGTTGTGGCGGGGTATAGAACAACAGACCGACGAGTGGTTGCTGCCGGTGAGCCTCAAGCCCGGCCTGGTGGTGTGTGATAATGGGCGAAATCTCGTTGCAGCTCTGGGACTAGCCAATTTGACGCACATCCCTTGCTTGGCGCATGTGCTGAATTTGGTGGTGCAGAAGTTCATACACAACTACCCCGACATGTCAGAGCTGCTGCATAAAGTGCGGGCCGTCTGTTCGCGCTTCCGGCGTTCACATCCTGCTGCTGCTCGCCTGTCTGCGCTACAGCGTAACTTCAGCCTTCCCGCTCACCGCCTCATATGCGACGTGCCCACCAGGTGGAACTCCACCTTGCACATGCTGGACAGACTGTGCGAGCAGCAGCAGGCCATAGTGGAGTTTCAGCTGCAGCACGCACGGGTCAGTCGCACTACAGAACAGCACCACTTCACCACCAATGACTGGGCCTCCATGCGAGACCTGTGTGCCCTGTTGCGCTGTTTCGAGTACTCCACCAACATGGCCAGTGGCGATGACGCCGTTATCAGCGTTACAATACCACTTCTATGTCTCCTTGAGAAAACACTTAGGGCGATGATGGAAGAGGAGGTGGCCCAGGAGGAGGAGGAGGAGGAGGAGGAGGAGGAAGAGGGGTCATTTTTAGCACTTTCAGGCCAGTCTCTTCGAAGTGACTCAGAGGGAGGTTTTTGGCAACAGCAGAGGCCAGGTACAAATGTGGCCAGCCAGGGCCCACTACTGGAGGACGAGGAGGACGAGGATGAGGAGGAGGTGGAGGAGGATGAGGATGAAGCATGGTCACAGCGGGGTGGCACCCAACGCAGCTCGGGTCCATCACTGGTGCGTGGCTGGGGGGAAAAACAGGACGATGACGATACGCCTCCCACAGATGACAGCTTGTCCTTACCCCTGGGCAGCCTGGCACACATGAGCGACTACATGCTGCAGTGCCTGCGCAACAACAGCAGAGTTGCCCACATTTTAACCTGTGCGGACTACTGGGTTGCCCCTGCTGGATCCACGCTACAAAGACAATGTGCCCACCTTACTTCCTGCACTGGAGCGTGATAGGAAGATGCGCGAGTACAAGCGCACGTTGGTAGACGCGCTACTGAGAGCATTCCCAAATGTCACAGGGGAACAAGTGGAAGCCCAAGGCCAAGGCAGAGGAGGAGCAAGAGGTCGCCAAGGCAGCTGTGTCAATGCCAGCTCCTTTGAGGGCAGGGTTAGCATGGCAGAGATGTGGAAAACTTTTGTCAACACGCCACAGCTAACTGCACCACCACCTGATACGCAACGTGTTAGCAGGAGGCAACATTTCACTAACATGGTGGAACAGTACATGTGCACACCCCTCCACGTACTGACTGATGGTTCGGCCCCATTCAACTTCTGGGTCTCTAAATTGTCCACGTGGCCAGAGCTAGCCTTTTATGCCTTGGAGGTGCTGGCCTGCCCGGCGGCCAGCGTTTTGTCTGAACGTGTATTCAGCACGGCAGGGGGCGTCATTACAGACAAACGCAGCCGCCTGTCTACAGCCAATGTGGACAAGCTGACGTTCATAAAAATGAACCAGGCATGGATCCCACAGGATCTGTCCGTCCCTTGTCCAGATTAGACATTAACTACCTCCCCTTAACCATATATTATTGGACTCCAGGGCACTTCCTCATTCAATCCTATTTTTATTTTCATTTTACCATTATATTGCGAGGCTACCCAAAGTTGAATGAACCTCTCCTCTGTCTGGGTGCCGGGGCCTAAATATATGCCAATGGACTGTTCCAATGTTGGGTGACGTGAAGCCTGATTCTCTGCTATGACATGCAGAATGATTCTCTGCTGACATGAAGCCAGATCCTCTGTTACGGGACCTCTCTCCTCTGCCTGGGTGCTGGGCCTAAATTTATGAAAATGGACTCTTACAGTGGTGGGTGACGTGAAGCCTGATTCTCTGCTATGATATGAAGACTGATTCTCTGCTGACATGAAGCCAGATTGTCTGTTACGGGACCTCTCTCCTCTGCCTGGGTGCTGGGCCTAAATATATGCCAATGGACTGTTGCAGTGGTGGCTGACGTGAAGCCTCATTCTCTGCTATGACATGCAGACTGATTCTCTACTGACATGAAGCCAGATTGTCTGTTACGGGACCTCTCTCCTCTGCCTGTGTGCTGGGCCTAAATATATGCCAATGGACTGTTGCAGTGGTGGCTGACGTGAAGCCTCATTCTCTGCTATGACATGCAGACTAATTCTCTGCTGACATGAAGCCAGATTGTCTGTTACGGGACCTCTCTCCTCTGCCTGTGTGCTGGGCCTAAATATATGCCAATGGACTGTTGCAGTGGTGGCTGACGTGAAGCCTCATTCTCTGCTATGACATGCAGACTGATTCTCTGCTGACATGAAGCCAGATTGTCTGTTACGGGACCTCTCTCCTCTGCCTGGGTGCTGGGCCTAAATATATGCCAATGGACTGTTGCAGTGGTGGGTGACGTGAAGCCTCATTCTCTGCTATGACATGCAGACTAATTCTCTGCTGACATGAAGCCAGATTGTCTGTTACGAGACCTCTCTCCTCTGCCTGGGTGCTTGGCCTAAACTTATGAAAATGGACTGTTGCAGTGGTGGGTGACGTGAAGCCTGATTCTCTGCTATGACATGCAGACTGATTCTCTACTGACATGAAGCCAGATTGTCTGTTACGGGACCTCTCTCCTCTGCCTGTGTGCTGGGCCTAAATATATGCCAATGGACTGTTGCAGTGGTGGCTGACGTGAAGCCTCATTCTCTGCTATGACATGCAGACTGATTCTCTGCTGACATGAAGCCAGATTGTCTGTTGCGGGACCTCTCTCCTCTGCCTGGGTGCTGGGCCTAAATATATGCCAATGGACTGTTGCAGTGGTGGGTGACGTGAAGCCTCATTCTCTGCTATGACATGCAGACTAATTCTCTGCTGACATGAAGCCAGATTGTCTGTTACGGGACCTCTCTCCTCTGCCTGGGTGCTGGGCCTAAATTTATTACAATGGACTGTTGCAGTGGTGGGTGACGTGAAGCCTGATTCTCTGCTATGACATGCAGACTGATTCTCTGCTGACATGAAGCCAGATTGTCTGTTACGGGACCTCTCTCCTCTGCCTGTGTGCTGGGCCTAAATATATGCCAATGGACTGTTGCAGTGGTGGCTGACGTGAAGCCTCATTCTCTGCTATGACATGCAGACTAATTCTCTGCTGACATGAAGCCAGATCCTCTGTTACGGGACCTCTCTCCTCTGCCTGGGTGCTGGGCCTAAATTTATGAAAATGGACTCTTACAGTGGTGGGTGACGTGAAGCCTGATTCTCTGCTATGACATGAAGACTGATTCTCTGCTGACATGAAGCCAGATTGTCTATTACGGGACCTCTCTCCTCTGCCTGGGTGCTGGGCCTAAATATATGCCAATGGACTGTTGCAGTGGTGGCTGACGTGAAGCCTCATTCTCTGCTATGACATGCAGACTAATTCTCTGCTGACATGAAGCCAGATCCTCTGTTACGGGACCTCTCTCCTCTGCCTGGGTTCCGGGGCCTAAATATCTGAGAATGGACTGTTCCAGTGGTGGGTGACGGGAAGCCAGATTCTCTGCTATGGGACCTCTCTCCAATTGATTTTGGTTAATTTTTATTTATTTAATTTTTATTTTAATTCATTTCCCTATCCACATTTGTTTGCAGGGGATTTACCTACATGTTGCTGCCTTTTGCAGCCCTCTAGCCCTTTCCTGGGCTGTTTTACAGCCTTTTTAGTGCCGAAAAGTTCAGGTCCCCATTGACTTCAATGGGGTTCGGGTTTGGGACGAAGTTCGGATCGGGTTCGGATCCCGAACCCGAACATTTTCGGGAAGTTCGGCCGAACTTCTCGAACCCGAACATCCAGGTGTTCGCTCAACTCTACCTGTAACACGTATGTGGGAATGTAATATAATGACTGCCTGTTATGATATAGATGGGCTGGTGACCTGGCTGTATAACAGATAGTGGCAGTGTTTCCCTGTTGTATTACAAGTATGTTGCTGTTATCTTCATATACTTGTTCAATGTAAAATCCACTATACGATCACTGTTTTATAATATATTTGGAGTGCAGACATTAGCTGTGAAGGAGGTGGGCTGGTGATCTGGCTGTATAACAGATAGTGGCAGTGTTTCCCTGTTGTATTACAGGCCCCAGCCAAGTGCACTCCACCTCAATAAAGATTTAACCCACAGAAAACCTGAGTGTCGTCCCTTAGAGTCCACATAGAGTTAATGCCTGGAGGAGCTGGTGACCGAGTGAGTGCGAAAGCTGGAGGTGTCGCAGATGGTGTAAGAAAAAGGGGGTTACATTAGTCAGAACAGGGTAGAGTCCTACAGGTATGTGGGGTTGGGGGGCACCACAGGCTCGGCATGCATTGGCCCAGTCTGGATTCTGATTTCCACAGACATTACAAGTCCATCCCTCCGGTCCATTCCCTCTTGGAGGTCTAGGGGCAGTTGGATATGGGGGACACATTAATACACCCGTCAGCTTCCTGTGGAGCACATTTTGTTATTTTTGGAGAGGAGGGTAAACGCAGGGCAGTCAGCCCAGGAACGAGGACAGGGAGTCTCCACCACCAGGGGACGTCCCTGGGCTGAGGTTTTAGCCAGGGTGAGCATAGGGAGAGTATAGTTTTGCCCACTGCTCCCCTCAGCTGCCCTGTGTTCACTTACCCCTCTATAAGTGTATCTACGACTAGCTCCCAGGAACATTTTTGTATCTATGATTACTGTTGTTTGTCTTATCACTTTTTCACTGGTGAACCACTACGGTGGTATTATTTTTTAATTTGAAGAGTAAAAGTTACGTTTTAAAGGGATCAATACTGCTGGACATTATACATTCGTCAGCATCATTGTCTTTTGATTTCTGAGTATACAACAGTCTACCTCTGACTACTTCTCCTCGCCACCCCTCAGTTTTAACTTACCCTGCCACTTTAACCCTAGTATTAACTACTTCTTCACATCCATGATCCTTTATCCAACCACAATGTGTCCTTCTGAATCTTTCCCAAGTATCCATATTCAAATTTCCATGCTTAATTCCTACCTTCTTCAACACCTGTCAATATTTTGTAACCCTCTGGTATACTGAAATTGTTCCCCATTTTGTATATCAATCTTTTTTCACAGAAAGTTAAACAATTATTTAGAAGTCTATTTTCCCTCAGTTTCCTCAGAATTTCCACACTATATTTACCTTGTGTATTCTGTTACTGAGTTTCTTAACTAATCAAAACCTCACAAACCAGACATTGGAGTCTAAGGGCTTTGATTACCCTTCCTGTAATTCTTCAAGATTTTTCACATACAATAAAGAATAAGGCATATACCAAAACTCAACCAAAGACTTCCCAATTGAAACTGTCCATCTCTTAGGTCTCAAAATCATAGTCATTTTCAGGTTCTTACCAAAAATAGGCTCAACTATAAAAGGACTTATACGTACATTCAATCACCAGATCCTCGAACCGGACAAACCACTCAGGGAGACACAGATATAGTGTAAGATAAAGTCTCTTACCTTTTAGCGCTAATTCTTATATCTGCAAATCCCTGACCGGAGCGTCCAAATTGTCGGAGACCAAATGAAGTGTCCTCCACCTATGATTGTTGGAATCCAAATTAAAAGTGATTTGAGCATTCTGGGAAACTGACAAATTCAATGGATATAGCTGGATTAGATTTCTCTTTAATTCAAAGACAAGCTCACAAAAATATAGGCCTGAAACAGAAAAAAAAAACATTACATGACAAACATGACATTTGCGGTTACAAGATATAAATTATAAGACCATACAAGACAATACGTATGTTTCCATTCCTCTCTCCTCTTTCTTCCCCCCGCACTTCCTGAGTCTCAGACTATAACTCTGCTTGAGAGGAAACTGTGGGGAGGGGTGAGGTGTGTGTGGGCGCAATCAAAACACATAAACTGACTCTTTTTAACTTGTTTTTCGCTTTATTATTATTATAATAGGCCTGGATTGCCCCTGAATTCTCTACTCCACCAGAGTAAAGCGGCTGAACATAAAGGCACTCTTAATGTGGCTTTTATAGTGTATTGAATACATTGTATTCCCATGCACCCCTTCCACCATTAAAAAGAGTATATGGTTCAATCTCCCTTTTCTTGTCCTCCTCCATCATATCAACATGCTTATTAGGCTGCCCTCACGCCTAATGTTTTAGAGGGTCAGCTCAGCAGCGGGCCCTCACCCATAATGTTTTAGAGGGTCACCAGCAGGCCCTCACCCATAATGTTTTTGAGGGTCACCAGCAGGCCCTCAACCATAATGTTTTAGAGGGTCAGCTCAGCAGCAGACCCTCACCCCAAAATTTTTAGAAGGTCAGCTCGGCAGCAGCAGGCCCTCGTCCACAACATTTTTTAGAAGTTCAGCTCGGAAGCAGGCCCTCGTCCACAACATTTTTTAGAAGTTCAGCTCGGCAGCAGGCCCTCGCCCACAAATTTTTGTAGATGGTCAGCTCGGCAGCAGGCCCTTACCCACAAAATGTTTTAGATGGTCAGCTCGGCAGCAGGCCCTTGCCCATAATGTTTTAGATGGTCAGGTCGGCAGCAGGCCTTCGCACACAAATTTGCAAGTCTAATTCTGTCAGTAAACCTATACCTGTCACCCAGCGCCTAAATACTAGGCCTCAAATTTATATCCTGCTAAATCTGTCGTTACTGTTGTACTGTTGTGGCTGGGCAAGTTATTTAGTGTCCGTCAAAGCACATTTTTTGTTCTGGGTTGAAATACAATTCCCAATTTAGCAATTTCCTAATTTATTGGTTTCTGCTGTATCAGAGCTATTTGAAATCTATCCCTAAAAGGGTATATCAGATTCAAGGTGCACATAGGGTCATTCTGAATAACTTCACACACACGCTACTGTGCATTTCCAAGTCTAATTCTGTCAGTAAACCTATACCTATCACCCAGCGCCTAAATACTAGGCCTCAAATTTATATCCAGCTAAATCTGTCGTTACTGCTGTACTGTTGTGGCTGGGCAAGTTATTTAGTGTCCGTCAAAGCACATTTTTTGTTCTGGGTTGAAATACAATTCCCAATTTAGCAATTTCCTAATTTATTGGTTTCTGCTGTATCAGAGCTATTTGAAATCTATCCCTAAAAGGGTATATCAGATTCAAAGTGCACATAGGGTCATTCTGAATAACTTCACACACACACTACTGTGCATTTCCAAGTCTAATTTTGTCAGTAAACCTATACCTGTCACCCAGCGCCTAAATACTAGGCCTCAAATTTATATCCAGCTAAATCTGTCGTTACTGCTGTACTGTTGTGGCTGGGCAAGTTATTTAGTGTCCGTCAAAGCACATTTTTTGTTCTGGGTTGAAATACAATTCCCAATTTAGCAATTTCCTAATTTATTGGTTTCTGCTGTATCAGAGCTATTTGAAATCTATCCCTAAAAGGGTATATCAGATTCAAAGTGCACATAGGGTCATTCTGAATAACTTCACACACACGCTACTGTGCATTTCCAAGTCTAATTTTGTCAGTAAACCTATACCTGTCACCCAGCGCCTAAATACTAGGCCTCAAATTTATATCCAGCTAAATCTGTCGTTACTGCTGTACTGTTGTGGCTGGGCAAGTTATTTAGTGTCTGTCAAAGCACATTTTTTGTTCTGGGTTGAAATACAATTCCCAATTTAGCAATTTCCTAATTTATTGGTTTCTGCTGTATCAGAGCTATTTGAAATCTATCCCTAAAAGGGTATATCAGATTCAAAGTGCACATAGGGTCATTCTGAATAACTTCACATACACGCTACTGTGCATTTCCAAGTCTAATTTTGTCAGTAAACCTATACCTGTCACCCAGCTCCTAAATACTAGGCCTCAAATTTATATCCAGCTAAATCTGTCGTTACTGCTGTACTGTTGTGGCTGGGCAAGTTATTTAGTGTCCGTCAAAGCACATTTTTTGTTCTGGGTTGAAATACAATTTAGCAATTTCATAATTTAGTGGTTTCTGCTGTATCAGGCCTACTTTAAATACATCCCTAAAAGGGTATATCAGAATCAAGGTGCTGATAGGGTCATTCTGAATAACTTCACACACACGCTACTGTGCATATCCCAGTCTAATTCTGTCAGTAAACCTATAACTGTCACCCAGCGCCTAAATACTAGGCCTCAAATTTATATTCAGCTGAATTTGAATACAATACATTGGGCCAAATAATATTTTTGTTGTTGTGGTGAACGATAACAATGAGGAAAACATCTAGTAAGGGACGCGGACGTGGACATGGTCGTGGTGGTGTTAGTGGACCCTCTGGTGCTGTGAGAGGACGTGGCCGTTCTGCCACATCCACACGTCCTAGTGTACCAACTACCTCAGGTCCCAGTAGCCGCCAGAATTTACAGCGATATATGGTGGGGCCCAATGCCGTTCTAAGGATGGTAAGGCCTGAGCAGGTACAGGCATTAGTCAATTGGGTGGCCGACAGTGGATCCAGCACGTTCACATTATCTCCCACCCAGTCTTCTGCAGAAAGCGCACAGATGGCGCCTGAAAACCAACCCCATCAGTCTGTCACATCACCCCCATGCATATCAGGGAAACTGTCTGAGCCTCAAGTTATGCAGCAGTCTCTTATGCTGTTTGAAGACTCTGCTGGCAGGGTTTCCCAAGGGCATCCACCTAGCCCTTCCCCAGCGGTGGAAGACATAGAATGCACTGATGCACAACCACTTATGTTTCCTGATGATGAGGACATGGGAATACCACCTCAGCAAGTCTCTGATGATGACGAAACACAGGTGCCAACTGCATGCGTCATTCTGCACTGTGCAGACTGAACAGGAGGTCAGGGATCAAGACTGGGTGGAAGATGATGCAGGGGACGATGAGGTCCTAGACCCCACATGGAATGAAGGTCGTGCCACTGACTTTCACAGTTCAGAGGAAGAGGCAGTGGTGAGACCGAGCCAACAGTGTAGCAAAAGAGGGAGCAGTGGGCAAAAGCAGAACACCCGCCGCCAAGAGACTCCGCCTGCTACTGACCGCCGCCATCTGGGACCGAGCACCCCAAAGGCAGCTTCAAGGAGTTCCCTGGCATGGCACTTCTTCAAACAATGTGCTGACGACAAGACCCGAGTGGTTTGCACGCTGTGCCATCAGAGCCTGAAGCGAGGCATTAACGTTCTGAACCTGAGCACAACCTGCATGACCAGGCACCTGCATGCAAAGCATGAACTGCAGTGGAGTAAACACCTTAAAAACAAGGAAGTCATTCAGGCTCCCCCTGCTACCTCTTCTACTGCTGCCGCCTCGGCCTCTTCTGCTGCTGCCGCCTCGGCCTCTTCCTCCGCCTCTGGAGGAACGTTGGTACCTGCCGCCCAGCAAACAGGGGATGTACCACCACCACCACCACCACCTCCGTCACCAAGCATCTCAACCATGTCACACGGCAGCGTTCAGCTCTCCATCTCACAAACATTTGAGAGAAAGCGTAAATTCCCACCTAGCCACCCTCGATCCCTGGCCCTGAATGCCAGCATTTCTAAACTACTGGCCTATGAAATGTTGTCATTTAGGCTGGTGGACACAGACAGCTTCAAACAGCTATTGTCGCTTGCTGTCCCACAGTATGTTGTTCCCAGCCGCCACTACTTCTCCAAGAGAGCCGTGCCTTCCCTGCACAACCAAGTATCCGATAAAATCAAGTGTGCACTGCGCAACGCCATCTGTAGCAAGGTCCACCTAACCACAGATACGTGGACCAGTAAGCACGGCCAGGGACGCTATATCTCTCTAACTGCACACTTGGTAAATGTAGTGGCAGCTGGGCCCCAGGCGGAGAGCTGTTTGGCGCACGTCCTTCCGCCGCCAAGGATCGCAGGGCAACATTCTTTGCCTCCTGTTGCCACCTCCTCCTTCTCGGCTTCCTCCTCCTCTTCTTCCACCTGCCCATCCAGTCAGCCACACACCTTCACCACCAACTTCAGCACAGCCCGGGGTAAACGTCAGCAGGCCATTCTGAAACTCATATGTTTGGGGGACAGGCCCCACACCGCACAGGAGTTGTGGCGTGGTATAGAACAACAGACCGACGAGTGGTTGCTGCCGGTGAGCCTCAAGCCCGGCCTGGTGGTGTGCGATAATGGGCGAAATCTCGTTGCAGCTCTGGGACTAGCCGGTTTGACGTGCTGAATTTGGTGGTGCAGAAGTTCATTCACAACTACCCCGACATGTCAGAGCTGCTGCATAAAGTGTGGGCCGTCTGTTCGCGCTTCCGGCGTTCACATCCTGCCGCTGCTCGTCTGTCTGCGCTACAGCGTAACTTCGGCCTTCCCGCTCACCGCCTCATATGCGACGTGCCCACCAGGTGGAACTCCACCTTGCACATGCTGGACAGACTGTGCGAGCAGCAGCAGGCCATAGTGGAGTTTCAGCTGCAGCACGCACGGGTCAGTCGCACTGCGGAACAGCACCACTTCACCACCAATGACTGGGCCTCCCTGCGAGACCTGTGTGCCCTGTTGCGATGTTTCGAGTACCTGACCAACATGGCCAGTGGCGATGACGCCGTTATTAGCGTTACAATACCACTTCTATGTCTCCTTGAGAAAACACTTAGGGCGATGATGGAAGAGGAGGTGGCCCAGGAGGAGGAGGAGGAGGAGGAAGAGGGGTCATTTTTAGCACTTTCAGGCCAGTCTCTTCGAAGTGACTCAGAGGGAGGTTTTTTGCAACAGCAGAGGCCAGGTACAAATGTGGCCAGCCAGGGCCCACTACTGGAGGACGAGGAGGACGAGGATGAGGAGGAGGTGGAGGAGGATGAGGATGAAGCATGGTCACAGCGGGGTGGCACCCAACGCAGCTCGGGTCCATCACTGGTGCGTGGCTGGGGGGAAAGGCAGGACGATGACGATACGCCTCCCACAGAGGACAGCTTGTCCTTACCCCTGGGCAGCCTGGCACACATGAGCGACTACATGCTGCAGTGCCTGCGCAACGACAGCAAAGTTGCCAACATTTTAACGTGTGCGGACTACTGGGTTGCCACCCTGCTGGATCCACGCTACAAAGACAATGTGCCCACCTTACTTCCTGCACTGGAGCGTGATAGGAAGATGCGCGAGTACAAGCGCACGTTGGTAGACGCGCTACTGAGAGCATTCTCAAATGTCACAGGGGAACAAGTGGAAGCCCAAGGCCAAGGCAGAGGAGGAGCAAGAGGTCGCCAAGGCAGCTGTGTCACGGCCAGCTCCTCTGAGGGCAGGGTTAGCATGGCAGAGATGTGGAAAAGTTTTGTCAACACGCCACAGCTAACTGCACCACCACCTGATACGCAACGTATTAGCAGGAGGCAACATTTCACTAACATGTTGGAACAGTACGTGTGCACACCCCTCCACGTACTGACTGATGGTTCGGCCCCATTCAACTTCTGGGTCTCTAAATTGTCCACGTGGCCAGAGCTAGCCTTTTATGCCTTGGAGGTGCTGGCCTGCCCGGCGGCCAGCGTTTTGTCTGAACGTGTATTCAGCACGGCAGGGGGCGTCATTACAGACAAACGCAGCCGCCTGTCTACAGCCAATGTGGACAAGCTGACGTTCATATAAATGAACCAGGCATGGATCCCACAGGACCTGTCCGTCCCTTGTCCAGATTAGACATTAACTACCTCCCCTTAACCATATATTATTGTACTCCAGGGCACTTCCTCATTCACTCCTATTTTTATTTTTATTTTACCATTATATTGCGAGGCTACCCAAAGTTGAATGAACCTCTCCTCTGCCTGGGTGCCGGGGCCTAAATATATGCCAATGGACTGTTCCAATGTTGGGTGACGTGAAGCCTGATTCTCTGCTATGACATGCAGACTGATTCTCTGCTGACATGAAGCCAGATTCTCTGTTACGGGACCTCTCTCCTCTGCCTGGGTGCTGGGCCTAAATATCTGACAATGGACTGTTGCAGTGGTGGCTAACGTGAAGCCTGATTCTCTGCTATGACATGCAGACTGATTCTCTGCTGACATGAAGCCAGATTCTCTGTTACGGAACTTCTCTCCTCTGCCTGGGTGCTGGGCCTAAATATATGCCAATGGACTGTTGCACTGGTGGCTGACGTGAAGCCTGATTCTCTGCTATGACATGCAGACTGATTCTCTGCTGACATGAAGACAGATTGTCTGTTACAGGACCTCTCTCCTCTGCCTGGGTGCTGGGCCTAAATATCTGACAATGGACTGTTGCAGTGGTGGCTGACGTGAAGCCTGATTCTCTGCTATGACATGCAGACTAATTCTCTGCTGACATGAAGCCAGATTCTCTGTTACGGGACCTCTCTCCTCTGCCTGGGTGCTGGGCCTAAATATATGCCAATGGACTGTTGCAGTGGTGGCTGACGTGAAGCCTGATTCTCTGCTATGACATGCAGACTGATTCTCTGCTGACATGAAGCCAGATTCTCTGTTACTGGACCTCTCTCCTCTGCCTGGGTGCTGGGCCTAAATATATGACAATGGACTGTTGCACTGGTGGCTGACGTGAAGCCTGATTCTCTGCTATGACATGCAGTCTGATTCTCTGCTGACATGAAGCCAGAACCTCTGTTACGGGACCTCTCTCCTCTGCCTGGGTGCTGGGCCTAAATATATGACAATGGACTGTTGCAGTGGTGGCTGACGTGAAGCCTGATTCTCTGCTATGACATGCAGACTAATTCTCTGCTGACATGAAGACAGATTCTCTGTTACGGGACCTCTCTCCTCTGCCTGTGTGCTGGGCCTAAATATATGCAATGGACTGTTCCAAAGTTGGGTGACGTGAAGCCTGATTCTCTGCTATGACATGCAGACTAATTCTCTGCTGACATGAAGCCAGATTCTCTGTTACGGGACCTCTCTCCTCTGCCTGTGTGCTGGGCCTAAATATATGCCAATGGACTGTTGCAGTGGTGGCTGACGTGAAGCCTGATTCTCTGCTATGACATGCAGACTGATTCTCTGCTGACATGAAGACAGATTGTCTGTTACAGGACCTCTCTCCTCTGCCTGGGTGCTGGGCCTAAATATCTGACAATGGACTGTTGCAGTGGTGGCTGACGTGAAGCCTGATTCTCTGCTATGACATGCAGACTAATTCTCTGCTGACATGAAGCCAGATTCTCTGTTACGGGACCTCTCTCCTCTGCCTGGGTGCTGGGCCTAAATATATGCCAATGGACTGTTGCAGTGGTGGCTGACGTGAAGCCTGATTCTCTGCTATGACATGCAGACTGATTCTCTGCTGACATGAAGCCAGATTCTCTGTTACTGGACCTCTCTCCTCTGCCTGGGTGCTGGGCCTAAATATATGACAATGGACTGTTGCACTGGTGGCTGACGTGAAGCCTGATTCTCTGCTATGACATGCAGTCTGATTCTCTGCTGACATGAAGCCAGATCCTCTGTTACGGGACCTCTCTCCTCTGCCTGGGTGCTGGGCCTAAATATCTGACAATGGACTGTTGCAGTGGTGGCTGACGTGAAGCCTGATTCTCTGCTATGACATGCAGACTGATTCTCTGCTGACATGAAGCCAGATCCTCTGTTACGGGACCTCTCTCCTCTGCCTGGGTCCTGGGCCTAAATATATGACAATGGACTGTTGCAGTGGTGGCTGACGTGAAGCCTGATTCTCTGCTATGACATGCAGACTAATTCTCTGCTGACATGAAGACAGATTCTCTGTTACGGGACCTCTCTCCTCTGCCTGTGTGCTGGGCCTAAATATATGCAATGGACTGTTCCAAAGTTGGGTGACATGAAGCCTGGTTCTCTGCTATGACATGCAGACTAATTCTCTGCTGACATGAAGACAGATTCTCTGTTACGGGACCTCTCTCCTCTGCCTGTGTGCTGGGCCTAAATATATGCAATGGACTGTTCCAAAGTTGGGTGACGTGAAGCCTGATTCTCTGCTATGACATGCAGACTAATTCTCTGCTGACATGAAGCCAGATTCTCTGTTACGGGACCTCTCTCCTCTGACTGGGTGCTGGGCCTAAATATCTGACAATGGACTGTTGCAGTGGTGGCTGACATGAAGCCTGATTCTCTGCTATGACATGCAGACTGATTCTCTGCTGACATGAAGACAGATTCTCTGTTACGGGACCTCTCTCCTCTGCCTGTGTGCTGGGCCTAAATATATGCCAATGGACTGTTGCAGTGGTGGCTGACGTGAAGCCTGATTCTCTGCTATGACATGCAGACTGATTCTCTGCTGACATGAAGCCAGATACTCTGTTACGGGACCTCTCTCCTCTGCCTGGGTGCTGGGCCTAAATATCTGACAATGGACTGTTGCAGTGGTGGCTGACGTGAAGCCTGATTCTCTGCTATGACATGCAGACTAATTCTCTGCTGACATGAAGCCAGATTCTCTGTTACGGGACCTCTCTCCTCTGCCTGGGTGCTGGGCCTAAATATCTGACAATGGACTGTTGCAGTGGTGGCTGACATGAAGCCTGATTCTCTGCTATGACATGCAGACTGATTCTCTGCTGACATGAAGACAGATTCTCTGTTACGGGACCTCTCTCCTCTGCCTGTGTGCTGGGCCTAAATATATGCCAATGGACTGTTGCAGTGGTGGCTGACGTGAAGCCTGATTCTCTGCTATGACATGCAGACTGATTCTCTGCTGACATGAAGCCAGATACTCTGTTACGGGACCTCTCTCCTCTGCCTGGGTGCTGGGCCTAAATATCTGACAATGGACTGTTGCAGTGGTGGCTGACGTGAAGCCTGATTCTCTGCTATGACATGCAGACTAATTCTCTGCTGACATGAAGCCAGATTCTCTGTTACGGGACCTCTCTCCTCTGCCTGGGTGCTGGGCCTAAATATCTGACATTGGACTGTTGCAGTGGTGGCTGACGTGAAGCCTGATTCTCTGCTATGACATGCAGACTGATTCTCTGCTGACATGAAGCCAGATTCTCTGTTACGGGACCTCTCTCCTCTGCCTGGGTGCTGGGCCTAAATATATGACAATGGACTGTTGCACTGGTGGCTGACGTGAAGCCTGATTCTCTGCTATGACATGCAGACTGATTCTCTGCTGACATGAAGCCAGATTCTCTGTTACGGGACCTCTCTCCTCTGCCTGGGTGCTGGGCCTAAATATCTGACAATGGACTGTTGCAGTGGTGGCTGACGTGAAGCCTGATTCTCTGCTATGACATGCAGACTGATTCTTTGCTGACATGAAGCCAGATTCTCTGTTACGGGACCTCTCTCCTCTGCCTGGGTGCTGGACCTAAATATATGACAATGGACTGTTGCACTTGTGGCTGACGTGAAGCCTGATTCTCTGCTATGACATGCAGACTGATTCTCTGCTGACATGAAGACAGATTCTCTGTTATGGGACCTCTCTCCTCTGCCTGGGTGCTGGGCCTAAATATCTGACAATGGACTGTTGCAGTGGTGGCTGACGTGAAGCCTGATTCTCTGCTATGACATGCAGACTGATTCTCTGCTGACATGAAGCCAGATTCTCTGTTACGGGACCTCTCTCCTCTGCCTGTGTGCTGGGCCTAAATATATGCCAATGGACTGTTGCAGTGGTGGCTGACGTGAAGCCTGATTCTCTGCTATGACATGCAGACTGATTCTCTGCTGACACGAAGACAGATTCTCTGTTACGGGACCTCTCTCCTCTGCCTGGGTGCTGGGCCTAAATATCTGACAATGGACTGTTGCAGTGGTGGCTGACATGAAGCCTGATTCTCTGCTATGACATGCAGACTGATTCTCTGCTGACATGAAGACAGATTCTCTGTTACGGGACCTCTCTCCTCTGCCTGTGTGCTGGGCCTAAATATATGCCAATGGACTGTTGCAGTGGTGGCTGACGTGAAGCCTGATTCTCTGCTATGACATGCAGACTGATTCTCTGCTGACATGAAGCCAGATACTCTGTTACGGGACCTCTCTCCTCTGCCTGGGTGCTGGGCCTAAATATCTGACAATGGACTGTTGCAGTGGTGGCTGACGTGAAGCCTGATTCTCTGCTATGACATGCAGACTAATTCTCTGCTGACATGAAGCCAGATTCTCTGTTACGGGACCTCTCTCCTCTGCCTGGGTGCTGGGCCTAAATATCTGACAATGGACTGTTGCAGTGGTGGCTGACGTGAAGCCTGATTCTCTGCTATGACATGCAGACTGATTCTCTGCTGACATGAAGCCAGATTCTCTGTTACGGGACCTCTCTCCTCTGCCTGGGTGCTGGGCCTAAATATATGACAATGGACTGTTGCACTGGTGGCTGACGTGAAGCCTGATTCTCTGCTATGACATGCAGACTGATTCTCTGCTGACATGAAGCCAGATTCTCTGTTACGGGACCTCTCTCCTCTGCCTGTGTGCTGGGCCTAAATATATGCCAATGGACTGTTGCAGTGGTGGCTGACGTGAAGCCTGATTCTCTGCTATGACATGCAGACTGATTCTCTGCTGACATGAAGACAGATTCTCTGTTACGGGACCTCTCTCCTCTGCCTGGGTACTGGGCCTAAATATCTGACAATGGACTGTTGCAGTGGTGGCTGACGTGAAGCCTGATTCTCTGCTATGGGACCTCTCTCCAATTGATATTGGTTAATTTTTATTTATTTTATTATTTTTTTTATTCATTTCCCTATCCACATTTGTTTGCATGGGGTTTACCTACATGTTGCTGCCTTTTGCAGCCCTCTAGCCCTTTCCTGGGCTGTTTTACAGCCTTTTTAGTGCCGAAAAGTTTGGGTCCCCATTGACTTCAATGGGGTTCGGGACGAAGTTCGGATCGGGTTCGGATCCCGAACCCGAACATTTCCGGGAAGTTCGAACCCGAACATCCAGGTGTCCGCTCAACTCTACTCATTAGTATTTGCTTTATAAGAGACAGTGTCATTTTTACCTCACTTTTGGGTGAAAAAAAGTGCATCTTATAATTATATACTGTATTTTGCAGTCCACATACTACGGATCTGCAAAACATGAATACAGGCTGTGTGCTTCCCGAACTTTCCTGTTCCGCACATCCCTCTCTATTTTAAAAATGCCTATTCCTGTCCTCAAAACGGACAAGAATAGGACATTGTTCTATTTTTTTTTAGGGGGGGGGATAGATGACTGGAAGGATGCAGACAGCACATGAATGATATCCGTGTACTGGCTACATTTTTTCGCGTCCTCATAGAAATGAATGGGTCCGTGTGCGATCCAAAAAAAATACAGATCTATAAGTAAATGGTGTATTAAATAATACTATTGCAATTTTAAGCCTGGGCTACACTGCAACTTTTTATAGTGCTCCTGATTGATTTACTATTGAGCCACAGCTGCAGTCCAAAGGAATACATTAGGTTGTATGCAATCGTGTGGACCGCAGCTGTCACCTAATAGTTAAAATCAATCAGAAATGCTACAAAAAGTTACAAGCCTTATTGTCATTATTATTATTTTGCTCATGGGGGACCTCGTCACTTGTAACAATCCTTTACTGCATCATAATACCTGTGACCTGGATCAACTGGACGGTTCATGTTATCATCACCCCCAATATTTCTGTTCATAATAAATTTGTGTGCTGTGTAAATTTCTTTTAATTTCCCTGGCAAGCGAATAGCTTCTACCACATCAGTTATTTCTGCCATTTGCTCTAATTATATGTTTTCTCGATGTCACATTTGCATTTCCTGCTGTCTCTTTCATTAGGGAAGACAGCACAAAATCCTGGGTGCTCAGATTAAACATCATAGTGCCCTTAATTACTGTTTAGCAGATGATGCTTAATCCCTCGCGTTCGGACAGTGTGGTGGGATAAATTAAACCGTTTGGATTCTGACTTCAAACATTCGAGCCTGGAAATCTGTCTGAAAGAGATAAGAATAGTGTGATTGGCTGTCCTGCTGGAAGATGGAAAATTCTTAAGTTTGCTAACTGAACTCTATGGGATGCATACGAAGAACTAGAAGTTTTATTGTCTGTGTCCTGTATTTGCATGTCTGTTTTCTCTTCAGTCATGCAATTGTATTTCTGTTTCTCCATACTTAAAGGGGTTGTCCGAGTTATTTTTTTAAAGGGTGGGGTGCTATTAGAATAATAAAAAAAATATTCACTCTCCTGAACACCCTTCATTCCAGTACTGCTGCTTCTATCCTTTCTGCCGCTCTAGGTATGATGTATTGTTTAAGATGCAGAAATGACATGTTCGGTATACCACATATGACAGCTGCAGCCAATCTCTGGCTTCTTTGGTACAAAGCATGAGACAACTGAAGCCAGTAATTGGCTGCAGTGGCACGTGCAGTATACGAGCACAATCGCTGCTGCATTTAAGACAATGAAGCTCAGCAGGGGGAATGGAGTAGCACCATTGCAATTTCAAGGGTTTAGAAAGGTATCTTTTTTTATTATTATTCTAATTGTGTCTTTGCTTTTATTTAATAGAAAGGAGAAACTCAGACAAGCTTAGAAATGCAAGGCAAATATATATTAGATGAATACGTGTTCTTTGTAACAGGCTCAGGCTGACCCCCTGGGAAGCTGCTAAATTTCTAAGTGGGTCTCTGAACTAGGACTGCCTAATTTAAAGGGAACCTGTCACCCGGATTTTGTGTATAGAGCTGAGGACGTGGGTTGCTAGATTGCCACTAGCACATCAGCAATACCCAGTCCCCATAGCTCTGTGTGCTTTTATTGTGTAAAAATAACGATTTAATACATATGCAAATTAACCTGAGATGAATCCTGTCCCTGACTCATCAAGCAAATTGAACACGTGTGCCATGCAGGGCGCATGGCTCAGCCCTCATTGATGCAGCGGCGACACAATATTCTTCCCGTTGTTGGTCCCGTGGTTCCGATTTTCAGTTGTCACGGAGAAAGCCAGGATTCGATTTCTTGCTGAAGGACACGGAGCAGTTCTTTTGGTGCAGAACAGCATGACACCGCCTTGCCCTGCACATGTGGTATGCTGGATGGGCACTGTGAATTGTCCCTGCAGTGGAGGCTGAGGACAGGGTGGAGGATGAGGAAGAAGAGGTAGACATTGTCGCTGTATTGTCCCTGACCATAGTTACAGCACCACACATCGGCGCTGCAGTGCGCTTTGGTAGACACCAACAGGCTTTTGTTCTACATGTGTGTGCAGGGCTGGTACTGCTTTTTTGGCAAAGAAATGACAGCTTGGGACTCTCCACCTTGGCTCGGCACAAGCCATCAGTTCTATGAAAGGTGCAGAGTCCACCACTTGGAAAGGGAGGGACTGCAGCACCAGCAACTTGGACAGGAGCACATTCAGCTTCTGCACCGTTGAATACTGTTGTCTCTTGGCAATCGCTTCAGTGATCGATTGCTGACAGAATGAGTGACGAGGAGGAGCAGGAGCATCAGGACCAGCAGATGATGGGAAGGACAGACAGCTACCTTTGGCTAAGGTTGTGGAGGCTTGACTGCCTGAAACCGGGTGCGTGCTACTGGGTGAAGCAGCGGTTGCTGCGGCAGGCTGAACCACCCCATCGGAGCCACGGTTTTCCCAGGCCACTTTATGGCATTGCTGCATATGTTGACACAGGGCCATAGTGCCAACATTGGCAGCCTAGCCACGCTTTACGTTCTGCCCACAGATTCTACATATGGCCACGTTCACCTCCTCCGGCGGCTTAACAATAAACTGTCACCACCCCAACACTACGCACTGACTGACTGCTAACACCGCTGTCTCTGTACCTTTGTACCGCTACTCTGGGCAAGTAGGCTTCCTCGAACCGGGTGGTCAATCCCGGGCACATTTGGCTACTGACCTCCCACTGCTGCCACCCTGGCTCCGATGCTGCCTTACGGGCAAGCTGCCACCCTCTTCTCCCGATGATGATGAAGCCCCTTCGTCACCTGGCTCCCAAGGGCGATCAGATACATCATCATCATCGAGTAATGTCTGCACGTCACTGATGTCCTTCTCAACCATATCTGGGTCAGGAGCCTGACTGCTCACAACACCAGCTCCCACACCACTCTCCTCATCACTACTTGCCCACCTAGCGGAGGAAGCGCCCAATGTCTCCTCCAGATCTTGGCTGGGCAGTAGTGCTGATAGTCATCTAGTAGCTCTTCCTCGCTGAAAAGTGGAGCCGAGCCTACGGCATATAATACTTTTTGCGGTGAGGGAACTGAAAATGACAGAGAAAGGTTCAGGACAGGTAGGGGCACAGGGCCTGCTCCCTGGCCATGCTAACTAAGCGTTGTGTCAGAGGAACCCACCGGCTCTTGGCTGGGGGTGTCTGATGTCACTTGGGACAAAGTGATTGACCGAGTCAACCATTTAAGAACCGCTGGGTTTTTGGTCAAGACACGACCGCTAGATGACACCGGGAGCTCAGGCCTCTCGCTGCGACCCATGCTGCCACGCCCCCTTACTCTGCTGCAACCTCTGCATGCGCCAGAAACATTTAGTGTAGCTGGCCAGCTAGGACCTGTCCTAAGTTACTAGTATAGGTTATATGTGTATACAGCTAGACCTGCCAATAGCCTTAATACAGTTCCTATGTTTATGTGTTAAAGACAAAAGCAGAGTTATTTACTGTAACATCATGTTTTGGATGTCATATAACTGTTATATTTTGTGTTCACAGAAGCAGAAAAAGATAATATGCCTTTAAGATTAATTTTGTAATGTAAGGTAAGCTCAGTGACACAGCGGAAACAACTGAATGCATAGTGTTAATCTGTTGTTGCTGGGCAGAAGTCTAGACCAATCACAGCCAGCTTCTCACACAGCAAGAGTTTTCACCAATCACAGCCTGCCTCACACACGGCCTGTCTGGGAATTCCCCTAGCAGGAGCTGCTGGAATCATTATTCACCAGAGACAGGAGCTGAAGAGACATTCACTCCACTGAGAGCTGAGTTTTATGGGAACAAGAGGCCAAAATAGGTAGTTAAAACTGTTATATAATGTTCATATTGTTAGTATTGTTTTTAGAACTGTATACTGAACCAGATATATATGTGATTACTTACAGTTCCATTAATTGCAACCATACAATTGCAAATACAAATTGTAAAATATAACTTTTAATATTATACCTTTATAATATACTACATGCAATAGGGGACGCCATACATCTCTAATGGCGTGAACCTATGCAACAGTACCCCAATCTTACAAGGGGTAATAGATCCGGAGGTGCGACCATACATCTTCCAGGACAGCCACATCGGGGACTAACCAGTCCATATAGATGTAGCACTAGCTCCGTGTCCCCTGATGATTCTGGGGCTATAAAATAGATGAAACACGTAGGTACACATACTGTATATCTATCTACTTGAGTACTTATATGTAGGTTTCATTGCACCCTTTAATACTAGTGGTAGGACTCTACCCTTTGTTTGTTTTTTCTGCTACATTATACACACACACACCGACCAGATGGCGAGACATCAGTGTGGTCCCAGTTGGTGAAATACAGCAGAATTCCCACCGTTCATTTGTGGGAATGGGAACAACCTGATTGGGTGTGATATTCAAGCAAGCCCCTACCTGCACAGGCTATCTGGTAAGAAGTGTATGCCTTTTTGTATGTTGGTTTACCCTTCTTAGGTATTAACACATCTCCATGGTAGGGACTGCTGGTGGTAATGGCCCATCTAGTAGTGGTGTCTATGAATAGGATTGTGGGCCTTTCTATTTTAAAGGTATAATATTAAAAGTTACATTTTACTACTGCCCGTTTTATTACTTTTGTTCTATATATACTGCGGTAGTCTGCTTGGACTGCATTGGTCCTAAAAGTGGAACAGCCTCTGACTGTATTTGCATTGATTTAGTTGCAGATCCAAATTCCAAGCTACAAATTGCAAGCATACAATTTCAAGCATTCAGATTCCAGATTGCAATCCAAATTGCATACAACCATACCAGATCATACTCAACCAATCTGCAAATAGTCACTGCTAACTGCATACTGCAAGTAGAACTATTAGTTAGACCTCAGATATACCTCTCAGAGAGATCATAAAGTGCTTAACTAACTTAAAGTGAGAGTACAGATACTGAAGAGAGAAATATATCCACTATTTTATGTTGAATGACAAGATTGAACGCTATTTTGTGATATCTTTTCAACACGTGTTTTGTACATGGTGTTATATATGAAGAAAAGTTGTCCCCTTAAGGACCGGTCTCATTTTCACCTTCAGGACCAGGCCATTTTTTGCAAATCTGACCAGTAAAATGGAGTAAAAAAAAATCATTTTTTTTATAAAAAAATATCAAATTTGCCCAAAAAATTGAAAAATTTGCAAATTTCCAAGTTTCAATTTCTCTACTTCTATAATACATATTAATACCTACAAAAATAGTTATTACTTTACATTTACCATATGTTTTCTTCATGTTAGGATCATTTTGGGAATGACATTTTATTTTTGGGGGACGTTACAAGGCTTAGAAGTTTAGAAGTAAATCTTGAAATTTCTCAGAAATTTTCAAAAAACAACTTTTTAAGGACCAGTTCAGGTCTGAAGTCACTTTGTGAAGCTTACATGATAGAAACCACCCAAAAATTACCCCATTTTAGAAACTAAACCCCTCAAGGTATTCAAAACTGATTTTACAAATGTTGTTAACCCTTTAGGTGTTCCACAAGAATTAATGGAAAATAGAGATACAATTTCAAAATTTAAATTTTTGGGCAGATTTTCCATTTTAATATTTTATATATAAATCTATTGGGCAGACTAGATGGGCCAAATGGTTCTTTTCTGCCGACACATTCTATGTTTCTATGGAGATCAAGCGCAGAGGGTCCCCCGGTCAGATCTTTCTGAAGATGGAATGGACTAACTGACTACACAGCATATCTCTGTAGTAGTCCATTTTTGCATCCCTCTCAGAAGGTCTAAAAAAAATGCCCCCATTTTTGATCGGTAATGAGGGTCTAGTAATGTGCATAGCCAGTAGTCATCCCTCTGCTGAATCCTGACAATGTGGCTGCCACTAACATGACAGCATGCATCAGGCCATTTGCGAAAGTGCAATGAGCAGGATATGGGGTGGATAATAGTCTGTATTTGTTCGTGACGCCAATTGCAGATTGTGCAGTGTACTACCCGAGGGCCCTTCCAAGGTGTTATAATGCACATCCCAGATTAGGAATGCCAGAGTGGTGTAATGGCCTATAATGTCTCTATAGGGTGGTGATAATTGTGTCAACTGTGTCTCCTACCTGGGTACGGCTGGACTCCTGGCTCACTTGCAATAAATTTGAGTTTTGCAGCAGAAATGATGTCCAGACTAGAGTTGAGCGAACACCTGGATGTTCGGGTTCGAGAAGTTCGGCCGAACATCCCGGAAATGTTCGGGTTCGGGATCCGAACCCGATCCGAACTTCGTCCCGAACCCGAACCCCATTGAAGTCAATGGGGACCCGAACTTTTCGGCACTAAAAAGGCTGTAAAACAGCCCAGGAAAGAGCTAGAGGGCTGCAAAAGGCAGCAACATGTAGGTAAATCCCCTGCAAACAAATGTGGATAGGGAAATGAATTAAAATAAAAATTAAATAAATAAAAATTAACCAAAATCAATTGGAGAGAGGTCCCATAGCAGAGAATCTGGCTTCACGTCACCCACCACTGTAAGAGTCCATTTTCATAAATTTAGGCCCAGCACCCAGGCAGAGGAGAGAGGTCCCGTAACAGAGAATCTGGCTTCATGTCAGCAGAGAATTAGTCTGCATGTCATAGCAGAGAATGAGGCTTCACGTCAGCCACCACTGCAACAGTCCATTGGCATATATTTAGGCCCAGCACCCAGGCAGAGGAGGGAGGTCCCGTAACAGAGAATCTGTCTTCATGTCAGCAGAGAATCAGTCTGCATGTCATAGCAGAGAATGAGGCTTCACGTCAGCCACCACTGCAACAGTCCATTGGCATATATTTAGGCCCAGCACCCAGGCAGAGGAGGGAGGTCCCGTAACAGAGAATCTGTCTTCATGTCAGCAGAGAATCAGTCTGCATGTCATAGCAGAGAATGAGGCTTCACGTCAGCCACCACTGCAACAGTCCATTGGCATATATTTAGGCCCAGCACACACACAGGCAGAGGAGAGAGGTCCCGTAACAGAGAATCTGTCTTCATGTCAGCAGAGAATTAGTCTGCATGTCATAGCAGAGAATGAGGCTTCACGTCAGCCACCACTGCAACAGTCCATTGGCATATATTTAGGCCCAGCACCCAGGCAGAGGAGGGAGGTCCCGTAACAGAGAATCTGGCTTCATGTCAGCAGAGAATCAGTCTGCATGTCATAGCAGAGAATGAGGCTTCACGTCAGCCACCACTGCAACAGTCCATTGGCATATATTTAGGCCCAGCACCCAGGCAGAGGAGGGAGGTCCCGTAACAGAGAATCTGGCTTCATGTCAGCAGAGAATCAGTCTGCATGTCATAGCAGAGAATGAGGCTTCACGTCAGCCACCACTGCAACAGTCCATTGGCATATATTTAGGCCCAGCACACAGGCAGAGGAGAGAGGTCCCGTAACAGAGAATCTGTCTTCATGTCAGCAGAGAATTAGTCTGCATGTCATAGCAGAGAATGAGGCTTCACGTCAGCCACCACTGCAACAGTCCATTGGCATATATTTAGGCCCAGCACACACACAGGCAGAGGAGAGAGGTCCCGTAACAGAGAATCTGGCTTCATGTCAGCAGAGAATCAGTCTGCATGTCATAGCAGAGAATGAGGCTTCACGTCAGCCACCACTGCAACAGTCCATTGGCATATATTTAGGCCCAGCACACACACAGGCAGAGGAGAGAGGTCCCGTAACAGAGAATCTGTCTTCATGTCAGCAGAGAATTAGTCTGCATGTCATAGCAGAGAATGAGGCTTCACGTCAGCCACCACTGCAACAGTCCATTGGCATATATTTAGGCCTAGCACACAGGCAGAGGAGAGAGGTCCCGTAACAGACAATCTGGCTTCATGTCAGCAGAGAATCATTCTGCATGTCATAGCAGAGAATCAGGCTTCACGTCACCCAACATTGGAACAGTCCATTGGCATATATTTAGGCCCCGGCACCCAGACACAGGAGAGGTTCATTCAACTTTGGGTAGCCTCGCAATATAATGGTAAAATGAAAATAAAAATAGGATTGAATGAGGAAGTGCCCTGGAGTCCAATAATATATGGTTAAGGGGAGGTAGTTAATGTCTAATCTGGACAAGGGACGGACAGATCCTGTGGGATCCATGCCTGGTTCATTTTTATGAACGTCAGCTTGTCCACATTGGCTGTAGACAGGCGGCTGCGTTTGTCTGTAATGACGCCCCCTGCCGTGCTGAATACACGTTCAGACAAAACGCTGGCCGCCGGGCAGGCCAGCACCTCCAAGGCATAAAAGGCTAGCTCTGGCCACGTGGACAATTTAGAGACCCAGAAGTTGAATGGGGCCGAAACATCAGTCAGTACGTGGAGGGGTGTGCACACGTACTGTTCCACCATGTTAGTGAAATGTTGCCTCCTGCTAACACGTTGCGTATCAGGTGGTGGTGCAGTTAGCTGTGGCGTGTTGACAAAAGTTTTCCACATCTCTGCCATGCTAACCCTGCCCTCAAAGGAGCTGGCATTGACACAGCTGCCTTGGCGACCTCTTGCTCCTCCTCTGCCTTGGCCTTGGGCTTCCACTTGTTCCCCTGTGACATTTGGGAATGCTCTCAGTAGCGCGTCTACCAACGTGCGCTTGTACTCGCGCATCTTCCTATCACGCTCCAGTGCAGGAAGTAAGGTGGGCACATTGTCTTTGTAGCGTGGATCCAGCAGGGTGGCAACCCAGTAGTCCGCACAGGTTAAAATGTGGGCAACTCTGCTGTCGTTGCGCAGGCACTGCAGCATGTAGTCGCTCATGTGTGCCAGGCTGCCCAGGGGTAAGGACAAGCTGTCCTCTGTGGGAGGCGTATCGTCATCGTCCTGCCTTTCCCCCCAGCCACGCACCAGTGATGGACCCGAGCTGCGTTGGGTGCCACCCCGCTGTGACCATGCTTCATCCTCATCCTCCTCCACCTCCTCCTCATCCTCGTCCTCCTCGTCCTCCAGTAGTGGGCCCTGTCTGGCCACATTTGTACCTGGCCTCTGCTGTTGCCAAAAACCTCCCTCTGAGTCACTTCGAAGAGACTGGCCTGAAAGTGCTAAAAATGACCCCTCTTCCTCCTCCTCCTCCTCCTCCTGGGCCACCTCCTCTTGCATCATCGCCCTAAGTGTTTTCTCAAGGAGACATAGAAGTGGTATTGTAACGCTGATAACGGCGTCATCGCCACTGGCCATGTTGGTGGAGTACTCGAAACAGCGCAACAGGGCACACAGGTCTCGCATGGAGGCCCAGTCATTGGTGGTGAAGTGGTGCTGTTCTGTAGTGCGACTGACCCGTGCGTGCTGCAGCTGAAACTCCACTATGGCCTGCTGCTGCTCGCACAGTCTGTCCAGCATGTGCAAGGTGGAGTTCCACCTGGTGGGCACGTCGCATATGAGGCGGTGAGCGGGAAGGCCGAAGTTACGCTGTAGCGCAGACAGGCGAGCAGCAGCAGGATGTGAACGCCGGAAGAGCGAACAGACGGCCCGCACTTTATGCAGCAGCTCTGACATGTCGGGGTAGTTGTGAATGAACTTCTGCACCACCAAATTCAGCACGTGCGCCAAGCAAGGGATGTGCGTCAAATTGGCTAGTCCCAGAGCTGCAACGAGATTTCGCCCATTATCGCACACCACCAGGCCGGGCTTGAGGCTCACCGGCAGCAACCACTCGTCGGTCTGTTGTTCTATACCCCGCCACAACTCCTGTGCGGTGTGGGGCCTGTCCCCCAAACATATGAGTTTCAGAATGGCCTGCTGACGTTTACCCCGGGCTGTGCTGAAGTTGGTGGTGAAGGTGTGTGGCTGACTGGATGAGCAGGTGGAAGAAGAGGAGGAGGAAGCCGAGAAGGAGGAGGTGGCAACAGGAGGCAAAGAATGTTGCCCTGCGATCCTTGGCGGCGGAAGGACGTGCGCCAAACAGCTCTCCGCCTGGGGCCCAGCTGCCACTACATTTATCCAGTGTGCAGTTAGGGAGATATAGCGTCCCTGGCCGTGCTTACTGGTCCACGTATCTGTGGTTAGGTGGACCTTGCCACAGATGGCGTTGCGCAGTGCACACTTGATTTTATCGGATACTTGGTTGTGCAGGGAAGGCACGGCTCTCTTGGAGAAGTAGTGGCGGCTGGGAACAACATACTGTGGGACAGCAAGCGACATGAGCTGTTTGAAGCTGTCTGTGTCCACCAGCCTAAATGACAGCATTTCATAGGCCAGTAGTTTAGAAATGCTGGCATTCAGGGCCAGGGATCGAGGGTGGCTAGGTGGGAATTTACGCTTTCTCTCAAATGTTTGTGAGATGGAGAGCTGAACGCTGCCGTGTGACATGGTTGAGACGCTTGGTGACGGAGGTGGTGGTGGTGGTGTTGGTGGTACATCCCCTGTTTGCTGGGCGGCAGGTGCCAACGTTCCTCCAGAGGCGGAGGAAGAGGCCGAGGCGGCAGCAGCAGAAGAGGCCGAGGCGGCAGCAGCAGAAGAGGTAGCAGGGGGAGCCTGAGTGACTTCCTTGGTTTTAAGGTGTTTACTCCACTGCAGTTCATGCTTTGCATGCAGGTGCCTGGTCATGCAGGTTGTGCTCAGGTTCAGAACGTTAATGCCTCGCTTAAGGCTCTGATGGCACAGCGTGCAAACCACTCGGGTCTTGTCGTCAGCACATTGTTTGAAGAAGTGCCATGCCAGGGAACTCCTTGAAGCTGCCTTTGGGGTGCTCGGTCCCAGATGGCGGCGGGCAGTAGCAGGCGGAGTCTCTTGGCGGCGGGTGTTCTGCTTTTGCCCACTGCTCCCTCTTTTGCTACGCTGTTGGCTCGGTCTCACCACTGCCTCTTCCTCCGAACTGTGAAAGTCAGTGGCACGACCTTCATTCCATGTGGGGTCTAGGACCTTATCATCCCCTGCATCGTCTTCCACCCAGTCTTGATCCCTGACCTCCTGTTCAGTCTGCACACTGCAGAAAGACGCAGCAGTTGGCAACTGTGTTTCGTCATCATCAGAGACATGCTGAGGTGGTATTCCCATGTCCTCATCATCAGGAAACATAAGTGGTTGTGCGTCAGTGCATTCTATATCTTTCACCGCTGGGGAAGGGCTAGGTGGATGCCCTTGGGAAACCCTGCCAGCGGAGTCTTCAAACAGCATAAGAGACTGCTGCATAACTTGAGGCTGAGACAGTTTCCCTGGTATGCATGGGGGTGATGTGACAGACTGATGGGGTTGGTTTTCAGGCGCCATCTGTGCGCTTTCTGCAGAAGACTATGTGGGAGATAATGTGAACGTGCTGGATCCACTGTCGGCCACCCAATTGACTAATGCCTGTACCTGCTCAGGCCTTACCATCCTTAGAACGGCATTGGGCCCCACCATATATCGCTGTAAATTCTGGCGGCTACTGGGACCTGAGGTAGTTGGTACACTAGGACGTGTGGATGTGGCAGAACGGCCACGTCCTCTCCCAGCACCAGAGGGTCCACTAACACCACCACGACCATGTCCACGTCCGCGTCCCTTACTAGATGTTTTTCTCATTGTTATGGTTCACCACAACAACAAAAATATTATTTGGCCCAATGTATAGTATTCAAATTCAGCGGGATATAAATTTGAGGCCTAGTATTTAGGCGCTGGGTGACCAGTATGGATTTACTAACAGAATTAGACTTGGAAATGCACAGTAGCGTGTGTGTGAAGTTATTCTGAATGACCCTATGTGCACCTTGAATATTATATACCCTTTTAGGGATAGATTTCAAATAGCTCTGATATAGCAGAAACCACTAAATTATGAAATTGCTAAATTGGGAATTGTACTTCAACCCAGAACAAAAAATGTGCTTTGACGGACACTAAATAACTTTCCCAGCCACAACAGGACAGCGGTAACGAGAGATTTAGCGGGATATAAATTTGAGGCCTAGTATTTAGGCGCTGGGTGACCGGTATGGATTTAGTGACAGAATTAGACTTGGAAATGCACAGTAGCGTGTGTGTGAAGTTATTCTGAATGACCCTATGTGCACCTTGAATATTATATACCCTTTTAGGGATAGATTTCAAATAGCTCTGATATAGCAGGTACCACTAAATTATGAAATTGCTAAATTGGGAATTGTACTTCAACCCAGAACAAAAAATGTGCTTTGACGGACACTAAATAACTTTCCCAGCCACAACAGGACAGCGGTAACGAGAGATTTAGCGGGATATAAATTTGAGGCCTAGTATTTAGGCGCTGGGTGACCGGTATGGATTTAGCGACAGAATTAGACTTGGAAATGCACAGTAGCGTGTGTGTGAAGTTATTCTGAATGACCCTATGTGCACCTTGAATATTATATACCCTTTTAGGGATAGATTTCAAATAGCTCTGATATAGCAGGAACCACTAAATTATGAAATTGCTAAATTGGGAATTGTACTTCAACCCAGAACAAAAAATGTGCTTTGACGGACACTAAATAACTTTCCCAGCCACAACAGGACAGCGGTAACGAGAGATTTAGCGGGATATAAATTTGAGGCCTAGTATTTAGGCGCTGGGTGACCGGTATGGATTTACTAACAGAATTAGACTTGGAAATGCACAGTAGCGTGTGTGTGAAGTTATTCTGAATGACCCTATGTGCACCTTGAATATTATATACCCTTTTAGGGATAGATTTCAAATAGCTCTGATATAGCAGAAACCACTAAATTATGAAATTGCTAAATTGGGAATTGTACTTCAACCCAGAACAAAAAATGTGCTTTGACGGACACTAAATAACTTTCCCAGCCACAACAGGACAGCGGTAACGAGAGATTTAGCGGGATATAAATTTGAGGCCTAGTATTTAGGCGCTGGGTGACCGGTATGGATTTAGCGACAGAATTAGACTTGGAAATGCACAGTAGCGTGTGTGTGAAGTTATTCTGAATGACCCTATGTGCACCTTGAATATTATATACCCTTTTAGGGATAGATTTCAAATAGCTCTGATATAGCAGGAACCACTAAATTATGAAATTGCTAAATTGGGAATTGTACTTCAACCCAGAACAAAAAATGTGCTTTGACGGACACTAAATAACTTTCCCAGCCACAACAGGACAGCGGTAACGAGAGATTTAGCGGGATATAAATTTGAGGCCTAGTATTTAGGCGCTGGGTGACCGGTATGGATTTAGTGACAGAATTAGACTTGGAAATGCACAGTAGCGTGTGTGTGAAGTTATTCTGAATGACCCTATGTGCACCTTGAATATTATATACCCTTTTAGGGATAGATTTCAAATAGCTCTGATATAGCAGAAACCACTAAATTATGAAATTGCTAAATTGGGAATTGTATTTCAACCCAGAACAAAAAATGCGCTTTGACGGACACTAAATAACTTTCCCAGCCACAACAGGACAGCGGTAACGAGAGATTTAGCGGGATATAAATTTGAGGCCTAGTATTTAGGCGCTGGGTGACCGGTATGGATTTAGTGACAGAATTAGACTTGGAAATGCACAGTAGCGTGTGTGTGAAGTTATTCTGAATGACCCTATGTGCACCTTGAATATTATATACCCTTTTAGGGATAGATTTCAAATAGCTCTGATATAGCAGGAACCACTAAATTATGAAATTGCTAAATTGGGAATTGTACTTCAACCCAGAACAAAAAATGTGCTTTGACGGACACTAAATAACTTTCCCAGCCACAACAGGACAGCGGTAACGAGAGATTTAGCGGGATATAAATTTGAGGCCTAGTATTTAGGCGCTGGGTGACCGGTATGGATTTAGTGACAGAATTAGACTGGGATATGGCCAAAAAATAACCACACTATTGCTGGTTAAATGCACTTGGTGACGGGCGCAGCTTGCCCCTGATGTAGTATATGGCCAAAAAATGAACAGACTATTGCTGGTTAAATGCACTTGGTGACGGGCGCAGCTTGCCCCTGATTTAGTATATGGCCAAAAAATGAACAGACTATTGCTGGTTAAATGCACTTGGTGTGATAGCTTGACCAACCACACTACTGAGGGTTAAATGCACTTGGTGACGGGCGCAGCTTGCCCCTGATGTAGTATATGGCCAAAAAATGAACAGACTATTGCTGGTTAAATGCACTTGGTGACGGGCGCAGCTTGCCCCTGATTTCGTATATGGCCAAAAAATGAACAGACTATTGCTGGTTAAATGCACTTGGTGTGATAGCTTGACCAACCACACTACTGAGGGTTAAATGCACTTGGTGACGGGCGCAGCTTGCCCCTGATGTAGTATATGGCCAAAAAATGAACAGACTATTGCTGGTTAAATGCACTTGGTGACGGGCGCAGCTTGCCCCTGATTTAGTATATGGCCAAAAAATGAACAGACTATTGCTGGTTAAATGCACTTGGTGTGATAGCTTGACCAACCACACTACTGAGGGTTAAATGCACTTGGTGACTGGCGCAGCTTTCCCCTGATGTAGTATATGGCCAAAAAATGAACAGACTATTGCTGGTTAAATGCACTTGGTGTCACAGCTTGACGAACCACACTACTGAGGGTTAAATGCACTTGGTTACGGGCGCAGCTTGCCCCTGATGTAGTATATGGCCAAAAAATAAACAGACTATTGCTGGTTAAATGCACTTGGTGTGACAGCTTCACCCTGATGTAGGCTTTAGCCAAAAAACAACCACACCATTGAGGGTTAAATGCACTTGGTGACAGGCGCAGCTTGCCCCTGATTTAGTATATGGCCAAAAAATGAACAGACTACTGCTGGTTAAATGCACTTGGTGTGACAGCTTCACCCTGATGTAGGCTTTAGCCAAAAAACAACCACACCATTGAGGGTTAAATGCACTTGGTCGCAGCTTGGATGCACTTGGTCGCAGCACCGCACAAGACACAAAATGGCCGCCGATCACCCCAGAAAAAAGTGACTGACAAACGGTCTGGGCAGCCTAAAAACAGTGAGTGAGCATTTGAATTTCAGCAGCTCAATGATGCACAGCTGCAGATCGATCGATTAATCAAGTGAAGTCCTTTGGAGGAGTTAATCTGCCTAATCTCGCCCTACTGTCGCATCCGCAACCTCTCCCTACGCTAATCAGAGCAGAGTGACGGGTGGCGCTATGTGACTCCAGCTTAAATAGAGGCTGGGTCACATGGTGCTCTGGCCAATCACAGCCATGCCAATAGTAGGCATGGCTGTGACGGCCTCTTGGGGCAAGTAGTATGACGCTTGTTGATTGGCTGCTTTGCAGCCTTTCAAAAAGCGCCAAGAAAGCGTCACAAAAGCGCCAAGAAAGCGACGAACACCGAACCCGAACCCGGACTTTTACGAAAATGTCCGGGTTCGGGTCCGTGTCACGGACACCCCAAAATTCGGTACGAACCCGAACTATACAGTTCGAGTTCGCTCATCCCTAGTCCAGACCTTTAGGTGAAGTTCAAACGTTTGTTTACTGGAGATAACTTGTATCCAAGCAGTATACAGCTTTGGTCTCTAGTCCCAGCAGGTTTTGGCTATCATTGGCAGGAATAAATGCTTTTGCTCTTTAAATGTGAGCTTGCAGGATAATTCGTCTGCTTGGTAGCTCTGTAACTGTGGCAGGAATTAATCTGCGTTTCTCTGTAACTTCTGCTTTATGGGGACAGACTAGCTGAGGAGGACATGGCTTCTTCTAGGTCTCTGGACTTGACTCACAGATAGTTTCTCAGGGGATGCTTTCTTCCTGGAACTCTGTAGGTTGTCTGCTTTCTTCATCCAGCTGAGGCTGCAGGTGCTCAGTCTGGGAATCTGATCAATGTTTCAGCCGAGACAAGAGCCTTGCTATTTTCCCTATGCAGGTGATCTCCTGAAGGTTATCACTCAGCCTTCCCCTAGCAGGGGGGAGGCTACACTGACCCAAACTTCCTTCTCCACCCATGCTGCAGGATGTGGGAACAGCACACTCTGCTCACAGAGGGGGAGCTAAGTTGGAATAATCTATTCCAGCCTAGATATACTAAACTGTTGCTTGAGTAGATAAACCACCTACAGTAGTTGTGTATAAAATTCCCAGGCATTTATGTCCTCCTCTTCTGCCAGTTCATCCTCCTCAGGGCTCAGGTGACTGTTAGGTCTCTTGCACACGACTGTATGCCCTCTTAGACATATGGTCCGTGAGCGGGCCCGGAGCAGCATTGATCGTAAGCACAGGAGCACACAGCATCATAGATGACAATGATGCTGTGCACATCGGGCCGCCCAGGGGACTATTGTCCCGCACTCATATGATCTTATGAGGGCATGATCATATAATCTTGGAGGGCATACGGTCGTGTGCAAGAGGCCCTAAATGGAGAAAGCTTGAGAAAGCTGACGGTGAAACGCGCGTTGGTGCATGGTGGTGGTCTGACCTGAGGCTGGACACGATTATTTGGTTGCTACTATATAGTTATCTCTCTCTATAATTTGTATTATACTGCATCTCTTATTTTTTACATGTTATTTGATCAGTACTATTTATAGCCATAAAGAAAAAAAGACGAAAGGAAGAAAAAAAGACAATGCAACAGCACTCTGCAAACACAAATAAAGTACAATAATGCCATAATTATAGAAAACATTATGGTGCTAATCCTATGCCTATTTTGCAAATTTGAGATTCTTGGCAAACACATTTTGTACAAAATTATTTGGGCCCGTCTGCCAAACGTCAAGGCGATCTCTAAGACGGGAACCTAACACTAAATACTACATGTTATGTGCCATAATGGCCACTATAAAATTCAGGGAGTGCAGGTTCCACATGCATGTTGGGTCCACTCTACTTTTGACCATTTTTGGTGCCATAACGGCCTCCATTAAATCCAGGGATGCAAGTACCAACTTGCATGCTGAGCCCACTCTATACTTCTCCTGGTGCCAAATGGCTTCCAATAAATGCAATAAGAGCAGGCTACAGATTTATACTTACTGTAATTAAAATCAGCCTATGGGGCAGACAGGCTAGCCAGGGGTGCAAGACCAACTGAAGACCAAAGACATACTGATAGGGACCTTAAATTGTGAGCCCCATTGGGGACAGTTGGTTGCTAATGTCTGAAAAGCTCTGCGGAATATAGTAGCACTATATAAGTGCATTAAATAAATAAATAAATAGCCATACCATTAGGCTGTGTGTATAATAATTATTTATGTATTCTTGAATCTGTACCTCCCTAAAAATACTGTATGCACTTGCACTTAATTTATTGCATTTATCCTGCCGTGTGGTTACCACCACTGTGTTGGTGTTTTTAACCTTTTTAATTTATTTGTATATGTTAATTATATCTGCAATGTATGCTTAATAAAAATGTGATATTATAACCATGATGGATGTGTGATTAGCTTGCTATTTATTATTGGACCACTTATACTTCTATTGGTGTTCTGTTAAATGGAGGTGCCATGTCTTCTTTCCCCTTGCCAATCAGATTTGTCAGTATCCCATCCAGGACGTGAAGGAGTGGAATGACATTGTTCATCCCATATTTCTGACGACTGAGAAATAAAGTGGCCTCCTCAAAGGGCCTGAGTAAATGGCATGTGTTTCAGCATTAAGAAATCGTTGATCACCTTCCTCTGCTTGTAAAGGCGGCCTAATATATGGATTGTGGCGTTCCAACGAGTGGAAACTTCACATATCATGGGGATGTTGGGGAAGAGCAATTTGCCTGTGCAGCTCAAAGAGGGCACGTTTTGCACGGTAAGAGTGGCTGAAGTGCATGAACAGTTTCCTGAACATTTTTAACAGCCCTTGCAGTTCAGTGGAAGCCATGAGGAACCGGGTAACAACGAGTTTGAAGACGTGAGCCATGTAGGGCACAGGGGTCAGCCCTCCCTGACGCAGCCCTGACAAAATGTTCTCGTTATCAGTAACCTACAGTTACAGTGCCTTGTATTTTGTTACATTACAGCCTTAAATTCAATGTTTTGTTAATCTGAATTTTATGTGATGGATCAGAACACAATAGTCTAAGTTGGTGAAGTGAAATTAGAAAAATATATAAATAAAACTATTGTTTAGAAATAGAAAACAGAAAATTGGCATGTGGGTCTGTATTCACCCCCTTTGTTAGGAAGCCCATAAAAATCTCTGGTGCAACCAATTACCTTTAGAAGTCACATAATTAGTGAAATGATGTCCACCTGTGTGCAATCTAAGTGTCACATGATCTGTCATTACATATACACACCTTTTCTGAAAGGCCCCAGAGGCTGCAACACCTAAGCAAGAGGCATCCCTAACCAAGCACTGCCATGAAGACCAAGGAACTTTCCAAACAGGTAAGGGACAATGTTGATGAGAAGTACAAGTCAGGGTTAGGTTATAAAAAAAATATCCAAATCTTTGATGATCCCCAGGCGCACCATCAAATCTTTTATAACCAAATGGAAAAAACATGGCACAACAGCAAACCAGCCAAGAGACGGACGCCCACCAAAACTCATAGACCGGGCAAGGAGGGCATTAATCAGAGAGGCAGCGCAGAGACCTAAGGTAATCCTGGAGGAGCTGCAGAGTTCCACAGCAGAGACTGGAGTATCTGTACATAGGACGACAATAAGCCGTACGCTCCATAGAGTTAGGCTTTATGGCAGAGTGGCCAGAAGAAAGCCATTACTTTCAGCTAAAAATAAAAAGGCATGTTGTGAGTTTGCGAAAAGGCATGTGGGAGACTCCCAAAATGTATGAAGGAAGGTGCTCTGGTCTGATGAGACTAAAATTTAACTTTTCGGCCATCAAAGAAAACGCTATGTCTGGCGCAAACCCAACACATCACATCACCCAAAGAACATCATCCCCACAGTGAAACATGGTGGCGGCAGCATCATGCTGTGGGGATGTTTGTCAGCATCCGGGACTGGGAAACTGGTCAGAGATGAGGGAAAGATGGATGGTGCTTAAATACAGGGATATTCTTGAGCAAAACCTGTCCCAACTCTGTGCGTTATTTGATGCTAGGACGGAGGTTCACCTTCCAGCAGGACAATGAACCCAAACACACTGCTAAAGCATCACTTGAGTTGTTTAAGGGAAAACATGTAAATGTGTTTGAATGCCCTAGACAAAGCCCAGATCTCAATCCAATAGAAAATCTGTGGTCAGACTTAAAGATTGCTGTTCACAAGCGCAAACCATCCAACTTGACGGAGCTGAAGCAGTTTTGCAAGGAGGAATGGGCAAAAACCCCAGTGGTAAGATGTGGCAAGCTCATAGAGACTTATCCAAAGTGACTTGAAGCTGTGATTGCCGCAAAAGGTGGCTCTACCAAGTATTGTCTTTGGGGGGGTGAATAGTTATGCACATTTACTTTTTCTGTTATTTTGTCCTATTTGTTGTTTGCTTCACAATAATTAAATAAATAAAAAAACATCTTCAAAGTTGTGGGCATGTTCTGTAAATTAAATGATGCAAATCCTCAAACAATCTATGTTAATTCCAGGTTGCGAGGCACCAAAATATGAAAAAAGTCAAAGGGGGTGAATACTTTTGCAAGGCACTGTATCTCCAGTTGGCGAGGAGACAGACAGTGTTTGATTTCTTTATTGATGACACCGAGCAGTTCCTCCTTAGTGTGGATCCGTTCTCCAAGGCTGACCAGGTGCAGAACTGCGTGACATTGACAATACCTAGCTTTGCATAGGTGATATGCTGGAGGACCACTTTGAACTGTGTCTACAGGGGAGGGTGAGGACAATGTGGAGGATTAGAAGGCAGAGAAGGATATTGGCGCAGAAATCCCAGCATTACAACACGGAGGCGGCATTGCCATTACCTAGCCAAGTTGCTAGTGTGCCTGGTCTGGAACGACATTTACCCGGTGGGCTGTGAATTCCATTGAGAGGCCCAAAGACTGGCCCACCTTCTAATGAATGTACATGTGCAGGGCTGGTCCAATTTTTGGGAAAAATAATGTCAGCTTGGGACTATCCACCTTGGCTAGGCACAAGCCATCAGTTCTCTGAAATGTGCAGAGTCAACTACATGGCAAGGTGCAGGTTTGGCTTCTGCGACCTTAGATGAGTACATGCATGTTTTTGTCTTTTTGCAATAACCTCGGTGATCAATTGCTGTCGAAGCAAGTGATGAGGAGTAGGAGGAGCAGGAGCATCTGGAGCAACAGACGACATTCAAGTTCATGGGAATGAGCCCTGACTGCTGGCAGGAGGTGCGGGCCGGTGGGAGATGCAGCAATTGCTACCTCACGCAGTAACACTAAACGAGTGGCACGGTTTTCCCATGCCACTTTATGGTGATGCTCCATTTGTTTATGCAGGGACATTATGCCAACATTAGCACCCTGGCCATGCCAGACAGTGTACCCCTCGCACGTTTGGCTGCAGATCTCCCACTGCTTCTGTAACACCCCAGAGTTGTGTTACTATATGCCTCTACCCCCTACTATCTTCTAAGAGCCAAGAGCCTTTATACTGTCATCAGATATAATTTACATCATGTCTTCCACAAATGTGCGTATAAATCTATGTAAAATGCTATTGTTGATGTAATTAGCCTGGTTACCAGTAGGTGGCAGCAACCCATTGGCAGGTATAAGCTACAGTTTAGTGTATCTGAGCTGGAATGGATTATTCCAGCTCAGCTCCCCCTCTGTGGAGAGGTGGGCTGGTCCAACATCCTGCAGTATGCGTGGAGAAGGAAGTTAGAGTCAGTGAGTGTAGCCTCCCCCACTGCTAGGGGAAGGCTGCGTGATAGTGTCCAGGAGAACCCCTGCATAGGGAAGACAGCAAGGACCTAGTCTCGGTTGAGACTTGACCATATTCCCAGTCTGATTACTTCAGCTCTGCTGGATGAGGAAAGCAGAAACTACAAACTCCTGAGTTCCAGGAAGAATGCATCCCCTGAGAATCCATCAGTGAGATAAGTCCAGTGCCTAGGAGAAGCCAATTCCTCCTTAGCTAGTCTGTCCCCAACAGCAGAAGTTACAGATAAATGCAGAAGCTAATCCTGCCACAGTTACAGAGATACCAAGCAGACGTTTATCCTGCAAGCTCCACATTTAAAGCAGAAGTACTCATTCCTGCCATTAATTGCCAAAACCTGCTGGGACCAAGAGACCAAAGCTGTATACCGTTTGGATGCAAGTTATTTCAAGTAAAGCAACGTTCATCTAAAGGTCTGGACATCATTTATTCTGTAAAGTTCCTCTATTACTCCTACTATCACTACACTTACATTTATTGAAAGTGAGCCAGGAGTCCAGCCGTACCCATGTAGGAGACATTGTGACACAACTAGCACAGAGACATTATAGGCTATTATACCACTCTGGCAGTCCTAATCTAGGACGTGCGTTATAACACCTTGGAAGTGTAACATCCTGAAGTATGTCACTAAACTTCTGTCACCCTGCTTCATAACACTGTTAAGTGTATATTTGTATCATCCTGTGTAATCTAACATTGCATTTTCCAGTATATGTATTTTCCATGCCTGTTTTATATTATTGCTGTTATTTTTCATGTGCACCAGCAGGTGGCGGCAATGTGTAAGCAGTCCAGGGTTAGTTAGTATATCCAGGCTGGAATAGTCCATTCCAGTCTGGGCTCCCCTGTGTGAGGAGGTGTGGAATGTTTCCATGTCCTGTCTCATGAGGAGGAGAAGGAAGTGTAGGCAGTGTACCAGCCACCCCTGTTGGGGTAGGTTGTGTTAGTAGGAGCTCCCAGAACCAGGGATCCCAACCCTGGATCCCGCCTCGGCTGAGGCAAGGATCCATCTTCCCAGCTTGAGCTTTCAGCCTCAGCTGGACGACAAGAGAAGCAGCTGGACGACAAGAGAAGCACCATTCAGTGAAGCCAAGTTGGATTATATCTCCTGTTTGGATCTCAATTATTCCATCAGAACTCCTATTAACAACACTCAAATTTATTGCAAGTGAGCCAAGATTCAGGCGTCCAGCCGTACCAAGGTAGGAGACACCGTTGACACTACACAGAAACATTATCCCCCTCTGGCATTCCTCACCTGGTACGTGAGCTACAACATCTTAAAGGGCCCTGCTATAGTACCTGCGCAAGCTGCAATTGGCGTCACAAACTATTATACATATATACTACCCACTGCATAGCAACCCCACTGACCCAGTGTCCTGCTCATTGCAGAAGGACCCTGGGATAGTACCCTGCGCACGCTGCAATTGGCATCACAAACAAATACAGAATACCCCATACCTGGCCACTGCACTTCCTTCCTGCTGTCTCATAGGCACAGTGACAGTCTGGGAAACACTATTACTATGGGGGGATCTGTATGGCACTGTTATTTCTGACAGTATAGTGTTTGCGGGAGCACAGTGGGACACAGTATTGGGAGTGGCAGCAGGGTGACAGTGGCCTGTATAAAGATGAGGGCTTATCTGTGGTCTATATAAATGTGGGGGCTGATTTGCAAAATCTGCAATAGTCCCCCATCTACCATGTGCCATATAGTAATACTGGTGTCTTCTAACTCTTACGTGGCAGAGGGAGCTGTACACCCCTGACCAAAGACACCTGCCTGGTATGGTCTAGACCAAATGGAAAAGAAAAGTGAAGAACGCAAATCCGTCGAGACATCACCTTTAAGTCAGTAGGTCTGACCTTCACTGCTTCTTTTACATGTGTTTTAATATATTTATTAGGAAGCAACGGTCTACTTTCTTATACAATGGAGGTTTCTCAGGGAGTTGCATGGAGACGTCATATTGATCAGCTCAAGGAATTATAGCTAGCCGCTGTAGAAAACATGCCAGGTCCAGTGCCTGCTTCACCTTCTGTTTCTCTTGCCTTGCCTGATACTGTACTTGCTGTGTCAGATACTAAATTGCCTTCTGATTCTTTTAATGAGACTCTCGCACCACCTATGGAAGTTTCTGAGTCAATACTCAGAAAAATGTATTGACATTGTAATATTAGTGCAGGGATTGATTTAGTATCCTAGACTCACACTGTTCTTGATTACTCTTGCCTTGTTTTGACAGTTATTCTAGTCTCCTGTCCTAGTAAATACAGTTGATGCGACACAGTCTGGCTCCTGTATGTATTACATGAAACACAAAACCCAAGAAGTAACAGATAGCATTGAACAAGAAGCACACAATAGTTCAGCTTGTATTTCCATAACTGAGTATTCAGTCACAGACTTGAATTCTTCAACTTGAATCATCAAAGGTATGGACTTATACAGCTTTATTGAACATATATAATATATCTTTGAAGTTTAAAAAAAATACATAACTATGATTATTCTGTATTCGCTCTGACTTGAAGGGCTTATTAGAGTTGTACACGGATACTAGCAATGATCTCAGGTTGACGGGGAGAAGGGATAAAGTCATCATGCCTCCAACGATCTTATGAAACTTTCTCTGTTTTCCAACAGCAAATGGAGTTGGCCGCCAGCACTCACCAGCAGTGATGGTCAGTTCGCCAGCGAACACATGCGGGCTGCCATCTTTAGTAAGGTAGATTCACCCCGTCCGGCCATGCACAGGTAAGCCCTTACCTGTGCCTGTGCCAGGAGCCGGTCTGAAATCAAATGCGGTCACCGGAAGCAGGCAGTTCGGAGAACAGCCGCCAAGGGCCTTCACCAGGCTGTTCTCGGAACTGTCCTGCTCCCGGTGACCGTATTTGATTTCAGACCGGTTCCCGGTCTGTTTTATATATTGTTTTATATATTGTGTGATATCTTGCACTAATTAAGTGTTGAATAAATATTCAAATACAGTATTTTAGAGTGTTCCACATTTTTCCAGAAGGTGGTGTTGCCTGCTGTTTTCTTTTGCTAAGGGTTTACCTGTGCATCGCCGGACGGGTGAGTCTACCTTACTAAAGATGGCAGCCCGCATGTGTTCGCTGGCGAACACTGCGAACTGACCATCACTGCTCACCAGCTTTTGCTAGATACCGGTCCCTTCCCTTGAACAAAAACTGCAGATCATAGATTCCTGAAAACCATGATTCATCTTAAACAGGACTTTTCACCACTCCTGACATTCCTGTTTTAATAGCTCCATGCATTCCCAATGTAATAACAATTCTGGAACATCTATTCTCATGGCTCTATGTTGTGCCATTCCTTTATTATTTGCACTATAAGTTATGAATGAATTGCTATTAGCCTTCAGTAAGGCCTCTTTCACACGGGTGTCTCAGATTTGCTCTGAATGCGTTGCGTGTGCATTGCGGGAAAACCGCGCGAGTAGGCACGCAATTGCAGTCAGTTTTCACTCGAGTGCAATGCGATTTGCACGCGTGTGAGAAAAAACTGAATGTGATACCCAGTCCCGTACCCAGACCTCTTCACTGAAGTTCGGGTTTGGGTTAGGTGTTCTATTCATTTTATTATTTTCCCTTATAACATAGTTATAAAGTAAAAAAAATAGCATTCTTAATACAGAATGCTTAGTAAAATGTGCCTTAAGGGGTTAAAAAATTTACTCACCTCATCCACTTGTTCACGCAGCCGGGACCTGCAAGAGGACCTTTGATGACGTAATCTATCTTCATTCAGCAGGACCTGCGCTGACGTCACCACACTCACCACGTGTTATAACCATGTTATAAGGAAAAATAATACAGTGATTAGACTTTAATGGGGTTTCTCATCCCTATCATCTCATAGCAACCATGGGTGAAAATCGCACCCCATCCGCACTTGCTTGCGGATGCTTGCGATTTTCACGCAGACCCATTCACTTGTATGGGGCCTGCGTTGACTGAAAAACACAGAATATAGAACATGCTGCGATTTCCACACAACTCACAAGTGATGAATAAAAATAACCGCTCATCTGCACAGCCCCATTGAAGTAAATGGGTCCGGATTCAGTGCGGGTGCAATGCGTTATCCTCACACATTGCACCCACGCAGAATTCTCGCCCATGTGAAAGGGGCCTAAGGGTACAGAGGAGAGGTAACCAGTTGGGGGGGTGTACGTGCACAGTATGACTCTATCCTATCAGTGCTGCCATTTTCAGACTGTGCAGGTAACCCCCCTAACTGGTTACCTCCCCTCTGTACCCTTACTCAAAGCTAATAGCAATTCATTCACAACTTTTAGGGCAAATAATAAAGGAATGGCACAACATAGAGCCATAGGAACAGATGCTCCAGAATTGTTAGTATGTGGGGAATGCATGTAGCTATTAAAATAGGCAGGTCAGGAGTGGGGAAAGGTCCTCTTTAAGTTACTTTGTTACTGATTTAAGAGGTTTCTAAACCTTTACAGTCATCCTACAAGCAGGGGCGTATCTATCACGAGGCAAACAAGGCATTTGCCTAGGGCGGCACTTGCCAATGGGGCGGCAAAATGCCTTGTTTGCCCTTTGTCCCATCAGTCTCATCTGCCTCCGGTATATTCAGAAGATCCGATGGTATATTCTAACCCCCAGGCGTTCCCATGGTGACGGGGACGCTTGCCTGGGGGTTAGAATATACCATCGGATCTGAGTTTTCACGCTCTCAGTGAGAGCGTGAAAACACAAATCCGATGGTATATTCTAACCCCCAGGCGTTCCCATGGTGACAGGGACGCTTGCCTGGGGGTTAGAATATACAGGGCCCCGCCGCTCACAGGAAAACATTTAAAAACGAATCAGTAACCTAAACTTTATTCATTAGTGATGTCTTACTGTATACCTTACTCTGTCTTTCAGCTCCGGTAACAGCAGGCAGTGCGGGCGGGCGGCGCTCACTCACTGACGTCACGCGCCTGCGCCGCCTAGTGGGAGGAGCAGGCGTGTGACGTCAGTGAGTGAGCGCCGCCCGCCCGCACTGCCTGCTGTTACCGAAGCTGAAAGACAGAGTAAGGTATACAGTAAAGACATCACTAATGAATAAAGTTTAGGCTACTGATTTGTTTTTAAATGTTTTCCTGTGAGCGTCAGGGGGAGGAGGAATCTGTGGATGGCACCGTTTAGGGGAGGGGGGGGATCTGTGGATGGCACCGTTTAGGGGAGGGGGGGAATCTGTGGATGGCACCGTTTAGGGGAGGGGGGGAATCTGTGGATGGCACCGTTTAGGGGAGGGGGGAATCTGTGGATGGCACTGTTTAGGGGAGGGGGGGGAATCTGTGGATGGCACTGTTTAGGGGAGGGGGGGAATCTGTGGATGGCACTGTTTAGGGGAAGGGGGGGGAATCTGTGGATGGTACTGTTTAGGGGAGGAGGGGGGGGGATCTGTGGATGGTACTGTTTAGGGGAGGAGGGGGGGATCTGTGGATGGCACAGTTTAGGGGAGGAGGGGGGATCTGTGGATGGCACCGTTTAGGGGAGGAGGGGGGATCTGTGGATGGCACCGTTTAGGGGAGGAGGGGGGGATCTGTGGATGGCACCGTTTAGGGGAGGAGGGGGGGATCTGTGGATGGCACCGTTTAGGGGAGGAGGGGGGGGATCTGTGGATGGCACCGTTCAGGGGAGGGGGGGGATCTGTGGATGGCACCGTTCAGGGGAGGGGGGGATCTGTGGATGGCACCGTTCAGGGGAGGGGGGGGGATCTGTGGATGGCACCATTTAGGGAAGGGGGATCTGTGGATGGCACCGATTAGGGGAGGGGGATCTGTGGATGGCACTATTTAGGGGAGGGGGATCCGTGGATGGCACTGTTTAGGGGAGGGGGATCCGTGGATGGCACAGTTTAGGGGAGGAGGGGGGATCTGTGGATGGCACCGTTTAGGGGAGGAGGGGGGGATCTGTGGATGGCACCGTTTAGGGGAGGAGGGGGGGATCTGTGGATGGCACAGTTTAGGGGAGGAGGGGGGGATCTGTGGATGGCACAGTTTAGGGGAGGTTAGGGGGGGGGATCTGTGGATGGCACCGTTCAGGGGGAGGGGGGGGATCTGTGGATGGCACCGTTCAGGGGAGGGGGGGGGGATCTGTGGATGGCACCATTTAGGGGAGGGGGGGATCTGTGGATGGCACCATTTAGGGAAGGGGGATCTGTGGATGGCACCGATTAGGGGAGGGGGATCTGTGGATGGCACCGATTAGGGGAGGGGGATCTGTGGATGGCACTGTTTAGGGGAGGGGGATCGTGGATGGCACTGTTTAGGGGAGGGGGATCCGTGGATGGCACTGTTTAGGGGAGGGGGATCCGTGGATGGCACTGTTTAGGGGAGGGGGATCTGTATAGGGATGGGGTTATGATTAGAAAAATACCACTTCTACCCAGATACTGCAAAGCTTTGTGTATACAAATGTTCTACTGATGTAGGCAGAAAAGCAATAATGACAAGTATATATTATCCCTTTGAAGACATGGTGATTTTCTGTTTTTTATTTTTATTCAGAACCAGAACTTTTTTTTTCCATTCATATAGACATATGGGGGCTTGCTTTTTGTGGGATAAATTGTTATTTGTAATTTGCCGTTTCGTATTGTATACAATTTAGTGGGGGAAGCAATCCAAATTGGATACAATTGGAAACAAAATGGAATTGGTAAAACTGACCTATTCCCTTCATTTTCCAGGTCAGTACAATTACAGAGATACCACATTTATATGTTACAAACAGCAGAGGCCCGGGGCTAATGTCTGCTATCAGCCATAAAGCCAATGGCAGACATTTAACCCCTCAGATGCCATGGTCAAATGTGACCACGGTATCTGATCGGTGACTATGCGAGAGCCACGTGCTTCCGTTCCCGTAACATAGCTTTTCCCGGCTGAGACCAGGAAAGCTGTAATATGTCATACATTTTGTGCAATGTATGAAGTCCTGGAATAGCCGTTTGTATATTTTTGTGCAAGATGTGAGCAAATTGCATGTTTTAAATCCCAGATCCTGTATCTAACCGAGCAAATTTCAACACTGATATACCTTGGCAATATGGAAAATAGTTTGCTGTCCACTGAGCAGGCACTCTATGGGATAGATGAAGGGGAGGGTGGTAGCATGGAGGATCAGGAAAGAGAGGTAGGTAGCTGGATAACAGAAATCAGGGTAGAGGGAAGTGTGCCATATGGCAGATCGGGTTGATTACTGAGAGGCGCAGGAGAAGACCCAGCGTTCATGGTCCACATTAGAACCAATGACAAAGTTAGAGGCAGATAGACTTAGGTCGTAAGCTCAGCGTAAGGACCTCAAAGGTAGTGTTTTTGTTAAATACTACTGGTATAACGAGGCACACCAGAGAGGCAGCAGGAAATTAGGGAGGTTAACATGTGGCTCAATAGCTGGTGTAGGAGGGGTTTTAGTTCCTGGGTAAATGGGCCGACTTCTCTGTCAGCTACATGCTCTATTGTAGGAGTGGGCTGCACCTCAGTGGGGAAAGAGCAGCTTTTTTGGGGGAAGAGACACTAGAAGGTTGGAGGAGTGTTTAACCTCTTCAGGACACATGACGTACCGGTACGGCATGTTGTCCTGGTACTTAAGGACACATGACGTACTGGTACGTCATGTGTTGTACCGATCTGCGCCGCCCGGCGGGCGGTGATCGGAACCCGGTGCCTGCTCAAATCATTGAGCAGGCACCTTGGCTAAATGCGCGGGGGGGGTCAATTCAGACCTGCAGTTTGCGTCTTTTTCCTGCAGTTGCGGCGGCTGACGGCGATTCCATCTGGTCCCCATGCGGCTGTAGGGGGGACCCGATGGCATGGACGGCAGCGCGATGCCTAAGGAAGCCCCCTGGATCTCACAGGCCAGAAGCTGTATGAGTAATACTCACTGCATTACTCATACAGCCAATGCATTCCAATACAGAAATATTGGAATGCATTGTAAAGGGATTAGACCCCCAAAAAGTCAAGTGGGACAAAAAATAAAGTGAAAAAAAGTTGAAAAAATAAAGTTTTCCCCCCAAAAAATTTAAAGTTTCAAGTAAAAATAAACAAAAACCTCATTAGGGGAAAAAGTATACATATTACGTATCGCCATGTCCGTATCGACCGGCTCTATAAACATATTACATGACCTAACCCCTCAGATGAACACCGTAAAAATAAATAAAAAAATTGTGCTAATAAACAATTTCTTTGTCACCTTGCATCACAAAAAGTGTAATAACAAGCGATCAAAAAGTCATATGCACCCCAAAATAGTGCCAATCAAACCATCATCTCATCCTGCAATAAAATATACCCTACCTAAGATAATCGCCCAAAAACTGAAAAAACTATGGCTCTCAGAATATGGACACTAAAACATGATATTTTTTTTGGTTTCAAAAATGATATTATTGTGTAAAACTTACATAAATAAAAAAAAGTATACATGAATAGCTATAAACTATTATCTAGATGGTACATAACCCCAGAGAAATCTTGCCCTTTTCTGATGGTTCCTCGGATGTTTGCTGGAGATGCCGGGGTGACAGAGGTTCCTTCTTCCACATCTGGTGGGTCTTCCCCAAAATACACGAATGGTGGAGAATCATATTTGATATCAGTAGCAAAATCTGCCTCACAGCTGTGCAGGCCTCTCCTAGCAAAGCCTTACTTGATTGTTTTGATGAAGATACCCAATCCCCCTCTACATTCCTTTTTAAACAACTATTGATTGCCGCAAGGTTCCTTATACCAAAATTCTGGTTGCAAACGTCTCTTCCCTCTATATTGCAATGAAAGCAGAAAGTTGACCAGATATACCGTTTTGAGGAGATCTCTGCATGGGAGTCTGGTACTCACCCACAATTCATGAAAAAATGGTACCTGTGGCTTGTCCATAGGTTTACACTTCCCCATTTGGGTCGAGTCTGAGTTCTGATGCCTAGTATATCCTTCTCTACCAACCTTTACTCTGCCGCAAACCTCGCGGCTTTCTCAAGCCTAGCTCACTTTAACTGACACAACACTTTCAGAACAGTTGCTTCTTATCCATAAGAACCCTCTACCTCTGGATCTTACCCCTTCCCTTGTAAGGATTCATATAATACACTATATATTGGGAGAATGATACCATGACTCTTTGATAATTGTCCATACTACTTGGTTTGTAGCTTGCCTATCTTATACCACACTCTGTACCGCCCATTGTATTTGCTATCCTGCTGATATAATCTCTATCGATATCTTATCCTGTACTGTGTTACACTGTTCCTGTAGTTACACGGTTATTGTCTATTTACAAAACTAATTTAAAAAAATTAAATATAAAAAAATAAATAAAAAGTATACATATTAGGTATCACCGCGTCCATACCGACCGGCTCTATAAAAATATCACATGACCTAACCCCTCAGATGAACACCGTAAAAAAAATTAAAATAAAAACTGTGCTAAATAAACCATTTTTTGTCACCTTACATCACAAAAAGTGTAATAGCAAACAATCAAAAAGTCACATGCACCCCAAAATAGTGCAAATAAAACCGTCATCTCATCCCGCAAAAATCATAGCCTACCCAAGGTAATCGCCCGAAAACTGAATATGGAAACACTAAAACATGATTTTTTTTGTTTAAAAAAAGAAATCATTTTATAAAACTTACATAAATTAATAAAAAGTATACATATTAGGTATCGCCGCGTCCGTGAATACCACATGATCTAACCTGTCAGATGAATGTTGTAAATAACAAAAAATAAAAACGGTGCCAAAACAGCTATTTCTTGTTACCTTGTCTCACAAAAAGTGTCATATAGAGCAACCAAAAATCATATGTACCCCTAACCTAGTACCAAAAAAACTTCCACCCTATCCCGTAGTTTCTAAAATGGGGTCACTTTTTTGGAGTCAGGGGGCTTCAAATGGGACATGGTGTCAAAAAAAACAGTCCAGCAAAATCTGCTTTCCAAAAACCGTATGGAATTCCTTTCCTTCTGCGCCCTGCCATATGCCCGTACAGCAGTTTACAACCACATATGGGCTGTTTCTGTAAACTACAGAATCAGGGCCATAAATATTGAGTTTTGTTTGGCTGTTAACCCTTGCTTTGTTACTGGAAAAAATGGATTAAAATGGAAAATTTGCCCAAAAATTGAATTTCTGAAATTTCATCTCCATTTGCCAATAACTCTTGTGGAACACCTAAAGGGTTAACAACGTTTGTAAAATCTGTTTTGAATACCTTAAGGGGTGTAGTTTCTTAGATGGGGTCACTTTTATGGAGTTTCTACTCTAGGGTTGCATCAGGGGGGCTTCAAATGGGACATGGTGTCAAAAAAACCAGTCCAGCAAAATCTGCCTTCCAAAAACCGTATGGCACTCCTTTCCTTCTGCACCCTGCCGTGTGCCTGTACAGTAGTTTACGACCACATATGCGGTGTTTCTGTAAACTACAGCATCAGGGCCATAAATATTGAGTTTTGTTTGTCTGTTAACCCTTGCTTTGTAAAAGTAAAAAAAAAAAATTAAAATGGAAAATCTGCCCAAAAAGTGAAATTTTTTAATTGTATTTCTATTTTCCATTAATTCTTGTGGAACACCTAAAGGGTTAACAAAGTTTGTAAAATCCGTTTTGAATACCTTGAGGGGTGTAGTTTCTAGAATGGGTTCATTTTTGGGTGGTTTATATTATGTAAGCCTCGCAAAGTGACTTCAAACCTGAACTGGTCCCTAAAAATTGGGTTTTTGAAAATTTTTGAAAAATTTCAAGATTTGCTTGTAAACTTCTAAGCCTTGTAACATCCCCCCCCCCCCAAAAAAAAAATATCATTCCCAAAATGATCCAAACATGAAGTAGACATATGGGGAATGTAAAGTAATAACTATTTTTTGAGCTATTACTATGTATTATAGAAGTAGAGAAATAGAAACTTGGAAATTTGCAATTTTTCCAAAATTTTTGGTAAATTTGGTATTTTTTTTATAAATAAATTATTTTTTTTTACTTCATTTTACCAGTGTCATGAAGTACAATATGTGACGAAAAAAACAATCTCAGAATGGCCTGGATAAGTTAAAGTATTTTAAAGTTATCACCACTTAAAGTGACACTGGTCAGATTTGCAAAATATGGCCTGGTCCTTAACCACTTCAGCCCCGCTAGGTGAAATCCCCTTCATGACCAGAGCAGTTTTTACACTTCGACACTACACTACTTTCACCGTTTATCGCTCGGTCATGCAACTTACCATACAAATGAATTTTACCTCCTTTTCTTCTCACTAATAGAGCTTTCATTTGGTGGTATTTCATTGCTGCTGGCATTTTTACTTTTTTTGTTATTAATCAAAATGTAACGATTTTTTTGCAAAAAAATGACATTTTTCACTTTCAGCTGTAAAATTTTGCAAAAAAAACGACATCCATATATAAATTTTTCGCCAAATTTATTGTTCTACATGTCTTTGATAAAAAAAAAATGTTTGGGCAAAAAAAAAAAATGGTTTGGGTAAAAGTTATAGCATTTACAAACTATGGTACAAAAATGTGAATTTCCGCTTTTTGAAACAGCTCTGACTTTCTGAGCACCTGTCACGATTCCTGAGGTTCTACAATGCCCAAACAGTAGAAAACCCCCACAAATGACCCCATTTCGGAAAGTAGACACCCTAAGGTATTCGCTGATGGGCATAGTGAGTTCATAGAACTTTTTATTTTTTGTCACAAGTTAGCGGAAAATAATGATGATTTTATTTTTTTTATTTTTTCTTACAAAGTCTCATATTCCACTAACTTGCGACAAAAAATAAAAAATTCTAGGAACTCACCATGCCCCTCACAGAATACCTTGGGGTGTCTTCTTTCCAAAATGGGGTCACTTGTGGGGTAGTTATACTGCCCTGGCAATTTAGGGGCCCAAATGTGTGAGAAGAACTTTGCAATCAAAATGTGTAAAAAATGACCGGTGAAATCCAAAAGGTGCACTTTGGAATATGTGCCCCTTTGCCCACCTTGGCAGCAAAAAAGTGTGACACATCTGGTATCGCCGTACTCAGGAGAAGTTGGGGAATGTGTTTTGGGGTGTCATTTTACATATACCCATGCTGGGTGAGAGAAATATCTTGGCAAAAGACAACTTTTCCCATTTTTTTATACAAAGTTGGCATTTGACCAAGATATTTTTCTCACCCAGCATGGGTATATGTAAAATGACACCCCGAAACACATTCCCCAACTTCTCCTGAGTACGGCGATACCAGATGTGTCGCACTTTTTTGCTGCCAAGGTGGGCAAAGGGGCACATATTCCAAAGTGCACCTTTCGGATTTTGCAGGCCATTTTTTACACATTTTGATTGCAAGGTACTTCTCACACATTTGGGCCCCTAAATTGCCAGGGCAGTATAACTACGCCACAAGTGACCCCATTTTGGAAAGAAGACACCCCAAGGTATTCTGTGAGGGGCACTGCGAGTTCCTAGAATTTTTTTTTTTTGTCACAAGTTAGCGGAAAATGATGATTTTTTTTTTTCTCTTTTTTCCTTACAAAGTCTCATATTCCACTAACTTGCGACAAAAAATAAAAAATTCTAGGAACTCGCCATGCCCCTCACAGAATACCTTGGGGTGTCTTCTTTCCAAAATGGGGTCACTTGTGGGGTAGTTATACTGCCCTGGCAATTTAGGGGCCCAAATGTGTGAGAAGTACTTTGCAATCAAAATGTGTAAAAAATGGCCTGCGAAATCCGAAAGGTGCACTTTGGAATATGTGCCCCTTTGCCCACCTTGTCTGCAAAAAAGTGTCACACATCTGGTATCGCCGTACTCAGGAGAAGTTGGGGAATGTGTTTTGGGGTGTCATTTTACATATACCCATGCTGGGTGAGAGAAATATCCTGGCAAAAGACAACTTTTCCAATTTTTTTATACAAAGTTGGCATTTGATCAAGATGTTTATCTCACCCAGCATGGGTATATGTAAAATGACACCCCAAAACACATTGCCCAACTTCTCCTGAGTACGGCAATACCAGATGTGTGACACTTTTTTGCAGCCTAGATGCGCAAAGGGGCCCAAATTCCTTTTAGGAGGGCATTTTTAGACATTTGGATCCCAGACTTCTTCTCATGCTTTAGGGCCCCTAAAAAGCCAGGGCAGTATAAATACCCCACATGTGACCCCACTTTGGAAAGAAGACACCCCAAGGTATCCAATGAGGGGCCTGGCAAGTTCGACTAGTTCGCGCGGTACCACAGGCGCCAATCCGTTCTAGAAACAAATGCCTAAAGAGGGCCACACTTGTGTAAAAATTGTCCACATAAAGATGGTACCCCTTGCCGAATAAGGGTGACACTAAGTCCCAAACTGTCTTCCCACTGCTCCCCAGGTAGTCAGGGCAACCGACCGGCTCCAGGGTCTGATCTTTTCCCTCATAGACACAAAATTTGTGGGTATAGCCTGTGGCCCTTTCACAGAGCTTATACAATTTGACCCCATACCGGGCGCGCTTGCTTGGGATGTATTGTTTGAAGCCAAGGCGCCCGGTAAAATGTATCAGGGACTCGTCTATGCAGATGTTTTGCTCTGGGGTATAAATATCTGCAAATTTCTGGTTGAAATGGTCTATGAGGGGCCGAATTTTGTGGAGCCGGTCAAAAGCAGGGTGGCCCCTGGGACGGGAGGCGGTGTTGTCACTAAAGTGCAGGAACCGCAGGATGGCCTCAAAACGTGCCCTGGACATGGCAGCAGAGAACATGGGCATGTGATGAATCGGGTTCGTGGACCAATATGACCGCAATTCATGCTTTTTTGTCAGGCCCATGTCGAGGAGAAGGCCCAGAAAAGTTTTAAGTTCGGAAACTTGGACTAGTTTCCACCGGAAAGGCTGGGCATAAAAGCTTCCCGGGTTAGCGGTGATAAATTGTGTGGCATACCTGTTTGTTTCGGCCACAACTATGTCTAAAAGCTCCGCAGTCAAGAACAGCTCAAAAAATCCCAGGGCCGAACCGATCTGAGCTGTCTCAACCCGAACTCCAGACTGGGCAGTGAAAGGGAAAACTACAGGTGCGGCTGAAGTTGGGGACTGCCAATCAGGGTTTGCCAGCACCTCTGGGATTCTAGGGGCTCTACGGGCACGTCTTTGTGGTGGCTGCGACGGGGTCACTACTGCACGTGCCACCGTACCAGCTTCAACTGCCCTTCTGGTGCTCGCTACTTCACCAGGTTGTACGGCAGTGCTGGTACTAGGTCCAGGGAGGGCTGGGCTGCTGGTGTATGCCTCACCACGTAATCCGACAGCACCAGCCCCACTCTGCTGCTCTTGAAGCGGATCCTGCGCAACCTGCGGTCTAGCGACACGGGGCCGGGTACGCCTGGTGGTATCAGGGACCTCAGCCTCCTCGTCCGAACTTTGGGTCAGAGAGCCACTGCTTTCTACAGGTTCGTATTCTGACCCGCTGGATTCATCAGATGAGGGTTCCCACTCCTCATCCGACTGGGTCAGAAGCCTGTAGGCCTCTTCAGAAGAATACCCCCTGTTAGACATGTGGGCAACTAAATTTAGGGGTATTCCCTGAGACTACCCAAGAAAAAAAAAGCAAGCCTGTCTTACAAAGGGGAGGCTAGCGAAGTACCGGAGGCCGCTGCGGTTGATAAAAAATATCAAAACAGATTTTTTTATCGCCGCAGTGCGTGTAAAGTGAATGTGCAGTGATCAAAAAAAAAATTTTTTTTGTCACTGCGGTGGGGCGGATGTGGGCGAACGCACGTGTGGGCGACCGATCAGGCCTGATCGGGCAAACACTGCGTTTTGGGTGGAGGGCGAACTAAAGTGACACTAGTACTATTATAGATCTGACCGTGATCAGTTTTGATCACTTCCAGATATTATAAAAGTACAAATGCTGATTAGCGATACGCTAATCAGCGAATAACGGACTGCGGTGCGGTGGGCTGGGCGCTAACTGATCGCTAACTACCTAACCAAGGGACCTAAACTATACCTAAAACCTAACGGTCAATAACAGTGAAAAAAAAAGTGACAGTTTGCACTGATCACTTTTTTCTTTTCACTTGTGATTGACAGGGGTGATCAAAGGGGTGATCAAAGGGTTAATTGGGGTTCAGGGGGGTGATCAGGGGCTAAAGTGTAGTGTTTGGTGTACTCACTGTGAAGCCTGCTCCTCTGCTGGATCCAACCGACGAAAAGAACCAGCAGAGGAGCAGGCAGCCATATAACAGATCATATTTACAAATATGATCTGATATCTGGCACTTTGATTGGCTTTTTTAAAAATCAGCAACCTGCCAGCCGCGATCATTGGCCGGCAGGTTGCTGACGAAATACTCCTGTGCGAAATGCCGGCGCGAACTGCGCATGCGCGCGCGCATATTCGCGTCATCTCGCGTCTCGCGAGATGACGCGTATATGCGTGACTGTGCGCAGCGCTGCCACCTCCGGACCGCACATCTGCGTTAGGCGGTCCGGAGGTGGTTAAGGTGAAATAAGGCTGTGTCCTAAAGGGGTTAAACTAGGGAATAGGGAGGGTAATTACATTATAGGAGGGGAAGATAGTGCAGATAGAGACCTGGGGCAAGGTAATGCAACTAGGGGTGGAATGGAAGGAGGGACTAGAACAGTTTATAAGGAAAGGTGTAGAGTAAAAAATATATATAAACCTCTCAATTGTATGTACACTAATGCCAGAAACCCGACTAATAAAACTTGTAAACTGGAATTAGTAATGACTGAGGAGAACTATGACATAGTGGGAATAAATGGTTAGATGATAGATATGACTAGGCAGTTAACATACAGGGTTACAGTCTGTTTAGAAAGGATCATCAAAAAGTCCTGTCTAAAGCCCACACTCCGGGAACATATAACTGAGGGAAATTAACTTGTGGAGTCACTTTGCGTAGAATAGGATACAAGAACGCATGAAGGACTTTTCTTTCCATCTAAAATAACGGATCTCAGACTATGGCCTCTTTCACAAGGCCGTAGTGCTCCCATGGCTGTATTGAGGGCCGCATATGGCGGTTCCGCAATACATGGGGCATCGGCCATGTGCATTCCGCATCACGGATGCGGACCCATTCACTTGAATGGGTTCGCAAATCCGGAGATACGGTGTGGAACGGAAGCAAGGAATGGAATCCCACAGAAGCATGGAGTGCTTCCGTTCCGCAAAAAAATAGAACTTGTTCTATCTTTTTGCGGAACGGACGAATCAAGGACCCATTCAAGTTGAATGGGTCTGGATCAGTCCCGGCCGCCGCACGGACTTTGCCCGAGCATTGGGCTAATTGCGGTCCCCAATGCACGGAACGTAACCAATATGTTTATGTAAAAGAGGCCTAAAACAGATGCAAAATGTGCATAACTGAGCATAATGAATGCTTAAAATACAGGATCCAGTTTTTTATTTTTCTTTACTTCTGATGGGATCAGAAGAACAGAAAACTAAACGGTGATGTGTACCTGGCCTTATAGTTGCTAGATTTCTGGAGAAGGGTCATTGATCCAGGGGTTATTGTGATTGCCTTATTGGAGTTGGGAAGGGGTATTTTTGCCTTCCTCTGGATCAACTTGCAGGATAACAGGCTGAACTGGATGGACAAATGTCTTTTTTCAGCCTTACAAACTATGTTACCATGTTACAAGAAAAACTGTACAAGTGTGGTATTGCTGTAATAGTACTGACCTGGAAAATGAAGTTCATAGGTCAATTTAACCGCATAGGGAGCGCCGTAAAAACAAAATCCATAAAACTGGGTCAAATTTTTTTCCAATTTCAACCCCATTAGGATTTTTTTTCCTGCTCCCCGCTACATTATATGCAATACTAAATTGTTCCATTAGGAAGTATAAATTGTCCTGCAAAAACAAGCCCTCATATGGCTATGTGAATGGAAAAACAAAAAAGGTATGGCTCTGGGAAGGCAGGGAGTAAGAAATGAAAACAAAGAGACGACATTCGCCATACATGTACGGCAGATGTCATCATAGTATAAGAAAATTTCCGTACTTAAAAAGGAGAACCGTTGATTGTTTATTTTTGTCTTTAATAAAATAATAGACTGTCTAAAGTGAAACCTGCCCAAAAGAACTTTCTTGCTCTTATCAAACAATCACAGCACATTTTTAATTTTTCAACAGCTAAAAATTAAATTAATTCTGTATAGTGATTTGTTGCTAAAGGCAACAAAGTAAATTTTTCTTTAAGGGTACCTGCACACATTGCAGAATACGTGCAGTTTTTCCACGCGGATTCCCATGCAAACTATTTTAAAACACTTTTAAAAACTCTACTAAAATCACCACCTGATTACTAATGGACCTTAAAAAGACCCTTTTTAGCTAATTATTCTGCTACTGATATTTCTTTTGTGGATTTTAGCTGTGTGAACATATCCTGAATATTTCAGGTCCTCCACAGTGAGACATGCCTTTTTGTAGATTTCCACTCTTGCTAATTTCTGAGGACCGCAAACAGGGGATGAACCACTAATAATCAAGCACTCCCTTTAAATTCTGTTTGTTTTTTTTAGCAGTTTTTTTCCCCAGTATATCTACATATATGTTTGAACTAGCTTTTTAGAGTTCAGTACAGTATAGTATAGTAAAGCAATCATTCACCACATCCAGTACTACAAATAATAGTGACAATCACAAAAACATTTAGTACATCTGACTGTGATGCTTTGTACATACAGTATAATGATCCTTATTGTAATTACATTTCTGCAGAAAGCAGGTTAAGTATAGTCATTGACTCGCCCCAAGTCACCAGGTAACCTGGCTTGTCTCAAACAAACAGCGGCCAGGTGAATGTGAGCCTTCTGTCACTACCACTCCCTGCAGGTGCATAAACTTAGTGATGACAGACAAGGAAGAGGAGAATACAAGTGAGGAAAAGCATGAGAGAACATACCGGCAAAGAAAAGTCACAGTAGAGTACATGGCGTGGATATAAAATAGACCTTTATTTTGAGGATTTCATCATGCCCGCTCCTGCAGCACCCCAGGTTGTTCCACCTGGACCACCTCGCTTGCGGTTAGAAGACAAGGTGTTGTCTTTGGAGTTTCTTCTTTTGGATGCCCAGTTTAATGAACCAGGAAAGTACAAACTGGTGCTACGTGTGGAAAATCCTCTGCTCGACGATTCGGTGGAAGGTATCACGGTGATGGTCAACAATGGAGACATGATTCCAAGTTGTGAGGCCGAGACTAACACTGCAGAGCAAGAAGACCTTACTGATACATTGACATTTGACAAAAATAACTTTTTGTTCATATTACCAAAAGGTAACATTCAAACTTGTATTTTGATCAAGAAAAACTGTAAAAAGTTTTCTCATTTCCACTTTGTAGTAGTTTAACATAGCATCACAGTTTATAGAGAACTTTTTCTACCGTCTAACTGAGAAGGATATCCATAAGGGTTGTTTCACACGAGCGGATGCTGTGTGTGACATCCGCTCCGTGAATGACAGCCAAGACCCGATGCGAACTGCAGAGGACACGGAGCAGTAACATGATTGATAATGCTCCGTGCCTCTCTGTGATCTCTTTACTACGAAATCACAGCGAGATAAAGTTGTCATTGTGATTTCAGTAGTAAAGAGGTCACAGAGAGGCACGGAGCATTATCAATCATGTTACTGCTCCGTGCCTCTGCTGTTCGCTTCGGGTCTTGGCTGTCATTCACGGAGCGGATGTCACGCACGGCATCCGCTCGTGTGAAACAGCCCTAAGAACAATGGGTTCTTTGAATTGAAGTAAATGTGCATTTTAATATTCATCAAATTTTATTTAACTAAGAGTTTCCATTTGTAATGCTGATTATTACTTTCTTTGCATGAACTAATTCTTATCTCCTTGTTCTACATAGGACTATGTAAAAATGACAAACACCATGACGTACGACTGTGCATTGATGTCTTAAAGTTTGGATCTGGCAGCCCTAAAGGGGGGAAAAAAGTTGGACAAGCCCTATTTGCCATTTACCCTCGGCCTAACCAACCTCGCATTAATCTCCGAGCAGCTCCCTTCGAACCCCTTTACAAATATCAAGGAGTGCTGGCCCTTTTAAGAGTTGCAGGGGATCATATGGCAATGCACTGTGGACGTCTTGCATACAATGTCTGTTTTCGTGAATACAAACCTCCAAAAATTAAAGATATTTCCAAACCAACCTCTCCTTTACCAATCAGTCTGAAAGTAAGCGACTCACAACCTTCTACTGCCAGACATGACACTGATAAGCAAAGCACTCCTACAGCGCCAACATCTTATATCTCACATTCAGAAGCCATCAGATCTGATCCTCAGAATTTTAGAACAGCCACTCCAAGAATACATAATGATTCTGAAGACCAAGACCTATTAAACCAACAATCTTCAGATGATGAAGATGATAATGAAGATGAGGAAGAAGTACATGAGGTAGACAGGTTGTCGTCACCAGGGCTCAATTCAATGCAGGATCAGGTAAGCATTGAGAATGATAAACTGTGCATATTGAAAAACCATAGTAGATACTAAAATGCTGGGAATCTTTTGCCATCTGTATGATAGAAACCATACAATGATATCACTTATGGTTGATCTAACTGAAGGTCTGTTCACACCTCTCAATGTCTGATAGATACATTTGATCAATATAAAAGTATTCAGAAGTATCCTGTGATGTTTCCCTTTTAATCAGTAATTTTTACTGCAAAACCTCTTTGGGGGTTGTCCCACAAAAATATTTAACATTTTTCAACCCAGCACCTGGATCTAAATAATGTTGGAATTGCATGTAATTAAAAATGTGCTACAGACACATGTAGTATATAGAGTTATTCAATAAAATGTATTTGTATAGCGCATGCTTCAACTTTCACCAGCCACAACGTCTATTAGAAGCGGTAAGGCCCCTTTCACACGGGCGAGTATTCCGCGTGGATGCGATGTGTTGAACGCATTGCACCCGCACTGAATCCCGACCCATTCATTTCTATGGGGCTGTTCACATGAGCGGTGATTTTCACGCATCACTTATACGTTTCGTGAAAATCCCAGCAAGCTCTATTTTGTGCGTTTTTCACATAACGCAGGCCCCATAGAAATTAATGGGGTTGCGTGAAAATCGCAAGCATCCGCAAGCAAGTGCGGATGCGGTGCGATTTTCACGCACGGTTGCTAGGAGACGATTGGGATGGAGACCCGATCATTATTATTTTCCCTTATAACATGGTTATAAAGGAAAATAATAGCATTCTGAATACAGAATGCATAGTAAAAAAGCGCTGGAGGGGTTAAACAATAAAAATGTAACTCACCTTAATCCACTTGCTCGCGTAGCCGGCATCTCTTCTGTCTCTTTCTTTGCTGATTGCAGTCAAAGGACCTGTGACGTCACTCCGGTCATAACATGATCCATCACCATGGTAAATGATCATGTGACGGACCATGTGATGACCGGAGTGACGCCATTTTACTATGCATTCTGTATTCAGAATGCTGTATTCAGAATGCTATAACCATGTTATAAGGGAAAATAATACAGTCTACAGAACACCGATTCCAAGCCCGAACTTCTGTGAAGAAGTTCGGGTTTGGGTACCAAACATGCGCGATTTTTCTCACGCGCGTGCAAAACGCATTACAATGTTTTGCACCCGCGCAGAAAAATCGCGCATGTTCCCACAACGCACCCGCACCTTTTCCCGCAACGCCCGTCTGAAAGAGGCCTAACGGTTATAGGATGATAACTGCAGGACAGGACACACCCCTTGAGAAGGGACACATCCCCTGAGCAGATCAACTAGAGCAATAAATGGGGGGGAGGAGTTGGGCTGTAGAGCCATGTGAGGTTCAGGGCTAGTTCTTGCTTTGTTAGAAAGAGGCTGTCATCTGGGGAGTAGCTATAGCGGGTGCGTGAGGTAGCAGTCGCTTCCGGGCCCAGAAGCCTGAGGGGGCCCAAAGTCCCTTGTGCCACATAAGAAGACACTGGTATTATAGAAAGTGCATGCAGGTCAAGTTACACCTCTGGCTGGAGGTCAAGAATTTGGCATGGGGGAGGGGCGGGGGAGGGGGAAGCTGCGTTTACATTTTTGCCTCAGGCAGCACGAAGGCTATGTGCTTCCCTGTCCTTGGCCACAAAGCACTGAGGGAAGGGGGGCCCAAGCTGAACTCTTGCACCAGGGCCCATGAGCCTCTAGCTACGCTGACTGCCATTTACCCCATGATGACTGATTTTCATGTTTTACATTATTAATGGGTTAATCCCTTTAAACATTCACATCCGGGCCATTTGCCCCCTTCCTGCCCAGGCCTAATTTAGCAAATCTGACATATCTCACTTTATGTGGTAATAACTTTGGAACACTTTTACTTATCCAAGCCATTCAGCAATTGTTTTCTCGTGACACATTGTACTTCATGATAGTCATAAATTTGAGTCAATATATTTCACCTTTATTTATGAAAAAATCCCAAATTTACCAAAAATCTAGAAAAATTAGCTATTTTCTAAATTTCTATTTCTCTGCTTTTAAAACAGAAAGTGATACCTCATAAAATTATTATTACTTAACATTCCTCATATGTCTACTTTATGTTGGAAATGTCATTTTATATTTTTAGGACGTTAGAAGGCTTAGAATTTTAGAAGCAACCCATCAGATTCATAGTAACATAGTAACATAGTACATAAGGCCGAAAAAAGACATTTGTCCATCCAGTTCGGCCTGTTATCCCGCAAGTTGATCCAGAGGAAGGCAAAAAAAAAAACAAAAAAAAAAAACCCTGTGAGGTAGAAGCCAATTTTCTCCACTTTAGGGGACTATAAACTTCCTTCCCGACTCCAATCAGGCCATCAGAATAACTCCCTGGATCAACGACCCCTCTCTAGTAGCTATAGCCTGTAATATTATTATGCTCCAGAAATACATCCAGGGCCCTCTTGAATTCCTTTATTGTACTTACCATCACCACCTCCTCAGGCAGAGAGTTCCATAGTCTCACTGCTCTTACCGTAAAGAATCCTTTTCTATGTTTGTGTACAAACCTTCTTTCCTCCAGACGCAGAGGATGTCCCCTCGTCACAGTCACAGTCCTGGGGATAAATAGCTGATGGGATAGATCTCTGTACTGACCCCTGATATATTTATACATATTAATTAGATCTCCCCTCAGTCGTCTTTTTTCTAAAGTGGATAACCCTAATTTTGATAATCTTTCAGGGTACTGTAGTTGCCCCATTCCAGTTATTACTTTAGGTGCCCTCCTCTGGACCTTCTCCAGCTCTGCTATGTCTGCCTTGTTTACAGGAGCCCAGAACTGTACACAGTACTCCATGTGTGGTCTGACTAGCGATTTGTAAAGTGGTAGGACTATGTTCTTATCACGGGAATCTATGCCCCTTCTGATGCAACCCATTATCTTGTTGGCCTTGGCAGCAGCTGCCTGACACTGGTTTTTGCAGCTTAGTTTGCTGTTTATTAAAATTCCTAGATCCTTTTCCATGTCAGTGTTCCCGAGTGTTTTACCATTTAGTAAAAGCAAGGTGACTTGCATTATTCCTTCCCATGTGCATAACTTTACATTTATCAGTGTTAAACCCCATCTGCCACTTATCTGCCCAAGCCTCCAATCTATCCAGATCCCTCTGTAGTATTATACTGTCCTCATCAGTGTAAATTACTTTACACAGTTTAGTGTCATCTGCGAAAATTGATACTTTACTATGCAAGCCTTCTACAAGATCATTAATAAATATATTGAAGAGAATAGGGCCCAATACTGACCCCTGAGGTACCCCACTAGTGACAGTGACCCAATCTGAGTAAGTACCGTTAATAACCACCCTCTGTTTTCTATCACTGAGCCAGTTACTTACCCACATACAGATGTTTTCTCCCAGTCCGAGCATTCTCATTTTATATACTAACCTTTTATGTGGTACAGTGTCAAATGCTTTGGAGAAGTCCAGATACACGACATCCATTGATTCGCCGCTGTCAAGTCTAGAACTTACCTCCTCATAGAAACTGATTAAATTAGTCTGACATGACCGATCCCTCACGAAGCCATGCTGATATGGCGTTATTTGCCTATTTCCGTTAAGATGCTCTAACAAAGCATCTCTCAGAAAACCTTCAAACAGTTTACCCACAACAGATGTTAAACTTACCGGCCTATAGTTTCCAGGCTCTGTTTTTGGCCCCTTTTTGAATATTGGCACCACATATGCCATGCGCCAATCCTGTGGGACATTCCCTAACCTTTTATTTTTTACTGCTACTTTGGAAAATGAAAGGTGGAATCTGATTGGTTGTTATAGGCAACTAAGCTAGTTCTACTTTACACCAGTCTTATTTTTTTATGTCTTTTATCACTATTTTGTTTTTCCATAAAACCACTGGGATTCCTTTTGGTGACTATAATTTTGGTTGGTAATTAAACTATGCATTTTCTTTAGGGGAAAAAACAAAATACTTGTACCTCCTTTTCTCATTTGCTAGGCATGCAACTACTGTTAATAGAGATACTATGAGTGCCATTGTATAATCATATTGTTAGTACCAGTGTCAACTACATCATTTCCAATCTCATTATAATTGTGTTTCTACCTGGACATAACTGTTGCTCTGCAGGTTACTCTAATTGGATCCAATCCACTCTTAGAAAATATATCTGGACACATATATACAAATACAGCCTAAAATATTAGACAGCATGTTCCATGTGTTGTGCTATTTCTATTACTCTACAGGCTGGTATAGAGGTCTAAAGTGCTGCTGCTGAGTGTCATTTGTGCAAGATGTAGACCAGAATATATTACATGAAGGAGTTGAGTAATAAAATGCACAATATTTGATAATTTCCTATGATATTGAGGGTTTTTACAGTTTTTAGGCAAAAAAAAACACCATCAAAAACTGCAAAAATGGCAGAAAAAAAACAAAACAATATGGTAAAGCTGTCTGGTATCGAATCAGATTCCAATTTTCATTTTCAAAATAGGCTCTTAAAAGGTGTAACCTCCTTATTATATGTGACACCAGACTTGACACGTTACAGGTTTTAATGTGTCAGGGAGGGGATGCAAAAAATATGTCTTTGTTTTATGGCTCATGCGCAAGACCGTATGTATTTTCTGATCCGCAAAAAACGGATGACAACCATGTGCATTCCATATTTTGTGGAAAGGAAAAGCTGGTCCCTAATAAAACAGTGCTATCCTTGTCCATAATGCGGACAGTAATAGGACATGTTCTATTTTTTGGCGGAGCAGAAATACCAACATACGGAAATGGAATGCACACAAAGTAACCGTTTCTATTTTTTGCGGACACATTGAAATGAATGGTTCCATATACGGTCCGCAAAAAAAACGGAACGTACATGGAAAGAAAATAAGTTCGTCTGCATGAGCCCTTATACTTTTCCTAGTCTTTGATTGAAGTTTTTCTGCTCTTTATACTATTTATTTAAAATAGATATTTTATAGTAACTTGTAAAAGCTGCATTATAAACGTGGCATTGCCAGCACTGGTAAAGTATATCCTCTGCAGTCAGCTGGATATAACTAATCCTCCTAGAATACGCTTCTACATTTTAGTTTTGTATGTTGTGGTAATGAAGATGGGATTGTAAGGGGATCATGTGTGCATCTAATGTTCTGTGCTGTATTTTAATATCTAGCTTGTATTTTTCGATAAAATGTTGTATGATTACTACTAGAGATGAGCGAATCGAAGCTGACAAAGTGGAATTCGATCCGAATTTCAGGAATTATTCGATTCGCACTGAATCTGAATTTCCTCACATTTTTTCCTAAAATGGCTGCTGCACATGTTAGGACATGGAGCAAGGAACTCTGGGAGCGAGGGATCACGCACAATGCTATGAATGCAGCCAATCAATAGACAGCCAGCCGTGTGATGTCACAGCCCTATAAATAGCCTCAGCCATTTTGGATTCAGCCATTTTCCAGTGTACTTAGTGCAGGGAGGCACGTTAGCAGGCGCTAAGGACAGTGCTAGGAAAGACTTGAAAACTTATATTTTGCTAAATAGAAGTTCAGGGAAAGACCATTAGAAGTGTAGGCAAAGGATAGGGAGGAATTATTCCAAAGTATTGAAGCAGAACAGGGTCCAGTAGGGGTGTTTACAGCCTGGGTAATAGGAACTCTCCTATTACACCTTGCTGCACTGACTGGGGATCCAAATTGCCATTATACTGATGCCCATTTCAGGTTTGCAATACCTCTGTAATTCCAGCAATCCGTTTTTGTTATTGGGGTCTTATTAGCCCTTTTGCAGTGCAGTTATACAGTACAGACCAAAAGTTTGGACACACCTTCTCATTCAAAGAGTTTTCTTTATTTTCATGACTATGAAAATTGTAGATTCACACTGAAGGCATCAAAACTATGAATTAACACATGTGGAATTATATACATAACAAAAAAGGAGCCACCTTTTGCTTTGATTACTGCTTTGCACACTCTTGGCATTCTCTTGATGAGCTTCAAGAGGTAGTCAACTGAAATGATTTTCACTTCACAGGTGTGCCCTGTCAGCTTTAATAAGTGGGATTTATTGCCTTATAAATGGGGTTGGGATCATCAGTTGAGTTGTGGAGAAGTTTGGTGGATACACAGCTGATAGTCCTACTGAATAGACTGTTAGAATTTGTATTATGGCAAGAAAAAAGCAGCTAAGTAAAGAAAAACGAGTGGCCATCATTACTTTAAGAAATGAAGGTCAGTCAGTCCTAAAAATTGGGAAAACTTTGAAAGTGTCCCCAAGTGCAGTCACAAAAACCATCAATCGCTACAAAGAAACTGGCTCACATGCGGACCGCCCCAGGAAAGGAAGACCAAGAGTCACCTCTGCTGCGGAGGATAAGTTCATCTGAGTCACCAGCCTCAGAAATCGCAGGTTAACAGCAGCTCAGATTAGAGACCAGGTCAATGCCACACAGAGTTCTAGCAGCAGACACATCTCTAGAACAACTGTTGCAACGCAGAAAAGTTGAACGGATGGACTCTACATGCCTGGTTCATACCGTGAAGCATGGAGGAGGAGGTGTGATGTGTGGGGATGCTTTGCTGGTGACACTGTTGGGGATTTATTCAAAATTGAAGGCATACTGAGCCAGCATGGCTACCACAGCATCTTGCAGCGGCATGCTATTCCATCCGGTTTGCGTTTAGTTGGACCATCATTTATTTTTTAACAGGACAATGACCCCAAACACACCTCCAGGCTGTGTAAGGGCTATTTGACCATGAAGGAGAGTGATGGGGTGCTGCGCCAGATGACCTGGCCTCCACAGTCACCGGACCTGAACCCAATCGAGATGGTTTGGGGTGAGCTGGACCGCAGAGTGAAGGCAATAGGGCCAACAAGTGCTAAGCATCTCTGGGAACTCCTTCAAGACTGTTGGAAGACCATTTCAGCTGACTACCTCTTGAAGCTCATCAAGAGAATGCATCAAGAGTGTGCAAAGCAGTAATCAAAGCAAAAGGTGGCTACTTTGAAGAACCTAGAATATGACATATTTTCAGTTGTTTCACACTTTTTTGTTATGTATATAATTCCACGTGTGTTAATTCATAGTTAGTGTATTAGTGGGGAAAAAATGGGCTTATTAGCCATTAAAGCGTAGCCAGGGTGCCAATATTGGCACCATGTCCCTGTGTCAACATATTAAGCATCACCATAAAGTGGCCTGGGAGAATAGTGGTTCCAATGTGGTGGTCCAGTATGCTGCAGCAACCGCTGCATCACCCAGTGGCACTGCACCTGGTTTCAGGCAGTCAAGGCTCCACCACCTCAGCCGAAAAAAACTGTCTGTCCTTCCCATCATGTGCTGGTCCTGATCCTCCTTCTCCTCCTCCTCCTCCTAGTCAGTCATTCCATCAGCAATCGATTACCGAAGCGATTGCCAAGAGACAACAGTATGCGTGCCCTCATCCAACGGTGCAGAAGCTGAACGTGCTCCTGACCAAGTTGCTGGTACTGCAGTCCCTCTCTTTCCAAGTGGTGGACTCTGCACCTTTCAGAGAACTGATGGCTTGTGATGAGCCGAGGTGGAGAGTCCTTAGCTGTCATTTCTTTGCCAAAAAGGCAGTACCAGCCCTACACACCTATGTAGAACAGAAAGTGGGCCAGTCCTTGAGCCTCTCGGTGTCTGCCAAAGTGCACGGCAGCACCGACGTGTGGAGCTGTAATTTGGCCAGGTGATGCCGCTTCTACCTCCACTTTCTCACACCGTTGGTCCTGCGACAATGTTCACCTCTGCCTTCTCATCCTTCACCTTGTCCTCAGCATCCACTGCAGGGACAATTCACAGTGCCCCACCAGCACCTAGTTTGCCTGGGAGAACGGAGTCACACAGGGGAGGAACTGCTCTACGTCCTTCATCAAGAAATCGAATCCTGGCTTTCTCCAGAAAAACTCAAAATCGGAACCATGGTGGCCGACAACGGGAAGAACATGGTGTCGGCGCTGCGTCAAGGAGAGCTGAGCCATGCGCCCTGCATGGCGCACGTGTTCAATCTGGTTGTCAAGCGTTTCCTGAAGTCTTCCACCCATCTGCAAGACATCCTAAAAATGGCCAGGAAACATTGCATGCACTTCAGCCACTCGTACACCGCCAAGAAAACCCTCCTTGAGCTACAGCAGCAGAACGGCGTCCCCCAACATAGGCTGATATGTGACGTTTCTACCCGTTGGAATTCCACCCTCCATATGTTAGACCGACTATACGAACAGAGAAAAGCCATAAACAATTTCTTAATGATACAGGTGGACAGAGGTACTCCCCTGTGTAACTTCGATGTTAGCCAGTGGCAGCTGATGCGTGACATCTGCCGCTTGCTCGTGCCCTTTGAGGAGGCTACTTTATTTGTCAGTCGCCAGGACTAAGGGATGAACAACGTCATTCCACTGTTTCATATCCTAGAAAAGATGCTGGTAAATCTGGCTGGTCAGGGGACTGGAGACGTGGCTCCCAGATCTCACGGCCACATGAGCCCTGTGGGGGCTGAACTGGAGGAGAGGAAGGAGGACATTGTAGCACAGGCAATGTGTAGCGAAATGGGTGGTTTTTCTACACAGGTGACAGGAGAGGAGGAGCAGCAGCAGCCGGAGGGGCAAGAGGGAGATGAGGAAAAAAAGGCAAATGACCTAGACAGTGGCAGTATGCAGTGGAGATGGAGTCCCTCCGAGTCACTTGCGCAAATGGCCAGATGCATGCTCACTTGCTTGCATAGTAACAGCCGAATTGTCACAGTTCAGTAGTGGAATGACTACTGGCTCTCCACCATGTTAGACCCTCGCTACTGGTCCAAAATGGCGGCCTTTAGTAGACCCGCTGAGAGGGAGGACAAACTGAACTACTATAGAGACATCCTATGTAGTCAGTTGGTCGCTGCCTATCTGTGCCATCGTCCATTCTCTCGCAGGTCTGAATGGGGGTGCCCTCTGCTCTCACGTTCCACTGCCATGGCTGCTGGTTCAGGAGCAGTACCAGCAACATCAGCAGCAGCCTGAGTCTAAAGTCGTTGATGAGCAGCTTTCTTCCCCCACATAGTAAAGAAACTACTCACCAGCAGCTAAACATAGAGCAGGACCTGAACCAGCAGGTGGTGGCATACTTGGAGTGCACCCTGCTAGCCATCATTGAAAATCCGCTGGACTACTGGGCAGCTAAACTGGATTTGTGGCCACAATTGGCTGAGTTTGCCCTGGAAAAGCCGTCCTGCCCAGCTAGTAGTGTAGCATCAGAGTGGGTGTTTAGTGCTGCAGGGGCCAAGGAGAACTCGTCTGTCTACCCAAAGTGTGGAGAGACTGACCTTTGTCAAGATGAATCAGGCTTTGATTTCCACCCACCAATGCCTGATGCATCAGATTAGATTATCCATGCTGCCTCACCGAAACCTTGACAAAAGAGACCAGTTTCTTCTGGCTACATGCCTCAGCTACTATTATGATGCTGCCACCTGCCTGATGCCACACATCTGATGCCAAGTGCTCCTTCTTACACCCACCATCGTCAGCGGGTACTGTTAGTGCCACCCACCTCCCCACTCTGTCACCGGGTCACTCTGTGGTCTCCTAATGCTGCTGCCACCTGCACACTATGTCACCTTGCCACTCCGTGGTCTCCTGATGCTGCTGCCACCTCCACACTATGTCACCTTGCCACTCTGTGGTCTCCTGATGCTGCTTCTACCTTAACACATTGTCACCTTGCTACTCTGTGGCCTCCTCATGCTGCTGCTGCCACCTCCACACTCTGTAATTGTGCCACTCTGTGGCCTCCTGATGCTGCTGCTACCTCCACACTAGGTCACCTTGCCACTCTGTGGTCTCCTGATGCTGCTGCCACCTCCACACTATGTCACCTTGCCACTCTGTGGTCTTCTAATGCTGCTGCCACCTGCACACTATGTCACCTTGCCACTCTGTGGACTTCTCATGCTGTTCCCACCCTCCCCACTTCATTACTGGGCCACTATTTTGCCTTTTTGGCCTAGTTGACATCATCATTTATTTGACCCTTCTTCTGATCTGTCAGAAGGAAGGAAACATGAGACACGCAACGGATCCTGTCTGTGTAGCAGCTGTAAAGCCTATATGGTCTCATCAGAATTGGCCTATGATTTGGTAGCCAAAAGCAGGAGTGGGCACAAAACACAGAAAACATGCAAATATTCTATTCACATCTCTGTTTTGGATTCACTCCTGTTTTTTTTTTTTTGGCATTCGCAATACTGATGGATTACTGACTAGGGATGAGCGAACTCGAACTGTATAGGGGTGTCCGTGACACGGACCCGAACCCGGACATTTTCGTAAAAGTCCGGGTTCGGGTTCGGTGTTCGTCGCTTTCTTGGCGCTTTTGTGACGCTTTCTTGGCGCTTTTTGAAAAAGCGTCATACTACTTGCCCCAAGAGGCCATCACAGCCATGCCTACTATTGGCATGGCTGTGATTGGCCAGAGCACCATGTGACCTAGCCTCTATTTAAGCTGGAGTCACATAGCGCCGCCCGTCACTCTGCTCTGATTAGCGTAGGGAGAGGTTGCGGCTGCGACAGTAGGGCGAGATTAGGCAGATTAACTCCTCCAAAGTACTTGATTATTGATCGATCTGCAGCTGTGGATCATTGAGCTGCTGATACTCAATTGCTCACTGTTTTTAGGCTGCCCAGACCGTTTGTCAGTCACATTTTTCTGGGGTGATCGGCGGCCATTTTGTGTCTTGTGGTGCGCCAGCACAAGCTGCGACCAAGTGCATTTAACCCTCAATGGTGTGGTTGTTTTTTGGCTAAAGCCTACATCAGGGTGAAGCTGTCACACCAAGTGCATTTAACCAGCAATAGTCTGTTTATTTTTTGGCCATATACTACATCAGGGGCAAGCTGCGCCTGTCACCAAGTGCATTTAACCCTCAATGGTGTGGTTGTTTTTTGGCTAAAGCCTACATCAGGGTGAAGCTGTCACACCAAGTGCATTTAACCAGCAAAAGTCTGTTTATTTTTTGGCCATATACTACATCAGGGGCAAGCTGCGCCCGTCACCAAGTGCATTTAACCCTCAGTAGTGTGGTTGGTCAAGCTATCACACCAAGTGCATTTAACCAGCAATAGTCTGTTCATTTTTTGGCCATATACTAAATCAGGGGCAAGCTGCGCCCGTCACCAAGTGCATTTAACCAGCAATAGTCTGTTCATTTTTTGGCCATATACTACATCAGGGGCAAGCTGCGCCCGTCACCAAGTGCATTTAACCCTCAGTAGTGTGGTTGGTCAAGCTGTGACACCAAGTGCATTTAACCAGCAATAGTCTGTTCATTTTTTGGCCATATACTACATCAGGGGCAAGCTGCGCCCGTCACCAAGTGCATTTAACCCTCAGTAGTGTGGTTGGTCAAGCTATCACACCAAGTGCATTTAACCAGCAATAGTCTGTTCATTTTTTGGCCATATACTAAATCAGGGGCAAGCTGCGCCCGTCACCAAGTGCATTTAACCAGCAATAGTCTGTTCATTTTTTGGCCATATACTACATCAGGGGCAAGCTGCGCCCGTCACCAAGTGCATTTAACCCTCAGTAGTGTGGTTGGTCAAGCTATCACACCAAGTGCATTTAACCAGCAATAGTCTGTTCATTTTTTGGCCATATACTAAATCAGGGGCAAGCTGCACCCGTCACCAAGTGCATTTAACCAGCAATAGTCTGTTCATTTTTTGGCCATATACTACATCAGGGGCAAGCTGCGCCCGTCACCAAGTGCATTTAACCCTCAGTAGTGTGGTTGGTCAAGCTATCACACCAAGTGCATTTAACCAGCAATAGTCTGTTCATTTTTTGGCCATATACTACATCAGGGGCAAGCTGCGCCCGTCACCAAGTGCATTTAACCCTCAGTAGTGTGGTTGGTCAAGCTGTGACACCAAGTGCATTTAACCAGCAATAGTCTGTTCATTTTTTGGCCATATACTACATCAGGGGCAAGCTGCGCCCGTCACCAAGTGCATTTAACCAGCAATAGTGTGGTTATTTTTTGGCCATATCCCAGTCTAATTCTGTCACTAAATCCATACCGGTCACCCAGCGCCTAAATACTAGGCCTCAAATTTATATCCCGCTAAATCTGTCGTTACCGCTGTACTGTTGTGGCTGGGCAAGTTATTTAGTGTCCGTCAAAGCACATTTTTTGTTCAGGGTTGAAATACAATTCCCAATTTAGCAATTTCATAATTTAGTGGTTTCTGCTATATCAGAGCTATTTGAAATCTATCCCTAAAAGGGTATATAATATTCAAGGTGCACATAGGGTCATTCAGAATAACTTCACACACACGCTACTGTGCATTTCCAAGTCTAATTCTGTTAGTAAATCCATACCGGTCACCCAGCGCCTAAATACTAGGCCTCAAATTTATATCCCGCTAAATCTCTCGTTACCGCTGTCCTGTTGTGGCTGGGAAAGTTATTTAGTGTCCGTCAAAGCACATTTTTTGTTCTGGGTTGAAATACAATTCCCAATTTAGCAATTTCATAATTTAGTGGTTCCTGCTATATCAGAGCTATTTGAAATCTATCCCTAAAAGGGTATATAATATTCAAGGTGCACATAGGGTCATTCAGAATAACTTCACACACACGCTACTGTGCATTTCCAAGTCCAATTCTGTTAGTAAATCCATACCGGTCACCCAGCGCCTAAATACTAGGCCTCAAATTTATATCCCGCTGAATTTGAATACAATACATTGGGCCAAATAATATTTTTGTTGTTGTGGTGAACCATAACAATGAGGAAAACATCTAGTACGGGACGCGGACGTGGACATGGTCGTGGTGATGTTAGTGGACCCTCTGGTGCTGGGAGAGGACGTGGCCGTTCTGCCACATCCACACGTCCTAGTGTACCAACTACCTCAGGTCCCAGTAGCCGCCAGAATTTACAGCGATATATGGTGGGGCCCAATGCCGTTCTAAGGATGGTAAGGCCTGAGCAGGTACAGGCATTAGTCAATTGGGTGGCCGACAGTGGATCCAGCACGTTCACATTATCTCCCACCCAGTCTTCTGCAGAAAGCGCACAGATGGCGCCTGAAAACCAACCCCATCAGTCTGTCACATCACCCCCATGCATACCAGGGAAACTGTCTCAGCCTCAAGTTATGCAGCAGTCTCTTATGCTGTTTGAAGACTCCGCTGGCAGGGTTTCCCAAGGGCATCCACCTAGCCCTTCCCCAGCGGTGAAAGACATAGAATGCACTGACGCACAACCACTTATGTTTCCTGATGATGAGGACATGGGAATACCACCTCAGCATGTCTCTGATGATGACGAAACACAGGTGCCAACTGCTGCGTCTTTCTGCAGTGTGCAGACTGAACAGGAGGTCAGGGATCAAGACTGGGTGGAAGACGATGCAGGGGACGATGAGGTCCTAGACCCCACATGGAATGAAGGTCGTGCCACTGACTTTCACAGTTCGGAGGAAGAGGCAGTGGTGAGACCGAGCCAACAGCGTAGCAAAAGAGGGAGCAGTGGGCAAAAGCAGAACACCCGCCGCCAAGAGACTCCGCCTGCTACTGACCGCCGCCATCTGGAACCGAGCACCCCAAAGGCAGCTTCAAGGAGTTCCCTGGCATGGCACTTCTTCAAACAATGTGCTGACGACAAGACCCGAGTGGTTTGCACGCTGTGCCATCAGAGCCTGAAGCGAGGCATTAACGTTCTGAACCTGAGCACAACCTGCATGACCAGGCACCTGCATGCAAAGCATGAACTGCAGTGGAGTAAACACCTTAAAACCAAGGAAGTCACTCAGGCTCCCCCTGCTACCTCTTCTGCTGCTGCTGCCTCGGCCTCTTCTGCTGCTGCCGCCTCGGCCTCTTCCTCCGCCTCTGGAGGAACGTTGGCACCTGCCGCCCAGCAAACAGGGGATGTACCACCAACACCACCACCACCACCTCCGTCACCAAGCGTCTCAACCATGTCACACGCCAGCGTTCAGCTCTCCATCTCACAAACATTTGAGAGAAAGCGTAAATTCCCACCTAGCCACCCTCGATCCCTGGCCCTGAATGCCAGCATTTCTAAACTACTGGCCTATGAAATGCTGTCATTTAGGCTGGTGGACACAGACAGCTTCAAACAGCTCATGTCGCTTGCTGTCCCACAGTATGTTGTTCCCAGCCGCCACTACTTCTCCAAGAGAGCCGTGCCTTCCCTGCACAACCAAGTATCCGATAAAATCAAGTGTGCACTGCGCAACGCCATCTGTAGCAAGGTCCACCTAACCACAGATACGTGGACCAGTAAGCACGGCCAGGGACGCTATATCTCCCTAACTGCACACTGGGTAAATGTAGTGGCAGCTGGGCCCCAGGTGGAGAGCTGTTTGGCGCACGTCCTTCCGCCGCCAAGGATCGCAGGGCAACATTCTTTGCCTCCTGTTGCCACCTCCTCCTTCTCGGCTTCCTCCTCCTCTTCTTCCACCTGCTCATCCAGTCAGCCACACACCTTCACCACCAACTTCAGCACAGCCCGGGGTAAACGTCAGCAGGCCATTCTGAAACTCATATGTTTGGGGGACAGGCCCCACACCGCACAGGAGTTGTGGCGGGGTATAGAACAACAGACCGACGAGTGGTTGCTGCCGGTGAGCCTCAAGCCCGGCCTGGTGGTGTGTGATAATGGGCGAAATCTCGTTGCAGCTCTGGGACTAGCCAATTTGACGCACATCCCTTGCTTGGCGCATGTGCTGAATTTGGTGGTGCAGAAGTTCATACACAACTACCCCGACATGTCAGAGCTGCTGCATAAAGTGCGGGCCGTCTGTTCGCGCTTCCGGCGTTCACATCCTGCTGCTGCTCGCCTGTCTGCGCTACAGCGTAACTTCGGCCTTCCCGCTCACCGCCTCATATGCGACGTGCCCACCAGGTGGAACTCCACCTTGCACATGCTGGACAGACTGTGCGAGCAGCAGCAGGCCATAGTGGAGTTTCAGCTGCAGCACGCACGGGTCAGTCGCACTACAGAACAGCACCACTTCACCACCAATGACTGGGCCTCCATGCGAGACCTGTGTGCCCTGTTGCGCTGTTTCGAGTACTCCACCAACATGGCCAGTGGCGATGACGCCGTTATCAGCGTTACAATACCACTTCTATGTCTCCTTGAGAAAACACTTAGGGGGCGATGATGGAAGAGGAGGTGGTCCAGGAGGAGGAGGAGGAGGAAGAGGGGTCATTTTTAGCACTTTCAGGCCAGTCTCTTCGAAGTGACTCAGAGGGAGGTTTTTGGCAACAGCAGAGGCCAGGTACAAATGTGGCCAGCCAGGGCACACTACTGGAGGACGAGGAGGACGAGGATGAGGAGGAGGTGGAGGAGGATGAGGATGAAGCATGGTCACAGCGGGGTGGCACCCAACGCAGCTCGGGTCCATCACTGGTGCGTGGCTGGGGGGAAAGGCAGGACGATGACGATACGCCTCCCACAGAGGACAGCTTGTCCTTACCCCTGGGCAGCCTGGCACACATGAGCGACTACATGCTGCAGTGCCTGCGCAACGACAGCAGAGTTGCCCACATTTTAACCTGTGCGGACTACTGGGTTGCCACCCTGCTGGATCCACGCTACAAAGACAATGTGCCCACCTTACTTCCTGCACTGGAGCGTGATAGGAAGATGCGCGAGTACAAGCGCACGTTGGTAGACGCGCTACTGAGAGCATTCCCAAATGTCACAGGGGAACAAGTGGAAGCCCAAGGCCAAGGCAGAGGAGGAGCAAGAGGTCGCCAAGGCAGCTGTGTCAATGCCAGCTCCTTTGAGGGCAGGGTTAGCATGGCAGAGATGTGGAAAACTTTTGTCAACACGCCACAGCTAACTGCACCACCACCTGATACGCAACGTGTTAGCAGGAGGCAACATTTCACTAACATGGTGGAACAGTACATGTGCACACCCCTCCACGTACTGACTGATGGTTCGGCCCCATTCAACTTCTGGGTCTCTAAATTGTCCACGTGGCCAGAGCTAGCCTTTTATGCCTTGGAGGTGCTGGCCTGCCCGGCGGCCAGCGTTTTGTCTGAACGTGTATTCAGCACGGCAGGGGGCGTCATTACAGACAAACGCAGCCGCCTGTCTACAGCCAATGTGGACAAGCTGACGTTCATAAAAATGAACCAGGCATGGATCCCACAGGATCTGTCCGTCCCTTGTCCAGATTAGACATTAACTACCTCCCCTTAACCATATATTATTGGACTCCAGGGCACTTCCTCATTCAATCCTATTTTTATTTTCATTTTACCATTATATTGCGAGGCTACCCAAAGTTGAATGAACCTCTCCTCTGTCTGGGTGCCGGGGCCTAAATATATGCCAATGGACTGTTCCAATGTTGGGTGACGTGAAGCCTGATTCTCTGCTATGACATGCAGAATGATTCTCTGCTGACATGAAGCCAGATCCTCTGTTACGGGACCTCTCTCCTCTGCCTGGGTGCTGGGCCTAAATTTATGAAAATGGACTCTTACAGTGGTGGGTGACGTGAAGCCTGATTCTCTGCTATGATATGAAGACTGATTCTCTGCTGACATGAAGCCAGATTGTCTGTTACGGGACCTCTCTCCTCTGCCTGGGTGCTGGGCCTAAATATATGCCAATGGACTGTTGCAGTGGTGGCTGACGTGAAGCCTCATTCTCTGCTATGACATGCAGACTAATTCTCTGCTGACATGAAGTCAGATCCTCTGTTACGGGACCTCTCTCCTCTGCCTGGGTGCTGGGCCTAAACTTATGAAAATGGACTCTTACAGTGGTGGGTGACGTGAAGCCTCATTCTCTGCTATGACATGCAGACTAATTCTCTGCTGACATGAAGCCAGATTGTCTGTTACAGGGACCTCTCTCCTCTGCCTGGGTGCTGGGCCTAAATTTATGACAATGGACTGTTGCAGTGGTGGGTGACGTGAAGCCTGATTCTCTGCTATGACATGCAGACTGATTCTCTACTGACATGAAGCCAGATTGTCTGTTACGGGACCTCTCTCCTCTGCCTGTGTGCTGGGCCTAAATATATGCCAATGGACTGTTGCAGTGGTGGCTGACGTGAAGCCTCATTCTCTGCTATGACATGCAGACTAATTCTCTGCTGACATGAAGCCAGATTGTCTGTTACGGGACCTCTCTCCTCTGCCTGTGTGCTGGGCCTAAATATATGCCAATGGACTGTTGCAGTGGTGGCTGACGTGAAGCCTCATTCTCTGCTATGACATGCAGACTGATTCTCTGCTGACATGAAGCCAGATTCTCTGTTACGGGACCTCTCTCCTCTGCCTGGGTGCTGGGCCTAAATATATGCCAATGGACTGTTGCAGTGGTGGCTGACGTGAAGCCTCATTCTCTGCTATGACATGCAGACTGATTCTCTGCTGACATGAAGCCAGATTGTCTGTTACGGGACCTCTCTCCTCTGCCTGTGTGCTGGGCCTAAATATATGCCAATGGACTGTTGCAGTGGTGGCTGACGTGAAGCCTCATTCTCTGCTATGACATGCAGACTAATTCTCTGCTGACATGAAGCCAGATCCTCTGTTACGGGACCTCTCTCCTCTGCCTGGGTGCTGGGCCTAAATTCATGAAAATGGACTCTTACAGTGGTGGGTGACGTGAAGCCTGATTCTCTGCTATGACATGAAGACTGATTCTCTGCTGACATGAAGCCAGATTGTCTGTTACGGGACCTCTCTCCTCTGCCTGGGTGCTGGGCCTAAATATATGCCAATGGACTGTTGCAGTGGTGGCTGACGTGAAGCCTCATTCTCTGCTATGACATGCAGACTAATTCTCTGCTGACATGAAGCCAGATTCTCTGTTACGGGACCTCTCTCCTCTGCCTGGGTTCCGGGGCCTAAATATCTGAGAATGGACTGTTCCAGTGGTGGGTGACGGGAAGCCAGATTCTCTGCTATGGGACCTCTCTCCAATTGATTTTGGTTAATTTTTATTTATTTAATTTTTATTTTAATTCATTTCCCTATCCACATTTGTTTGCAGGGGATTTACCTACATGTTGCTGCCTTTTGCAGCCCTCTAGCCCTTTCCTGGGCTGTTTTACAGCCTTTTTAGTGCCAAAAAGTTCGGGTCCCCATTGACTTCAATGGGGTTCGGGTTCGGGACGAAGTTCGGATCGGGTTCGGATCCCGAACCCGAACATTTTCGGGAAGTTCGGCCGAACTTCTCGAACCCGAACATCAAGGTGTTCGCTCAACTCTATTACTGACCAAATGCTGACCGAGTGAAGGCAAATGCTTAACAGACAGGATCAGTTTTTTGAGGGGTTATTGTTCTGATGGATCAGAGGAAGGGCAAAATAATCAGTGGCGTCAACAGAAACTTACTGCTGACACCCTGTCCACTGGGGGGCTCTACTTGTTTAAGCATTTAATAGAACAGTTTCTGTAGACATCTATGTGGAATCAGCTGAAGACGGTGTAAAAGAAGTGCGCTCTTTCACGCTATAGTAGGATCTTGGGCCTCTGCACAGTTCTTTATACCTGATGCTAACACGACCTATAAGGCTGAGTTCACACTTGAGTTATTTGGTCAGTTTTGGCCCCGTAACTGCTCAAAGAAGTGAAGTGTGCAGTGATTCTAAGAGCGACGCCTGTCATCTGACTCACAGTATTGTTTCACTGCCACAGCAGACTCACTATGCGTGTTGCTGCAAGGCACAGTGTTCTACACCACTATACAGACCCTCTCCAGCCAGGAAATAGCTGTTTTTAACGTGATTGGCCACAAATTAATTTGGATCGACTCAAATCTTTTCGGAAAATTCGGCGAACCGACCAAATCTATTTTTTGATATATTTTCGCTCATCTCTAGTTACTACTACTAGTGTAAAAATACTGTGGCCCCAATTAACTTACATGGAAGGAATAGATTTAGACTGGCATTTTATAAGAGATGTGCTGAAGTAAGATGCTCCAAATACAGTATATTAAGAGCCGCAGGTCCCTAAATTTGGCACATCTTCTGACTGTCCAAGATCTTGAGAAGTAAATCCATGACAGTTATGAGCTGGTGTATATTAGTGCTATAATTGACCCTAGTTTGTTGTGTAAATGGACCTACCACTCATATTAAGCCCTGTCCACTTTTTGAAAAGTGGTGAGAGCAGTGGAAAATCTCAAAAAGGTCCAAATATTTGTACAAAATGTGGCTTCCACAAAAATATTTGAATACCCTATGTGTAGTGGCATGCCTACATATGACTGCTATGAATGAGGTCTGGGGAGCAGGGACTCGGCCTGAACTGCTTCTCCTGTTCCTGAAATAGATTTACTGTATTTTCCATCTCCATTAGTAGGAGCTCAATGCAAAGAGATTACTTACAGCTTCCTTTAAAATCAGTAACTGTACACATTCTTATGCACTGAGCTCCCCCTAGTGGTGGCTGAAGGCAAACCAGTTTAATAATACAAAGTGTGAAGGGAAACAGCAGATTTATCAATATATTCATGCCGCTTGTCTGGTATAAATACATTGAAAAATATGGTGTTCAGAATGACCACTAAGGGGGTCATTTATTAAGACTGGCGTTTTAGACGCTGTTCTTAATAACCCTGTGCGCTGGCTGTGGATCACCGAAGTTATGAAGAGGTGCCGGCCTCTATAAAACTTTGGCGCATCCAGCTTTCTTGCTGGCGTTGATTTAGACAATTTTCTACTCCTAAAACAGGCGTAGAAAATTATAAACGAGACTATCATGCTGGCCCTTCCACGCCACTCCCCCTTTTTTAGACCTTTAGCAACTTTTATATTCTATTATTGCTAAGAAATGGCGTATGCCCCCCTCACCACAGCTAGTATAATCAGATGACAATGTTTATCATTGTAGATTATTTACTATCTTAGAATACCTCATTGCAGTTGTATTTTGCAGTTGTTTTTTTTCCTATAAATCCTTGTTTTTATGTTACTGTCAACCATATTTCTCTTATAGGATGATCTTGAATATGAAGTTGGTAAAACATCACCTCGTTTGATTTTGCCTCTCATATCACAAAGTTTACCTCATGATGCTCCCCTACGTCTCCCATCTCCTCCGAAAACACCAGCAACTATGAGGAAGACTCATGTGAGTGCGATTTTATCCTAGATTCTTTTTGAGAATTCTTTGCTAGAATAATTATTTAAAGAAACCTTGACAGGAGGACAAGTGGTCACAGCACACACATAATGGTCTTCATTTATTAAGTTAAAGGAGTTTTGCAGGAATGCAATATTAATGACCTGTTCTCAGAATAGATCATCAGTTTCTGTTTCTTGGGCGGCCGCCACTGTCACTGATGGTTGAAGAAGCTGCAGCCTCCTCACAGCTTAACAAGCACAGCTCCATTCATTGTATAGTGGCTGTTCTTGGTATTGCAACCTAGGCCCATTTACTAGAAAGGGACTGAGCTGCATATAGGCCATATGATTGATGAATGTGACATCACTAGTCTAGGAAGAACCCGCATCGTTCATTAGAGTGCTGCGACTTTTCAAAACGGCATATCTGCTGCGGGGGCCAGGAGTCGGACTCTGAGGATAAGCCGTCAATATTATACTCCCAGAAGACACCTTTAAAAAAAATAGTCCTTCAGTACTAGTGATGTAACATAAGACTTATCAGATCTTTTTATATTTAGTAGAAACGCAAGTGGTCTTAGCACTCAGGGGTGGGTTCCCATAGAGGGCTATCATGTGCACATTGAAGGAAGTGTGATTTTGAGAAGTATAGAGGAGACCTCTTTGATAAGCTTCAAGTTTCAACTTTATGAGGATCCTGACTACTTTTAGGGAATACTTGCATTCCTCATAATGTAACAATTCTGGATAATCTTTCCTTAGAGCTTTGCATTGTGCTGTTCCTATTTTTTTCAGCCTAGAAATGTATGAGAGTTGCATGCTACCAACTGGGTGTGTATCCCTACGTAGTCTGACTGTCCTATCAACGTTGACCATACCAGACTGTGTAGGGACACACCTCTGTTACGAGGGGAATGGTAACAGCCAGTTGTCAAATAATTTATACAGTTCCAGTAGGACTCGCACAATGAAGAGTTATAAGAACTGAGCTGAGTGTGTTGCAAGTTCTGGTTTGAGATTGTGTTCTGTGATGGTGCGATGTCGGCATAGTGAATTACATCGGCATTTATTTTTTTCGTTTCTATCATTTTAGTTGTTTAGTATGTGCCGTGCTTAGATGACAACAAAACATGACCTGCCGTAAAGTACATAGATTATGTCGTTTCATAATTATTGACATAAGATTAGTAGGCACGACCATTAGCAAACTTCAAGTGGAATCAGTATGAAATGTAACAAAAGAGCGTTAAGCAATAAAGAACATGAATTGTAGGGATTATTTGTTACACAATCAAATCCCCTAATGGCGTGTGATCAGGTGTTCTGGGCAGGTAGGTTGTAGCATCAAATATTTCATGCCATTATACTGTATAGTAGTGAGGTAAGGTGGGATTGTGGTAGGCCGGGTCAGTGCTGGGTCACAAAGGTATACTGTTTGCTTTTACTCAAGTGATACCATGCTAGTTACGTCAGTTGAAGCAGCGTTATGAGAGTCCTTTTCTTCTCGGTTACACTTCATAGTCATTGTTTCAATTAAGACATTTTTTATCTGTACTGTTATTAAGTCTTTGTCATCCTTAGGTTACAGAGAAGGCCCCAGCTCAAAGTGACTCAGTGCAAAGAGAGAGCAAACTCTTACCCTTTCCTGGAACGGAGACAATAGTTGTCACCCTCCATTCCGCTACTCATATCCCTTTAACTACAGCTGGTTCTTTGCCTACACCCTTCATATGCTTGTAAGTATGATTTAGAGATTACATGGCCGATATTTAGCCGACCCTGTGTTCATAAGACCGTTGAGGAAACATGGCCGCTAACAACCAAGAAATAAGCAATTGCTCGTTTGTTGGTTGATTGCAACTTTTATTTGGGCCCAAAAAATCAGTTTTGTCAGCACCACATTGCCATATGTAAACTGGGGATGTGCTTCTGACAACTCTATGGGGACTGCACGATTCTACCGACAGTTTGTCCCCCATATAGTCAGTGTCGGACTGGGGTTCCTAGGGCTCACCAGTATAATATTTTTCTGGGGCCCACCCTACAGATACATTTAAGTATTACCTGCTCACACAGTAGCAAGATGCTACCAGTAGTGATGAGTGAGCATGCTCAGCCGAATACCTGTTTGGCTCAAGCATAGCTATGCTTGGCAGATCCGAGTGCTCAGCCGAATAATTTGGGTGCTCGAATATAATTTAATACAATGGAACTCAATGGGAGACAACCAGGCACCTCCTGCTCAGAAGAGAAGAGGATGTCTGGCTCATAAAAAAAAGGTTAGAAATTGATGGAAGCCCCATCAAAATGGTTTGGCAACAGCATTAAGAGGATAGCTGGATGCGTCCTATTATGTACAATATACAACCACACAAAGGTTATATGCCAAAAGCCAGGTATGTACAAGCCATTCATCTATCCATGACACACATAACAGCCAGCATACCTTACTATGGCAGCCTTGTACACTATGAAATATTCCAAACCAGCTCTCATCCGACTGAGAACCAGTAAACCTCAAAGTTATTTTCCATCTGTTGGATGGCTTGGGTGGACCTGCACACCTAGATCAATATTATTAGGGCGACAAAAAGTTTTCTGATTGTCCTAACATAATATTCAATAACCTTTCTATACAGTTGCGTCATGTAAGAACTAATTTACATAAACATGGGCATATGGGAAAGACATGCAAATGAGCAGAATGTGCCTTGTTTTTCAGCTGTCATAAGACAATGAAAACCAATAGAGGGCGCTATTGAGTTATAATAGTGCCCTCTATTGGTTTCACAGTCTTATGATGAGACAAATATTCTTGTCAGAAGACTATGAAACCAATAGAGGGCACTGTTCATAACTCAATAGCGCCCTCTATTGGTTTCATAGTCTTCTGATAAGAATATTAGACTGATTCTTATGACAACTTGACAAGCTTATTAGTGTAGCCTTTTGCATGGAAAATTTGCGATTAGAAAATTTGCGATCTACTCTAGGATGATATCTGACACTTGGAAAGCTGGGTAATAACTCGCAATCTACACTGATAATATCTGACACTGGAAAAGCTGGGTAATAACTCGCGAGTTATTACCCAGATTTCCCAGTGTCAGAATTTATTACTGAGTTATTACCCAGCTTTCCCAGTGTCAGATATTATCAGTGATAACATCTGACACTGGAAAAGCTGGGAAATAACTCAGTGTAGAACGCAAGTTATTACCCAGCTTTCCCAGTGTCAGATTTTATCACTGAGTTATTACCCAGCTTTCCCAGTGTCAGATATCATCCTAGTGTAGATCGCGAATATTCTAATTACGAATTTTCCATGCAAAAGGCTACACTAATAAGCTTGTCAAGTTGTCATAAGAATCAGTCTAATATGCTGCTTGACAAAGACTCATGTTTGAGTCGAAACGCGTAATTTTGTACCTCCATGTGCGCATTAAAAGGATAAGAGTTGCATCTAATACAGCGATTGCCTGTCTTCTTTATTCTTCATTTATGGGACACTGAATATTTGTCTCGTCATAAGACTGTGAAACCAATAGAGGGCGCTGTTCATAACTCAATAGGGCCTTCTATTGGTTTTCATAGTCTTATGACAGCTGAAAAACAAGGCAGATTCTGCTCATTTGCATGTCTAGTCTATCACATATGCCCATGTTTATGCAAATGAGTTTTTACATGACACAACTGTGTAGAAAGGTTATTAAATATTATGTTAGGACAATCGGAAAACCTTTTTCCGCCTAATGATATTGATCTAGGTGTGCAGGTCCACCCAACAGATGCAAAATAACTTTGAGGTTTATTGGTTCTCAGTCAGAGGAGAGCTGGTTTGGAATGTCTCATAGTGCACAAGGCTGCCATTGTAAAGTATGCTGACTAAGCCTGTTATCTGTCTCGTGGATAGATGGATGGCTTGCACATACCTGGCTTTTGGCATATAGCCTTTGTGTGGTTTTCTATTGTATATCGTACATAATAGGAGTCTAAGACGCATCCAGCTATCCTGTTAATGCTGTTGCCAAACCATTTTGATGGGGTTTCTATCAATTTCTAACCTTTTTTTATGAACCAGACACCTTCTTCTCTTCTGAGCAGGGGGTCCTGGATGTCTCCTATTGACTTGCTTCGTATTCGGGTGATCGGCCGAGCACACGAATATAGCAATGTGTTCGGGCCGAACACCCGAATACTTTGGTGTTTGCTCATCACTAGCTACCAGATGATTGAATATGGGGGTCCCTGCAGCAGCTTTGAGAAGGTAGGTCCTGGGGAGAAGAGGACACTGGCTAGCTTTCCTCTATAACTAAAGTCATCTCAGCTCTGATTGTGTCTTTAATAATAAACTGGGAGTTTCTTTAATAATCTATCATGTTTTTTATATGAACACAGGCTGGTTGAGATGCTGTACATTGAATATATGTATGTAGTGCAGTAAGTCTACTGTGTTATGTGCCACTTGTGCAGGCAGTGGGAAACTAGGAGCCCACCTTGCTCAGGGGCCCACAAGGGGATTCACATGTGCCCCTGTGGGCCAGTCCGAACCTGCATATAGTTGGCATTGACCTGTTTAAATGGCCCTTTACATAAGCGCCGTTTGACTTATATCGTCAATCAGCACTGAAATCAGCTTGTGTAAAAGAGCGATATTAGGCTTTATTCAAGGCCACACAGACCAGTCATATGGCCATGTGAATGAAGCTGGAGAGTGCAGTTGTAAAGAAGATTATCTGTTTATTACATATTATTTATTCTGTAATTTGTATCTACTCGAAATTTATTTTTTGTGGTGCCCAGATCTTATCTTCATAGTCAAACCTCCTACTGAGTGCATGCCACCAGGGGCGGACTGAAAACTTTAAGTGGCCCTGGAAAAAAACGTAAAAGTTCAGATCCAGATTGACAGAAGGCAAGACAACACAAATAGGCAGGGACATCACAAGTAGGCGGGGCCAGCAGTACTGTAGTACAGCACAAAATCCCACCCCTGCAGAACCATATACCATGGTGTAGTATAAAATACTGTCTCCCACGTTGCAGTATTCTACTGTCCTGATGATGGTGATACAGTTGAATTCAGGGTGGCACCTGTGGATGCCGGGCAGGGGCATAAGTACCTGATGCTTCTAGTATTACTGCTGAGAGCAACAGATCATTATGTACTCAGTCGGCAGCCATAAAGGAAGCTCAGGCAGCCCATTGGGAAATTTTCCATGCCCCTCCATTCTACCTTCAATACGCAAAACTATCCTGAAGCAGCTTGGAAAGATATATTCTTTATTCTCTATAGCTACAGTACTCCCGGATCTATCCCCAGTAGACATACATTTCTACAACGAATCCATGATAACATATTTGCTATCATTCACAGCAATTGTTTTTATAAAAGAAACCTGGTCCATTAGGAAATGCCTTATCACATGCAGTGAGAACCTCTTTGGGTGTAAAGAATAGTTTGACCATTGTACATCAATTTTGGTGATTTTTCCTGATTTCTGACCGGTTCTCACATCCTGCATAATTTTTCCCCATTTCTTCCTTTCATTATAAGCTGGAGCCATGGGACATCACTATTATGTCACTCTCTCGTTCTTGATAAATACTACCTGTCCATATTCAGGACATCAGGCTTTCTGAAAATATCCTATAGCAACATGAGAGAATACACAACACGTCTATCCATCAGCTAGTGAGCTATGTCTGTGGCTCAATAAACAGATTTTACTGCTCTCCAGACCCCCGTTCCTATTCACACATTTTTTATTATCTTTCCATATTTTACCAAACCCGTAAGACTTGTTATTCTATTCTCTGAAGCCCAGTAATGATCTGAGGGCCTCAGGCCTAGAAACACTTTTTCTTTAAGAGCAGCTAATCCAGTCTGAAAATTGTTTTGTGTTGAACTGCTAATGGGATATTGCTGCCCCTCCTTGTCTTCTCAGGGGGTTCGTCTGGCATTAATATTTCATCACCTTGGTCCAGGGCTGACAGATCACATGACTACAACCCCCATCCATCACCTCCCCCATCCACTTGTCAGTCATGGCCTGATGACTGACAGTATCTATCTATTATCTATCTATCTATCTATCTATCTATCTATCTATCCATCTTTATCTATCTGCCCATATCTATCTATCTATCTATCTATCTATCTATCTATCTATCTAATATTATCTTTCTATCTATTTATTTATTCATCTATGTCCTATCTATCTATCTATCTATCTATCTATCTATCTAATATTTATCTATCTATCTATTTGAAAAAAAATTGATGAAATCCAGCTTCCCATAAAAAAGATCTTTATTCACTTGCGGTAAAATCCAAACATCAAACACTGCTGCTGTCTACGCGTTTCGGACCTCCAAATGTTGGTCCTTAATCAACATTTGGAGGTCCGAAACACGTAGACAGCACCAGTGTTTGATGTTTGGATTTTACTGCAAGTGAATAAAATAGTTTTTTATGGGAAGCTGGATTTCATCATTTTTTTTTTCGGATTTGCTGAGTAGCAGTGTCTGGGCCCTTTTCCGTGCCTCCCAACAAAATACACAGGTGAGCGCTGCAGCTTTGTTGCTTTGATCTACCTATCTATCTATCTATCTATCTATCTATCTATCTATCTATCTAATATTATCTATCTATCTATTTATATATCTATCTATGTAACTAACATTATCTATCTATCATCTGGTAATCTACAGTATATATCTATTATCTATCTATCTATACTTTGGACGTATCTATCTATCATCTGTCTAATACTATGGGGGTCATTTATTAAGACTGGCGTTGTAGACGCCGATCTTAATAAGGCCCTGCTCTGGCGGTGGATCTGCCGTAGTTATATAGAGGCGCCGTATTCTACATAACTTGGGCAGATCCCCCGCGGCTTCTAAATCTACACCAGCTCCCTTGCTGGCATAGATTTAGACCATTTTCTATGCCTGAAACAGGTGTAGAAAATTACCACTGAGATGGACCTGCCAACCCATCCACTTCCCCACCCACACCACGCCCACTACTTTAGACCTGCTGTGAACGAGGAAAAGTCGCAGATTGCGGCGCAAATAATCTTTGGGCTACGATCTGCTCCAGAAATATGTCTAATATAGATGAATTTCTGTTAGTAAATAACCACCTATCTATCTATCTATCTATCTATCTATCTATCTATTATCCCTTTACTTATCTATCTATCATCTATCTGTCTATCTATGTATCTACTCACCACGTCACTGTGGTATGAAGTATATAGTCGGACTCCTTTCTCATTGTTATTGGTTACATGCCTTGTTTGCAGAATGAGCAGCATTGATGAGAAAAAAGGAAGACAGGCACAAAGCATTTCTCATGCTGCACCAGCTCCAACGACCAGCCCAGTCTGGGGCGAAACACTGACCATGGCAGTAAATGAGGAGGAGGCAGAAGAGGAAGGTACATATATAGCACTATAGCGCACCTCCCACCTATGTATATAACATTGTGTACATCCGTCCATAGCTATGCTGACATTTTTCACAATGCAAAGAGACATCTGTATACATTTCCTGTACTAACAATTGCCGTTACTATAGAGGTAAAAAGGCACATGAAAGAAATACCATATTATTAATGTTAATTGATCATTACTGAGTATCCTTACAGCTGCACAAACAGAATTTATAAAGACTTCCCATTTTCTACCCCCCTCTATAAGTACTAACATTTTCTTTGTCCTATAGAACAGAGGTATATGGGCGCTTGCATATTTAAGCAACAATGTGAACTAGAAACAAATAAAATGTGTTATTACCATTAACACTAAGGGAAAGCCATAACTGAATACATAACGCTGATGTGAACTCACCCTTAGGGCTGTTTTACACGAGTGGATGCCGTGCGTGACTTCCGCTGCGTGAATGAGAGGCAAGACCTGCTGCGGACAGCAGAGACACGGAGCAGTAACATGACTGATAATGCTCTTTGCCTCTCTGTGATCTTTTTACTACAAAATCACTGTGAGATAAAGTTGTCACTGATTTTGTAGTAAAAAGATCACAGAGAGGCACGGAGCATTATCAGTCATGTTACTGCTCCGTGCTTCTGCTGTCCGCAGCGGGTCTTGCCTCTCATTCACGCAGCGGATGTCACGCACGGCATCCACTCGTGTAAAACAGCCCTAAGGGTAGGTTCACATCAGCGTTATGTATTCAGTTATGGCTTTCCCTTAGTGTTAATGGTAATAACACATTTTATTTGTTTCTAGTTCACATTGTTGCTTAAATATGCAAGCGCCCATATACCTCTGTTCTATAGGACAAGGAATACATTCTGCTGATGTGAACCCACCCTAAAAGATCTGGAAATTTAGAATTTTCTTCATCTCTAAAGCTTGGGTACCAACCACTAATGGCAGAAAAGACATGCCTAACCCATGCTTTTTTTCTCCAACTTTACTGCCAGTTTGTCGGTCTTTACTGCAATACTGTCATTCTATTCATGAAACAGCAGGCTTTGGATGAGCAGCACCATAGGCTCAGCCCATATAGGTGAGCATGTGAAATTGTGGAAGACAAGTAAGAATATAGATGGTAGATCAGTATCAAAAAGCCTTGCTGGAGCTCTTTAAGGTCTTAGCTGCACCTAGAGGGTTTATTTAGCAGCCCAAACAAATAAGTCATTGGGTGAAAAAGGAATATGTGGCTGCTGGTTGTATCCTAATTCACCTTCAGTTTATTCACAGTCACACTCAGGGAGTGTGACAGCGCATCTTCATGGAGATAAGACCCAGGCCGGAAATATCTGGTGTCGTCTTACTGGTTGCTTCAGACAGAGCATTTAGCAGTGAACATTTGTTGTTCAGCCTGGTCCATTAGAAACACCAGGCATCCGACCACTTATTGTGATGAAGCTCTCAGGCACCTGATTCTGCCACTGGTCTTGAATGGAGATGATGAATTGAAGATAATATGACATATAATAGGCTGAAATGATGGAGAACATAATATCATTGTTGTTTTAGCATCTAGTGGTCTTTGAATCATTTTTATATAGCATTTTTGTATTTTTATAATTTCATTTTTATAATTTTAGAGCTCATCCTGACTGTGGCTGATAATCCCTCCCAGGACTTTCTACTGGAATACAGACTGCCTATACAAGTTCTGCAGCCTTTCCATCCATATCATCTGTGCATGGTCAAGGTAGTAGATCAAATCAAATGAAAGACTTTTATCCTTACTTAGAAAATCACAATCTATCAGTCACTTGCCAAACACAGGGATTCTGTATTGTGGGCTTAACCATGTGGGAAGCATGAAGTCCATCTACACAACTGCCTCTCCAGTTGCATTTTTGCATCAATACTGGACATGGCTAATGCGTATCTTTATTGCAGGTGAAGCTCTGGTTTTCTGATGCAGAGCTCCAAAACCCCCTGCATAGGCACAGAGTCAAAAGATACCGTTCTGGCTGCCTACAGTCACCACTAGAGGGAGCTTGGGAGCTGACTGTATGTTGTTTACACACTGAAGTCAATAGTCAAACAGTATCAAACAGGATAGGTCATCAATATCTGATTAGTGGGAGTCTGATTCCCAGCACCCCCAATAAGCTGTGGCCTCTTTACAGCATTCCAAGCACTGGGCCGTACATTGTATTGTGGCTGTGCTTGGTATTGCAGTACTGGCCCAGTCACTTGGGAATGGGACTGAGCTGCAAATCGGCCATGTGACCAATGAACATGAGGTCACAGGCCTAGGAAGAAGCCACAGCACTGTGCCTCTTCAAAAAGCTGATCGGCAGGGATGCCAGGAGTCCAACCCCCACTGAACAGATATTGATGACCATCCTGCGGATAGGTCACCAGTGTTAAACTCCCTTTAAATATAAGATTTATGGCAGTCCAACATCCCCAACAATCAGCTATTTCAGGCATCCACCGGTGCCAAAAACGATATAGTGGATGGGAGATATGCACCCAAGTTTAGCTCCCATTCACTTGAATGGCAGGAGAGTTGCAGTACCCCATTAATATCACTATGCAGAGGGCATAACCTTCTGCTTCCAGCTCAGTCTACTGCATACTTTCCTACGCCAGTGGGACCTAACTGATCTGATATTGATGAACTGTCCTGAGGATAGGCCATTAATATGTAAGTACCAAAAAGTTATTAAGATCCAATGCTGGCTTCTGCATCTAAAAAATAGAGCTCCAACTGCTATAAAATGGTATACCTGGCTTGCACTGCATCTTGACCATTTTGCGCCTCCCTAGACAAAGGTAGGTGGCTTAGCAGGAAGGGCATGGCTTGAGATGCAACAGTGTGCGCAAAGTTTTGGATCAAAGTATGACAACCAAAAAGTGGTGTAAAGTTAGAGTGAAGTGTCTAATATGTCTAGTAAGATATACCAAATTCAGCCGAAGTAAAATTAATAGTTAATGTGCGTTAAATAAACAATGGCAAGAAAATGTTAATTTACTTTTTCAATGGATTTCAATGGCTTTTGCCATGAGATAACACTGTGTTTTTAGGGTCAATTTTAGCACGGCTACATCTGTACCACATGAGCCACTGTGAAAAATTTGGTGGATCGTTAAAAGGTTTAACCCTTTATACTACAGTAAACCTAGGATATACCATCAATTTAAGATTGGTGTGGGTCCCAACTCTAGCCCATGTGCCGCGTGCTCTCCATTCACTGCTATGGGACCTCCAAATATAGCCTGGCGAGCACTCACGTGTTGGTGAATGGAGGGTGGCCTCACTTGCAATTTGCGCTCTTCTTCACTTTGGGGAGGGGGTGGCACGTTCTGGAGATAATTGCCGGTCACAGAGGTGGTTTCTGACATTGATAGCATATCAATGAGAATAAATCTTTTGGTTTCAAAAACCATTTATTGGGTTATTGAATATTGAGCAAAAGAGCAATTACATAGGTAATTGATACAGCAAAGAACATAAAACAAGACTGTTTCTTGGAGTTATACATGACATGCATCGCAGTAAGCCGTGAGTTTTTAGACAATACATATATAATTATATGTGGAGAGAAAAAGAGCATCATTTACAGAAGCCAATCTGATATCACACAAAATCAGAGGGAAATACTGTATCGGATATCTGGAGAGTGAGGGGAAGCTATCCAGGGTTCCCATACTTTCTCAAAGGTGGCGTATGTGTCAGTGCGAATGGCTGAGAGTTTTTCGAACAATAATATTTTATTGACCCTGTCTAAAACAGCTTGAAAGGATAATGAGTTTGAGCGCCATTTAAAGGCAATGTGGATCCTGGCTGCCATAAGTATGAATTGGGCGAGTTTGAATCTGGCAAAGGAAAGTCTGTGAGGTTTATCTCCTAGCAGACAGAAGGTCACTGTCATGGGATAGGAGCATTCTAAAACTGATGAAATTAAGTTAGTCACCTTGCTCCAAAACCTCCTAGCTATTCGGCATGACCACCACGTGTGTAGCATAGACCCCACCTCACCACACCCTCTAAAACACATTGGGGAGACCTCTGGGTATATACAGTGCAGGCGGGCTGGAACCATATAAATCCTATGAAGCACCTTTACCGAGGATTCGGCCAAAGTGACCTGCCAAGAGCCCTTCGTAAGGATTATGGAATGCTCAGACCATTTGGAGGGTGTAAACTCTCGATTCAAATCCTCTTCCCAAGCCCTCATGTATGGCATCTTATGGTCTGCTGGAACTGAATTGAGTGCTTCATACATTCTGGATAATAACCCCTGTCTGTATAGTGAAAAATTGATTGAACGTTCAAATGATGTTAGTTCTACAGGGCGGTCCAAAGGCAAAATTGATCTGAAAAAAGAGAAAATTTGGTACATGGCATGGTGTTCCCTAGTGGGGGGAGAGAACTTCTCTTTAAAATCCGAAATCGAGATCAGTTTGCCTTTATTCAGAAACTTGAGTAGTGAACATAAGTTATTGTTCACCCACCAATCTAGAACGTAGGGTTGAGTACCTGGCAGGAAAGCAGGGTTCCCTAACAGGTTTTCCAATGGTGAAGGTTTGGCCTGCAATGTGAACTTAAATCGGACCGACCTCCAAAGCAGTATAGAATAGTAAGACAGTATAGAGTTAACATGCAGAACTTAAGGAATGGGAGAGGTTGACCAAATTAAGGCCTTCCAAGTGTAGGGTTTAAAATTGTTAAGTTCCAGCCCAATCCAGATAGGATGCTCTCGTGGGTCAAGAAGGGCCAGAAACATCTGGGCCAATCTTGCTGCTCTATAATATTTCTCAAAATCAGGTACCGACAAGCCCCCTTGGGATCTATGTCTACATATCGTTGCTCTAGATATATACGTTGCCGTTTATTTGCCCAGACAAACCTCATCACGTCCCTCTGTATGGACTCAAGGTCCTTTATAGGGACTGGTATTGGTAGGGTTCTAAATAGATATAGCAGCCTAGGCAGGATCACCATTTTGATTATGTTTATTCTGCCTATCCAAGATATTTGCATGGTTTGCCATGTCAATAAGTCCTGTCATATCTTGCGGTAAATGGGCAAGTAATTAATTTTGTAGACTGAGTCCAGACTACTTGGCATCTGGATCCCTAGGTAAGTAAGGTGCTGAGGCCTGTATTGAAAGGGGAAATTATGCAGCAACGCTAACCTAGTAGAGTCAGGGGTATTGCACAGAAGTAATTCGGACTTGGTGTGATTAATAGACAGGCCTGATGCTTTAGTGAAGGAATCCAGTAGTTTTAAGAGGGAGGGGAAAGTAACTATGGGGTTAGTAATAGTTAGTAACAGATCGTCTGCAAACAGACTAAGTTTATATTCTGATCCCCCTATTGAGTAACCCTTTATGTCAGGATGTGATCTAATATGGATAGCCAGGGGTTCTATGGCCAGGGCGAATAAAGCTGGGGAAAGAGGGCACCCCTGTCTCGTACCTCTGTTAATGGGTATGGGAAAGGATCTAGTGGTGGGGAGCTTAAGGTAGGCCTCCGGGTTAGAGTAGAGTGCCTGAATAGCAGCCAAGAAATGACCATTGACTCCCATTTTTGAGAGAACTTCATAAAGGTAGGTACAGGCGACAGTATCAAAAGCCTTTTCAATATCAAGTGCTAGGAGTGCTAAAGGGGTTTTATTCTTGTTAGATGAGTGTATGACATTCAAGATCTTCCTGATATTATCAGGGGCCTCCCTTCCTGGTATAAACCCAACTTGGTCCTTATGCACAAGAGATGGGAGAAAATTTTTAAGCCTATTAGGCTATTAGCTAATATAGAGGTGAAAATTTTATTGTCAATGTTTAAAAGGGAAATTGGCCTGTAATTGGATGGGAGTAGTGGGTCTCTATTTGGTTTGGGGATAACCGTGATTGACGCTTTTAGAAACTCTTCAGGGGGAGTGGAACCTTGCAGTAGTTGATTACAGTAATTTGTTACATGGGGGATAAGATGGTGGCTAAATTTCTTATAATATAATGCAGAATACCTGTCTGGACCTGGGGCTTTGCCTAATTTTAGGGAGTTAATGGTATAGGTCACTTCTTCTGCCGTGATAGGGTTATTCAGTTCAGATTGAGCTTCTGGGGTTAACGAGGGAAGTCGAATGGATGATAGAAAACTGTCAATTTGGGTACTGGAGCCACTCTCCGGGGCTGAGTAAAGGGATTTATAATAATTTTTGTATAGATGGTGTCTGGGTTAGAGGTGATCTGTCCCGGCCTGGCACGTATCTGAAAAACCTGGTTGGTCCTCTGTTTAGACTTAAGTTGGCTTGCTAGTAGTTTGTCCGGCTTATTCGCATATTTATAATAAAAGGAGTTAGTCGACCTAAGAGCTTTTTCAGTATTGTTCGAGAGTACCATATTCAGTTGTTGTTTAACATCTTTTATTGCTTTGAGTAGGTATAACGTAGGGGATCTTTGGTGAGCCCAGACCAACCTATTCATCTTGGCCTCCCAAGCTCAACCCTAATTGAGCTTGGGACCTTTCCTTCTTCCTCTTGGAGGCAACTCTTATTAACCTCCCCCTCATAAAGGCTTTGTGAGTCAGCCAAAGTGTCATAGGGTTAATTTCAGGGGTATTGTTTTCAGTGAAGAAGTTTTCAAGATCCTCCTGTAGCTGGGAGAATATGGCAGGGTTAGTAAGGATGGATTCATTCAACCTCCAGTGGTAGGGGGCCTTCGTTTGACAGGACGTCATAAATTCTGAAATAACTAGATCATGGTCTGACCATGATGATACAACATGCCTAGAGTAAGACATGTATGGCAAAATGGAGGTGGATGCTAATATCATGTCGATCCGAGTATAGAGCTGATGGGCAGGTGAGTAGTATGTATATCCCCTCTGTGGGCCATTGTGTTCCCTCCACGTGTCCGCCAAAGATAATGAATGCATGACCTGATCAATCAGCTTCACTTTAGCTGCCGGGCGAGGAGCAGCAGGGGGAACAGCACGGTCCAATACTGGATGGAGTGTGAAATTAAAATCCCCACACCATATTAATTTCTGAAATGCAAGTGTCTCAATTACTCTGCCTACAGTCTCAAAAAAGTGGATAGGATAACAATGCAGTAGGATTCTTCTTGGTGGATTCCAACCAAAATCACATACCTCCCGTGGGGTCAACACAAGTCTGAGTCACAGTGAAAGAAAACGAATTTCTTAGTAAAGTGATAACTCCTCTACATTTTGATGTAAAGGAGGAGGAGTGAAAGCTAGAATATTGTGGGTGGAAGTATTTCGGTGTGATGTTGGTGTGAAATGCGTCTCTTGGAGACAGATGACATCAGGCGCATGTTTAAGATAAGTTGCAAAGGCAGATTTCCTTTTCCTAGGGGAATTAAAACCCCTTACATTGTGAGTTATTAGTTTACGCATAATAGTATTATGAGGAACGAATCTCCGTAGTGGTATTTCCTGACGTCACCTACTCCCTGAGATACCTCCACCCTGGCCCTCTCTCTCACTTCAGTACTTACATTGACATTCATGACAGCATAATCCAAGAGTAAAACATCAATACAGTAAAACATCATAACATCCTGAGGGAACAGGAAATGTAAAGTGGAACCAAAAGGCTCCATCTTTAAAATTGAACAAGGTGGGAAATAGGAAAAAGGAGTCAGCCTATTAACGGCCGGCATCACCTTCTCATAACATCCCATAATCAAGGGCAGCATGAAAGTCCGCAATATCGAGACCCTGTAGCTGCAAAACTGGCCTGATGAAATATTTAGGGGATATGGAACTAAAGTCCCCATCAGCGGTCACTGCAGATAATCATAACTGTTACCACTCTCTAGACGAGCCAAGCTGAAAAGTCAGGTATTCCGCAATCTGGTGGAACCATTTGAGGTGGAAGGAACTTTTGTCCAGACTCTTGCTGGTCTCTGCAGTTTCGGCGAAGAAGACGGTAAGTCTTGATGGTCGTATGGGATCCCGGCCCGCCGTAGTGCTTCTAGGCCCTCCGCCACTGTATGGATCGTGTGAGAACGTGAATTCAGCTGGAAGGACAAGTTGAAGGGAAACCCCCACCGGTATCTGACATTACTCTTCTGTAAGGCCTGCGTAACCGGCCTTATTTCCCTGCGCATACGGAGAGTGGATGGCGCTAGGTCAGCGTAGAGGTGGACAGACTGTGGTAGACCAGGTAGGTCAGGATTGTCCCTCGCTGCTGCGAGAACCTTGTCCCTTGTGTCAGGATGGTGGAACTTAAGGATTACATCCCTAGGAAGGTCTGGGTTCCGCGGTTTACCCAGAGATCTATGGACGCGGTCCATTTTCAGAAAATGCGGTTCTGACTGAGGGCGTAAGGTGGCGAACAATTCAGACAAAGTGGATTGCAGATCAGTAAACGACTCAGGCAGACCTCTAACTCTGAGGTTGCCCCTCCGGGACCTGTTCTCGAGGTCTTCTATCTTAAGTTCCAACTCCGTCAGTTGATCTTCTTGGGAGTTCATGTCCTCCCGGTCACGGCCCAGCGCGTCAGACAAGTCGTCTGTTCTCGCCTCCAGGTCTGAGACTCTGTTACCCAGATCTTGGATTTGGCGCGTAAAGTCCGAGACTGCTTGGGATAATTTGGCTTTAAATAGAGCCGCAATGTTCTTGTATAAGTCCCCCTGACCAACCTGTCAGTCTGTTGTTTCTTGGGGAGGATCGCCACCGTCCGATGAAGCTGGGCTGGCGGGAGTAGCTGGTGCGTCCGCCATGACAGTCTGCCTGGTCATTCTGAAGATCTCCGGCAAAGTCTGTGACGGGACCGGAGTGCCCGGTATTTTAGATTTCCCCCTGGTGCGGGTCATCTTCGGGGACCCCTGCATCAAGTTTCAGGATAAGTGGAGCCCGATAATAGGCGCTTTGATTAGGGTTTTCTCGATGTGCGGAGCGGAGCTCACTGAAGCATGTCCTCCTCGTGAGCCGCGCGCATGCTGTTGAAATATTAGACAGAATTAGTGAATCTGTCCCATAGTGCTATAATGTAGGCATTCACTTTAAGCAGTGATAACGTCATGTTTATAAAGCTGAAGGATTTAATTGTTTAGTGAGATACATTTGTATCAGGTTTATATCATTGTACAATTAAGGCTACTTCACACTGGCGTTTTGGCTTTTCGTTTGTGAGATCCGTCATGGGCTCTCACAAGCGGTCCAAAACGGATCAGTTTTGCCCTAATGCATTCTGAATGGAAAAGGCTATGGCTATGTTACAGATAATACAAACGGATCAGTTCATGACGGATGCATGCGGTTGTATTATTGTAACGGATCGATTTTTGCAGATCCATGACGGATCCACCCAAAATGTGAGTGTGAAAGTAGCCTTACCATCACAACACTACCTGCATTGTCTTGCTGTTGTTTTATGTTAGCATGGGGGTTAGGGGCTGAGTCTTTCACACATGGATTTAGCCGCGCCTAGACCAGTGGCGTCACTGGCCCTGCGGGAAACAGTGAGGAGGCCGCGGCTCTGCTGTCTGTGCCACTGCCTTGCTGATCGGCGGGGGTCCCAGGTGTCAGACCCCTGCTGATCAGATGCTGATGATTTATCTAGAGCAGGGTTTCTCAACTCCGGTCCTTGGGACCCACCTACCAGTCATGTTTTTAGGATTTCCTTAGTATTGAACAGGTGATAGAATTAGTGTCCATGCATCAGGGCTTACCACAGGTATTCATTCTGTGGGATATTCTCAAATCCTGGCCAGTAGGTGGGTCCCGAGGACCGCAGTTGAGAAACCCTGATCTAGAGGATAGATTATCGGTGAGAAAAAGCTACAGAACCCCTTTAATTATTGCATATATATCACAAGGCAAATCTCAGTATCTTTCATCTTCACATATCAGCCACATGACCAGGCTCCTGATGGATGTCACCTTTACGTTACCATTGAGCGCAGAACAAGCTCCTTTGCACAGCAGAATGGATTCACCTACAGTGCTTTACAGGTGAGTTGTCAGTTTCCCATGGGCATATTTTGTGGTACAATCCAGCTACAATGGATCACATTATCTAATGTGAGGGAATTTAGATTCTGGAGCAAATAGTGCCAAAACATAGAGCTATTTGGCATAGTTTGGCATATCTTGGAAAAATTACCACAGCCTAGCCTGACAAGGAGGCATTTCTTAATGGAAAATGGCATGGCTTCATGGGAAAGGATTTGTCGCCTAACAATCCACATTTGGCCCTAAAATTGCACCACAATTCTGGTGTGAAATTCTTTCTCAAACTAAGTCAAATAAACGTTGGTATACAACTAGACACAATTCTCTAGCGCTGCATTAAATTAAGTGCCCGCAAGAACCATTATGACATACTGTATTTTACTGTATGCACGACTAGACAGCCTGTCTAAGTTTATGTCGTCTATAGAGTTAGTAAATCTGCCCCAGTTTAACCATGGCTTATATTTCCAGGTTCTACTTGTTGGAGTGGAGACTTCCCTTCAAGAACCATCTAATCCTCTTTTGGCACTAGCACGCATTGTCCCCAACTACAAAGATTACAGGTAGGTTTGTTTCACAGAGTGCATGCAGAGATAACAATTTCTGCTTATAAAAAATATATCATATCTACAAGCAATGACCAAAAATCAAGCATAAAAGTTATTGTATCTAGATTCTAGTCAAATGTCATAATACAGAGAAAAGTCACAGGTATAATCGACAATAATGATACAAGAACCACCTAAAATGAATTAGCTCCATCTGGTTGACATATGTATTTCATTTTGAACATAATTTGTAGAGCTTTGACCTTCTGCATGTTAAAGGGAAACTGTCAGCACATCTGCAAGCAGTATGTTATAGAGCAGGAGGAACTGAACAGATTGATATATACCGTAGTTTGGCTTATTGCTAACCTGGATTAGTTTCCTAATTTAATTTACTGTATTAATAGTTGCCAATTATAAAAATCAGGTGTCTAATCAGGGCTGGAGTCAGCACCCGGCAAAGCAGGGCCCACTACTCTTGGGGGGACCACTCAGGTCTAGTCACAGATGGCTGAACAGTGGGGAATCCGTCGGGACTCTTCCTGGCTTAGGAGTCCCTGCTCTGACTCCATATATGGATATGTCCATATATGGAATCAGTGCTATGACCGTGAAGGGGGTATCCCCAAGCATTGTCAGTATGCTTGGGGACACCCTGTGTATTTAAGTCTAATTACCCTCTCTTGCTAAAAAGTTCCTGCTGGGGTTTGAACTCACAACCTTCTACATTAAAGGCAAGAACCTTAACCACTGAGCTATTGAGCTCAGTGCTAAGCTGTGACCTCATAGTAGTTTCTCATGTATTAGGTATTCCTATACAGCCAAGTGTCATTTTCTTTTCTTTAGTAATTGTAAATAAAAAATGTATGGCACAAAATAAATGTGTAATTACAAAAAAAAATTAAAAAATCATACCTTTGATATATTTGAATGCATAAGGCTACTTTCACACTGGCGTTTGGTCCGGATCCGTCATGGATCTACATAGACGGCTCCGTTCAGATAATACAACCATCTGCATCTGTTCAGAATCGATCCGTTTGTATTATCTTTAACATAGCCAAGACTAGTCCGTCATGAACTCAATTGAAAGTCAATGGAGGACGGATCAGTTTTCTATTGTGCCAGATTGTGTCATTGAAAGCGGATCCGTCCCAATTGACTTACATTGTGTGTCAGAACGGATCTGTTTGGCTCAGTTTCGTCAGACGGACACCAAAACGCTGCAAGCAGCATTTTGGTGTCCGCCTGCAAAGCGGAATGGAGACGGTACGGAGCCAAACTGATGCATTCTGAGCGGATTCTTTTCCATTCAGAATGCATTAGGGCAAAACTGATCCGTTTTGGACCGCTTGTGAGAGCCCTGAACGGATCTCACAAACGGAAAGCCAAAACGCCAGTGTGAAAGTACCCTAGTATGTGGGAAACTACTACTGAGCTTTTTAGCCATAATATAGTTGCAGTAGGTTAACATGAAGCCCATGAACACCTCAGTGTTCATGGGCTTCATGTGTTCCCAGCATAATCATAAAAAAAAAATAGAGGCTAAATAAAACTTAAATAGACACATCAACCTTTTTGATTTGTGTAACTAATATTTTTGGGGGGGAAAGGTGGAAACCCTAACAGAACCCCTGCTACCCGGTGACCCCCATAACTTTTTTTTATAGTTATGTCTACGGAGGTGTGTGGGGGCTCATTTGAGAGAAATACTATTTGGGGTGTGTATGTCTTGATCACTTTTCATTCAATTTTCTTGAGAGATACATTTTTTTTTTTTTATATTTTCAAAACTTTTTTTAATTACTTTTCATCAGATTGCAACTTATACAGAATAATGGAAATTGCTCCATTATTCTGTAAATAAATCACTATATCACAGTTTAGTGCTGCCACCTAGTGGCCTGAACTGGGATATACTAATAATGAGCCTGGAAGCCTAGTACAGGCTGCAGCTCATTTTTAGAACAGGGTGCTTTCCCCCGATCTCCGCTGGGGGAAGGCACGTCTGAGCAGGAAGCCTGCTCTTCCATTTTTTTAACACTCGCAGATGCCGTGGTGACATTTGACAAATGCCACAAGGGGGCCCACTGAGATTTATCGCCCAAGTGCCCACATGAACCTGGAGCCGGCCCTGTGTCTAATCAAACTAATAAAATATTGTGTGTTTTACAGACAGACAAGTAAGCCTCCTGGAATGCCGGGGGTGTCACACGTCAAAGTTACTTTCCCAGAGCCTTCTCCATCTTGTTTCCAGATACCAAAAAGAGCAACGCAAGGGCATGCCCAGGTAAACCAATATAAATTGTTATGCATTTGATGTATGCCTGTTTACTAGGGCTAAAAAAGGTTTCATGGCTTGAGTCTCAGTACAGCATGTAAATGTCCACATAGCCTCTTTACGAGGAAATGTATCCTTTAGCAGTTATGCACACATTGCTTAGTGTTACCATGGGCCCTGTTACAATGGTTGTACTACCCAGCTGGAAGGTTAAGTGAATGTTTACTGTGAAAATACCAGTAATATGATATTTATATGATACAAAATGCCTCATATATGTGTGAAGCACTATAATATGCTATGTTTAATATACCATGTTATGTGCTTTATGCCCCTGTGGGACGCCAGCACAATACTTAAATATATGCATCAATGTGGGTTAAACACCATAAAAATGTATGCCATGTATAAGCTGTATACTGTGAGTGGTGACATCACAGATGACCTGGGAAATTATCATAACCCCTGTGTGAGCCATAAACCCTCAGACAGGATGTTGATACGTGGTGAGAAACTGCCCTGTAGTTTACAATGCGCACTGTATATGTTGAGAAACTGCACTGTAAATGTTGGCCAGTGAGAGTTGGCATGCAACAAAGCTGGCAGAGTCAGAGGTCAATGTAGGGGTTATGTTTAGGATGTCCCCATGTTGTAGCATGTTTCTGAAGTCAATACAATATGATGTCAGGAGGACCACTTGTTTTCCACTTATTCGTTGGGCATCCCTCAAATGGGGAGTCACATATACCACTCATTGACTGAGAAGATCCTGGGTAAGGTCTAACCTCTCTGATAAGCATGTTCATTAGGAGAAACTTTAACACATGGTCATATCCAAAAGCATTAAATAAAAGGCATACCAAGTTGAATATTATATAGATATATTGTACAATATACTGTATGTGCTTACAAATAATTCTGAGTTTTTAACTCTGCATTGATCAAATGTACCTAGACCAGTATCTTCTGCCTTTCTTAACTTAAAGGGGTTATCCCATGATTAAGCAGACATCATATAGTACATGTCAATCATATTCTAACAAAGCTAGAACCAGCCCTGTACCTCACATGGATCCAGAGATCTCACCAGTTGTTCTGCTAGATATATTTCACGCTGGCGGCTTAGGCAACATGTCCTTGCTCAGAGGTGTGTCCTATAACTGTCATAGTTTCTAACAGTAGATCCAGCTGGTGGCCATTGTAGGTTGGAACTGAACATGAGTGACCACCTCAATGAGGTGGGAAGAGAGATGAGGAAAAGAACAAACAGGGGCTAATCAGATACATTTTATTGAAATACTAAGTGGTTATACTAAATTTATACATTACATGCAATTGCAAAATAATTTAGATCCATGTGCTGGTTTGAAAAATGTAGAATATTATTTCGTGGGACAAACCCTTTAAGGACCCCATACACATTAGTGTATTGGTGGGTTTGGCCAGCAATCTAATATAAAGGGTGGACTGGGAACTTAAAGTGTCCCTGGAAAGAACTAAAAGTGTCCCCATGTTGTTGGCGGGTCCAAATTGACAGAAGGCGGGGACAAAACTAGTAGGCGGGACTAGCATTACCCCCAGCAGAGCCAAATACCACAGTGCAACACAAGATACCTTCCCAAGAACTGCCCCTCTGTGGTGGCCAGGACCAGCTGCCATGTTCTGTCCTCCGACTCCAGTTTCTTTTACTATTTTACGCACTTATATAGCGCTACTATATTCCACAGCGCTTTACAGACATTAGCATCAAGCTGTCCCCATGGGCCTCACAATCTAAGTTCCCTATCAGCAGGGCCAGCAATTGCCCAGGGCCCCCAATGTGGAAGGGGGTCCCCTGCTTCAGGCTCTTCAGCAGAACGTCAGCGGAAGCCAGCGGGCGTTCAGCAGAAGAGCGCTCAGTGCAGAGACGCGGCAAGCTAGTCTGCTCAGGGCAGCTGCCAGCCGTGCTCCTTGTTCTCATCGGCGGCACAGTGATCATGGAGGAGGGATAGAGCGTGATGCGGCCGCCACTGCAACCAATGAAATTGCTTGTCTCGGCCACACAGTGAAGAAAGTGGGAGAGAGCGTCTCTGAAGCACCAATGAAAAAAGTTAATAATTAAAAGATGAGGTGGGAGAGAATACAAATGACTCAAGGTCCTCTGCTGGCTGTTTCTGAGGTAAGGCAAGCCAGCCAGACAGTGCCCAGTGAAGCAGCAGCATCTCCACAAGACCACAACCACCACAGTCCCAGTCATTAGCAGCCCAGGCCCCTGACCCCACAGGGTGTAGCAGAAGGACTCATACTCCTCAGGTATATCCCAGACTGTCCGTACTGTACACAAATGATTAGCCTGCCTAAAAATAAAGGCAGACAAAAACATAAGTACCAGATGGGCCAGCAACATTGGGGTTAATGTGGCTCATTAACCCCAATCTTGCCATTGCCATGTTTGAAACCATGATGGGGGTCGCCTATTTTTAATGTGAGGCACATGCTTTTCTCAATTTGTCCCCATGTGCCCCACATCTTGGCCTCATGCACACGGCCGTGGCCCATATTGCGGACCTACTGTTTGAGGGCCGCAGACAGCAACGGCCGGGTGCGTGAGGCCTTAATGTTAAGCCATAAATTGCAACCCCCCATGCTTGGATGAGTCTCTTACTATTAGGGCTCATTCAGACAGCTGTAGTGTTTTGCGGTCTGAAAAACATGGATACCGACTATGTCTGTTCCGCATTCTGCAAACTGCTCACGGTCAGCACTATGATATAAAATGCCTATTTTTGTCCGCAATTATGGACAAGAATAGGACATGCTCTATCTTTTTTTCAGGGCCACGGGAACGGAACTACGGATGCGGACATCACACGGTGTGCTCTCCCCATCTTTTGCGGCTCTATTGAAATAAGTGGGTCCGCACCCGTTCAGCAAAATTGTGTTGAGCGAACTTGTGTTTCAAGTTCAGCGTACAAGGTTCAGGTTATCTAAAAATTCATTATAGATTCCGCTGTGTTTTGCAGATCTATCTTTTTTGGACAGAAAAACAGGCTATGGTTGTGTGCATGAGCCCTAATGTCTCATTCACACCTCAGTGTTCGGTCAGTGATTTCCATCAGTGACTGAGAGCCCAAACCAGGTGCGGCTCGAAACACAGAACAGGTGCAGATCTTTCCCTTATACCTTATCTCTGTGGAGGCTCCAATCCTGGTTTTGGCTCACAATCACTGATGGAAATCACTGACCAAAACACTGAAGTGTGAATGAGGCTTTAGAGTGAGGACACATGGAGTGATAATTTGGGGCAACAAAACTGCTCCATCCTGGTAAGTTCAGGTTAACACATCACCGTGTATTAGTCCCTTCTTTTCATCCGTCAGAAAAATAGAAAAATAAAGGCAAAGCGGATCTTGTATTTTAAGCATCTGTTATGCACATTTGACTGCCGTTTTTCGCCATTTTCATACCATCTGAGATCCTTGGTTTTAGACAAAAAAATAAATAAATACAGCGTGCAAGATTCTTAAAATACAGGTGTAACAGCGGCTGCTGTACGCCGCTGTTCCTCCGATTATCGCCGTGGTCCCGGGCGCCACGTTCAGTGGTGACCTGTGGCCAATGGTTCCCATTTCACTACTGTGGTCCTGGGCTCTATTTCTGTTATTGCTTCTGAGGATTCTGCTTCACAACTTCCACTCAGCCCTGGACACAGCATGAGTTCGGCTGGTTTTGTGTTACACTGCTCTAAGGGTGGAGCGCATCACTCCCTGGGCTGTGTCAGTTAGGTCAGGTGACCTGGCTGACCAACTCTGGCTCTCCTGCAGGTATTTAAGTGGCTCAGCCCTCTTACCAGATGCCTCAGTGTCAAGGTCCTTGTGTTTTCTGGTTCCTGATACTCTTGTGTGCGACTAATCTATACTTCGTTCCTGGACTCTGAATATCGTCTGATCCCTGCCTGCTTGCTTTGACTCTCCTGTTGCAGACCCGGATTGTCTGACCTGTACCTGTGCCACTTGCCCTGACCTATTGCCTGTCTGACCACGTCTCCTGCACCGTTGCTCCTGGTAACGTCTCTGCCTGCCTGACTATACTTGTACTTCTGGTACCTACTCAGGTACCTCCTGGTCGCTGCCACTGACTCGGGGATTGCTCTGGAGTAGCCCCTGGCAACTACCCTGATGGCTCAAGTCTATCCTCACCAGCTGAGGCTCTAGTGAAAACCAGGTAGTTTCTTAGACACGCCCTGTTTTTCCTTTATTTTTTCTGTTCTTTTGATGCATAAAAAGAAGAGACTAATACACGATGATGTGAACATGGCCTTATGTTCCTCATGAATCTTCTGATTGCTTGTGCAGTGTTGTTCAGTCTCTGGATTTTGCCTGAAAAGAGAAAAAGTTATGGAGTTGTTTGATTTTTAACTCCTTGGCGACATACAACGTACTAGTACATCACAGCGGGAACTGACTTCCTGCAAGTTGACGCACTAGTACATCATGATGATTGGGCGGGCACAGGAGCTGTGCATGCCTGATTAATGCAGGGGCCCAGCTGTATCTGCCGATGTCAGCAGATTAACCCTGTATATCCCACAATCAACACTGACCACGGCATATAAGTGGATGGCAGAGAGGGAGGGCACCCTCTGCCTCTCCATAAGTCCCCACGCTGAGGTGACAGGGGGCCAATGCCTGTCATGGTAACCCCAGGATGCCTGGATGCGTCTCACAGGCACACTGTCAGTGTGAAACTGACAGTTTTAATGTAGTACAATACAGCATGTATAGTACCACATGGAAATGGGGATCAGACCATGAAATGTTGAAGTCCTTGTACTGGGACAAAGAAAGTGTTTTATATAAAATAAAAATTACAGTAAAAAAAAGTGCCCCTTTCACTACATCAAGCGATTTTTAATTAAAAAAATGCTTTGAAATTTTGATGAAAAATGCTTTTTCTTATGTAAAATTAAAATTAATATAATAAAAAATGACATATTAGGTATCGCTATCATTGTAACGACAAGCTCTATAAAAATATCACATGACCTACCCCCTCACGTGGACGCCATAAAAAATAAAAGCTGTGTCAAAACAGCTATTTCTTAGAACCCTTGTCCCAAAAAAATATAATATTGAACGATACAAAAAAATCATATGTACCAGAAAATAGTACCCATAAAAATGTTGAGAGCACACACACATATACAGTATATATATATATATATATATATATATATGTGAAAAAAATGGCAGCACCGAACAAATGTAAAGCAGGTGCTATGTCCCAGGGCATATGTCCAAAGCCCAAATGTAAAAAAGGAAAATCGGACAGCACTTGAGCTTGAGAAAGGCTCTATTGAGCTGAAACGTTGCATCCTTTTTGCCACATGGGTGAATACATTTTGTTAATGTTTGTGTGTGTCGTTAAAAGATATCACTATCCACTATAGCAGTGACATCTACAGCACCCCGCCCCCAAAACAGTGACCTCCACAGCCTCCCACCCCTTAACAATGACCCCCCCAGAGTTCCCCGTCCCTTAAAATTGGACCTCCACAGCAGCCCACCCCCTCAACTTTGACCTTTACAGCAGCCTTCACCTTTAGCAGTGACTTTCACAGCATACCACCCCCTTGACAGTGACCTCCACAGGGGCCCGCCCCCTTAACAGTGGCCTTTACATTATTGGGGGCATGTCCTTTTGAACAGCTCACTCTAAGACAGCAGCACTGTGCTGTCTGAGTGTGAGCTGCAGAGAGAAAGTCACCCTCCCTCTGACCTCTGCAGCTGACAGAAGTTGATTTTTACCTTCATTTTTTAAATCCCTGTCGGCTAAGGAGTGGAGGGGCGTGACCTAACCAGATATAGGCATGGCTTATTGGGACCTATAAGTTGATTTTTAACTTCATATTTTCAATCTCAGTCGGCTGAGGAGTAAGAGGGGGCATGGTCTAACCGGATTGGAGGCGTGTCCTTTTGAACAGCTTACTCTAAGTGTCCATTCACACGTCCATAGAATGGGTCCGCATCCGTTCCGAAATTATGCGGAATAGGTGCGGACCCATTCATTCTCTATGGGGCCGGAAGAGATGCGGACAGCACACAGTGTGCTGTCCGCATCCGCATTTGCGGAGCTCTGCCCCGATCTTCCAGTCTGCAGCATGTCGTTGTCGCCCCTGAAGAAGCGAGGCAGCGAAACCCGGGTCGGGCAGGAACGTGGCGGTCTTAATATTATTATATGCCTTTTGTCCATCAACTCTTGTGAGTAGAATAAAACCTTTTAAACCATCTTGCTAAAGGGTGCTTCACTATTCTGCCAATCTTCTTAAACCCTGTAAGGGAGACTGTCTGTGGAAGATCGGATCTTTTTGGGTGAAAAGGAGAGGGGCTGGAGCCCTGTGCTATCCACTGTTGACCAGGGACCATAGTCTCAAGCAGCGCGGTTCCAAAACTTTCATTATCAACTTCTGGAAATAAGATACTAAGTGCTATTAAGCCATGGCTTTACTTCAATAGCAATTATCCTGGTGACAGATTTCCTTTAAAACTCATCTACATCAGTGAAGATAAATGGCTGGGTTGTTATGGAAACCTGAAGTAAAACTGTATGTGGAGGCTGAAGGACCTGATAGCTTCTATTGGCTGATAAGAGCCATGTGACCAAGCTTCTATTGGCTAATGCATTTTTTTGGGAATATCTCGGGAACGGTACGTCCTAGAGAGCTGAGACCTGGTCTAAAACCTTCCCGGACCCCTGATGCACCTGTGTGCCAAATTTCGTGATTGTAAATGCGACGGTGCGGATTCCTTTAGCGGACATACACACAAACACTCAGCTTTATATATTAGATATACACATATAGATAGATAGACAGACAGATATGTAGACATATATTCTCTATATATATAGGCTCTTATGAGGACAAGAAGCCTTTTCATTCCCCTACCCTCCGGTAGGCGTCTTAGAGCCCTACATGCCCGCACCACTAGGCTGAAAAACAGCTTTTACCCCAAAACAATCAGTCTCCTAAATGCTCGGAGATTATTGCCCCTTCCTAGGATAGAAACTACCACAGACTGAAAGTGACTGCTGCATTCATGAACCCATGATGATCTCTTGTCTGCAGTGGTGTCTGAATCAGTGTGTATATATACTCATAAGCACTTCATACTTTGCTCTTGTTATATATATGCTGTGAACTGTGAATAGTACTGCCTTCTAGTGCAATGTTTTGTTTTTTTCTAGTGTAATGCTTTAGTTTAAATGTCAGTTCTTGTTCCTCTGTCCATGGCATCTAGGATTGCTCCAAACAACATTTCATTGTATTGTACATTGTATTACATTGTATTGTACAGTGACAATAAAGGCATCTTATCTTATCTTATATTAGACTGTAACGTTATGTGGTCTTCGCTTGGTGTCTGAGTTGCTGTGGTTCCTTTCACTTTTCAATAGTACTTCCCACAGTTGATGGTGCGATATCAAGAAGGGAAGACATTTAAAGAACTAACTTTTTACAGTACCACACAGGATCATTGAGCTTTTTAAAAGGAGACATTTTCTCACAGATGTTTGAACAGGCAGAAGGCATGGTGACAGTCTTCTCATAGATTGTAAGCTCTTGTGAGCACTTTTTTTTAACTATGTTTATTTGTATCCATACCCTGTGAATTGTAAAGTGCTGTGGAATATGTTGGTGTTATATAGATAAAGAGTATTATTATAATATACACAGTCATCAGTAATTACATTAGAGTTTTCATTATTTTATTGCTATGACAAGCAAGAAATGATTTGAAATTTGGAAGTATGAAGTGCTCTTATCTTAGCGGTTCTCAAAAACGAAAAAAAGCAGAAGGAAAAAGCAAGATGTTGGACTCTTATCCAACGCTACAACGTTCTTCACATTACAGGACAAATCAAGCCAAGGGGAAAGTTCTACTTCTGGTGATGTCACTGGTCTACCACCATTATCTGTTTCTCTGGGAACTGCCAAGCCCATGCCAGCAATAGAAAAGACATAACATATGGAATCGGCTACTTGTGAAGAATCTGGGGAAGCTATAGAATCTGTCGCTTTGCTGAGCTCTGATTTACTCATGGAAACTGTCGATATTACTAAAAGTTTATCCGATGACCCAGCATCATGGCCTACAACAATTTCTGATGCTCAAACATGTGAGTTAGTAAAAAGAGGACCCAAACAAATTCTGAATATGGCATTCCCGCAGGATAAGTCAAAAATGCCAAGACGATTTACGACTGAAAATTATTTTATTCAAGTGGGGAATGGAGACAAAGTTATACGCACTTGGATGGTGTATTCTGCGCAGGCAGATAAACCATTTAGTGTTTTCTGTAGGCTATTTGGAAAACGGGACATTGCAATCTCCAAAGACGGATTTAATAAATGGAAGCATATCCATGGGCGTAGCTATAGGGGGTGCAGAGGTAGCAGTCGCTACCGGGCCCAGGAGCCTGAGGGGGCCCAAAGACCCTTGTGCCACATAAGAAGACACACAATGCACTAAGGGAAGAGGGGCCCAAGCTGAACTCTTGCACCAGGACCCATGAGCCGTTAGCTACGCTCGTGCATATCCATAGTCATCTCAAGGAACATGAACATTCAGCTTCACATGAGCAGCGCATGCAAGACTGGCATAACTTGAAAAGGGGTATTTGTCAGCAAAAAACTATTGACAGTGCCAACATGCAGCAAATTGAAATAGAAAAAACATACTCAGCAGAGTTATCCACATTATCTGCTATTTAGCTGAACGCCACTTAGCTTTACGTGGAAGTATAGATACATTGTACCATCCTAGTAATGGAAGTTTTCTTGATCAAGTGGAATTTCTTGCAAGATATGATTGATCACTACTAGAGTTGAGCGGACACCTGGATATTCGAGTTCGACAGGTTCGGTCGAACTTCACAAAAAAAATTGAGTTCGGAACCCGAACTTCACCCCGAACCCCACTAAAGTCCGATGAACTTTGGAGCGCTAAAATGGCTCTAAGAAAGTCATGGAAAGGGATAGAGGGCTGCAAAAGGCAGCAATATGTGGTTAAGAGCATGGCAAGTACTCTACAAACAAATTTGAATAGGGAAATGACTTATAACATAAAATACGTAAAAAATAAATAAATAAAAATCTTGATCTAGGAGGAGAAGGTCCATATGGAGTAGGAGGTTGAGGTGGCGGTGTAGGTGGAAGCGGCGGTGGAGGAGGAGGAGGTAGCCAACACTGGTTTTTATCTTTGTTTTTTATTTATTTTTTGTTTAAATTTGGGTAGACCCCAAAACATTGGGAAATATAAAAAATAAAACAAAGAGAATGTGCGCTGGTGTACAACAATGGCTGGGTGAGGCTGGTATACATGTCTATTCTGCCCAAGGTACGGACAAGTCCTGTGGGATCCCTGCCTGGTTCATTTTAATGAACGTGAGCTTGTCCACATTGGACAGGTGGCTGCGCTTGTCTGTAATAACCCCCTCCTGCCGTGCTAAACAAACGTTCAGACAATATACTGGCTGCAGGACAAACCAGCACCTAAAAGGCGTAAAGGGCAAGCTCAGGCCATGTGCCCAATTGATGGCAGACCCATCAGTCAGTAAGTGTAGGCGTTCGGCACACATACTGTTCCACCATGTTGCACGTCCCTGTGACGTCCATGATCTAATTGTATATCTTCTCTATCAACTTTCGATGTTCTTTTGTGCACCTACCATAGTGATCACGGGTAACGGGGAATCATGGTTCCATGCCGGAGAGGGCGCCTGAGAAATGGCTACCACATCCAAGGGAGGTCAATGGCTGAAATGTGATTGGGCGGAAATGTGGGACAAGTTTTTGAAGAAGAAGCGTCCAAGTAAAGGAGGGGGCGCGCGGCAATTACCCACTCCAGACTCGGGGAGGTAGTGGCGAAAAATAACAATACAGAATTCTTAAGATACCCTGTGTTTGGAATGAGTAATAAAAAATGTAAGGGAATGTCACTGCAGTATTTTGGATTAGGAAACGTTATACAGGAGAGGCTCTGCTGCCGCTTTGTTGACTCTAGATAACTTCTGCCTGATCGCACGTCCCCGTGACGTCCATGATCCAATTGGATATCTTCTCTATCAACTTTCAATGTTCTTTTATGCGCCTACCATGGTGATCACGGGTAATGGGGAATCAGGGTTCCACGCCGGAGAGGGAGCATGAGAAAGGGATATCACATCCAAGGGAGGTCAATGGCTGAAATGTGATACTGCGGAAATGTGGGACAAGTTATTAAAGCAGAAGAATTGAATGAAAGCAGGGGGCGTGCATCAATTAAAGACAAATTTTAGAAATTTAAGTCCCTGTCACCTATGCAGAGCAGGGGTTTATTCACGGGAAAAAATTTAAAATGTCACCCAAGAATGTAACAGACTCTTTTGCATCCTGCTCCCTCTTTTGCTGTGCTGGTGCCTCTGTGCGACCACCGCCTCTTCCTCCAAACTGCACACGTCACTAGCATGACCTTGATTCCATGTGGGGTCTAGTACCTCATCATCCTCCACATAATCTTCCACCCAATCTTTACCCCTGCCCTCCTTGTAGGTCTGCAGACTGCAGAAAGCCACAGCAGTTGGCATCTATGTTTCGTCATCATGAGACGTGCTGCAGTGGTCTTCCTATGTCCTCATCCTGAAACATAAGTGGTTGGGCATCAGTGCACTCAATCTCTTCCATTTCTGGGGCAGGGCTATGTGGATGGCCCAAGGAAACCCTGCCAGAAGAGTCATCAAAGAGCATAAGAGACTGCTGCATGACTTGGGGCTCAGACTACTTGCCTAATTTGCAAAGGGGTGAGTTAAAAGACAGATGGCCATGGGCTGTAGGTGCCAACTCTGATCTTTCAGCGGGGGACTGGGTGGGAGACAATGTGAAGGAACTGGAGGCACTGTCAGCCACCCAATCTACTATTGCCTGTACTTGTTCTGGCCTCACCATTTTTAGAGCTGCATTCGGCCCTACCAAATAACGCTGAAGGTTCTGTTGCCTACTCGGACCTGAGGAAGGTGTTTCACTTGTGCGTGTAGCTGGCACAGATCGACCACAAACTTTCCCTGCAACAGGAGCTCCACCAATACCAGCAGCACTTCGACCAGGGCCACGTCCCTTATTTGACACTCTCCTCATTCTTTGCGTTCACCCACCAAACTAACAGATGGTTTATGACAGGCGACAATGTAACCGCCAATAGTCAACAATTAAGTTCACTGACAGTAAGGCTGTGCCGGTGTCATAAAGAGAATTTTATACAATTACTTCACAGTCACAAAAAAAATTGAATTTGTCAACCAACAATGTAACAGCAGTATTGACTGGTTGTATTGGACTGTCAGAAATGCAGCAAAGGCCGCAAAGGTACTTTATGGAAAAAAATCTATGATTTTTTTTTCACCCACAGTGAAACAGATGGATTTACTGATTTTATTTCACTATCAGATTTGCAGTGCAGGACGCAAAGGTACTTGATGGAAAATAAAATATGATTTTTCACCGCCAATTAAACAGATAGATTTAACTGATTTTCTTTCGCTATTACAAATGCAGTGCAGGGCGCAAATGTACTTTTTAGCAAAAAAAATGAATTTGTCACCCCAGAATCTAACAGATGGATTTACTGAATTGATTACACTCACATATGCAGCACAGGTGTACTTTACAGAATTTTTTTTGAATATGTCACCCCCTGGGTCCCTGAATTATTTTCCCTTCCCCTGGCACATATGCAGTGCAGGTGCACTGAACTTGCACAAAATGGCCGCCGACGCCCACCTAACTAACAGACGGATAAAACTTATTTTTCTGTGTCACTGGGCTCAGGGCAGGGTACAAAAATGTTGCAGTGCACCCACAAACAAAATCGCTGTAGATCGCAGAGTTAACAACAAGTTCTGATATCAGATTCTTTCCTATTCTCTCCCTCACAGCAGCAGCATCCTCTCCCTACACTAGTAACAGCTGAGTGACGTGCGGCGCTACGTGACTTCAGCTTATATAGAGGCTGGGTCACATGCTGCACTGGCCAATCACAGCTATGCCATTAGTAGGCATGGCTGTGATGGCTTCTAAGGGCACACGAGTTAAATGATTGTTGATTTGCTGCCCCGCAGCCTTTCAAATGCGCCATTAAATCGCCGAGCACCGAACTCGAACCCGAACCTTTACTGAAATGTTCGGGTGCGGGGTCAAAAAATCATAAAGTTCGGTACTTTACAGTTCGGGTTCGCTCAACCCTAATCAGTACCTGAGTAAGGACATTCAAAATGAGCTAAAAAAACAGATGGGTAAAAAATACTCTAAGTGGTTGCACAAAGCATTTGCAGTGCAAAATACTATGATGTAATCATGGATTGTACGCCGGACACAAGTCACGTTGAACAACTGTCAGTTACAATTCGCATTGTCAGCTGTGAACTGTCGGTCGGTGCAGCAGTCTCTGAATACTTTGCAGGTTTCCTTGCACTTGAAGAAACTACTGGGGATTGGGGAGGCATTGTGCAATGTGTTCTTACAACACGTACAGGATCTACAAATCAGCATACATGACTGCAGAGGCCAGAGTTACGATAATGGCAGTAATTTGAAAGGCAAGAAACAAGGTGTCAAATGCAGAATTTTGTCCATTAATAAAAGAGAATGTACATGCCCTGCAGTAGCCACTCTTTAAACCTGGTCATTGTTGACGCTGCTAAATCATCTGTCCTCTCTGTCACGTTCTTTGGAGTTTTACAGCAAATTTATGTGCTCTTCAGTTCATCGACACAGCGATGGGCAATTTTAAAGAAAAACGTGACCAACTTAACCTTAAAACCACTCTCTGATACTCGCTGGGAATGCCGCATTGACAGTGTAAAGGTTCTTCGATACAACCTAGGTGAAGTTTGTACTGCACTTGAAGATCTTGTCATCTATGCCGCATAAAAAAAAAGATGATGTAAAGGGCCTCTCCAGTGAAATTTCATCAGGCCAGTTAATTATTTGCATTGTTGTCTGGTATAATGTTTTATACCATATTAATCGTGCAAGCAAGCTATTTCAGAATCCACATGTTGGCATTGACATTCTTAAGAAAGAAATAGAGTCAGTGCTCCATTTTCTGCAGGACTACAGGGAAGATAGATTTGAATTGGCCTATGCCATTGCAAAGGGCATAGCTAGTGAAGCGGATATAGAATTTTCATTGCCCAGTAGAAGAAAAAAAACTAAGAGAAGAATGTTCGATTATGAACATAGAGTTGAAGAAAACAGCACTCCTGAGAAAATGGTGAAAAGGGTCTTCTTTTTACCCCTGATTGATACTTCAGTTCTGAGAATATGTGAGAGATTTTCTCAGGTAAATTACTTTTATCCCCTCTTTAGTTTTCTTTTTAATAAAAAAGAAATGAAAGCTGCTAAAGATTACCAAAAGCTAGAAAACCGCTGCAAACACTTTGCACAAGAAATAGGTGATGTTAATCCTAATGACCGAAATTTTGAAATACGTTCTGCAATAAGGAGCATATCTGATGATATTGCTGATTCACCACTGAACATGCTGAATTACATTTATTCTACAAACCTACTGGATGTGTACCCAAATCTGAGTGTGGCATTACGTATATGAGCGTTCCTGTGACAGTAGCTTCAGGCGAAAGAAGTTTCTCGCATTTGAAATTAATTAAAAACTATTTAAGGTCCTCTATGTCACAAGATCGTTTAAATGGTCTAGCTGAAATTGCAATTGAGCGTAATATTTGCAGGAATCTAGATGTCAATGTTTATTACATGTCCTTTAAAGGAGTTCTTCGGGAATTATAGGGAACCTGTCATCAACTTTATGCTGCCCCTACTAATAGCATCATAAAGTAGAGACAGGTGAGTTGATTTCAGCGGTCTGTCATTTATAAGTTAAATATGAGTGGTTGCCAAGAACTGACATCACAATCATTGCAGACTGGGCCTGGAAAAGAGTCCCGGCCACCTGAGAAGAGTCCTGGTTATTCCTAATCTCCTGCTCTCTCACCCGTCTGCTGATGATTGGCAGTTCTCTCCTAGAGAGAAAGGGAGAAAACTAGGTAGAAGCCTGTCAGCCATCAGCAGGTGGGCAGGAGAGCAGGAATTCATGTATAACCAGGACTCTTCTCAGGGGGCTGTGACTCTTTTCCAGGCCCTGTCTGCAATGACTGTGATGTCGGTACTTTGCAACCACTCATATTTAACTTATAAATGACAGACCGCTGAAATCAACTCACCTGTCACTACTTTATGATGTCGTTAGTAGGGGCAGCATGAAGTTGATGACAGGTTCCCTTTAATTCCCGGAGAACCCCTTTAAAGGACATGTAATAAACATTGACATACAGTTCATGGTAACTAAAAGCGAACCTTCCTAGCTTTTGCTGAGGCAAAGTCTTCAATTACTTGGTTCTCAGCAACCACTTACTTTTAGCTCATGAGTGCCACACGGCTGAAATCAGCATTTCTGTCACTATTTTATGCTGCCCTCAGTGAGGTCAGCATAAAGTTGATAACCAGTTCCCTTTAAGAAAATAAAATTGCTAAATATATTTGAATTTTACTTTATTATAAATATATTACCAAATACCTTTCATTACTTATAATGGCTCATTTTGTCTAAGGAGCAATCATCAGGGCAAATAAAATGGACGCTGTCCAATTAATAGACACAAAACCTGTACTAATCACACAGCAGGACAAGTTACTTCAAGTCACTGAGCTAAAGAGCTGCCTCAGCCTCTTTTCTGCTCTACTTGTCAGGGATTATGATCCTGAACACAGCTGATAAGATCTTCAGCTGAATCTCTGTAGTAATGGAGTTCATGAAGTACAGAGAGGAGGTGGGAATGTGGCTGATGAGCAGCATCTCTTGTATGCAGTCTCCATTACCACAGTCCATCCTCTCTGTACTTGATGTCTCCTCATGAACTCCATTCCTACATAGATTCAGTGAAATATCTTATCATCCATATTCAGGATCATAATCCCTGACAAGCAGAGAGGAGGATGTGGCAGCTCTTTAGCTCAGTGACCTGAAGTAACTTGTCCTGCTGTGTGATTAGGACAGGTTTTGTGTGTACTAATAGGACGGCGGCCATTTTATTTCTCCTGATGATTGCTCCCCAGACAAAACGAGCCATTATACTGTAACTAATGAAAGGTATTTGGAAATATATTTATAATAAAGTAATATTTAAGTATTTTTATTTTCTTAATTCCCGAATAACCAATTTAAAGATAATCAATGCACTTGAACATGTTTTTTTCTTGTCCTGATTTTGATTTACGTTAAAAGGGGACATATATGGAATATCCACAAGATATGCTACAAATGTGTAAAAGATGCATGATCCACCTCTGAGACTCACACTGATCTCTGGAGTTGGGGCCTGCATCTATTAGACATATACTGTATAACCTTTGGATATGCTGAATATATCTAAACTGGGAATGCCACTTTAAGATGTGCTAAGTTATTTTATTATTTATGTTTAGTAAACTGTGAAGTTACCTAAATTGTTCTAGTATTATTTATATTGACATGGTTTAATAAGTTCCCATTATTAATGGTTTAATCAGCACTTTCTGATTTCTGTGCATCCATACACGGAATATTAAATGATCTTATACATGCTATTTTCTGCTAGTAAACAACTAAATGAAAAGACTACAATCACAAGATACTGCTTGTTAGTATTATGTGTAGAATAAACTTAGGATTCAACATTGAATGTTTGAATTGAAATACATAACTACATTTGGTGCGTTTAATATAGTTAAAAAAACACGTTCATTTGTTTTCATTTATGGAATTAACGTAATGTGACTGTGTTGTTGGTACATTTTACAAGATTTGGGGGCCCCACTTTTGATAATGCCCACGGCCACATATTGTCTAAAACCAGCCCTGTCAGTATGTCTTTGGAGTGTGGGAGAAAACCGGAGTACCCAGAGGAAACCCACATAAACACAGGTAGAACATACAAACTCCATGGAGATGTTGTCCTTGGTCGGATACCAACCTAAGACCCCAGCGCTGGAAGGCACCATTGGTAACCACAGTTGCCTCAGGATGGCAATACAGTTGAATTCAAGAGTCAGCAGGGGGGCATCAGATCATTACTTACCTGGCTGGTGACCCCCTGGGCCCAATCTGCCCCTGTCTAATATTGATATGGGGAGCTCTCAATTTTCTTTGTCTGAACCTTTTGTTCTCTCGCAAGTTAAGCCACCACCAGAAGTGTCTGGCAGTGGCTTTCTTCTCCCTCCCCATTGAAAAAACATACACACTCAGTCAAACCAAATTTGTATGTGTATAGGGAAGTAAGTGGAGAGTCGGGAGAGAGCTGTCGACAGAACACACATTCTGCAGATAGCTGTTTATGGTGTGTAGGCATTTTTATTTGTACGGTACTGCTGTGTGAGATGTTTTGTGACATTTTGAGAGGCAGGCTAATCCTTACACTGACTCTGATGTTTGTAGCACCCATAAACACATACTGTAAGTCCTGGTCAGTTTTAAAAAATGACACCTTAAACATAAATTTACACAGTGTGATGATACCCCAAGAAATCTAGGCTTTTTGTTTTTGTTTTTCTCATTCTTTTTCTTGTTTTTTTAGCACTTTTACTTGCTCATCCAATTCACTTTTCTTCATATTTCATATTCGTACAGATCTCTATCCCTGGTCTCCCACCCTCACAGCCGATATGGAATTCGACCTTTCTATTTCAAGGAAGAGATGGAGTCACACTCTTCAGTGAAGGAGCAGCACTAGTCTTAGAGTACTACCCTGTCACTGCTGGTAAATCCTCACTGAATAATGTGCGGGATGTTGATATATATAAATTACTTTTCAGATCACAAAGTCTAAAATCATAGGCTTCATTTATCACAGCTGTGTGAGAGAAAAAAATGTCCTTGTTACCTCTAGCAGCCAATCTCAGCACACCTTTTATTTTTAAACAGCAGGATAAGAAATGAAAGCTGACTGTTGATTGGTTGCTGGTGTTTGTATGAGATGGTTTTCATATATGAGGCCCAAAGCTTTGTACATAGGTACTTAGGCCAATAAAATTAAAGAGTGGACTTATTTTGTAAAACCATTTGAGGAGATTTATTATGAGGTACTCCTCTAAGTCAGTTCTGCAGCATTCTGTGTTGTCATGTGAACCAAATTTTTCAGACATTTAATAAATCTGAGTCTAACACTTCTCCCTTGATATGTCACAATTGATAAATCTGGCTTAAATGGTCATTAACTTTTCACATAACTTTGCATAAATTAATATCACAAAAGTGACCACAAGAAACTTTGTAATATGTCTTATCAGGGAAAAATGTTTATATCCCACGACAGAAACCGCTGCGCTGTGCTACTGTTTCTGCTGTGGGTTTTCATATGGACCCGCTCTAGGTTTAACTCCATTGAATGCAGCTAAGGAGGAGGAGCGTAATGAGACACACATAGACAAGCAAACTGATGCACCTACATGGGCTCAGAATTAAACTTCCGAAGTGTTTTATTCACAACCATACAGGTCAGTACAGGTCAGTTCTTCATGATGATCCTGGTATTGCTTCTAAGGGCTCATGCACACGGCCGTTGCCCAGCCGTGACCATATTCGGCCCTTATACAGCAGGTCCGCAATACACGGGCACTGGCCGCGTGCACCCCGCATCACGGAGGCGGACCAATTCGCCTGAAAGGTTCCACAATCCAGGAGATGCGGTGCGGAATGGAGGCATGAATTGGAAGCCCACGGAAGGACTACTGAGTGATGCGGATGCGGATCACGGACCCCATTCAAGTAATTAGGTCCGCGATCCGCATGCAGCAGCCCACGGTTGGTGCCCGTGCATTGAGGACTAAAATTTGCGGTCCACAGCACAGGCCCAGCCAACATACGGTCGTGTGCATGAGCCCTAAGTGAGTAAAAGAAAGTTAGGAAACAGATCCTCCTCTACTTTCAGCATTAGACATTCAGCATGCACAGAGGAAAACTGCTAAAATTGGCAGATACAAGTCATGTAATGGGCAGAAATAGTATTACTCCTCATGTACACACACTATACTTCTAACTAATGCAAATTGTGTTGAAAGCTTAGGTATGCTTTAAATTAGCACAAACCTCTGAAGCCAGATTTCTGGAGTGCAGGTCTTGATAAATTCCTCCATTGTGTTACTTATCGTGTTTTCATCTCTAGTAATGTATTGTGCAGAACCCACTGATGGATGTCATTGGAGAGTTGACTGTCCAAAGAGTCATCTGTGCATCCAGTTCAGCCTGTTATCCTGCAAGTTGATCCAGAGGAAGGAAAAAAAAAAAACTGTGAGGTAGAAGCCAATTTTCCCCACTTTAGGGGAAAAAAATTCCTTATCGACTCCAATCCGGCAATCAGAATAACTCCCTGGATCAACGACCTCTCTTAAAATCTAATAACTATAACCTGTAATATTATTACACTCTTGAACTCTTTTAGTGAATTCACCATCACCACCTCCTCAGGCAGGGAGTTCGATAGTTTCACTGCTCTTACCGTAAAGAATCCTCTTCTATGTACAAACCTTCTTTCCTCCAGGTGCAGAGGGTGTCCCCTCGTCACAGTCCTGGGGTTAAATAGATGAGGGAGAGATCTCTGTACTGACCCCTGATATATTTATACATAGTTATTACATCTCCCCTGAGTCCTCTTTTTCTATTTAAACTAAATAACTCTAATTTTGATAATCTTTTTGGGTACTGTAGTCCAACCATTCCAGTTATTACTTTAGTTGCCCTCCTATGAACTCTCTCCAGCTCTGCTATGTATGCCTTGCTCACAGGAACCCAGAACTGTACACAGTACTCAATGTGTGAAGAGAAGACAGAAACAGTTCATTATGGTCCGCCTTCTAAGGGGACAATGCATAGTGCTCAATGAGAGCTATGCAGTGAGTAGAGGAAGCGGCTGTGCTACATCCTCTATTTAACCTGGTGATCACTGAGTACTTAGGGCATAGGAGCGCTGCAAGGTTTCCCCACACCTTGATCAACACTGCCTCTGTATAATTTTCCCAAAAGGGACTGATTTCACCTATAAATGTGCTTCCTTAGAAAGTCCCAGTTACAGTGAAAAAATAGCTAAAAACAAAAAGAGTGTCAGTGTCCCACAGAGGTCTTTTTATCACCCAAATTTTTATATGACAAATATATATTAAAAATGTACTTAAAAATGTGCACAGTTTTGACCAAATCAAGCAAAAAAAAAGGAAAAAAAAGGAAAAACATTAAAATGTTGCAAAATTATATTGGCCTACTAATTTTAAAAAAAGTTACAACCAACACGTGCACTAAATCACCAATAAGTGTCTGGTCATCAAGGCCTTTTCAGACCTGGTCATTAAAAGGTTAACCTATGAGTGATTTGCCCACTAGTAAGAAAGAGTGCTTACTGGTTATTACAAGGCACTGGTCACACAGAAATAACCTATAACTGTATGGCAGGAGGCGATAATAACCAATGAGCGTCATCCTCTGCAGGGAAGGAGAGCGATCATTTATGAATAGGAGACAGGATGGAAGGAACGTCACCGATTGAGCCCCTATTACACTGCATGATTTTCGGGCCAATTACTAGGAACAAGTGTTCATAGGAATGCTTATTCTTGATATCTGGCCAGTATAATTGTGCCTCTGATCAGCTGGTAAACGAGCACTCACTTGTCGGCTGATTTGTATCTTTCATCAGTATGAAATGTGTACAATCGGCAGCAGATCTACCTGTGTAATCAGAAATGTGCTGCCGATAATCAATAGAACTGAATGCACTGCGGTAGCAATCATTACTCCCCCACTCACTTTTTTTTTTAATGTATTTATTTATTTATTTATTTTGAGCCACTGGAACTAATGCAGCCCCAAAACCAAAAAGGGTTGTGCACGCCCGATATACAGTACACAGACGGCTAATATAATATCTGTACCCACTGGTAACATCAATTTTCTTTGGTCAGTACTGAATTCTTTTTTATATAATTTAGAATTAATTATACATTTCAGTTAAAAGTCTTCTGCAAATCTATCAACATTTTAAAGTAAACTCTTAACTTAAAGGTGAAATAGCTGAAAATGTGGTTCTTAAATTAAGGTTTCTAAGATAACCCTGCAAGACTGTGATGTATTCACTTATACACGGATACATCCCTACAATCTGATGGATAAAGCAGCAGATTAGGATAAAAAAAAATTGAAAATGTTATGGTAAAATAAGGAAGCAGGAGCACAAATAACCTCACGCTGCTGCCCTCAAGTAGTTAAATGACATTCCAAAAACTTGAAAGCCAAAGAAATATTAGCATCCCCGTACCACAGCGTGACATTAAGTGTTCACACACTGTCCACGGTCCTAATGCTGAACAACAGAACTCGAATGAACCTTCTAATGGTAATTACATATTTGGAATGACGTGTTTAATGTGCCGATCTAAATTTTCCAGAAGAAATCTTTTTGAATTCCTTAATTTATCCTCAAAGCATCTTGCTCTTTTATCCATAATGTTAATGATATATTATGCAGAGAACTGTGAGAGGGACACATTTTCAAGGAATCTCACTTTTATAGTTCTGCAAATGGGGATGAAAGGTTAATTAAGGGTCCACAGTAAATATTATTCAGCACAAAAATCAATGGATGGATCTGATGCTGGTTATGAGGTTAATGGTAGCAAAGAGCCAAGGGTTTGCAAATGTGATATAATCAATCTTATATTTTTATCATTTATATTTTTTTAGATTCTTGGCGTGTCCCATGGTATCTGTCGAACCACTGTGGGTTCTCAGTGGTCCCTTTAGACATGGAAGTCTATCACCAGCTGATGCAGAGCTCTAGCAACAAGGCCCTTACCTTAACTGGTGTACCAATTCAGGTGAATTCAAGAGCAGCGATGAAATAATTTGGTGTGATTATCAGATGGAAAGGGGCATGAGCCATATCATGCTTTACAAAGGGTGAAATCTACTTCAAAAATATGTATGATGTATGGGTGAATCCTTAGGATGCTAGTAGTTGTGTTCATTGTACATGGATCTGAAGTTGCCCTTAGTAAATTCTTTTCTACCCTAGGCTACTGAGCTGAAGACCATTTCTGGTGAGGCCCCCTGTGTGTCACTGCAGCTGCTGCTGCTGAAGACTGAGGTACAGTGACTTTATCATTTTTTCAGTCTTTCCTCTCTGGTTGGTTTACTGGTTGGTTTACTGTCCCTGTGATTTTCTTTCCTTTGCTTGTTTCTTTACTTTATTGCTCTTTATGTTTATTTTCTGTGTTACTTTCTGCTTTGTGTTCATCTGAAGTCCTATGCACAATTCAGTGTAGAGTTGTGTCTGCTGGATGATTGGGTAACTTTTACTCGCATGAAAAACAAACGTACACAAACAATTACCACAAGTGCTTGAGCAATCAAAGACAACATGGAACGTCGCCGTCTGTCAATCACTACCACTCCCCCCATCATGCGTCTTTGCTTTTCTCCCTTCTCTCATTTATAATCTGAACTAACAAGCTGTCGATATCTTTTCATATCACCCCCCAGGGCTAGTGGGAGGTGGACAAGGAGAAGCTTCTGCTTAATTTCCCCCATGGGACAGAACAGAAAAAAAAGGAGGGGACCTTTTGAATTATTCAGGGTTTCTTACCCTTGAGCTGCAATAAATAACCGCCCTTCTCCTCTCGTGGCAGACACTGAATTAATTCCGAGACTCATCACTTAAACCCCAAGCCTACCAAAGGGAAACATAAAACGAGAGCCTCTGAAGATATGTGCTTACATCTAGGGTATTTAAACAAATGAAAGGGCATGTAAGGAATGTTAGCTTGTTGGATGGTAATATAATTTTATGTTACTAATAGTAAGGGCAGCATGCAGCTCTCACAAAAGAGGCAGGTGACGGAAATGAGGACCTGGCAATGGCGACAGGTAAATGTGCCAACATCGTATTACACGCTCCCTTAAAGTAGATGATTAAAGAGCAGCAGATGAGGAACGAATTGGAGGGATAAAATGTTGGTTTTCCATGCTTTGGCCTGTGATTTGTATGCCTTCAGTTTGCTCCTCTGTTAATCACAGCCTAATGAGTAAAGCTCATGCAGATGCACACTATAGCTCGCTTACAAATGCACCCCAGATGTCTATCATTAACTTCTATTACACGCTAATGCTTCCATTTTAAAGAGTAGCACAAAGTAACAAATGGCTAAGGCTGGTCACTTCACAGTGTTTTCTGCATATGTGCCAGACACTGTACGGTCTATATAGAGCTCTGATCACGTCACTCATTTTCAGCATGGTTGTGTCTATTATCTGTGAACTAAAATATATCTTCTTCTCCAGCGTCCAGAATTCTTTTTGAGCCCGTCAGAGGTCCAGGCTTCCACTAATTGGCAGACGCAATCAAATAATTCTTTAAGCCTTACTAGAAAGGAGGCAGGAAGTCCCAACAAGGAAAAGGTAAGCGACGAGAAATATCTGATTTGCACAAATATTATAAAATCTACTAGGTTAGGTAAAAGAGAACTAAGAGAGAGATTTATCAAACTGGTGTAAAGTAGAACTGGCCCCTAGCAACCAATCAGATTCCACCTTTCATTTTCCAAAGGAGCTCTGAATAATGAATGTGTAAATCTGATTGGTTGCTATGGGCATTTTACTTTACACCAGTTTGATAAATTACCCCATAAGTGTTCTACAGAATAAGACCTAGTGCCTACTTGCCAATAAATAATGGAGCTGTCCGCTTGCGGGTACAAGGTAATCATGGTCATACTGGTTGTGCACCTGAATAAATTCTGGATTTCTGGGTCTACTTCACCACATATGCACTTTACCCAAATACCTGTATGGTACAGCCCCTCTCTGCCTGCAGCCGGCACTGTGACCCAGTATAGTCAAGGTAGTCACAGCATGGTGCAGGGAAAGGCACAGGCTGAGCACTGAGCAGGGTGTCCATCTTTTGGAAAGCTGCAGCCCACCACTGTCCACTAGGCTGGGAGCTAAAGCCTGTGAGTCCTGATGTGGTGGCTGGGTAACACCAGAATAGGTATTACTTGTTTTTTCAAGAAAAAAAAAAGAGGGGGGCCACAGTAGTCACCTACCCTACCTGCCCCTCGTACTTGCCCTGCATCATTTATAAATATTTATTTTAAAGCTATTGACATAGAAACTTCAGCACTCCATTGAATATGGTGAAATCAAAGTGTCTTTAGTTTTGTTTTTCTTATGCAAGGCAACTCAAAGGTGATAGTGTGACGTTTCAGTCAACATAGACCTTTCTCAAACACAAGTTGCCAGAGAGAGATATAGTGTGGATACACATGTCTACCAGCTCAATACAACTTTAATCCTTTTTTTCTATATCTCTCTGGCATCTCGTGTTTGAGAAAGGTCTATGTTGACCGAAACGTCACACTATCACCTTTGAGCTGCCTTGCCTTTTTTCCTTTTTTAATTTCCATTATCAAAAATGTCATAAAAAAAAGAAAAAAAGACATATGGATAACCTCTTTCCCATGCCCTCCCAGCAGCACCAGCCCCACCTAGGCCATCCATATCCTAGTGAGATGGGAAAAAAGACACCTCAATCGATACACCATGAGCCTAGAATAATATTGTTTTCTCTACAGGTCGATCTTAACCATACATCTCAAATATCATAGTGTTTTGACAAGGCATTTTTCCCTGATAATATATCTCATAAATAATATTTTTAATAACCAGCCGTTTCCATGCCATAAGAAAACTCTTTCAGCACCATAAATTCAACAGGAGTTTAATTCCAAGAAAAGGGTCATTTCTGACAATCATTTTGCTACTGGTACATGGCTTTTCTCAGGTGACACATCCCGAGGCCCCAGTATGTCCACATATTCAAGTCTTCAGTTCAAGGCAAAATGTAGCTTTAACAGGGACAAAATGGGTGCATTAAAGAAATATCCCTAGCAAACACACATTTCATAACACATTATCTAAGTTTTGGGAGGTCTGACATCATACTTTCATTTCCTATGAAAAAAAAAATCACTGAAATGTAATAATTTCCCCTTAAAACTTTACTTTTATTTGATCTATTAAAAATCCCACATATAAATAATAATGAATGTCAAATTACAAAAAGATAATTCCACCTTGGGACTTGTTAAACCTAGAAATACAAATGTTGATGCATTGCCAACATGTGGCTACTCACGATACAGTTAACAACGGAACAGTTGATAATTGATCCTGAGAAATGGGACCAAAACGATATCAGGATCTCTCCTTGGTGGTGAGCCGATGAAGAACTCTGTTGCCTTATATCCAGGAGAAAGATCCAATAATTCCGCTTTTACGCAGTTGACCACTGGAGGCTACCATTCTCCTTGATAAGGCATGTGCTTTTCAGTCTCCCATTGCTGGTACTGAGTGGATAATGGAGCCTGTACATGGACACCCACAACAGTAACACTCGGTTGCCAATGTGTTCATAAAAATGTGCAAGGAATTACAGAGGAGCATTCTCAATGTAGAATTCTAAGAAAACATGTTTCAGAATTGTTATTTCATGGGTATAACTACTGGGGCACTATAGAGAGGCATTATAACTAGTTGGGGTGCTATAGATGACATTATAACTACTGGATGCACTGTAGAGGGGTCTTATTACTTCTGAGGCACTATGGGAGATCTTAATCACTACTGAGGGCACTTTGAAAAGCTATTTTAGTATTGGGGCACTCTGGGAGGGCTTTATTACTTCCGGGTGCTATTGGGGCATTATTATTTCTGGCAGTGCAATGGGAGAAACTATTTCTAGTATGGGGGCATTATTCTTACCAGGGGTGCTATGGGGGCATTGTCATTGCTTGGCACAATATGGAGCGCATCTCTACTAACAGACTCTCGGAGCATTAGGGCACTATAAAGAGGCATTATAACTAGTTGGAATGCTATAGAGGACATTATAACTACTAAGGGCACTATAGGGGAGCATAATAACTACTGAGGCACTGTTTGGGACATTATATCTACTGCGTGCACTGTACAGTGGATTAATTACTTTTGAGGCACTATAGGGGTGCTTTATCACTACTGAGGGCAGTTTGAGAGGCTAGTTTTTTACAATTGGGACACTATGGGGGGCTTTATGACTACTGGGGTGTTATTGGTGTATTACCACCGGCAGCACTATGGGGGAAACTCTATGGGGGCACTATTATTACCAATGGTACTATGGGGGCATTGTAGTAACTTGGCACAATATAGGGGCATAACTACTTACAGACACTCTCAAGGGGCATTAGCTCTAGAGATGAGCGAATAGAATCCCACGAGGTGGAATTTGATCTGAATTTCAGGATAAATTTGATTCGCCTAGAAGCCGAATTTCCTTGTGCTTCGTGTCAGCGAATCGATTTAACCTGAAATAGTATAAAAAAACCAAAAATTCAAACTTGCCTCCTCCATTTGCTCAGGACGGGCTGCCACCCTCCATCCTGCTTGAAGATCTCGGACGAAATCCAGTGCGGGACGAGATTACATCATCAGTTCATCACACCAGCCGGCGTGATGACATCATACGTCACAATGCCGGCCGGCATGATGTCGTAATCTCGCACCACACAGGATTTCGGCCAATATCCTCAAGCAAGATGGCGGCAGCCGGCCCGTCGCGGCCCGGCCCGTCAGAGCCCTGGAACAGGCACTTTTTCACTGCCACGATCCGATTGGTTAGTCTGCACAGACTAACAAATCGGATCGATTGCCGGCAAGGGACCACTCTGATTGGTCCCATGCCGGCATTACTGCACTGTATGCTGTCCGTGACAGCAGCAGGGCAGGGACAGAAGCTTTCATCCAAGCGTTTTGCAGCGATTGGATTAAAGAGCTGCCATGACATCTATACACGTGCTAGCTGCACGGGGTATGTGTAGCTAGCACGTATATAGCCGTATGGCAGTCGGGAAGGGGTTAAGATTGGCATCTAAAACGACAGTCTTAATAAATGACTCCAAATATAGCTAGCAAAATATCTCTTCTACCACTAGTGTTGTTCTAGTGGGACACTACATAGATACCAGCCAGGGCACTGAATAAGCAGGGTCATCCTGGCAGTTAACCTCAGGAACAGGTAATATTTTATGGGTGTTGGAAAAGTCTTTGTTTAAACAAAGTTGAAATTGGGAAAATGTATTATATCCTATTCACTGTACCTAAAGTTCTGAATTATGAGACATGATTATTATGTCGCACTGCCCTTTGTTGAAAGCAGAGTTCTCTTTAGCCACAATTGTTGTCTATTATGTTTACGTTGTATTTCCTGGTAATAGAGACCACGACTTGATGTTATAAAACGATAGATACTGATCTTTAGCTTTGTGGGCTTAACAGATCTCCACTGACAGAGACAAAGTGCCCAGGAAATTATCACTGTGGATTAAAAAGTAGGGTGATGAGAGAAGGCATGATAGAGGGATGAACTGGAAAAGATGGAGGCAGTAATTGTGGTGTTCACAGGTCTGCGCTCGTCCATGGGGTGTCTTCACAGATGGATTATTCCACAAAAGAAAGGATGAAAGAGAGAGAGCGATGAAAGGCAAACAGCAGCTTTTCTGCTTATCTCTGGCGTCCAGAGTGGAAACTGTATGTGTGCTGAGGCTTCTCATCTGGTCCTGCGTGCTGGAGAAAGCTGCTGAGCCTTCTCTTCTGGGGCTGTTTAACTTTATTTTGTAATCCAGCATCTGTGTACAGGCATTCCCAACAGATAGGCAGGATTATGTACTGTTACAGATATCAATGTTGGAATGTACATTTGGCAACTAATTGGAGAATACAGGCAGCAACAGATCAGATTTTTCCCAGTCATTACCAAAATGTTCTCCTAGGGTCTGATATACACAATAAAGTTAAGAAATCTATAATGAGGGTAGAAATGTCATCACTGGTCTAGTTTTCCTGCATAGAAATCACCATTTCCATATTCCTGATACCATGACCAAATTAGTATGCTCCAATCTTTTACATATCTTTTAGATATCATCCATGAAAAGGAAGAGGCAGTAGTGTTTGATGGGACATTTGTTTGCGTGTTTTGCTCTCAAGGTCCTGATGAACAATTGCGACAGCTATCACCCCTTCTCAACAATCAGGCAATTATCCAAAATGTGTGATTTGTTCCTGATAACTCCCTGTAAATCGGCCCATGCATAAGAGCTTTTTAATTTGGCCACACATATAAAATGCTTTTCAGCCAAACCTGATGATTTCAACTGGACGGGTCATCCATCTAATTTGTATGGGAGCATCCTAAGTCTCCCAAGATGGTAGATATCGGGGAGATAAAGATTGAGTATATTGGAATTAAACTGCCCAATCCTTTTTATTTTTGAGGAGATAAACCACTGCCAGGTTGGCAGTGGCTTCCTCCCCTTTTGCTACTGTAAACACATGGATTCTTGGCCGAGTCCAGTAGACATGTTTCTGGGGGGAGTGATAGCTGAACGAGTGCTTGGTCGATAGCTGTCTTAAGTGTATGGCTTGCCTTAGGTTATGTGCAAAAATGATTTGCAAAAGGGATACCACAGGTCTTAAAGAACTTGCAGGACTTTTTTTTTTTTTATACCTACTCCTTAATAATAATAAAAAATATAGTATGACAGAGATAAGATCAGTGACTGCAACTTGGCTGATTTATCTAAAAAAAAGTCAAAGAGTCTTAGAGGGCCTTTAATCCACCTCCTGTCCAAACAGAGGATTCATCTGTTGCTCTCTTCTTCCGTATTCTTTAAACTGCAGCTCTGCTTCTTCAGATCGGCTGCTGTGCATAAGCACAAACCCAACATGAATGAATGCATAGAGAGCTGATTTGTTATAAATCAGAAGCAACTAAAACACCAGAAGAAAAAGAAGATAGCCTATAGAGTTGTTTGGAGCTACCTTTCCGTTTTCCAAAATATGAATATATCTTAAAGCAGTAGAACTTACTTGTTTTTTTTTTATGCATTTAGTATACTACTTACAGTATATTTGCCTAATTTAGATATTTAATGATGTGTGTAATATATTGAATAATACATTTCATACTAAATCATGCATACATTAATATGAAACACTGTCATTGAGAATATGTCACTCTAGTTTCTTATCCCTATAAGCCAAATGGAGTATGAACATTTAACAGTTTTTCAATTATTAGTAGTGTTTAAAGTTAATCTGTCACCAGGAAATTCACTGTTAAACTAGGCACAATGTCTTGTAGGGTTAGCTTACCCATATGTTCCTTAGTTTGGGATCAAGCCAGTCGGATGTTTATTTATAAGTTCCAGCTTTCTGCAACACCCTCCGTGACAATACCTGGCTGTTTCCTTCAGTCCTTTCCTGAGCAATTTGTCTCTACAGACCTTGTTAGGTCACTCTAGCTTTCTAGAGTCTGTTAAAAGCTACCTTTATCTGCCTGTGTACTGACCACTGCCTGTTTCCTAATACTTTTCCACCTATCCTGACCTGTGCCTGTTCACCGTAGTGATCCTGTGCCATCTGTCCTGACCTTTGGATTGCTTCACAGATTTGCATGTACTTTGCCAGCCCTGACCTCTGTCTGTTTTCTGACTACATCAGCAGCTAACCACACTGGGACTATTTCAATAGGTAACAGCCTGGTGACTCCCCTGCAGTGAAGTCCAGATCACTGTATAGAAGTTAAAGGTTGAATTCCAAGGAATAGCCAGCATAACTCCCTTAGGTCTATCCCATGATTGACATTGTCAGCCAAGGTGGCTATGCAGAAAACTGGCCCTGTCAATCAGGAAGGGAGGCACTGAAAGAAATAGAAGGAGAAGCAAGGGTCCAGGGAATGACCTGGAACCATACTCATGTGCACTTACCTGCTGGCTTAACAGTAAATTTCCTATGAGGACTTCCTTTAAGTAATTAAAGTTATTCTTGACATTCCCAAAGCCAGCCATACACATAATATAACTGTTGAGGGATATTGTGTTTAGCTGACAGTTATCTTTTCTGATTTCCCTGTAAACATGCATGCTTAGCTACATCAGAGCGCTCTTTAATCGTCAGATCGCTTTAACCGTCAGAGCGCTCTTTAACCATGTATATTATGCACCATGGGTGCAGAGGAAAGTGGGGGGTGGGGAGTGGAGTGCGCATACTCACCGGCAGTTCTTGGCACTGCTGGGCTGTCGTCTCCAGAGTGAAGCAGGGAGCTCTCTCCGCTCCCTGCTTCACTTTTCTTCTGAGCTCCAGCACTCCCCATGCAGGCCGCACCTGCAGGGCTGCCATCAGAAATTTTGGGGCCCCTTACACAGCTCAAGGCCTGGGCTCCTACTCCGCCCCTTTAGAATCCGTCCTGACTCCACCTCCCCTCCACCCCCAAGGACCTACCCCCAATTTCATAATTTTTTTACAACTACAAAGACAGTAAAAAGTGATAATCAGTGATTTCAGTAAGGAAATCATTTTTGACCAAATAATATGAAGCCTGCTACCACGACAAGGTAGACTCTTTTAAGCAGGACCCTCCACTAACACTAACTACACTACCTGTTCTAATCTGGCAGGGCAACGCAATACCTACTGCGCATGCGCCGGCTACCAATTTGTCCGCGCAGCCACAATGGAAAAGGGGAGGGGAGTAAACGGGCGGGCACAGGCACACGGAGAGCAGGGTTATGAGCCGTTGGGGAGGTCCGGTCTTGGGCTCGGAAGATTGAGACACCGCCCTGGGCACTTGAGAGGGCTCATTTACATAATCTTCAAAGTTCATTTTTGGCAGAAAGAAGACTCGGTTATATGCAGCAAAGGTACAGTTTTTAACTGCTGGGTGGCACATATAACGCTATAGGATCTGTCTAATATGGTCAAATGTGGTGACAGACTCCCTTTATTGTTATCACTGCTGCAACAAAAGCATCAGCCTCAGTGTAAACTGTTCTACAGTCTGACTCACGGCTCTTTTAACTCAAAGAATCGAATGAGTCTCTAACTAAGTCTGATCTTTAGATTCTTTTAAAGGGTTTCTACCACATCGTTTTGACAAATTTAGCTGTCAGACACTAGCGATCCGCTAGTGTCTGCTCTACCAAACAATCCTAATATAATAGCTTTTTTGTGCAGCCGTTTCCATAAAAAAACGAACTTTTATTGATATGCTAATGAGCCTCTAGGTGCTATGGGGGCGTCTTTTCAGCACCTAGAGGCTCGGTCTACCTTCACAAAATGCCGCCCAGCGCGTCCCTCCAGCACGCCCATCTCCTCTGGAATGCGATCCTACCTCTGAGTCAGCGGACGAATTCTCGCGCCTGCGCCGTGCGCGTCTGTCTTCGACGCAGTAAATGTCTGACCGCTGCCTGCACAGACATCTCGGTCATCAGCGCAGGCGCAGTGAATGTCTGACCGCTCCCTGCACAGACATCTCCACTGCGCCTGCGCTGATGACCGAGATGTCTGTGCAGGCAGCGGTCAGACATTCACTGCGCCTGCGCCGAAGACAGATGCACCAAAGACAGAGGTAGGATCACATTCCAGAGGAGATGGGCGGGCTGGAGGGACGCGCTGGGCGGCATTTTGTGAAGGTAGACTGAGCCTCTAGGTGCTGAAAAGATGCCCCCATAGCACCTAGAGGCTCATTAGCATATAAATAAATGTTAGTTTTTTATGGAAACGGCTGCACAAAAAGCTATTATAATAGCATTGTTTGGTAGAGCGGATCGCTAGGGTCTGATAGCTAATTATGTCAAAACGATGTGGTAGAAACCCTTTAACCTGTGACTCATTCGATTCTTTCTTAGACTCCCTGTACAGTCTGTGACTCAGACTCAGAGCTGCTAGTGTTTGCCTTGCCTCAGCTCTGATTGGTTGGTGGGCGGGGAGGGGAGGGGCTGGCAGAAGCAGCTTCCACTCTAGGATCAGATTACACTCCTCCCGAGTCCCTCCCTGCTGCCAGCGGCTCTGCTATTGTGTGCTGTGACGGAGCTGACTCAGACTGAGCGGCTTCACACGGATCGGTTCAGTGAACTGAATCGATTCAAATGAATGATTCGTTCATGAACTGGACATCACTAGCAAGGAATGATCAATTGCCCCCCTCTAGTCACTGACAAATGAGAGGGGGTAATAAAAAAAAAAAAACATTGGAACTGGCCGGGCCCCCCCCAGGGTCTGGGCCCCTTACTGGTGTATCGGCTGTACCCCCCTGATGGCGGCCCTGCGCACCTGTCACTGATGGCTGTGGGAGGTACGCTGAAAGCCCGGGAATCGGTCTCCAGCATAGCCAGCAGTGCGATGTGTGGGAGCACATCATCAGGGAAGAAGGTAAGTATGTGTTGGGTTTTTTTGTGTTTTTTTTTCATAAAGCTGCAGACTGGAGGCAAAAGGGGGCCACAACAAGAGTGAGGGGGCACAAAAGTGGGCATTTTTACTGAGGGGTCACCTAATCTGCCATAACTACTGTAAGGGTAGCCACATATGTGGGCATAACTACTGTGAGGGGGCACATATGTGGGCATAACTACTGTTAGGGGGCACATAACTGGGCATAACTACTGTAGAGGGGCACATATCTGGCATATCTACTGTGAGGGGGCACATATCTGGCCATAACTACTGTGAGGGGGCACATATCTGGTCATAACTACTGTGAGAGGGCACATATCTGGGCATTACTACTGTGAGGGGCACATATCTGGGCATTACTATTGTGAAGGGGCACATATCTGGGCATATCTACTGTGAGAGGTGCACATATCTGGGCATAACTACTGTGAGGGGGGAATATATCTTGTATAACTACTGAGAGAGGACACATATCTGGGCATAACTACAGGGAGGGGGCACAAAAGTGGGCATAACTACTGTGACAGAAACAAAGGTCGGCATAACTGCTGTGAGGGGCCACAAGGAGGACATAACTATTTTGAAGGGGCCACAAGTTGGGCTTCATTACTGTGATGGACCACAATGTGGGCATTAGTACTGTGTGGTAGCACTTAGGGGAAATGTCCTGGATTATCCTGCTATACATTGGCATGGCTCAGTCTTACAGGACCAGCACAGCGCCTCCTGCTGGTGACTTCACATGGGCAGTCACCATCCCTTCCTTATGTGATTATTCATTTTTTTATGACCACAGGGACCTTGTTCTGGATCCAGTGGACATCGCGCCGACGCCAGCGACACCCTGGATGAGGTAGGACCAGATTTTATTAGGACTAGGTGAGTGTAGCCATGCATTGGGCTTAGGGCTCTTTAACACGAGCGGATCCTGTGCGGGTAATCCGCTGCGTGAAAGAGTGCCATGCCCCATGCCGGACAGCAGAGACACGGAGCATTAACATGATTAATAATGCTCTTTGCCTCTCTGTGATCTTTTTACTACAAAATCAGTGACAACTTTATCTTACAGTGATTTTGTAGTAAAAAGATCACAGAGAGGCACAGAGCATTATTAATCATGTTAATGCTCTGTGTCTCTGCTGTCCAGAACGGAACTTGGCTCTCTTTCACGCAGCGGATAGCCCACACGGCATCCGCTCATGTGAAAGAGCCCTTAGTGTAAAGAAAATCTGCCGCCTCTTTGTAAAAAGGGGGGGGGGGGGGGCGGGCCTGATCCAAAGTTTGCACAGGGGCCCATAACACTCTAATTATGCTACTGGTTACAGCATGCATGTTTTGTGAATGAAAGAGGGGATAAAGCCACTGTTAGTCACCTGTAACAAAAGGGCTATCTTCCTGATAACAAAACGATCAGGTATATTGAAATCAAACATATCTGACTCTTCCCTCACCCATCATCTGTTGGAATGCTGTATTTGTTTTTCAGTAGACAGAGAAGCACTGATAGCCCAATCACTTTGCTATTGTACAGTCAAGAACTGAGTCCAATTAGGTCTACAGGCCTTTTTTGTGACCTCATGAATCTTCATAGATTGATTATGCTTCCATAAGAATGTTCACTATTGCATCATGATTGGTAAATGCTGCTTGTAGAAGCATTCAATCTAGGCAGGATCAGACTGGCCCACCAGAGTACCAGAGGATACTTTGGTGGGCCCGAGCTCTTCTAATAAGGTCCTACATACACAGAAGGTGGGCCAACAGAACCATTTCCTCTGGTGGGCCCAATGGACTTCTGACTCTAGGCCTGGCTGCCTAGCCTGTGACTCTACTAGGTGACATTGATGGGCTTTAATGACACTTACTGACCACCAGGGTGGAGTCCCTTCTACTTTGGGCTTCTAGAAGCACTGTGATATAATACATAATATGAAACACTGGAAACATGTCATGGGACATATTGTATTGCTGCTCTCCAAATGACCAAGGCTTTTTCAGACAAAGCAGAGTCAATCTTTATTATACAGACATGTATGTTTATATGCTTAAAATATGGGAATAGAATAAAGAGCATTACAAGTAGTATACAAACTGAAGGGCAAAGGGATCTTCCATAAATTGCATTCTATGCTTGCATGAGGATGAAAAGTGTAGCAAGCATGTCTCCAGGACAGATTTATGGCCCCTTGGGAGGGATGTGATTAAAAGCTGAATCCTAGTTTGTAAACACAGAGGACAATAATGAAAGAGAAAGATTTATTGGGTTTCTGGGTAGGGGTAAACCAAGGGGAGAAGGATGAGTGCTGGTTAAAAAAATAAATAAAAATGAAGCAAGCTGCAATAAAAAGGAGAATAGTTGGGTTTATATATAGAACTCTAGGCTTATACATGGGGTAATAGGGGCATTAGTGGTGCAATTTGATTGTTAATCTTTATTTATTTTTTGCCTAGAATAGCTTCCATAGAATACTGCATTTGAGATCCTATATGTGTATGCATTTTATAATGTGATTTTCGCTGCTTATTGGGCAGGCTTACTAATTTAATCGTTGGCGTAAACTTAGGCTGTCTAGGCTGGATGATAAATCTGGTGCAGGGATAAATACTTTTATATGACTCTATACCATGTATTGGTTGGCTTAGTTGGAATTGTGGCAATAGATCTCTCAGATTAAGGACTCATGCACACGACCGTTGTTGTGTTCCGTTCTGCAAAATGGGGTTCTGTTGTTCCATGATCCGTTTCCGTTTGTGTTTCCGTGTGTCTTCCTTTATTTTTGGAGGATCTCCAGACATGAAGGAAAGTAAAAAAAAAAATCTAAGTCAAGTTTGCCATGCAAATGATAGGAAAAAAACGGACGCGCGGACGCGAATGACAATCTTGTGTACCTCCGCGTTTTTTGGCGGTCCCATTGACTTGAATGGGTCCGCGAACCGTTTTCCGTGAAAAAAATAGGACAGGTTAAATTTTTTGGACGGACTGGAACCACGGATCACGGATGACAAACGGTGCATTAGCCGAGTTTTCAACAGACTCATTGAAAGTCAATGGGTCCGCAGAAAATCACAAAAAACGGAACAACGGACACGGAATAAAACAACGGTCATGTGCATGAGGCCTAAGCCACACTTCTTTTGTTGGTAAGGTCACTCACCTTTGTGGGCTAGCTGTTGAGTATTTCTCAAAAACTAGTTTCAAATTGTGCCAAATTTTGGCTTCGTTTGCAAAAGTGTCCAGGTGTACTGACATTAGTTAAATTTGAACCAACGTCCTTTGAAGATACTATACAGTGACGCTGTGAGAAACATTCAACGTGTTTGTGGTTTTATAGGCTTATTTGATTCCATTACAGCTTTTTATTATATAAATTCTACCGCTATGAGTAATTGGGATTTATTTCTTTTTTATTTCTCATTACTAAAACGGTTGCATTTTATGAAGTTGATAAGCCCCAGGCAAAGTTTAAATTACCCTGCCTTCTTAAATGATATATTCATACATTTTTCCATCCTGCTGCTTCTTCTCAGCAAACATTAAACTTGCCTAACACTGTGTGTCCAGGTCACCAGAGAAAAAGCCAAATCCTCATTATTTCTAAACTGACATTTTTTTTGTCTTTGGTGCTAAGTCCGTGCTTGGGGGTATAAACTATAACCATTAGCATATATTTTGACGGGAAATGACATAGGTGTCTCCCAAAAGATAATAAGACGATGTACAAGAGGCATTATTGTTGTGAAAAACATTTCTCAGCTTTTATTTACATTTGAGCAAAAAATACAAGATGTTTCGCACTGTGGAAAATCTCAGAGGACGTGGTCGGAAGCCAAAAGTGACACCTGTGCTTGCCAGGAGGATAGTTAGAGAGGTGAAAAAGAATCCAAAGATCACCACCAAGGCCATCCTGGTGAATCTGGGCTCTGCTGGTGGCAATGTCTCAAGGCAGACAAGCCAACGGACACTGCACACTGCTGGGTTCCACGGATGCAGACCAAGGAGGATTATTGCATTGTCATCTAAACAGTGTTTCTGAAAATGGTGTGCAGTGTTGGAACACCTAGACCAATCATTTCTGTGAATTAAAGCGAAGCACTGTCACTGTAGTTGGGACTGTTGGACCTAGAGGTTTCCATACAAATTAGTGAATTGTTGGCCAAACCCTTCAGGAATTGTGGGTTCAGCCAACAGTCTTATGTTTATGGGGTGCTCCCAACTCTCCTCCAAAAGATGATGGTAGGGGAGAGACGGATCCAAAATCTGTATTTATAATCCCTTTGTTATCCCAGGAGATAAGGCACTGCCAGAAGTGTCTAACAGTGGGGTTCTCCTCTCTCCATTGTCAGCACATACCTGTACATACAGGGCCAAGCTGAACATGTATCAGAAATATGATTGGCCAGTTTAAGTTTGTAAAAAGCTTTGTTGTACTACTTCCAGTTTTTCCTTGTGTGTAGGTTCAACCAACTATTTATTTTTGACCTCTTTCTTAGGAAGACAACCCTTCTAAAAGATTATTTTTCACTTCAATTTAGGGTGGTTGTCTCAGGTTTCATTGTAATAGAATATGAAAATAGTTGACCATTCCAGAGTAAGAGCAAAAAAGGCAGTTTGCCAATTTTGGTCTTTAGAACTGGTCTATATAGGTTTCCTATTATCATATTAACCATAATGGACCATGACTATGAGACTATTTGTTTATTCTGCCTCACTTTTTTAAATTTTTCTAGTCAAGCTAAAAGAATATAATATTTTTCACTGACCTAAAGCATCATAGGTTAAAAAATAAAGTAAGAGAAAGAATTACAATTTTTACACATCAACCTTCTTTATTAAGTATTAGGTATTATTTTATATGTTCACCTGCCTTGATGAGACCTAGAGTATTGAGCACAAAGTGGAACTCCCCGTTGCCAGTTTTCTTTTAGGGCCTTTACTGACTAATTTTCTGATTATTTTCATAGCCGCACACATAAATTTCATCTATCTCAGAATTTGCTGCAGAAAGCTCTTATAGCTCATAATGTTAAGAGAGTGCAATGACGTAATTTGTAGATTTGTGCCTGGAAAATCCTTGATTCTGATATGTTTAGTGCATTGAACATGCCATTCTCTATTTTTATAATATCTACTTTATATGGAAAAGTGGAGATGGTTCCAAGAAGAAGGGAATGTTAAAATATTTCTAGACCAGGGTGTGGAGTGCCAAAAGAGAAGACACTAGTCCACTATCAGTATTTTCACTGTATAAAATAGTGTAAATAGCGTTCCTAAGAAACCCAACATCTTATAATAAATGTATTTTTGTAAGTAACTTTTATATAACCTCAGAACTGTTTTTCCATTCAACATATAATATTATTGTAATAGAACTAGCCCATGTTAGTTTAATAATTTCAAAAATCCTATTTTCTTAAGGATCTGTCTGCCAAATGTTTAACTGTTATTAAATGTGAAGCATTGTGAAAGTAGCTAGCCTCTTAGCTGGATGCATCACATTTAACCCCTTAAAGGCCAGGCCTAATTTCATTTTTAAATTTTTTATTTTTCCTCCTCATGTTCCAATAGCCATAACTCTTTTTTATTTTTCCATCCACGTAGCTATATGAGGGCATATTTTTGGCGGGACAAGATGCATTTTTTAATGCCACCATTTAATTTACCATGTCTTGTATTAGAAAATGGGAAAAAAATAGTTTGTGGCAAAAAACAAAACAAAAAAACTGAATTCCACCGAGGTTTTTGGGTTTTTGACATCACAGCGTTCACTATGCACTAAAAATGACCTGAGATTCTTATTCTGCAGCTCAATCCAAATTACGAATGCAGCGCATTTTTTTTAAATGTTTTTACTACTGTGGGGATTCGTTCTGGTAGTTAGGACTAGCAGATGCAGTATAGAGGCAATGTACACAGTTATTGAATCAAACAGCGGTGTTTATTCACACATTGGTGTATACCAAAATGCAGATAAGCTGTATCACAAAACACAGGTGGCTTGGTGTTTGTTCACACACAAGGAAAGTCCATAAACAATAAAAGTTACCTTTTCTCCTGGGTGTTAATTCACACCCTGTTAGCAGTTCAGCCTCATCAAGTCCATAGGCGGCCTATTCGCCTTTAGAGGAGCCTAAGTTCTCCAGCCCGGCTCAAACCTCAAATCCCAGCACAGCACTTAGTTCACGGCACACAGACTCCTGAGCTCCACTGTCAGAGGGAGGTAAATCCACACACCTGGCAATACTGGCTGGTTTTTATACCTGGCAAAACCCGGCCTGGAACATGGGGAGTAGTCACCCACCCAGCACTTTGACTACACCCAGTAAGAGCCGCCCCGGATCAGCTATGACAGCCATGCTAACTCTCAAGGTGTCAATTAGCGATAGCTGCTGCTGACACATAAAATATGGGCTCTTACTTCACCTCGGCGACGCATACCTTCCATGCACGATGATTCCAGGTACCTTCTTACTCTACTTTAAAAAAAAATAATAATAATTTAGAAAAATCAACATATTCTTTGCATCGCTATATTCTGACAGCCATAACTTTTTTATTTAGATCTACAGAGCTGTATAAGGCCTTGTTTTTGACGTAACGAACTTTAGTTTTTATTGATACAATTTTTGTAGTATATACACAGACAAGATGATAAAAAATGTCAAACTACGTGTTTTTCGATTTTGTTTTGTTATGACGTTCACCACACAGGAATTTTTTTAAAATATTTTAATAGTTCAGACATTTGCGGATATTACCCAATATGTTTATTTTTTTTATCGTTTATGTAGTTTTATATGTAAAATTTATATGTAAAATAAAAACTTTTTTTCAATTTTTTTATAACTATTAGCGCCCATAGGAGCCTAGTACATGGGATCTTTTGATCCACTCTCCTATTCACTCTAATAGATCTTTATTAGGATGAATTGGATTTTTACTCTCTCCATTCTGAGCTATGCCTCGTGCATAGCTTAGCATGGAGAATGTAATGGCAGGCCTGGATCGCTTCAGAAGCATCCAGGCTGCCATGGCTACCGATCGGAGGGAACAGGCAAGGGAGATGCCTCTCCCTGCTCCGCACAGTTCATCAGATGAATATAGAGATGAGCGCTTCCACAATGGAAGCGCTCATCTCTCCCTTTCGCTGCCACCGCCGCCAGAATGGTGAGTCCACCCCTGGCTCTCACTATATTCTCGGGGGTAGGAGGCAATTGCCCAGTTTCCCCTCCCCCCTGGAGCCGCCAATGGGTTCTGGTCCTGCTCCAGGTCTAGCTGCTGCTGCTGCTGCTGGTGATTAGTTTCCTCACTAGGTGGGTGAAGAAAGCTGCTCATCAGTGACTCTAGACTAAAGTTGCTGCTGATGGAGCTGGAACTGCTCCTACCCTCCCCAACCTGCCACAGCAGCCACGGCAGAGGAATGTAAGGGCAGAGGGCCTCTCCCCAGTTCGACCTGCAAGAGGATGGACGATGGTGCAGATAGGCACAGGCAAACTGGCTACATAGGATGTCTCCATAGTAGTTCATATTGTCCTCCCTCTCAGTGGGTGTAAAAAAGGCCCCCATTTTGGACCAGTAGTGAGGGTCCAACAAGGTGAAGAGACAGAAATCATCCCTCTGCCGAATGCTGACAACTCGGCTGTCACTACGCAAGCAAGTGAGCATGCATCGGGCCATTTGTGCAAGTGACTCAGAGGGAGTCCCTGCCTCCATTTCCACTGCATACTGCCACAGTGTGTCTGGGTCATCTGTCTTGTCTTCCTCATCACCCTGTAGCTCCTCTGGCTGCTCTTGCTCCTCCTCTCCTGTCACCTGTGTATAAAAACCACCCATTTTGCTACACATTTGTGCTCCAATGTCCTCCTCCTCCAGTTCAGCCCCCACAGGGCTCATGTGGCCGTGAGATATAGGCGCCACGTCTCCAGTCCCCTGACCAGCCATATTTACCAGCATCTGTTCCAGGACATGAAGCAGTGGAATGACGTTGTTCATCCCGTAGTCCTGGCGACTGACAGGGTCAAAGGGTCTGAGGAAACATCAGGTGTCATGCATGAGCTGCCACTGGCTAACATTGAAGTTACACAGGGGAGTACTTCTGTCCGCTTGGATAATCAAGAAATCGTTTATGGCATTTCTCTGTTCGTATAGTCGGTCCAACATATGGAGGGTGGAATTCCAACGAGTGGAAAATCGCATATCAGCCTATGTTGGTGGATGCCGTTCTGCCGCTGCAGCTCAAGGATGGTGTGCTTTGTGGTGTACGATTGACTGAAGTGCATGCAAAGTTCCTGGCCATTTTTAGGATGTCTTGCAGATGGGTGAAAGACTTCAGGACGTCATGATGATGCGTGTCTCACTGCTGCAGGGAGCGGTTAGTAACTGACAGGACCGCCGGCTCCCCTGTGCCCCAGTAATAATAGGTATGTGTGGGGCCACTGGGGGTTCATTACACTGTGAGGGCCCCTTACACAGTATAATGACCCCCAGTGCCCCCATTTAGTATAATGATCCCCAATGACCCTCCATTTAGTATAATGACCCCCAGAGCCCCCATTCAATATAATGACCCCCAGTAACCACCATACAGTCTAATGACCCCCAGTGCCCCCTCCATACCATATAACCCCCAGTGTGGGAGCCACTGGGGGTCATTATTCTGAATGGGGGGGTGACTGGGGTCATTATTCTGAATAGAGGGCCACTTTGGGGTCATTATACGGTGTGCGGTGCCACTGGGGGTCATTATACTGTGTGTGGGGGCATTGGGGGGTCATTATACTGTGTAAAGGGCCACTAGTAGTCATTATAATTTATAGGGGCCAGTGAGGGTCATTATACCTCGTGGGAGCCACAGGGGGACATATAAATGTAAAAAAATGCCTCAAGGGGTCCCACTGGGATTTATCGGACAAGGGCCCAAATGAACCTGGAGTCGACCCTGGTGACGCTGCATATGTTGACACAGGGCCGTGGTGCCAACATTGGCACCCTGGCCACGCTTCACCTTCTCCCCACAGATTCTACAACTGGCCATGTTCACCTCCTTCGGCGGTTTAACAAAAAACTGCTACACCGCCGAGTAGGTGATTTTTACCCCCTACACTCTGCACTGACTGACTGCTAACGCCGCTGCTTCCTTGAACCACTGCATCACTACTTTCCGGGCAGGTAGGCTCCTGCGAAGCGGGTGGTCTACCCTGGGCAAGTTTGGCTCCCGACCTCCCACTGCTGCCATCCTGCTGACTCCTGGCCATGCAAGCGACTTGCTGGCTCCAACACTGCCTCACGGACAAGCTACCACCCTCTTCTCCCGATGATGATGAAGCCCCTAATTCACCCGGCTCCCAAGGGCGATCAGCTACATCATCATCGAGTACTGTCTACAAGTCACCGCTGTCTTCCTCAACGGTCTCTGAGTCAGGAGCCTGACCGCCCCTAATTCACCCGGCTCCCAAGGGCGATCAGCTACATCATCATCAAATACTGTCTACAAGTCACCGATGTATTCCTCAACGGTCTCTGAGTCAGGAGCCTGACCGCTCGCAACACCAGCTACCACGGCACTCTCTTCATCACTACTTGCCCGCCTACCAGAGGAAGCAGCGGATGTCTCATCCAGATCTTGGCTGGCCAGTAGCTGCTGACTATCCTCTAGTAGCTCGTCCTCGCTGTATAGTGGAGCTGAGCCAACAGTATATAATACTTCTCTGGCTCAGGGAACAGAAAAGGACAGAGGCAGGTTGAGGATAGGTGAGGGCACAGGGCCTGCTCCCGGGACATGCCAACTAACAGTTGTGTTTGATGAACCCACCGACTCTTAGCTGGGGGTGTCTGAGGTCACTTGGGACGTAGTGGATGACCGAGTCAACTATTCAAGAACCTTTGGGTTGCTGGTCAAGACACGACCGCTAAATGACCCGGGGGCTCAGGCCTCTCGAAGTGACCCCTGCTTCCACGCCTCCTTACTCTGCTGTGACCTGTGCCTGTGCCAGAAACATTTAGGCCTCTGCCACTCCCCTGTGCAGGGCCTGGGACTTTTCTGTCTGACATACTGTTAGATTAAATAAATAAATTGGAAATTAAAACACCCCAAAAAAGTCTGTAATTTTCTCACTTCACCACACAACGACTAATAAGCCATTTTTTCCCACTAATACACGCCAAAGAAGGCTTTAGAACATTTAACTGCACTGCTGAACGGCAAATAGCCCCTTACTTTTTTCCACTTATACACGCCACAAAAGGATTTAGAACATATAACTGCACCGCTGAAGGACAAATAATATATATTTTTTTTGCCATTTATACACACCAAAAAGGGCTGTAATTTTCTATATTCACCACACAACGGCTAATAAGCCCTTTTTTTTTTGCACTAATACAAGTCAAAAAATGCTTTAGAATATATACTGTAACTGCACTGCACAAGGGCAATTAAGACATAAATATTTCCTTATAATGTTAATGGCTGTATCAAACAGCACTTGCACCCCAACAACAATAACGGTTTGCTGGAATTACAGAGCTGTATAACTGGCAATTTGGATCCCCAATCAGTACAGCAAGGTGTAATAGGATTGTTCCTATTACCCAGGCTGTAAACTCCCCTACTGAACCCTGTTCTGTTTCAATATTGTGGAATGATTCCTCCCTATCCTTTCCCTGAACTTCTACACAGCAAAATAAAAGTTTTAAAGTCTTTTCTACCACTGTCCCTAGCGCCTGCTGACATCCTTCTCTTGACTAAGTACACTTGAAAATGGCTAACTCCAAGATGGCTGAGGCTATTTATAGGGCTGTGACATCACAGGGCTGGCTGCTGATTGGCTGCATGCATGGCATTATGGGTGATCCCTTGTTCCCAGAGTTCCTTGCTCCATGTCCTAACAGATGCAGCAGCCGTTTTAGGAAAAAATGTCATTCGTTACCATGAAGCGTGAGTAAATTCGGATTCAGTGCGAATCGAATTTTTCCTGAAATTTGGATCGAATTCAACTTCGTCAACTTCGATTCGGTCATCTCTAGTAGAGAGACACATTCCAAAAAAGAGGTTAGACATATGAAATGTGACAAAATAAGAAATCATGAAATTGCAAACATTTTCAGATATTTTAGTGTAAAATTTGATGTACTGGTATTATACCATCCAAACTGGCAATATGCAATATTATCAATGTGGATGCTGTACCAACACCAGTGAATACAGCCATAACTGAGGTCTCCTATGTTGAGCCACAAAGCCCACCAGTAAAATGTATTTTGAGAGCCCATCATACCATATTACCTGCTTACACAGCAGCAAGATGCTACAAGATGATTGATTATGGGGTCCCTGCAGCAACTTTGATAAGACAGGTCCCTGGGAAAGGAGGATTCTGGCTGTCCTGCCTCCGTTCCTATAAGTCATCTAAGCCATATGAATGTGTCTATAATAATAAACTGGGTAGTTTCTTATGGTGCTGTACACTGCCTATCAATATGTAGTGCAGTAAGTCTACTGTGTTATGCCACTTGTGCAGGGGGTTGGGTGACAAGGGGCCCACTGGGAGATTCATTTGTACCCCTGTGTGCCAGTCAGAGCCTACTCACCAGCCACTGGCTGGAGGACTACTGGTCTAGAGGAAGACAACAGCCTGGGCCTACCAAAGGTAAGGTAGCAAATGTATGGGCCAGATAAAGGGAGTCGGGCTAGGCTACACAGTGTGTATAATACATTAAAATGCGCTGGAGTAAGAGGGAGTCCTCTTAATAAATTCAGCGCATCTTCTGGACATCTGTGAGCCAGAGCTATGAGCTGGTGATAGACTTGCACTATAGTTTTTGCCAGTTTCAAGAGTAAATTATAGTAATTATGTTGGGCTGTAGGAGGCAGCACCCCTCCTAATTGTTGAGAGCTGTGTAAAAGTGAAAAGAGACACAAATGTTTGCACAAAAAAATTGTAAATGTTTACACCAGAAATCATATAAATTTCCCCCAGTAATGATTTAGTGACTGGGAACAATTACTTAGCAGTAAGATTACAAACACAGAACATGTCAAACACCCAGATCACAAGCTATCAAATAATTATCCAACTTCAAAAAGTCTATAGGAGGATAGCAGTTCCCTACTTCATGGGCAGAACTACTGCTGTAGTAGGACATGACTTCTGTGTGGGGGCTCTAAGGGCGCATTCTACTGTGAAGGAGGCACTAAGGAGACATGACTACTTTGTGGGGGCACTAAGGAGGCTTGATTACTGTGTGATGGCACAAAGGGGGTATCACTACTGTGAAGGGGCACTGAGGGAACATTCACTGTCAAGGGGGCACTAAGGAGGAATATATATAGAAGTGTTACTGAGGCTCACCAGTCGGTCAATATGGATAGAGGTGCTCAATCACCGGTACACCTAAAAACCGCGAGAATATGTTGTATTGGAAAAGAAAATTGTGATGGCACACTCACATTTGGTTGAATGAACTGTATTTATTGGTTTTAGTTGAGTATTTGATTTGCGTATTTAATTATAATTTTAATTATATATATAAAAAATATATGGGCATATATTAAAAAATAGGATAAAAATGGAAATGTGGATAAAAAAAGTAGAAAAATAAAATAAAATAAAATAAATAAATAAATTTATATTTATATTTTTCAACTTTTTTATCCACATTTCCATTTTTATCCTATTTTTTATATATGCCCATATATTTTTTATATATATAATTAAAATTATAATTAAATACGCAAATCAAATACTCAACTAAAACCAATAAATACAGTTCATTCAACCAAATGTGAGTGTGCCATCACAATTTTCTTTTCCACTAAGGAGGAATAACTATTGTGTTTGGCACAAAGGCGTGGACAGCATACTGTCCAGCATTTTTTATTTTTTTTTCCGATTTTTTTATGTGACTGAGTGGGTGGGGGTTTCTACAGCAAATGTGGTTGGTCTTGACTAGCCACAAGATGGCTGGTGAGAGTCCCATTCAAAAATTTGCTATGAGGCTCAGCCTTTTCTAGTTATATCTGCCGCTAATATTTCTGAAAATGATCACAATTTGTTTCTTGAATTCTTGCATAAAATCACACCAGGTCTGTGCACCTTTTATGCACATCACATGAACATCCCTAATGACTTTTGCTTTTCAGATTTTACCAGCATTGTTTTCCTTATTGGGGATTTCTGAATTAAAAAGTCTCCTGTGACTACTAAGCAAGCCGGTAATAATTACATGCTCATAAGAGAAGAAAACTCATTAAGGCACATTTACACTGCGCCTATGAGCAGGCAATTATCACGAAGGAAGCGTTCCTTCTGAACAACTGCCTGCTTGTCACAGGATCTGCCTTTACATGCAGTGATGACCTCCGCTGTAAGGGGACAAGGGATGGCTACTGTGATCTGCTGTGCCTTTCGTTCATTCCCGATAATGTACCTTACAATTGGGCAGTCTAGGTGTGCTATTACACTGAGCCTAATACCGCCCCCCCCCGGATCTCTTCGGCCCTATATAGGATATTATCTATGGCTATGTACACACCACATTCGACTTTGTACTTTTCAGTACAAAAAAAAAAGATTCAATTTTGGTCAGGCAGCAAATAGGCAAGGGCACCCAGGGCTACCCATGATAAAAAGCAATTTTTTGGGCACTGTGAATCATGCAAGGACATCATTTTACAGGCTCATTGCTCTTGACCAGCACTATTATATGGACAATGTGGCTTATTTAGAGACTATCCTCTATTCTATTCTCAATACACTATTGTATGGCAAAAAAGATGGTTTGTTCTAATGCACTGTTAAAGTGCGGTATTTCTGCACTTTTGCACTCCTGCTTTATACTGTGTGGATATTTTGTTTAGATACATATACAGGTATTATGATGACATTATTATGGCATTATTTGGGCATGGTGTGGCACTATGATTTAGCAAGACATTTCAACTATTACTCCGCTACTGTACGGCAGCATTCTATATTTACATGCTATACAGAGTATTTTTGTGTGTATACATACCGTGGTCCATCAAGATACAATGGCCTCAGGATACAATATTTTCAAAATACAATCTGTCATTGTAAGCTGAAACTCAGACTCAGGTCCAACCATTCAACATGGCCATTTCTCCATTATAACCCCTGTATTGGCTGTCTAGTAGCTCCTCTCTACAGTGCGGTACTACATGGCCTGTACTGCCCTCTGTCTGTACCAGGATGAGCTGCTCCTTTTGGATGTCAGGTGAGGGCAGCTCCATTTTATTTTTCTGATACATGTATGTACTATGCAAAACCCTGAAGAAGCTCCTGCCCTCATCATAGAAAGTGCTTTACAGCTTCCAGCATCTATTCCTGACTATTATATGTAAGGACTCGCTTTATCTGACTTAGGTTATCTGCTATCTTTCTTAAAGTTTCATTTATTTTCTTATTTAACTTTCTCATCGCTTTGGAACCAATTACTATTTTTCCATAGAATTATGAACTCTGGTTTCAACTGGAACCAGTTAATATTATACAGGTGAAACTCGAAAAATTAGAATATTGGTAAATTTCATTTATTTCAATAATGCAACTTAAAAGGTGAAACTAACATATGAGATAGCTCACTTTGCATGTAATGAGTTTATTTCAAGCCTTTATTTGTTATAATTTAGATGATTATGGCTTACAGCTTATGAAACCCTAAAGTCACAATTTTGAGGTACCCTTTACTCAGGGGACATGGATTAATTAGCTGACTAGAGTGTGACACTTTGAGCCTAGAATATTGGACCTTTTCACAATATTTTAATTTTAAGCTGCATTAATGCAACTCCTTTTAATTTGCATTAGGCCTCATGCACACGACAGTTGTTTTTCTCGGCCTCCGTTCCGTTTTTTTTGCGGATAGGATGGGGACCCATTCATTTCAATAGGTCAGCCAAAAAATGCTGATAGTTCATCCGTTTGTGTTCCGCATCTGTTGTCCGTGTTTCCCTTCAGCAGAAAAAAAATAGTGCATGCCCTACTTTTTTCACAAGGGATCTGTGAAAAAAAACTGATCCTCCAGAAAAAACGGATGCCACATCCGTTTTTTTAGTGAACGCACAATTTGTCATGTGCATGAGGCCTTACTGAAATAAATGGACTTTTGCAGGATATTCTAATTTTTCGAGTTTTTACCTGTATATGTCTTGAAATGTTTCTTCTTTGCCTTTTTTTTTTCTTTTCTGTAAGTTCATCTTCTTCAATTCATGTCATTTTAAAACTGATTAAACCACGTTTTGCCATTTGCTTTTCAATGCTTTCAGGTCATAAATTAAAATGACTAACATGCCACAAAGATCCATTGTTATAATGGTATCCTTATCCCTAATGATGCCTTTATGTAATTGTGCTTGATGCATTAGCAATAATACTAAGTTAACTGCCCAGGGTTAGTCACATTGTCTCCAGACAGGCTACTCTCCAAGTCCTGCCTTCTTCCTCTTGGTGACAGTTTCCTGGGATATGTTGTGTTGTGACAACCTGCATGCACAGCAAGGTTTCCGTATAGGAGGATCAATCATACCGTATTTCTAGAAAACCAGTTTTAGTGATAGGTAAATTGTCAATTTGGTGGAGAAGAAGTAACATTTAAAAGGAGGCGTCCCATGCATTAGAAATCCCTATAGTGAGGCAGACGGACAGGAAAGACGTGCTAGTGTGTAAGAAGGAAAAAGGATTATAGGAAACATAAGTAAACAAGGAGGGCGTGGACCTTCAGCTGTGCCCTACTTCTATTGACTGCCCCCACACTGGCTACTTTACACAAGGTGAGTAGTATGAGAGAGCTGAAGCTGTGGTTGCTATTTGGTGAAGGGAGGAGGGTGTCTGTTTGGGTTGGAGTTAGTAACTGTGTAACACTTACCTCTCTAGGAGACAGGACAGAGTTAAGTGCGGTCATCTCTCATTAGTGTAGGGTTAGGTGCACAGCTACATTCTGTATACATCACGTCCCCATGTATCAGTAGCAATAAGTTCAAGAAGTAAGTATACAGGGACATACACAATGACACATATGGACTACTTTTAGCAAGCAAATTCTTATATGTTGGTTCACATCATCAAATCTGGGCCTGCTAATTCTTATGGATGGATAGCTTTTATAGACCATACTCTTCCTCTGTAAGTATGACCACTTGTTGTGTGTTTTTTGCGTATTGCCTATTTTCTGTACTCGCCTCCTTAACTGGTGCCACTCTTTATTTGTAGCTCCAGAAAGATCCCCCTTTTCCCTCCTACAATGCTCTGGCTGATATCCTTCCGGACCCATGGGTTCAACAGACAGCAAGAGAACAAAAGCCCCCTTCTCCAGCAGAGCCTAGAAAACAGCCCACCACAAACCTGTCCCCCCAATACCTGAGGTAAGAGCCCTAGCCCCAACGTCAGATCATAAGGCCAAAGCAGGCATAATTATCTGAAATTATTGATGGACAAGTCCTGATTTATACTTGGAATTGCATCTCATGCACCCTGGGAGCACTTGAGCTGAAATATTTCTGATTTCTTCTAGCGGTAATATGGAAGGGCCTGAAGATCCCGTGATGGAGCATCAGGAACAAGTAAGTGGAGAACGTATGTCTGGGCAATTATTATTAAATCCATAAATTGTGGGTAGAAAAAAAATGTCCCCTATTAGGCCGTGTTTACATTTCCATCACACGCTCCATAGGGGCCTCCGTCAGAAATTTTGTTATCTTTGAAATAAAAAATAGATTTGCATGTTGTGCTATTGTTACCATCAAAATGACAGAACTTAATGGACCCATTATGTCAGTGGGGTCTTTATATGATGGATCTGGCACGACTTTCTTTTTTTTTTTTTTTCTATTTTTCCGTTCATGAACAGAAAAATGAAAGTTTTAGTGGACGTGTCAACAGAGCTTTAGAGAATTACATCTATTTTTCCTCTCTGTTCCCATTTTCTAACATGAGACGGCGGTAAATGTTTTCTGTTTTTCTATACAAATTGTATATGGGCATCCCCCTACTACTCAAGACAAAGCAATGATCTCCATTTGAGCACGCATTTGCTGTGTCTTTTTCAGCAGAATACAAAGCCCAGATCAATAGCTATTAGTGAATTAATCAGAGTGAGAACAGAATTGATTTTCAATCTGTAACGTTAGATGCCTTAATGGTAGTGTGATTTATGCAAAACTTATATAGGCATTAATTGAAGGAAATACTCATTAGGAACTGTTACTATGAGGAGATTGTGCATTCTTTTCACAATATTTTTTATGTAAATGTAGAAAATAGATTTTCATGCTTGCTAGTAGTCAAAATACCGTTTCTGTATGATACACATAAAGTATAGGATCTCCCTCTTCTGGCCTTCATTGGCATTGCAGTCATTTTCACAGGCAGAAATACTTACGCCTCACTGTGCAGAGCAAAGCCATATTACGGTACTCTATAGGTACTCTGTGGGCTTCTGTTGGGTTCCTCTGTGAGTTGCTTCTAGGGAAGGATAACACTGATGGGCCATGTCTGTGCCTATAGATTTCTGTGAGTGCTGTGTTACTAATCCACCCAATAGGGAACCATAATATGATTGTCTACATTAACCTTGCAAAGAAACAGGGATTGTGCCTTATTTCTGTTGAAAATAAACCTGCCACCTACAGTTGGCTTTCAAATAGTAAAAAAGAGAAACAAGGACATCCGCATGCATTGATCTATTATTGCTTCTCAGCACAATTCACATTGCTTCTTAATAGTATACAGTGACATAATCTCTATATTGTACACAAGGCATTTGTATACATTTTGATCAAAATGCATAAGCCCTAAGACAGCTGAAAGGCAGATGAAAGGCACCATCAAACAAACATGCTGCAAGGTATCACATGCTGTATACTATGCAGTGCATCCCTCTTTTTGTAAAGTAGTTGTGTCTTTGGTCAGAGGATGACTCTCTACTAATCGGCTATGAATGATCCTCTACTTTAGGGGTTCTAGTAACACTACATGTCACAAAATATCATTGTGGATTGAGTATGACTCAGACTTCACCGCACAAGACTATAATCATGGTTCCCACCCTAAATGGGCTTTTGTGGACCATACAATGTCTCACAACATACAGTAGCTTTCCTTTCAAGAGGACCTGTCCTCTCTCCTAATTCCCCATAATGTAACAACTCTGCATTGTACTGTCACTCTATTTTCCTGCCAGTAATTTATGAATAGGTCGACAACTGGGTGTTACCAGTTGATAGTGCGTCCCTGCAGAGTCTGATAGTGCCCAATTAGTGTTGAAAGCGTGTGAATGTGTAGATGCACACCCCTTTATCAAAGGGTATGGTAACACCTAGTTGTTAATTTTTTTCATACATTTCTAGGAGGAATAACAGAGGAACAAGATGCATATTACTAAGAAAAGATGCTCTACAATTGTTTACTGAAACAGACATGTCAGGAGAGGTGACTGAACCTCTTTAAGTCCCTCTTTAAACTCTGCAGTGCCTTTTATGTGGAAACCTCCTAGTTGGTAGTCATACACTGTATTGCATACCATGGACAACATAGACAGGTTTTGGATCAAAAACTGGCCATAAATGTGCTCTGATTGCTCAATTCTGTTCACTCAGAGATAATATTTGATGGTTTTAAAATTCTGATGAGTCTCTGGGGGACATTTACTAAGCAAAATGCTCCAGAATGTTGCCACAAATTATGCCTAATTGATCATTCAAACCAGCTTCAGTAAACCCTTGCTTTTTTTCCCACCAAAAGGAACTGGCAAACTATCGCCTCGCCATGCAGCGTATGGCAGATGACATCATTGCTCTAAACCGTCAGATGAGTGGACTAGAAGCAGAGAACAGTGCTCTTCGTAGTGAGCGTAGTCTGAATCAGGATGCAGGCCGCAGTCTTCTAAGCGACACAGACATTGATGTCATGACCAAGGCTGAACTTGCAGACCGACTTGGTAAGCACATGTATTCTGTATACCTACCTGCAATGGTGCCTTACCCTTCTCGGGACACGGATAGGAAAACAAATAAAGACAAAAACCAGATGGTGGGGCCCTATTGGGGTCCCTTCACACTGAATTTTCTGCAACTGAAAATTAGCTCCATTCATCTGAATGGGGTTGTTTTGGTGGCAAGCACATGGCTTTCAGCAAGCCCCATTCAGACTTTCAACAAGATCTGCAGTGTATGAAGGCACCCTTACCATTCTTACATATAAGTTCAGACCTCTAGTAAAAAAACTCTTATCAACGTCATTTAATTTATAGTTAAAGGTCCTCGGGGTTCTGAAATGGATGGCCTGTCTTCAGGATAGATCATCAATATCGGATTGACGGGGGTCTGTATCCCGCCACCCCCGCCAGTCACCTATATGAAGAGGCCTCAGCGCTCCATGATGCTGAGGCGTCTTCCTAGGCCAGTAACGTCACGTTCATTGGTCACGTGGCTTAGGCGCAGTCCAGACCCAAGCGGATAGGGCTGTGCTACGGTATCAAGCACAGCCGCTATCCAATGGTGCTGTGCATGGTAAGCTATGAGAAGGCCACGACACTCACCATAATGCCAGTAAGCACTGCAGCTTCCTCAATCAGCTGATCCTGAGGGTCGATCATGAATATGAAAATCCAGATCAACTGGACATGAAGAAAATTCTAGAAAATGTTCAAATTTTCTCTTCTTATAGTAACCCTTAAGCAGAAATTGGCGAGTGAAACATCTGAGCTCCGCAGTATGAGAGACCGGATCCAGCAACTGCAGAATGATTTAGTACGGGTGAGTGCTGTAGTACAGGGCTAGAAGGGATGAAATACTTTCTAATCTATTAGTAATATACACTTACCTAAAGAATTATTAGGAACACCTGTTCTATTTCTCATTAATGCGATTATCTAGTCAACCAATCACATGGCAGTTGCTTCAATGCATGTAGGGTTGTGGTCCTGGTAAAGACAATCTCCTGAACTCCAAACTGAATGTCAGAATGGGAAAGAAAGGTCGGCTACAACAGCAGAAGACCCCACCGGGTACCACTCATCTCCACTACAAATAGGAAAAAGAGGCTACAATTTGCACGAGCTCACCAAAATTGGACTGTTAAAGACTGGAAAAATATTGCCTGGTCTGATGAGTCTCGATTTCTGTTGAGACATTTAAATGGTAGAGTCCGAATTTGGCGTAAACAGAATGAGAACATGTATCCATCATGCCTTGTTACCACTGTGCAGGCTGGTGGTGGTGGTGTAATGGTGTGGGGGATGTTTTCTGGGCACACTTTAGGCCCCTTAGTGCCAATTGGCCATCGTTTAAATGCCACAGGCTACCTGAGCATTGTTTCTGACCATGTCCATCCCTTCATGACCACCATGTACCCATCCTCTGTTGGCTAATTCCAGCAGGATAATGCACCATGTCACAAAGCTCAAATCATTTCAAATTGGTTTCTTGAACCTAACAATGAGTTCACTGTACTAAAATGGCCCCCACAGTCACCAGATCTCAACCCAATAGAGCATCTTTGGGATGTGGTGGAACGGGAGCTTCGTGCCCTGGATGTGCATCCTTCAAATCTCCATCAACTGCAAGATGCTATCCTATCAATATGGGCCAACATTTCTAAAGAATGCTATCAGCACCTTGTTGAATCAATGCAACGTAGAATTAAGGCAGTTCTGAAGGCAAAAGGGGGTCCAATACCGTATTTTTATGGTGTTTCTAATAATTCTTTAGGTGAGTGTACATATAATGTGACCCGCTTTTTTCACTATTGATAGTCATTTGGTCTTCTATATGTTTAATTGGAATTTATTTATCCTAGGGGTCTGCACATTTCTTAAATAATTTTTTTGCTCTTAGGGCTGCACCGCACTACTTGAAGGGGCCACAATAATACCTAAAGGCAACCTGTCACCCAAACCACAAGCAGAATGAAATTCCGACAGGGTTCCTCGTGTCAGAGAACTGTGCTTTATTCTGAAATGCTGAGAATTTCAGAGGAAACATAGGGGTCATTTATCAAACTGGTGTAAAGTTAGAACTGGCTTAGTTGCCCATAGCAACCAATCAGATTCATCCTTTCATTTTCCAAAGGAGCTGTGCAAAATGAAAGGTGGAATCTGATTGGTTGCTATGGGCAACTAAGCCAGTTTTACTTTACACCAATTTGATAAATGACCCCCATGGTTTTAAAAATGAGCCAGGAACAGGAATAAGAGCTTTTTTCTGACCATACTTGGCTGAATGGGCAAATTTCTCCCTGTCTCCGTAAGGCCTCTTTCACACATAAGCCTTTTGAAATCGGTCAGTATTCTGCCTCTGGATTATGATTCCTGATTATATACCATCAGTACTGTCATCAGTATTGCTTCAGGATTTCATCAGGATTTACATACATATTCCTTCCTCCCTGCATTTGTGCTGCGCTCCCATAGACTGTAATGTGCGTTTTTGGAAAGAAATACGCACAAACCCGAGACATGATGTGTATTTAAAATACTGAGGGAAATTATACACCCATGTGAATAGCTCTATTCATTAACATTAGCAGCAGATTTAGATACATAAAATCTGGACCATATACAGATTGCAAATACGTTTGTGTGAAAGAGGCCTATAGGTAGAAACCTATCAATACAGCCAATAAGGGAGAGGGGGAGCCGCAGAGCAGACTCATCTTCTTGTTCATTGCTCATTTTTAAAACTAATAGGGGGAATTATCAAAACTGGTGTAAAGGAAAACTGGCTTACTTGCCCCTAGCAGCCAATCAGATTCCACCTTTCATATTTCACAGTTGTATTGGAAAATGAACATTGGTTGCTTTGGACAATTAAGCCAGTTTTCCTTTACACCAATTTTGATAAATCTCCCTCATACAGTAATTTTCTGACATGAAAGACCTTGTTCGAATTTCATGCTGATGATGATTTAGGCAGCATGAACCTGATGATAGGTTTTCACTAAAGATGTAGAGGCACATTTATTAAGACCGTGCGTGAAAATCGCACTGCATCCGCACTTGCTTGCGGATGCTTGCGATTATCACGCAGCCCCATTCACTTCTATGGGGCCTGTGTTGCGTGTAAAACGCACAAAGAGGAGCATGCTGCGATTTTCACGCAACGCACAAGTGATGCGTGGAAATCACCGCTCATCTGCACAGCTCCATAGAAATGAATGGGTCCGGATTCAGTGCGGGTGCAATGCGTTCACCTCACGCATTGCACCCGCGCGGAAATCTCGCCCGTGTGAAAGGGGCCTTACGGTTCTAGAATGTATTGCATATAACTCACAGCATTATGCCAGTGTTATCTGATACATTCCAGAACTGTAAGGCCTCTTTCACATGGCGTCATGTTTTTGGCCCGGATAAGATGCGGGTGCGTTGCGGGAAAATGCACGATTTTTCTACGCAAGTGCAAAACATTGTTAATGCGTTTTGCACACACGTGAGAAAACTCTGCATGTTTGGTACCCAGACCTGAACCCGGACTTCTTCCCAGAAGTTCAGGTTTTGGTTAGGTGTACTGTAGATTTTATTATTTTCCCTTATAACATGGTTATAAGGCAAAATAATAGCATTCTTAATACAGAATGCATAGTACAATAGGGCTGGAGGGGTTAACAAAAATAATAATTATATTTAACTTGCCTTAATCCACTTGCTCGCGCAGCCCAGCTTCTCTTCTGTCTTCTTCTTTGAGGAATAGGACCTTTGATGACGTCAATGCGCTCATCACATGGTCCATCACACGATCCATCACCATGGTGATGGATCACGTGACGGACCATGTGATGACCGCAGTGATGTCACCACAGGTCCTTTTCCTGTGCACAGCAAAGATGAAGACAGAAGAGAAGCCGGGCTGCACGAGCAAGTGGATTAAGGTGAGTTAAAAAATGTATATATTTTTTTTAACCCCTCCAGCCCTATTGTACTATGCACTCTGTATTAAGAATGCAATTTTTTTCCCTTATAACCATGTTATAAGGGAAAATAATAATGATCGGGTCTCCATCCCGATCGTCTCGTAGCAACCGTGCGTGAAAATCGCACCGCATCCGCACTTGCTTGCGATTATCACGCAGCCCCATTTACTTCTATGGGGCCTGCGTTGCGTGGAAAACACACAAAAAGGAGCATGCTGCGATTTTCACGCAACGCACAAGTGATGTGTGAAAATCACCGCTCATGTACACAGCCCCATAGAAATGAATGGGTCCGAATTTAGTGCGGGTGCAATGCGTTCACCTCACGCATTGCACCCGCGCGGAAAACTCGCCCGTGTGAAAGGGGCCTAAGGGTTACATAGCATCATAAATCAATATAATGCTATGTGACCCCCGGCAGTGCTGGGAGGTCAGGCCGGGAGCTGCGTTGCGGACTCGCGGCAGGAGGAACGCTCGTGTGCAAGGGGCCTAAACAGTCCTGGAATAACAGACGCAGGCGACACATTTTCTTATCTGTCCTGTAGTTTATGACTATGCCAGCATTGTTCTCTCCCCTATACCCAGTTAATGCAAAAACCCCAGTCAATTCCAATCTCATTATAAATAATGCAGTATATCACTTTTTTATAAGAGGCTGGCACTTATACTTTATTCAGTATTGATCCATACTGGCAAGCTTCCTTACTGTCAATGATTTTGTAGAGAAATGACCGAGAGAAGGAACTGCTTCTACTCCAGAGAGCACACCAACAGCAGCAAGCCGTGCTCAGCCAGTACCACCAGAGACTGAGCCGGGCGAAAGCCCTACAAGACACAGTGCGGAAACAGGAGAAGGTGAGATACAAAGATGCGCTCAATGTAACCATGTGAATGCTTGACCTCAATATAGACACAGATGCAGTTTTTGAACTGTGTGTTTTTAAGGGCCAATGCTATCCATACCCCATATTATCTGTCAATACTGGTCAGCCAAGTTATAAGGGAGTCAGGGCTGCCGGTGGCTGTCATTGGAATAAGGTCTCATGCACACACATGTATTTTTCATCCATGTGCTACCTTCATTTTTAGTGGCTAGCACATTTACCCATTCATTTTTATGGGACTATGCACATATCCATATTTCTGGTGGATCCATGTGGCCATTTCACAAATCATTGTACATGTCATATTTGGGTTGACATTGTGGGCGAGAATAGTTCTTCCTCTTGATGGAAGTAAGAAAAATAGGGAATGCACATGGTAGTTGTCCAGATCTATTGTTTGCCATCTGAAATATGGCCTCCACGTATGCATGAAGCCTAATGTTCGAACTCTTTAGAGAATTAAACAGTGTTCCAATTATTTTCTATGTTTCTACATAATGGTTCTTCTGCTTATCTACATTTCTTTTATTCTGGCATAGTGCTTTTGTTAATTGTGCCATTGATATTATACTTCATCCAATTTTCATCACATGTCCTTTAGGGCTCGTTCACACGACCGTTGGTGTCCCGTGCCCGTGCTGTGAACCGCAAATTGCGGTCCGCAATGCACAGGCACCTTCCGTGGGGCAGGCGCATGGGGATTGCAGACCCATTCGCTTGAATGGGTCAGCGATCCCTCCATTCCGCAAAAAGATAGTGCTTCCGTAGGGTTCCGTTCCACATCTCCGGAATTGCGATCCCTTTAAAATGAATGGGTCAGCATCCGTAATGTGGAATGACAACGGAACGGTGCCAGTGTATTGCGGATCCGCAAATGTTTAGGGATCAGAACCCATTCAGCGTGACCAATATACGTATAATTAAGAGGGACTGAAAAGAGGCAAATACTTTACAGCCTTTTATTACTGTTTAGCGGTCATTTTTGTGATATGCAATAAAAAAGTTACAGCCTAGGACAAGAAACAATCGCTCTTCAACTAATGCTACATTTGAGACGGTTTATGTTCATGCAGGTAATAGAGAAGATGGAGAAACTGCTGGATAGCAAACTGAAAGATGAGAAGAGGAGTCGTATGGACAAAGGAGACAGAGGTGACCTTGATAGGAAACAAACTGTGACACTGTGATTAAAGTTTTTGGTTGTCACACATCTTGCATTAATAGAGTTGTATAGCCTTGAAGCTGACAACCCCTGGGGTCCACCCTGTCCCCCTGAACATAAAAAAAATCCCACTCACCCATCCATGGTCATGCCGCAGCCCTGTTCCTGGCTGCTCCTGGCCTCCACAGGACCAGGAAGTGGCTTGGTCCTGTAAATGCTAAGACATATGGTAGCATTCAAGCCTGTGACCACTGAGGCCAGTGATTGACTAACAACGCTCATCGGACCAATAGTTTTTTTTAACTCTATGGGTACCATAATTATTTGTAAAAGTTGAATCATTTTGATTTTATTTTTTTGGCAATTTTAGACTAATGACTCATTCAAATGCCTTCTATATGATGATCAAAGTACTGTCATCATCACTGTCACTCCTTAAAGGGGTTGTGCAAGAATGAGGTTTTGTTTTTGGCAAATCACTGGATGCAGCGGACACAGGATCCCCTTGTGTCATGTGACCATTTGCCATGACATAAGGGGAGTTTCCACTGCCCATGATAGGCTGCGGCGATGTCAAACCAGATGTTGCCCTCAAGGGAGACCAGTGTGGCATTGCAGGCCTTGAGGAGAATGAGCAGGGAGCCAGCGTAAGGTAAGTAATCTTTCCTTTACAGGTCTGGCCAAGCTGGGGGAAGGTGGTTGCCACCCCCTACTCCAGCATTCTTGCACAACCCCATTAAAAAGGTCAAACCTGTTAGACAGGTACATTTGCATACATTTGTGAATGTAGTGCATTACTGTATATATTGGCTTAGATGCTTTATTTTATAGAGCAAAAGAGTAATCTTAATCCAAAATATATCCTGAAACTCATATTCAAAAGAACCCAAGATAAAACTCCTCTGACAATACGAAAACCTACCAAAAATGTATCTCTGACAACTAATCTCATCCACAACCATGACATTGTTAAAAAGACTTTATACAAGACATAGTAAACCTTGAAATATAAAGAAACAGCCCTGCTGTGATTTCTGGTCAGTTAAACCTGCAGCCAGCCCATGACACATCCGAGTAATAGACTGATAAAACGGCCGGCACATGGACGTGTGAGTCCGGCCTATTTATGTAAAATTTGAGGGCTAATATCAAAATCAAAATGTCAGGATTAAGTAAGAACTGTTAATACAAAAAAGCTGTAGGATTATTCGATCTTGTTCTATGTGCAGGTTATTTCTGTGTTATGGATGAAGGGTTTTTTCTTTATCCACGATTGCTACGTGATATATGACTTTGTATAACTGTGTGAGAGGCGATATTAATCTCAAAGCAGGGAGTGATGGAGTTGTGTAAGTAATAGCATTATAATAGGGGTAATACAAATGAAAGAGAGCTCAAGGAGTGACAGCTGTAAGTGAGACCATTAGTGCACAAGTTTAGCAAGGAAACATTGAATAAATCACTTTAAGTGCATGACTGACTGAAAGATTTGATTTTGCTTTTATGTGTTAGGTAGTTTTTATTAACTCATGTGGTCTGCTTTCTTAGTAGTTTACAAGGTGAGCTGCAATCTGTCAGTCATATTAGACAAGAGTGGAATTGTGTGACCTATCACCAGTGTAGTAGTAAAGTAGATATACATTTGGTGAAATGGTTGAGCAGGTACCTGTGAAATTAATAATAGAGAACCTCAGAACTCACATCATAACTAGAGATGAGGGAATTGAAGTTGACGAAGTGGAATTCAATCTGAATTTCATAAAAAATTTGATTCACACCGAATCTGAATTTCCTCATGCTTCCTGGTAACAAATCACATTTTTTCCTAAAACGGCTGCTGCACGTGTTAGGACATGGAGCAAGGAACTCTGGGAACGAGGGATCACCCATAATGCCATGCATGCAGCCAATCAGCAGCCAGCCCTGTGATGTCACAGCTCTATAAATAGCCTCAGCCATCTTGGATTAAGCCATTTTCCAGTGTACTTAGTGCAGAGAGAGACGTCAGCAGGCGCTAGGGACAGTGGTAGAAAATACTTTAAAACTTTTAGTTTGCTGTATAGAAGTTCAGGGAAAGGATAGGGAGGAATTATTCCACAGTATGGAAGCAGAACAGGGTTCAGTAGGGGTGTTTACAGCCGGGGTAATAGGAACAATCCTATTACACCTTGCTGCACTGACTGGGGATCCAAATTGCCATTATACAGCTCTGTAATTCCAGCAAACCGTTCTTGTTATTGGGGTGCAAATGCTGTTTGATACAGCCATTAACAGGGTTTATTACTAGGAAATATTTATTCATCTTATTTGCCCTTGTGCGGTGCAGTTATATGTTCTAAAGCAGGGGTGCACAATTCGGACCCCAGAGCCATGGTTTGCGGCCCCCAAACTGCTGAGCAGAAACGCACCTTTTCGTGCGATCAGCTGTGTTTCTGCCCGAAGCCGCACAGCAAAATTATAGGATTACAGTTCCTGCACTGTAGCAGAAGCATGATGGGTCCCCGGTTGTCAGAGACAGCGGGGGAGCAGAGGAGAAGGCAGAAGTAGTGTATCAGCACTTCTGCCTTCTCCTCACAGGTGAGCGGCGTGCTGTGCAGTTTAGACCTGGCGACCCGGCGATCTGTGTCTCCAAAGGTCTTTTATGGATCTTTTGGGGAAAAATTATGTGGCAAATATATATATTAAAAGTAAAAAAAAAAATTAAACACAATAAAAAAATACAAATAAAATAAATAAATAAAAACTCTGTGTTCCCCAGAGGTCTTATAAAGACCTCTTGGGGGACATACAGTGCTGCAAAAATATATAAAAAAAATAAAACATTTTTGCTAAAAAAAATTAAATAAATAAAATACAAGTAAAAGAAAACTGTAAAAAGGAAAAAGTGCAAAATAAAATTGTTCACTATCATATTATGTGGCAAAAATATATTTTAAAAATAAATAATAAAAAAAGTCTGTGTCCCCAAAGGTCTTTTATGGACCTTTTGGGGACAAATTATGTGGCAAATATATATATTAAAAGTAAAAAAAAAAAATTTAAACACAATAAAAAAATGCTAATTCCTGATATCTGGCGGTATAATCGTGCCACTGATCAGCTGATAAACAAGGAATCACTAGTTTGTCGGCTGATCTGCATATTTTATCAGGATGAAAGATGTACAATTATCGTCAGTACATCTCACTGTGTAATCAGGAATGTGCTACCAATAATCGATAGAACTGAATGAGGGAGGAATGACTGCGGTAGTGATCATTCCTCCCCAGTCACTTTGCATTAGGCCTCTTTCACACGACAGTATGTCCATTTCAGTGTTTTGCGGTCCGTTTTTCACGGATCCGTTGTTCCGTTTTTTGCTTCCGTTGTGGTTCCGTTTCCGTTCCGTTGTTCCGTTCCGTTTTTCCGTATGGCAAATACAGTATACAGTAATTTCATATTAAAAATTGGGCTGGGCATAACATTTTCAATAGATGGTTCCGCAAAAAACGGAACGGATACGGAAGACATACGGATGCATTTCCGTATGCATTCCGTTTTTTTGCGGACCCATAGACTTTAATGGAGCCACGGAACGTGATTTGCGGCCAAATATAGGACATGTTCTATCTTTAAACGGAACGGAAAAACGGAAATACGGAAACGGAATGCACACGGAGTACATTCCGTTTTTTTTGCGGAACCATTGAAATGAATGGTTCCGTATACGGACCGTATACGGACCGCAAAAAACGGCCCGCAAAACGGAAAAAAAAAACGGTCGTGTGAAAGAGGCCTTAGCCTGTGTAATAGGCTGATGCAAACAAGCGCTGATTAACTTATTTTTTGGGGCCCCTTGAGATGTGCGACGTGACAATGCAGCCCCCAGACCAAAAAAGGTTGTACACCCCTGTTCTAAAGTATTTTTTGGCTTGTATTAGTGGGAAAAAGGGGCTTATTAGCCGTTGTGTTGTGAAGGGAGAAAATTACAGCCCTTTTTGGCGTATATTAGTGGCAAAAAAATATATATTATATGCAGTTAAGTGGTGCAGTTATATATTCTAAAGCCCTTTTTGGCGTGTATTAGTGGCAAAAATATATATATTATTTGCCGTTCTGCGGTGCAGTTATATGTTCTGAAGCCTTTTGTGGTGTGTATTAGTGCAAAAAAATAAGGGCCTATTTGCCGTTAAGCGGTGCAGTTATATGTTCTAAAGCCCTTTTTGGCGTGTATTAGTGGCAAAAAAATATGTATTATTTGCAGTTCAATGGTGCAGTTATGTTTTAAAGCCCTTTTTGGCATGTATTAATGGCAAAAAATATATATTATTTGCTGTTCAATAGTGCAACTATATGTTCTAAAGCCTTTTGTGGAGTGCATTAATGGCACAAAAAAAAGTATTTGCTGTTGTGTGGTAAAGTGAGAAAATGACAGCCCTTTTTGGCGTGTATTAGTGGCAAAAATATATATATTATTTGCCGTTCTGCGGTGCAGTTATATGTTCTGAAGCCTTTTGTGGTGTGTATTAGTGCAAAAAAATAAGGGCCTATTTGCCGTTAAGCGGTGCAGTTATATGTTCTAAAGCCCTTTTTGGCGTGTATTAGTGGCAAAAAAATATGTATTATTTGCAGTTCAATGGTGCAGTTATGTTTTAAAGCCCTTTTTGGCATGTATTAATGGCAAAAAATATATATTATTTGCTGTTCAATAGTGCAACTATATGTTCTAAAGCCTTTTGTGGAGTGCATTAATGGCACAAAAAAAAGTATTTGCTGTTGTGTGGTAAAGTGAGAAAATGACAGCCCTTTTTGGCGTATATTAGTGGCAAAAATATATATATTTGTCGTTCAGCGGTGCAGTTATATGTTCTAAAGCCCTTTTTGGCGTGTATTGTGGCAAAAAAATATATATTATTTGCCGTTCAGAGGTGCAGTTATATGTTCTAAAGCCTTTTGTGGCGTGTATTAGTGGAAAAAAAATAAGGGCCTATTTTGCCTTTCAGTGGTGTAGTTATATGTTCTAAAGCCTTCTTTGGCGTGTATTAGTGGAGGAAAAAATAGGGCTTGTTAGCCGTTGTGTGGTGAAGTGAGAAAATTACAGACTTTTTTGGAGTGTTTTAATTTCCTTTTTATTTATTTATTTGATCTAACAGTATGTCGGACATAGAAGTGCCAGGCCTTGCGCAGGAGACTGGCAGAGTTATAAATGTTTCTCCTTTGACGTGCTCTGATGCCTGGCTGAGAGTCCAGAGGGGAGCTGTAAGGGCGGGTGGGTTCATTTTTTTATCCCTCTGTATATATATCCATTTTGCCCCCTCTGTATATATATCCATTTTGCCCTCTCTTTATATATATTCTGTTTGTCCCCTGTGTATATATGTCATTTTTTGCCCCCTTTGCATATATTTTAGTTATTTTATTTTTTTGCGTTTTGCCCTTGTATATTTCATGATTTTGCCCCCGGGGCCAGGGCCATATGAAGGATTTGCTGCCAGTGCCATGCCACTGTCCCGCACTGCCAGGTTCCCCCCTGTGAGTATAAAGCCGGCAGTGTGTGCACATTTACACATACAAAAAATAAAATATTCTGCTCCGGATGTGGCCCGCGGGCCGTAGGTTGGGCATCACTGACCTATACAAATCTGTGATGAAAATCTGCATCAAGATGTGGAATGATTAAAGCTCAGTAGTACAGAGCAGCACATACTCCATGTGTTGCCATATGGACACAGCTCAGCCATGTGAATGATTTATGATAATCTGACACGGCCAGGAATAGATCTGTGAAGTATAATATTTTTTTATTAATCACCAGCCATTTCATGGAATGAAATATTAAAAAAGAATATAAATTAATAATTAAAAGCATGTATTTTACATCTCCAGTTATCTTGCTAATGGTAATGTTAAAGATGATAAATAAGAAGGACGTTTTGTGTTACAAGCCTGTTATAGAGTATATGTAGCAACCTGCAGGGGAAGAGCCGGGAGAAGGGCAGTAGTAGATGTGGCACTGATAGGAGTGGTAGTGGTTCACAGTGGTTGTCCTCACTCCAACGCTGCAAGGCTGCAAGTGAATGGAGGATACACCTTTTCTTCCCTCGGGGCATACCCTGGACTTTCTGGGGGTTCCTGCCTGGTGGTGATTGGGTGCCCTTGATGTTAGGTAGATGGGTGCAAGGCAGGAGAGTAGATGCCTGTTGGTTATAATAAAGTGTTTACTGAATTAATGATGGGAGTAGCAGTAGTACAAATAGCAGCAATAGGCACAGTGAAGGCTTTTCCCAATGACTGTGTATAGTCAGCAACAATGATGGTAGCAATCCTTCTTCACTCTCAGCATCAGTTCACTTTGCAATCTTCCCAAAAAAAAACACAGACCTACAGGCTTCTGTTTGGGCCTACTTTGCCTGAGCTCTCACATGCAGGTCATGCCTCCAGCTTTGCCCATCTAAGATTCACCACTAACCAGCGGAAAGGGGCCAGCCCATCACGCTAGAAACTGGGCTAAGCCTTCCAGTGTTAACTGTTTGATGCCAATACATAACTATTTGGGATATACAGTTCACAGAAAAGAGTACTTTAACAATAAATCACAACATTTAACTCGTTAGCATGAAATTAACCCTTGCAGTGATCCACTGGGTCACTGAATATATAATATTAAGCCTTAGATGACCACCACCATCACTTTAAATATGGTGCAAGCGCAGCAGGGCAGTAGTTTCATTAAGCAGACACCTGGGGCTAATATCTGCAATCAGCAATAATGCTGATCACAGACATTTAGGCCCCTTTCACACGGGCGAGTAATCCGCGCGAATGCGATGCGTGAGTTGAACACATTTCACCCGCACTGAATCCCGACCCATTCATTTCTATGGGGCTGTTCACATGAGCGGTGATTTTCACGCATCACTTGTGCGTTGCGTGAAAATCGCAGCATGCTCTATTTTGTGCGTTTTTCACGTAACGCAGGCCCCATAGAAATGAATGGGGTTGCGTGAAAATCGCAAGCATCTGCTAGCAAGTGCAGATGCGGTGCGATTTTCACGCACGGCTGCTAGGAGACGATCGGGATGGAGACCCGATCATTATTATTTTCCCTTATAACATGGTTATAAGGGAAAATAATAGCATTCTGAATACAGAACGCTAAGTAAAATAGCGCTGGAGGGGTTAAAAAAAAATTAAAAAAATTTTAACTCACCTTAATCCACTTGATCACGCAGCCAGCATCTCTTCTGTCTGTCTTCTGTGCTGTGTGCGGGAACATGACCTTTGGTGACATCACTCCGGTCATCACATGATCTTTTACCATGGTGATGGATCATGTGATGACCGGAGTGACGTCACCACATGTCCTGTTCCTGCACACAGCAAAGAAAGAAGACAGAAGAGATGCCGGCTGCGCGATCAAGTGGATTAAGGTGAGTTAAATTATTGTAAAAATTATTTTAACCCCTCCAGCGCTATTTTACTATGCATTCTGTATTCAGAATGCTAATATTTTCCCTTATAACCATGTTATAAGGGAAAATAATACAATCTACAGAACACCGATCCCAAGCCCGAACTTCTGTGAAGAAATTTGGGTTTGGGTACCAAACATGCCGATTTCTCACGCAAGTGCAAAACGCATTACAATGTTTTGCACTCACGCGGAAAAATCACGCATGTTCCCGTAACGCACCCGCACCTTTTCCCGCAACGCCCGTCTAATAGAGGCCTTAAGGGTACATTCACACGACCGTATGTGAATGTTGCCGCCCCCATGATAGAAGCGTCAATTTTGACGTAAATTTGTTTTCCCTTAGTCCTAACAGCAGCACAAGTGGGGGTATTCGCCCCTGTGAAGCTGGTCAGGACAGGCGGAATTTTTGCTGAATAAAATTCTGCATCTCTAGTAATTAATTAATTAATTAACTCCCCCCTCCTTATATAGGCCGCCCTCACACAGGGCTAGTTGCTTTTTTTAACAAGTAAACATAACAGCATAGAGGGAGGGATATTTGTGTGCTGCTGTTAGGACTAAGGGAAAACAAATTTACGTCAAAATTGACGCTTCCCTTTCGTCCTAACCAGCAGCACAAGTGGGGAAGTAGCAAGGAACCTCACACAAATCTTGGGAGGGCAAAGGACTAGCACTAAGTAGCTAATAATCCCACAGGAGTTAGAGAGCTGACCTATGGACGAGCAGCATCTAACACGGACCGTCCAAAGGCTGTTCCCTCAGAACGCCTATTCTCTAGGCGGTAATGGGCAATAAAGGTGTTTTGCGTGCTCCACGAGGCAGCCGCACAAATTTGCTCTAAGGGGATTAGCTTCCTTTCCGCATATGATGTAGAAACTGCCCTTGTAGAATGGGCAGATAAGAAAGATGGCGGTGGTAAGTCTTGGGACGTAAAAGCCAGCTTAATAGCGTCCTTAATCCATCTGCTCAAGGTGGGCTTGGAAACCTTGAGCCCTTTATTGTTCCCCGAATAAGAGATCAGCAGATTTTCTGATCTCCTGAACTCTTCCGTTCTATTCAAATAAATTCTAAGGACTCTTGGGATGTCCAAGGAAAGTAATCTCTCCTCCTCAGGAGAGTTAGAGGTAGGAGACAACACCAGCAGTGTTATCGTCTGGTTGGTGTTCGCAAACGAAGGAACCTTTGGTAAAAAGGTAGGCAGAAATCTTAACAGGACCTTGTCCTGCAGAAAACTTAAGTATGGTTCCGCTGCCCCCAGAGCCTGGAGCTCCCCAACCCTCTTGGCTGATGTTATGGCCAAGAGAAAGGTAACCTTGAGGGAAAGGTACTTTAAGTCTACCTGTTCCAAAGGCTCGAAGGGGGGGAGCACAACCCCCTTAGGACCACTGGCAGCTCCCACTCAGGGATTGGTCTCTGGATGCTGGGCCTAAGCCTCTGAGCACCCTTAAGGAACCTCTTAATTAGGGGGTCCTGAGAAATTGGCTTACCAAGGCATGCTGACAAGGCAGCGACGTGAGCTCTCAATGTAGATGGGCTTAGACCCTTGTCTAGACCATCTTGCAGGAATTGAAGAATCTCAGAGAGAGGAGGATCTGAGGAAACTACCTCTCTATCCGTGCACCATCGCATAAATATCTTGAATATGCGGGAATATTTCTGATTCGTAGAATCCGCTCTGGAGTGAGAGATTGTTCTCAGGACCTCCACCGAAATCCCTCTAGCTTCTAGAAGGGACCGGTCAGTCTCCAGGCTGTCAGACTGAGCCTCCTCAGATCTAGACAGGGACCTGTGTCCTGATACACAAGGTCCTGTATTAGGGGAAGTCTCCAATAATTGCCCTGACTCATCTGCATGAGCTGGGTGAACCAAGACCTCTTCGGCCAGAATGGGATGATGGCTATCACTGAGGTCTGGTCTTGCTTGATCTTCATCAATACCCTTGGTATCATGGAAATTGGAGGGAATACATAGGCCAGCCTGAACCTCCATGTTATGGACAGAGCATCTATCGCTACCGGATTGTCCTCCTTGTACAAGGAGCAGAATTTGCTTACTTTGGCGTTCAGACGGGTTGCCATCAAATCGATCTCTGGAGTCCCCCAGCGTTGGACTATCCTGGAGAAGATGTTGTCGTTCAGGGACCATTCTCCTGGTACCGGAAGGCCCCGACTTGCTCTCTGCCCAAGATAAAATCAATCCCACCTCCCTCAGAAGGGTCCGGGATCTCGTACCTCCCTGTCTGTTTAAATAAGCCACCACAGTCGTGTTGTCGGTCCGTACTCTCACGGCTTGACCCTGAATGAGAGGTGAGAAGTGATTAAGGGCTAACCTCACCGCCCTTAGCTCCCTCAGATTGGACGACAGGAGTCTCTCCTGAGGCTTCCAGGTATTCTGAACTGTATTGCGTCCCAGATGGGCTCCCCAGCCCAGAAGGGAGGCGTCCGTGGTCAGGATCACCCAAGTAGGTTGGGTTAGAGGCATTCCATCCACTAGGTTCTACCACCACCTGAGGGAGGAACGGACTTCTGCAGACAGGGAGTGGTTCCGATCTAGGTCTCTGGGTTTGCGATTCCAAACCGCTAAGACTTCCTCTTGTAGTGGCCAAAGATGCCACAAGGCCCAAGGTACTGCCTCTGCAGACGCTGACATGTGGCCTATCATCCTTATTAGAACCCGAATAGACACCCGCCTGGGGGGTAGGAGAAACTCTGCAGCCCTTATTACTTTGTCTCTCCTCTGAGGAGATAGATATAGGGTCATTAGTTGTGAATCTATCACAAACCCCAGAAACCGCCTTGTAGTAGAGGGGACCAGCTCTGATTTGTCCCAATTCACGAGCCACCCTAGGTTCTGCAGAGTGTGGAGAGCTTGTTGAAGCTGGACTTGTAAGATGCCTGCGGACGCGGCTTTTAAAAGCCAGTCGTCTAAATAAGGGACGACCTCTAAGCCGAGGAGCCTTAAGTGGGCGACCACAGGAGCCACAACCTTTGTGAAGGTGTGTGGAGCAGAGGAGATGCCAAAGGGCAACACAGCAAACTGGTAGTGCTTCACTACCTCCTTTATGCAGACAGCAACTCTGAGAAATTTCCTGTGGGCCGGACACATAGGAACATGAAGGTAAGCATCCTTCAGATCTATCGTCACCATCACGTCTGCCGGGTTCAGGATGTTGAGGACTGAGCGAATGGTTTCCATCCGGAAACGCTTCTTTCTGATAAACCGATTTAGGTAACGCAGATCGATAATCATGCGCCAGTCTCCTGACGGCTTTGGAACGAGAAAGATGGGAGAATACACTCCCTGACCGAGCTCTTGAGGAGGAACCTCCTCTAAGGCCCCTTTGACAATGTACTGGAGTACAGAGTCTTCCAGGATCAGTTGTCTGCTGGGTGTTAGACGTCCTGTGAGGATGAACCTCTCTTGAGGTTGGGAACTGAAATTGATCCTGTAACCGGTGCTGATGACCTGCAGCACCCAAGGATCTGGAATTATTTTCTCCCAAAAATTTCTGAACAAAAATAAACGACCTCCTACTGGAGGATTCAGGCAGGGAGATTCATGTGGGAGTGAGGGGGGTGGGGATGGGGAGGTGACGGGCTGCCGAGAGTCATTGCTCAGCCCTGCGGTTCCCGCGACCGCGACCTCTACCTCTCCTGTTAACTTCGGAACGTCTCTGGTTCCTCTCTCTTCCTTGGAATCTCCCCCCCCTGCCTCTCCCACGTCCTCGAAAGGATTGCTGAGCGAGTGATTTTCCCTTCTTGTCTGCTAGACTCTCCATGAGGCGGTCTAGCTCGGAGCCGAACAACCTGCCAGGCTCGTAAGGGAGGGAGCACAAATTAAATTTTGACATGTTGTCCGCTACCCAGGGCTTCAGCCATAAGGGCCGTCTGCTGGCAGCAGACAAAGCCATTGACTTGGCAGCAAGCCTTAGCTGCTGCTGAGACGCATCCGCCAAAAAATCAATGCCTAATAGAAGGGTCTTGAATTGATCCAGGATATCATCTCTGGCGATTCCCGAGTCTATGTCTGCCTGGATCTTCAGCGTACGGGCGCGAATGAACTCAGACACCTCGGTACCGGCTATGGCCACAGAGGCAGAGGCGGACGCCGCAGCATAGTTGCGCCTAAGCGAACATTCTGCGCGTCTATCCAGGGGATCCTTCAGGTTACTCCCGTCATCGGAAGGTACCAAAGTTCTTTTAGAAAGCTTGGCTATCGCCATATCCACCTTAGGCAGAGGGACCCAATCCAGGGAGTCCCCGTCCTGTAGGGGGAACATCAGCTTAAACCTCTTGGTTAAGACCGGTCCTTTTTCTGGATGCTTCCATTCGGTCGCCATTAGTTTTTTTAAGCGACTCGTCCACTTTGAAGGCCCTTGGCCCCCTAGCGGTGGAGTGTGGAGCTTCCCCATGCTCAACATCCTGGTCCCTTGACCTGATGGAGCGCAGTAATCTTTGTGTCTTCTCCGCCGGAAAAGAAAAGACCGACTCCTCTTCCTCAGAGGAAGAATTCTCGCCAAGCGAGATCACGTCTTCTGACATAGGAACAGGCCCAGGCGAGGCCTGCCTGGGTCTCTTGTTGGAGACCGCCCCCTTGATCTCCGCAACGGAGGTGTCCAAGAACTCCTTCATCCAGGAAAACATTTCAACAACCGTCGGCTCAGGATTGGCTGGCCTAGGGCGGCAGCTTGGACAACGATGAAACTCGTAGCTGTCAGGTAACGGGGTGCCACAACTGGAACAAGCCAGGTGCTTCTGCTTGTGGGTGACTTTTCCTAGAAAAGAAGTAGGCACTATTAAAGCTGGTTTCAACGCGCCCAGGGGGTCAAGCGCAGACGTCAATCTTACCTTGAGATGGTGACGTCATGACTCTAAGGATTCTGAACAACCTAGAACCTTCTGATCAGAGTAGGTACTCTCCCGGCCTTAGCACTGGATCAGCAAAAGTCAAGGTCAGCTGCACACAGGAACTGAGTGCAACACTGACCCTGCCAGCAGCCTGGCCTTATATAGCAGGAAGGGGAGGGCCAGGGGGAGGAGGAGCAACAGCTCTTCCCCCAAAAAACTCCAGGCTCCCCACTGAGGGACCCATTTATAAAAAACTAAGTTTTATTAACAACTTAATCGAATTCGCTCCCCCCCCCCCCTCCTCCACAAGCACCATCAGCTAATTCGCGCTAATTTTTTTTTTTGGCGGACCGGAAGTGACAATGACGCACTTCCGGTCTCGCGTCCGATACACCGGAGCTTAGAACCGATCTCAGGGCCGGCCGCAGATTACAGAGGAGGTAGGAGGGGAGCGCAGGAGCGGAGCGGAGAGGAGACAGGGGGGGAGGGAGCTCACAGCTCCGCTTACTGAGTACACCCTGTCTGAACTTACCGACTACCTGCAGCCAGACCGTCCCCATACTTACGCTCCCAGCCAGGCAGGGGACAGCCGTACTACGCCTGTAAAAGAAAATTGTAACATTAAGACGAAATAAAAGCAGAAATTCAGCAAATTTCTCCCCCAACTACTGAGGGAGAGACTCAGAATAGAGTCTAGCCTGTCAGACCAACACACAGGACAAAATAAAAGCAACTAGCCCTGTGTGAGGGCGGCCTATATAAGGAGGGGGGAGTTAATTAATTAATTAATTAATTACTAGAGATGCAGAATTTTATTCAGCAAAAATTCTGCCTGTCCTGACCAGCTTCACAGGGGCGAATACCCCCACTTGTGCTGCTGGTTAGGACGAAAGGGAAATGCCTATTCTTGCGGACAAGAATAGGACATGCTCTATCTTTTTTTCGGGGACCGCGGTCGGATCTACGGATGTGGACAGCACATTGTGTGCTGTCCGCATCTTTTGCGCCCCATTGAAATGAATGGGTCCGCACCCGTTCCGCAAAATTGCGGAACGGATGCGGAGCCAAAAATACGGTCGTGTGAATGTACCCTAACCCCACAGATTGTGTGGTCAAAATTGACAATGGCATCTGAGTGGTGAAAATGCAGGAGTGATGCTCTTCCATGCCTGTAACCTCTTCCCCTCGCTGAGATGGAGGAGACTATTACCTTGTAATGATAGGCCGGAGCCTGCTGGAGACTCCAATGCCTCTCACAGGTATATTCCAATACAGCCTGTAGGTGGCAGCACTACATTGGAATATACTGAATTCCATATTAAGTAATTAATCAATGGCAATCAAATCACTGCTTGTCATAGTCACCCAGGTTGACTTAAAAAAAGTAAAAAAAAATGTTTTAAATTAAAAAAATATAATAATATAAAAATAAAAAAAAATATATATATATATATATATATATATATATACATATATATATATATATATAAAGATTCCAATCACCCTCTTTCTCCAAAATTAAAATAGAAATAAATAAATAAACATTCATTATAGACAAGATCAGAGCTGAGATGACTTCTAGGTATGGAGGAAAGCTACCAATGTCCTCTTTTCCCCAGAGTCTACCTTCTCAAAGTTGCTTCAGGGACCCCCATATTCAATCATCTGGTAGCATCTTGCTGCTCTGTGAACAGGTAATATTTGAATGAAAGTACAGTGGGCACCCAAAATAAATTTTATTGGTGGGCCCTAAGCATCCCAGTCCGACGCTGCCTACGTGTGTAATGCCAAAGCCTGGCCTGAGGGTACTAGTAATGGAAGCAGGACACAGGGTTTGTGGGTACCATTTCTTTACCCCTAAACCAGTCAGTTATGAAACCAGGCTTCTCCAGTGTAGAATCATGCTTGAATATTGCTTACCAGTTTCTCAGACTCGGCCTGCCATGTCTCTCACATCTGTCACATCAACCTGCTCTCAGGCCTAGTTTACACGATCGTTTTTTTTTTTTTGCGAGTGTACGGGCCATTTTTTTGTGTTCCGTATACGGCACCATTCATTTCAATGGTTCTGCATTAAAAACGGAATGTGTTCCGTAAGCATTCCGTTTATGTATTTCCGTTTTTCCGTTCCGTTGAAAGATAGAACATGTCCTATTATGGCCCACAAATCACGTTCTGTGGCTTTATTCAAGTCAATCGGTCCCAAAAAAAAAATGGAACACATACGGAAATGCATCCATATGTCTTCCGTATCCGTTCTGTTTTTGCGGAACCATCTATTGAAAATGTTATGCCCAGCCCAATTTTTTCTATGTAATTACTGTATACTGTATATGCCATACTGAAAAACGGAACTCAAAAACAGAACAACGGATCCGTGAAAAACGGACCGCAAAAAACTATAAAAGCCATACGTTCATGTGAACTAGGCCTCAGACTGTTCTCCCTCAGCTTATTTTAACTGTGGCTGCTCACACAGCACAGGGGTCCATACTACTCTTGCTCTGCCAACCACTGACTAGGTGGGAAACCAAGGTTACTTTATACAAGTCCCCTGGACTCATCCCTGGTAGGTCTTATGGCCAATCCAGTGAGTCAAAGCAGCGGAAATTCCCTCCTTACAAATATGGCATGCTAGCCACCTATTTACAATGACGGCTGGCTCAACTGCCATTAGCAGATCCTTCACCTCTGCAACCCCATAAAATCATTGCAAACATAATAAAATAACACTCACATATTGTAACAATAAAACCAGAGGACTTTTCGCAACCTTACACGTGGTCTTCCCCAATTTTGGAAAATGTGCTGCCGTGTAATACCTGGACATGAAATATCTGGCGTGTCAAGGCTTCCTCTTCCAAAATAAGCTGTTTGCCGGGGGTTGCTGGTCTTCGTGGTGGCTGCATTCTGAAAAGCACTGAAAAGTCTCTGATGAAATAACTTCTTTTTAGAATAGTAAAAGAATAAATAATTGTGGTTAAATTGAGGCAAAACCTGTAAATACTTACATGCTGCTTTGTGAGACTATTTGCAGTAGGGCCACAGAAAAAAGTGCACGTGGTTTACTCTAATAAGGTTTTTTGTGTTTTTTTTATCCCACTTCATACTTTTCATTTCCTATCCCCTAGGGCCTCGATCAGACACCATTCAGGGGGAGGTATATGCTACATTACTGGCTGAGAATTCACGTCTAAGAGAAGAACTGGAGAAAGCTCGACTGACTACCACAGTAATACCACAGCATGTTCCTGTGAGTAGCAAATGGACAAAACCTAATAAAAGTACAAAAGTATTCTTTTTTATGAATTCTTTATCACTGAATGGACTGTTTAATCTGAGCAAGTCCAAGTCAAAGAAAAAAGTAATAGCAATGATAGAACTACTGAACCCTTTTCTCATTTAGGCCCCATTCACACGTCCGCAATTTCGTTCCGCATTTTGCAGAACAGAATTGCGGACCCATTAATTTCTATGAGGCCGCACAATGTGCTGCCTGGATACGGAATTGCAGATCCGCACTTCCGGGTCCGCAATTCTGTTCTCGAAAAAAAATAGAACATGTCCTATTCTTGTCCGCAATTGCAGACAAGAATAGGCATATTCTATTAGTGTCGGCGATGTGCGGTCTGCAAAACGCGGAACGCACATTGCCGGTGTCTGTGTTTTGCGGATCAGTGGATGTATGGCTTTTTTAGTGTTTTGCGGTCCGTTTTTACGGATCCGTTGTTCTGTTTTTTGTTTCCATTTCCTTTCCGTTTTTCCCGTATGCCATATACAGTATACAGTAATTACATAGAATAAATTGGGCTGGGCATAACATTTTCAATAGATTCAGCAAGAACGGAACGTATACGGAAGACATACGGATGCATTTCCGTATTTGTTCCGTTTTTTTTGGCGGACCCATTGACTTGAATGGAGCCAAGCACCGCGATTTGCAGACAAGAATAGGACATGTTCTATCTTTTCACGGTACGGAAATACTGAAACGGAATGCACATGGAGACACTTCAGTTTTTTGTTGCTGAACCATTGAAATGAATGGTTCAGTATAAGTACTGCATACTGAACTAAAAAATACGGCCAGTATAGTGAACCAAAATACTGTTGTGTGCATGCGCCCTAACAGAGATGAAAACCAATAGCTTTATTGTTTAACGTTGATCTCATCTGTGATCATACAATGCATGTCGGCTAATTTCAATCATTCAGAAACAAGTGATGCATAATGATAATTTTCTAGTTTAAATAAGCCTTAGGCCTCTTTCACACTACCGGTTTTTTTTTCCGTTTTGCGGTCCGTTTTTTGCGTTCCGTATACGGTCCGTATACGGAACCATTCATTTCAATGGTTCCGCGAAAAAAACGGAATGTGTTCCGTATGCATTCCGTTTCCGTATTTCCGTTCCGTTGAAAGATAGAACATGTCCTATTATTGCCCGCAAATCACGGTCCGTGGCTCTATTCAAGTCAATAGGTCCGCAAAAAAAACGGAACACATACGGAAATGCATCCGTATGTCTTCCGTTTCCGTTCCGTTTTTTCTGAACCATCTATTGAAAATGTTATGCCCATCCCAATTTTTTCTATGTAATTACTGTATACTGTATATGCCATACGGAAAAACGGAACGGAACAACGGAACGGAAACGGAACCACAACGGAAGCAAAAAAAACGGAACAACGTATCCGTGAAAAACGGACCGCAAAACACTGAAATGGACATACTGTAGTGTGAAAGAGGCCTTAAAGTGAACCTGTACCATTGAAGCTGTCTAATCTGCAGGCAGCATATTATAGAGCGTGAGGAACCATACAGATTGAGGCCGAATGCACACGGCCGTTGTTCGCGGCCGTGAGCGCTCCGTGGAACCGCGGCCTAGATTCCTGCTCAGTGCAGGAGCGCACGGCGTCATTGGTTGCTATGACGCCGTGCGCTCCCTGCTGCCGCCACAGTACAGTCATACACTGGTATGATCTATACCAGTGTATTACTGTACTGCCACTGAGCAGGAATCCAGGCCGCGGTTCCACGGACCGCTCACGGCCGTGAACAACGGCCGTGTGCATTCGGCCTGACATATAGTTTTGTGGTTTAAAGGGGTTGTCTAGTTTCCTATATTGAGGAGCTGTCCTTAATATCAGATCGGCAGGGGTCTAATTACCGGCACCCCTGTGAATCAGAAGGTTAAAGAGAACGCAGTGCTGCTGCATGCTCTGCATTCTCTTCATTGTTTCTCAATCAGTGTTGGCATGTGTAGTGCAGTGTAATTACAGCTCCTCTGTCCCATTCACTTGAATGGGACAGAGTGTAACTACAATTGCTCCTTTGCATTGAATTTAATGGAGGAGCTGTATTTACACCTGCTCGCCTCTGCGATGCCAACCTCAATAAGGTAAACAGTGAAGAGAAAGCGGCACTTGCAGGAGCACTGAGTTGAGTCTTCTCCTCAAACAGCTAATGGGTGCGAGGTGCCTGGAGTCGGACCGTCCGACATCAATATAAGATACCACACAACCCCTTTAATTTATATTTTACTTATTTAAATCTTAGTGGTGGGAGCGAATATTCGAATAGCGAATATTAATCACGAATATCGGCACTTTTTGCCACTCATCACTATTAAATCCCTGCGCTTTCTATGCTTAGGAGTCGAGTGGGCCATCTATCATTGATTGGCACCTATCTCTGTATGCAAAGTCATATACTAAGACTGCAAATCACTGATAGGACAATCCACTGGACTCCTAGGCATAGAAAGAGCATAGATTTAGATGAATAAGTGGCAAGTTATACAGAATCTGCAATGTGCCACCCCCCAGGGCTGATTGTGTCCCAGGATTTTAGGGAATGCCGAGTGGTGGTCTGGCCTCAATGGTTTGTGTGTCACGGTGCTCCTACCTGCATACAGTCGCCCCCCAGGGTTAGGCTCTGTAGCATTCACAGGAGCTGTAGCTGGTGGAATAAGCCAAGTCCAGACTTGATACAGTTCAACAGTTTTACTTGCATAAACTTGGTTCCAGATAATATTTGATCTTTCTCTGGCTCCAGCAGGTTTTAGGGAAAACTGGAAGGCAAACTTGGATACCTTGCTTTCTCTTTCTCTGCCGTACTAATCTCTGGCTTTGGTCTGGTATTTGGACTTTCTGGCAGTTCTGGTACCTTTGAGTGGAGTGCCTTTGGCCGTTGATCCCCTTTTAATACTCAGTCTGTAAACTGAAAGGGGTCAGGGTGCTCTATTAACTGCTTCCCCTGGAAGACTCCTGCTGCAGGAGGGGGGAGCTACCCTCACTGCGCCATGTTATCTCTTCCAACTCTCAACTCCACATTCCACTCACTATAGCTTCCTGCAACCCCCCTCTTCCCTTGGTAGAAAGCAGAACTTGCCCACTTCTGCCCAAAAGGGGAGAGAATGGAATGGTAAGTTCCATTCTATCTAAAGATCTCTCTGCCAGATGCACTGCCACCTGCTGGATAACCAGGCACAGTGCATGAAATACAATACATAAATTACACAGCAATATTATTAACCCCTTAAGGACCGGGCTCATTTTCACCTTAAGGACCAGGCCATTTTTTGCAAATCTGACCAGTGTCACTTTAAGTGCTGATAACTTTAAAACACTTTGACTTATCCAGGCCATTCTGAGATTGTTTTTTCGTCACATATTGTACTTCATGACACTGGTAAAATAAAGTCAAAAAAATGAATTTTTTTGCATAATAAAATACCTAATTTACCAAAATTTTTAAAAATTTGCAAATTTCAAAGTTTCAGTTTCTCTACTTCTGTAACACATAGTAATACCCCCAAAAATTGTGATGACTTAACATTCCCCATATGTCTACTTCATGTTTGAATTATTTTGGGAATGATATTTTATTTTTTGGGGATGTTACAAGGCTTAGAAGTTTAGAAGCAAATCTTGAAATTTTTCAGAAATTTACAAAAACCCAATTTTTAGGGACCACTACAGCTCTGAAGTCACTTTGCGAGGCTTACATAATAGAAACCGCCCAAAAATGACCCCATTCTATAAACTACACCCCTCAAGGTATTCAAAACTGATTTTACAAACTCCGTTAACCCTTTAGGTGTTGCACAAGAGTTATTGGCAAATGGGGATGAAATTTGAGAATTTCATTTTTTTGCCTAATTTTCCATTTTAACCAATTTTTTCCACTAACAAAGCAAGGGTTAACAGCCAAACAAGACTGTATCTTTATTGCCCTGACTCTGCTGTTTACAGAAACACCCAATATGTGTCTGTAAACTACTGTACGGCCACACAGCGGGGCGTAGAGTGAAAGGTGCGCCGTATGGTTTTTGGAAGCCAGATTTTGCTGGACAGTTTTTTTGACACCATGTCCCATTTGAAGCCCCCTGATGCACCCCTAGAGTAGAAACTACATAAAAGTGACCCCATCTAAGAAACTACACCCCTCAAGGTATTCAAAACTGATTTCACAAACTTCGTTAACCCTTTAGGTGTTGCACAAGAGTTATTGGCAGATGGGAATGAAATTTGAGAATTTCATTTTTTTGCCTAATTTTCCATTTTAACCCATTTTTTCCACTAACAAAGCAAGGGTTAACAGCCAAACAAGACTGTATCTTTATTGCCCTGACTCTGCTGTTCACAGAAACACCCAATATGTGTCTGTAAACTACTGTACGGCCACACAGCGGGGCGTAGAGTGAAAGGTGCGCCGTATGGTTTTTGGAAGCCAGATTTTGCTGGACAGTTTTTTTGACACCATGTCCCATTTGAAGCCCCCTGATGCACCCCTAGAGTAGAAACTCCATAAAAGTGACCCCATCTAAGAAACTACACCCCTCAAGGTATTCAAAACTGATTTTACAAACTTCGTTAACCCTTTAGGTGTTGCACAAGAGTTATTGGCAGATGGGAAAGAAATTTGAGAATTTCATTTTTTTGCCTAATTTTCCATTTTAACCAATTTTTTCCACTAACAAAGCAAGGGTTAACAGCCAAACAAGACTGTATCTTTATTGCCCTGACTCTGCCGTTTACAGAAACACCCCATATGTGGCCGTAAACTACTGTACGGCCACACAGCGGGGCGTAGAGTGAAAGGTGCGCCGTATGGTTTTTGGAAGCCAGATTTTGCTGGACAGTTTTTTTGACACCATGTCCCATTTGAAGCCCCCTGATGCACCCCTAGAGTAGAAACTCCATAAAAGTGACCCCATCTAAGAAACTACACCCCTCAAGGTATTCAAAACTGATTTTACAAACTTCGTTAACCCTTTAGGTGTTGCACAAGATTTAATGGAAAATAGAGATACAATTTCAAAATTTCACTTTTTTGGCAGATTTTCCATTTTTTATTTTTTTTTTCCAGTTACAAAGCAAGGGTTAACAGCCAATCAAAACTCATTATTTATGGCCCTGATTCTGCAGTTTACAGAAACACCCCATATGTGGTCGTAAACTGCTGTAAGGGCACACGGCAGGGCGCAGAAGGAAAGGAATGCCATACGGTTTTTGGAAGGCAGATTTTGCTGGACTGTTTTTTGACACCATGTCCCATTTAAAGCCCCCTGATGCACCCCTAGAGTAGAAACTCCAAAAAAGTGACCCCATTTTAGAAAGTACGGAATAGGGTGGCAGTATTGTTGGTACTAGTTTAGGGTACACATGATTTTTTATTGCTCTATATTACACTTTTTGTGAGGCAAGGTAACAAGAAATAGCTTTTTTGGCACGTGTTTTTTTTTTTGTTATTTACAACATTCATCTGACAGGTTAGATCATGTGGTAATTTTATAGAGCAGGTTGTCACGGACGCGGCGATACCTAATATGTATACAATTTTTTTTTATTTATGTAAGTTTTATACAATAACTTTTTTTTAAAACCAAAAAATTGTTTAGTGTCTCCATAGTCTAAGAGCCATAGTTTTTTCAGTTTTTAGGCGATTATCTTGAGTAGGGTCAAATTTTTTGCGGGATGAGATGACGGTTTGATTGGCCCTATTTTGGGGTGCATATGACTTTTTGATCGCTTGCTATTACACTTTTTGTGACGTAAGATGGCAAAAAATAGCTTTTTTTACACCGTTTTTTTTTTTTTTTTTTTACGGTGGTCATCTGAGGGGTTAGGTCATGTGATATTTTTATAGAGCCGGTCGATACGGACGTGGCGATACCTAATATGTATACTTTATTTTTATTTATGTAAGTTTTACACAATGATTTTATTTTTGAAACAAAAAAAAATCATGTTTTAGTGTTTCCATAGTCTAAGAGCCATAGTTTTTTCAGTTTTTGGGAGATTATCTTGAGTAGGGTCTCATTTTTTGCGGGATGAGATGACGGTTTGATTGGCACTATTTTGGGGTGCATATGACTTTTTGATCGCTTGCTATTACACTTTTTGTGATGTAAGATGGCAAAAAATTGCTTTTTTTACACCGTTTTTTTTTTTTTTTTTTTTACGGTGGTCATCTGAGGGGTTAGGTCATGTGATATTTTTATAGAGCCGGTCGATACGGACGTGGCGATACCTAATATGTATACTTTATTTTTATTTATGTAAGTTTTACACAATGATTTTATTTTTGAAACAAAAAAAAATCATGTTTTAGTGTTTCCATAGTCTAAGAGCCATAGTTTTTTTAGTTTTTGGGCGATTATCTTGAGTAGGGTCTCATTTTTTGCGGGATGAGATGACGGTTTGATTGGTACTATTTTGGCGTACATGCGACTTTTTTGATCACTTTTATTACCTTTTTTGGGAAGTAAGGTGGGCAAAATTTCAATTTTCTCATAGTTTTTATTTTTTTATTTTTATGGCGTTCACCGTGCGGGGAAAGTAACATGACCGTTTTATAGATCAGGTCGTTACGGACGCGGCGATACCTAATATGTGTAGTGTATTTTATTTTTTTTATTTTTATTCAGTGATAAATGTTTTTTTTTTTTATCTTAACTTTTTTCACTTTTTTTTTAATTTTTTTGACCCAGACCCACTTGGTTCTTGAAGATCCAGTGGGTCTGATGTCTGTATAATACAGTACAGAACCTATATAGGGTTCTGCACTGTATTTTACTTACACTGAACAGATCTATGCTTTCAGCACAGATCTGTTCAGCACCATGGACAGCAGGACGCCTGAGCAGGCGTCCTGTTGCCATGGGAACCTTCCCCGTCTGCCACAACTTCGCAGACGGGGAAGGGTAAGGACGGGGCTCTCGGGGGGATGCCTGGGGGCTCTCTCCCTCTCCCATCGCGGGGCTGCAAAGGCACAGCAGCCCCCCGATGGGAGAGGGAGGGAGCTCCCTGCACTGTTAACCTTTTCCATACAGCGGTCCGTACGGACCGCTGTATGGAAAGGGTTAAACGGCTGACATCGCATCAACGATGTCAGCCGTTTATACCAGGGTGCCAGCAATGTGCTGGCACCCTGGTATATCCACTAGAAACCAACGATTATTCAAGGGGAGGCGGGCGGGGGATCGCGATCCCGCCTGCCGCACCGCCCGCCTCCCGCAACGCCCCCACTGCCTGCGACACCCCCCCTGCACCACCCGCCGCCATCAAATCGTGCAGGGGTGCAGGGGGAAGGTGAAATCTTGATTTTAGGCACTCTGAAGTTTCTGATCCCCGCGATCAGAAACTGCAAAAAGCGCAGCAAACCGCAGGTCTGAATTGACCTGCGGTTTGCTGCGATCGCCGACACGGGGGGGTCAAATGACCCCCCCTGCGTTGTTACGGGATGCCGGCTGAATGATTTCAGCCGAAATCCCGTTCCGATTAACCCCCGCGGCGCCGGAATTCAGATTTTAAGTCAGGACGTACCGGTACGTCCTCGGTCCTTAAGGACTCGGGAAATAGGGCGTACCGGTACGTCCTCGGTCCTTAAGGGGTTAAGGCACAATATAAAAGGACCTGGAATCAAAAGTCATAGTGGTATCACACACAGCTTAGGCCTTACACACAGTAGCAGGTTGTAGGAATTGTAGTGCCCACTCTGGGATACTACAAATCTTTTCCCACAAAACTATTTATGAATCTGCTCAGCTCCTCCTGTTCTATAACCGGCAGATCAGATTCCTGTTCAATCCCTCTTTTAAGACTATAAGGGCTTTACGAACTCTGACCATGTACTAACATTTTGCTTGCAATTCTGTTTTGAAATTATTTTTTCACAAATACTCTATCTTCCTGCAGTAATAATTTCTTATATAGAAACTTACTTAAAGGGAACCTGTCACAGGGATTTTGTGTATAGAGCTGAGGATTGCTAGACATGGGTTGCTAGATCGCCGCTAGAACATCCGCAATACCCAGTCCCGATACCTGGCTCTCTGTGCTTTTGTGCTTTTATTGTGTAAAAAAAATCATTTGATACATATGCAAATTAACCTGAGATGAGTCCTGTCCCTGAGATGAGTCCAGTGTGAAGGAGCCCAGCACCGCCCCGCATCCTCGCAATCTCCTACTTGCTTCCCGACATCAGAAAGCTAGAGCACGATGCACGAGCTAGCGCATGCGCAGTTTATTCCCTGAGGCTGATGCCAGCACAGGGAAGAAACAAAACATTATGATGACACTGCGCATGCGCTAGCTCGCGCATCGCGAGATTACGGCGCTCTAGCTTTCTGACGTTGGGGAGCAAGGAGGAGATTCTGAGGATGTGGGCGGTGCTGGGCTCCTTCACGCTGGATTCATCTCAGGAACAGGACTTATCTCAAGTTAATTTGCATATGTATCTAATAGTTTTTTTTTACACAATAAAAGCACACAGAGCTATGGGGACTGGATATTGCGGATGTGCTAGCGGCGATCTAGCAACCCATGTCCTCAGCTCTATACACAAAATCCTGGTGACAGGTTCCCTTTAACATGATTGGTAATTTGCCATGGGATAGACAGTTGTTTGATGGTTATGTTAAATCTAAGTTTATACCTTTTTTTTTTTTTTTCCAGATAACGTTTTAGACCTGTTGTAATTTATGTACTTTGTATTATTTCCATATATATTTTTTCCATTATATCAAATGCGATATTTCTTTGAGGCAAATATTTTTTATTTCAGATACATGAAACATTTACTGATAGCGAGAAACTTTCCCTTCTCAGTAAGCTGGAAAAATCCCAAGCGAGAGTACAAAGCCTGGAGAGAGAGGTAACAGTACAGTAGAAACAATATGACATTTGTAAATGTACTGTAGTTGCTTCTGAGTCCTTGTGGGTTCTTACTGTTTATCTGTTCCTGGCAGCTGGAGGAGGCGGCTCGACGATGGGGCCGGGAGAAACAGCAGCTTCTAACTCAACTTTCTGAGGAGCAGATGGGATTCAGTCGGACCCATACTACAGTTCATCATCATTTTCCTACGGTAAGGACCATGCTCTGCTGATGATGGATAGATTATTATATGCTATATGGAGGTCATTTATTATACTGAAATACGCCTATGTGTATTTCAGGCGCAGAAAGCCTCTATCTGTGACTTCGCCCGCTCACGCCAAGTCTAAAATTGTGGGTGTGGCGCGGGTGGAGAAGGGGACACAGTCATCATTTTCTACGCCTATGTTAGGCTTTGAAAATGGTCTAAATGTAAGACAGCAAGGAAGCTGTCTTACATTTAGAGCTGGCACTGTGCCTCTGTATAACTTCGGGGGATTCTCCGCCAGCTATGCTACTTTATTAAGACCAACGTCTAAAACGCCGGTCTTAATAAATGTGCCCCTATGTCTTCAAGTTGTATGCAATATATAGTCAATTATTTTTCTGCTTTGTGTCAACTGCCTCATTTCAAGACAGTAGCATTCCTAAATATATGTTTCACATTGTTCCATCAATGTTTTTAGTTATCCGAAATCAAACATTTTCTTTAAAGAGGTTTCCAGTAAAAACTCAGATATGTTGTTGCATGAAAAAAACAATATCTTCAAGATTACCTTAAAGGTGTTGGTGCAGGAGTCTGTTAAAAAAAAGTCCTCAAAGCTGAGCATGTTGTACCTGGTGAAAAACTCATTTATTTTCTCTCCACCGCTCCATTTCAGCTTAATGGCTCCTTTCAGAGGTCTTCCAGTCCTCCTCTTGTAATCTTCTGAATGGACAATGTGACATGCACTGCTGCAGCCAGTCAATGGCCTCGTGGTGACATGTTAATTGGCTGCAGCAATACACATGACCCGATCTGTCTGGAAGTTTAGAGTATGAGAGGACCACTGAAGAGAGCAAGAATGGAGCTGTGGGAAACAGGTGAGTATGAGTGATTCAAGTACAACACGGTGCAAGGATCCCCAAAGCTGGACAACCCCTTTAAATCTGCCTAAGTTTACATATTTTTGTATATTATTATGAATTTCAGTGGGTAACCAGTCCAGATTCTGACACGCAATAAATCCCCTGACATTTCTCCATGACATGTCAGTGGATTTCCAAAAGTGGATAATCCCTTTAAGTAAAACAGACTGCCTCTAGTCAATCGCAAACCCTTTTGCTTTCCTGCTGTCTATTGAAAACTCATAAATATGGGTTTATCCCATTTTCCACATTTGCTGTTATAATGAAGCCTTCATCAGCTCTTCTTACTTTCATTGATAACATTTTTATCCCATATTTTCTATTAAATGCTTTTGCTTAGTGTTCGCTTTACTTTTTAAGGCATTTTGTGGACAAAGGCATTTTAACAATAGTGAAGGACTTGGAACTCGAAAGTCCGGGTATCCATTATTGTTTATTCGAGCACCTAAGTGCTCGGGTGCTCAAGTAGAACACCTCGGGATGCTCGGGTGCTCTCCCAAACACCCAAGCACAATGGAAGTCAATAGGAGAACCCGAGCATTAAATCAGGCACCCTCTGCTCTGAAGAGGGGAGGGTGTCTGGTTCACAGAAAAAGGTCAGAAATTGATGGAAACGCCACTGAAATGGTCCGGGAACAGTATGGGTAGGATGTCTGCTGGTGACCCTCAAAAACATTATGGGTGAGGGTCTAGTGATGACCCTCAAAAACATTATGGGCGAGGGCCTGCTGGTGACCCTCTAAAATATTATGGGTGAGGGCCTGCTGCTGAGCTGACCCTCTAAAACATTAGGAGCGAGGGCAGCCTAATAAGCATGTTGATATGATGGAGGAGGAGGACGAGAAAAGGGAGAGTGAACCATATACCCTTTTTAGTGGTGGAAGGGATGCATGGGAATACAGTGTATTCAATACACCATAAAAGCCACATTTAGAGTGCCTTTATGTTCAGCCGCTTTCCTCTGGTGGAGTAGAGTCAACCGGTCAGCATTTTCAGTTGACAGGCGGATGTGCTTATCAGTTATTATGCCCCCAGCAGCACTAAATAGACGCTCTGACAGAACGCTGGCAGCGGGGCAGGCCAGCACCTCCAAGGCATAGAGCGCCAGTTGTAAGGCACAGAGGGATCACTGAGGACGCTGACACGGTCTGCTATGTACTCCTTTACCATTTTCAAAATGTTTCCCTCCTTGTGACACTAGGCCACGCATCAGGTTGAGGGTGTTGGCGGGGTGTCATAAAACTGTCCCAGGCCTTGGAGAGTGTTGCCCTAACTCTGTTGAAACAGCTGTGTGTTCCCCTCGTCTCCCCACCTCGGTTGGCCAAGGAACTACGTACTCTGCAGCCAGCATACGTACCTTCTGGTATTGCACCCTTTTGCTCGTCATCTCCACCACAGGAATGAGAGATGAGAAGTTCTCTTTGTAGCGGTGGTCGAGAAGGGTGAACAACCAGTAATCGGTGTTGGCAAAAATGCGTACAGCGCACAGATAACGGGAAAGGCAGCCTAACATAAAGTCCGCTAAGACTTTGCTGTCCTCATCAGGAGGATGACTCTCAATTTCCTCATCCTCTTCCTCCTCTTCTACCCATCCATGCTGAACAGATGGAATAAAACTTCCATGGGTACTACCCTCTGTAGCGGAGGCAACCATCTCCTGCTCCTCCTCCTCATCATCCAATTCGCTCTAAGAAGATGAACTGAGGGTGGTCTGGCTATCACCCTGTGTACTGTCTTCCCCCATTTCCACCTCTTCCACATGCAAAGCGTCCACCTTAATTGTGAGCAGTGAGCGTTTGAGTAGACACAGAAGTGGGATGGTTACGCTGATAATATCGTTATTGCCGCTCACCATCTGTATTGATTCCTCAAAGTTGCGTAAAACCTCACAGAGGTCAGACATAAATGCCCACTCGTCGCTTGTGACGACCATGTTGCAACTGGTATTCCACTACTGCCCTCTGCTGCACACAAAGCCTGGCCAACATGTAGAACGTGGAGTTCCAGCGTGTGCTCACGTCTCACAACAGTCAGTGAGCTGGCAATTGCAAGCACTGCTGCAGCCACGCGGCGCACCTTCACCAGTAGCTCAGGCAAATTGGGGTAGGTTTTGAGAAACCGCTAAACCACTAGGTTAAACACGTGGGCTAGGCATGGTATGTGTGTGAGCTCCAAAACCGCCACCAAGTTACGGCCATTATCAGACACAACCATGCCTGGTTGTAGGTTGAGTGGTGGGAGCCACAGCTCAGTCTGGTCCCTTATCCCCTGCCACAGCTCTGCAGTGGTGTGCTGTTTGTCACCTAAGCAGATCAGTTAAAGCATGGCCTGTTGCCGCTTGGTGGTGAGGTTGCTATTGTTCACGCCCCTGCTCATTTTGGTACGGCACAGGTTGCAAATGACAATTCTTTTATCGTCAGAACTTTCCTAAAAAAAGTGCCAGACTGCGGAACACCTACACCTTGGCAAGAAGGTCGCTGCAAACGGGGTGCTCTGGAGAACAGTTGCGGGCCTGCTTAGTGTGGCCCACCTTCTCCCTTTTGCCACCCCACTGCCTCTTCCAGCCTGTTGTGGTGCTGCAGATCCCTCCCCCTCTGTACTGCTGTCCTTGCTTGGCTTGCCACCTTCCCAGGTTGGGTCAGTGACTTCATCATCCGCCACCTCCTCTTCCACTTCCTCACTCTGGTTATCCTCCTGACTTGTTGACCTAACAACAACCTCAGTTATTGACAACTGTGTCTCATCCTCATCATCAACCTCTTGAGACACTAATTGTGGTTGACTTATTGGTAACTGTGTCTCATCATCATCATCCACCTCGTGAAACACTAATTGCCATTCCCCACCGTCATCTTCTTGTGACTGTGGATGCTCAAGAGTTTGGAAATCAGGACACAATATCTCCTCATGTCCCTCTTCAAGCGGGCTTGTCGAGAGGCCCAAATCAAGCTCTCCCTGACTAAGGCCTCTTGCACACGAACGTTTTTTTTTCTGTTTACGTTCCATATACAGAACTATTCATTTCAATGGATCCGCCCAAAAAAACGGAAGGTACTACGTAGGCCTTCCATTTCCGTATTTCCGTTCAAAGATAGAACACGTCCTATTATTGTCCGCCTAACAGACAAGGATAGTACTGTTCTATCAGTGGCCAGCTGTTCCGTTCCGGACCGCAAAATACTGAAAAAGCCATACGGTCGTGCGCAAGAGGCCTAAGACTGAGCCGAACACTTGTCATCGGGTGCTATATAGCACCCGATGACGCGTTTCGGCCAACATGGCTTCGGCATTACAGTGAATGGCAGTACTTATCTGCATGTTTATTGGCTGCATAGCCAACAACAAACGTGCGGGGAGGAGACTCGAGCATCGCGCACGAGCACACGCTGTGTTCGGTTGAACACCGCAATGTGCCGAGCATAGCGATGCTCAAGCCGAACTGGTGTTCGGCCGAGCATGCTCGCCCAACACTAGTATCCATGTTTTGCGGACTGCAAAATGGATACAGTCATGTGCATGAGGCCTAAGGGTATCCATGCACGGCATATTTATTGCAGGGATTTATGTGACTCTCCTTTTTAACTGAATAGGGCCTGCAAAAATCCATGCACATACTGCAGAAACAACCCAGTTTAAATGTATGACACGGCAATAAATGCACGCGGTGTGTGAACTAGGGTGGCCACTGGCTTCACCCAAGAAGGCTGGACCTCACCAGCCACGCCTACCTCGAGGGTGCCACGTCCCCACATCCATGAAGCCACGCCCCCATATCCGCCCACGAAAAAAACTGGGGGAGGAGAGGAAAGAAGAGAGGTGAGCTGGGGGCTGCCGGGGTGCTTCTCTTCCCCTCAGTCAGCCACAGGGAGCCATGTCTGCATCTCTAGTGACTGACTAGGGGTGAAATAAGCCTCAGTCAGTTGCTGCAGCTCGCGCTCACACAGCGCAATGCTGCTGTCTGAGCGTGAGCTACTGAAAGGGTGGACATCCCTGTGTCCGTCCAGGTTCTGCGCCGGACGGAGGACAGGGAGCCTGAAAACCAGACTGTCCGGCCTAAAACTGGACGTCTGGCCACCCTAGTGTGAACATACCCTAAAGATGTCCATACTCATTAAATTATTGTCAGCCAAAGGTTTTTATTTTGGTGGGATGGACAACTGTGTTATTCTTAAAGGGTTTGTAGAGTGCCATAATATTGAAGGCCTATCCTCAGGGCAGGTCATTAATATCAGATCGGTGGAGGTCTGATTTCGAGCACCCCTGCCAAATAGCTGTTTGAAGTGGTTGTGCTGCTTGTACGAGCTCTGCATCCTCTTCGGTATTTACCTGCTTGGCCCGATGTAGCAATCGATTGCTGGGAAGGAGGCATTCCTTCCCGACAATCGCTTTCTCATCAGTAAAGGAGGCGCTGCATTCACATGCAGCGATCTCCTCCAAAGTATTTGAAGGAGCGATGCTAACGTCACAGAATCTTTGTTTGCCAGCAGCAGAGTACTGTTTAGACGGCACGAACTACTGCCCATAAACCATGATTTTGGTGACCACATGAAAGATTAAATTACCGGATGAACTAGCGTTTTGCTTTTTCATCGTGTAATTGGCGGCATCTTTACACAGGCATATTATCGATAACTAGCAACTGTACATACTCTAGGTAGCTATAATCTTCCAGAATGTCAGACGGTGTAAAGAGACCATTACTACAATCTGCCCATCAAGAACACATGCATGCTTTGCTGAGCAGGTGTATTGGGGAAAGGGGAACGTGAGGAGGGATAGCCAGCTAATGGTTCTAGCAAGATGGCTCCTTTCCTTTTCTTGGAGAAACCTCTTTGCATGTAATGCAGTAAGAAATAATAACAGTAATTTTGCCTATTATGATTAATCTTCATGGAGAAAATAATGAATTATAGTCATTTGTTACATACCAATTTAATGTCTTTATATTGTTCATTACTCATGATATGCTATCCTCCATGTTACGGTGACCTACCCATTTTTCTTATATTTTTTAATGAATTATGACCCTGGTGACTCTGGAGCGCCTAATCATTCAACCATTATTCACAGTCTGGACCATTGTCAAGCTTTAATATAGAATGATACCTCTGGTACTCTAGACGGTTGTTACTGCTTAATCATATTTATGTCATTTGTGTAGTACTGTTCACTAAAAATGTATCTCTTAAAAAAAACATACACCCTTTCACTTACTTCAAGCTTCTTGTCTTTGCAGAAAGAACCAGAGCTGCCTACAAGGAGACCCACCAAGCTAGATCCTTTAATGTAACAGTATCTACATTGAAGGACTGTTAATATTATTTTCCAATGGGATTACTATGTAATCTTGTCTTGTGTACCAATGGAAATCATTATACATGGTTCAATGGCTCCAGCCACAGAGGTCACAGTGAAGAGTTTGTCACTATGTTTGGACACTGGAAAGAAGGGGGACTGCAAGAGACGGAATTACTGTAGACTGCACATAAGTATCACACATTTATTACCAAATTATTTTAATTAGTGCTAATATAAGTAATCCTTACGCCTCTTTCACACATCAGTAATTCACAGACGTGTGCTGTCCATGGTCATCCCTGACAACACACGTACCTATTGACTTTAATATGTGTATGTACACATAAGTGGTTTTTCACGGACCATGAATCCATAGTGACACCACGGATGCATGCCCTAATTTGTTCGTGATTACAGATCCCTCATGCACATTATAGTCTATGGGTCCATGAAAACTACAGACACAACACGGATGCCACAGAAAAAACTAGTACTGTCGACAGGACTATTTTTTCCATCATGCACAACGGAACCAAACGGAGCCATTATTTGTCCCCATAGACATGTATTAGGACAGAGCAAAACGGAATGCTTCTTAAAGACTTCTTCTTTGCATTCCATTATTTTCTGTTATAACTCTGTTATAACAGAACCCTATAACGGAATTTCATAACGCGAACCCGCCCTAAACAACACTCTGCAGCCCAGAAACAATGAGTCTGCATGAGGGCGAGTGATGGAAATAGCCATCTCACAGCCTCATACACTGGAGGCGATTGCTGCATCGAAATATAGCTCCTCACCATCACTGACGAGCAGTGAATTGTCAGGATGGAACACTTAGTTCCTGATAATTGTAAATGCGCCTTAAAAGGGTTTTCTGAGATTTTAATACTGATAAACTATCCTCAGGATAGGTCATATATGTTAAAGTCTCGGAAAACCCTTTTAAGTATCTTTTCTGCTTAGAGTTGTAATACTGATACTGTACCTTGAGGCAATGGGCCCCATTATAAATGTGCCTTATTAATAGAAAATAATCTTTTGACAGAATACATTTTGTAATCTAATTTTATAAAAGTTTAGTAAATTACATCACAAATAAAAACAGTTAACAAGGAACAAAGAGTCTTGTGAATTTCATTTAATTGGAATTAGAACACAAAAATAGAGGATAACCCATTTTCATCAACTTACTACTTCTACCTACGGCAAAAGGGTTGTGGTGATCTTAAAAGCATGTGGCACCATTTTCTGGTCTGTACAAATCACTTTATTGCAGATACCTGCTTATCTGCCATTCTTCCATTATGGAAGTGGTCATTAGCATGTGGGAGGAACATGAATCTTAGAACTGCAATGGCTGGCCTCACCTTCCAGCACTGCACTGTGTCCTGACACATACAGCATCAGGACGTAGTGCACGTAGACTCGCACTATGACCTGACGCTGTGCACTGTCAGGTCACAGTACGGCGTGGCGGGAAGAAGACTAGGGAGGGTAAGTGAATCTGCCAAAAGGCAGCGCTGTCCGGAGCTCTTATCTGAGGTCTGATTGGGGCTGATCTGAGGCTAATGGAGGGTGGGGATGGTCTGATCTGAGGCTGGGAAGGGTCTGGTGGGGTCTGATCTGAGGCTGGGGTCTGATAGGGGTCTGATCTGAGGCGGGGGGGCTATTGGGAGTCCGACACGAGGCTGGGAGGTCTATTGGGGGTCTGATCTGAGGCTGGATGTCTGATAGGGGTCTAATCTGAGACTGGGGGGCTATTGGGGGCCTGATCTGAGGCTGGGGGGTCTGATCGGGACTGATCTGAGGCTGAGGAGGGTCTGGTGAAGGCTGATCTGAGGCTGGGGAGGGTCTAATAAGGGTCTAAACTAAGGCTGGGGGGTCTGATGGGTGCTGATCTGAGGCTAGGGGGTCTGATGGGTGCTGATCTGTGGCTGGAGGGCTCTGATGGGGGCTGATCAGAGGCTAGGGATGGTCTAATTGGGTTTGATCTGAGGCTGGGAGGTCTGATGGGGCTGTGATCTGAGGCTGGGGGTCTCATCTAAGGCTGGGGAGGGTCTGATGGGGGGTCTGATCTAAGGCTGGGGAGGCTCTGATGAGGGTTTGATCTGGGTCTGGTCTGAGGCTGGGGGTCTGATCTGAGGCTGATGTAGGCTGGGGGGGTCTGATAGGAGGGTGATGGAGGTGGGGGGCAGATCTGAGGCTGAGAAAGGGACAAAGGCAGGGACAGTTGTGAAGAAAGAGGCAGGGACAGTGGCAGAGCGAAAGCTGGGTAAACCCCTCTGGGATGAGCTTGGCTGCCATTAATGCCAAAAAAAAAACTAAATATGTAACATTCTGAACTTAAAAATTAGACTGCTATGTGTGGTCAAAATGGTAATATGTACTATATGTAATATATATAGTGCAGGCACCATTTTGTGCTGCAAAAATACAACGCTCTAGATTTTTGTAAATTGAAGCACAATTTCTGTAACTTACCCCTAAGTTAATTATATGTTGGACCAAATATAGCCATCAAATTTTTAAGTTGAGAATTGTGTATGGCCCGCGAACGATGTTACAAATATCCAAAAGGCGCTTTGGCAGCAAAAAGGTTCCCCAACCCTGGCATAGCTAAAGGCTCATGGGCCCTGGTGAAAGAGTTCAGCTTGGGCCCACCTTCCCTCTTGCATCCAGTGACGTGTCCTCTGATGTAGGTGTTCTCTTTCCTCATCTTCTCCATTGAGACCAGACCGCCATCATGATTTCTTTCAGCCATCTCTTGTCTCTGCAGAATTTCACAAACAGACAGGGGTGCACCTAGCCTTTCTTCTGCTTGAGGCTAAAACTGAAACACCCAGATCAGGCAGCTTGATAATGATGACATCGGCCTCTGATAGGTGAGGAGCCTTGAAACCACGTGCGTGCCACTGGGGGATGCAGCGGTTGCTGGGGCAGGTTGGAGCCACGGTTGTAACAGGCCACTTTATGGTGACACTGCATATGTTGAGAGTGACGTGGGAGTTGGTGTTGCAAATGGTCAGACCTGACCTAGAGACTGTTGAGGAGGACATCAGTGACGTGCAGACAGTACTCGATGATGATGATGATGTAGCTGATCGCACTTGGGAGCTGGGTGACGAAGGGGCTTTATCATCATTGGGAGAAGAGGGTGGCAGCTTGCCTGTAAGCCAGCAAGTTGCTAGCGTTGCCAGGTCTTATCAGGGGAGAAGCAGTGGGAGGTCAGGAGTGAAACATTCCCGGGGTAGACCACCCGCTTCGCAGGAGCCTACCTGCCCGGGAAGTAGTGGTGCACAGGTTCACGGAGGCATCGGTGGAACCAGTCAGTCAGTGCGGAGTGTTGAGGGTAAAATCACCTACTCAGCGATGTGACTTTTTTTGTTAAGCTCCTGGAGGAGATGAACCTGGCCATATGTAGAATGTGTGGGCAGAAGGTGAAGCGTGGCCAGGGTGCCAATGTTGGCACCACGGCCCAGCGTCAACATATGCAGTGTCACCATAAAGTGACACTGCATAAAGCTCCAATGTGGTGGTCCAACCTGCCGCAGCAACCGCTGCATCCCCCAGTGGCACGCACATGGTTTGAAGGCTCCACCACCTCAGGCGAAGTTAGCTGTCTGTCCTTCCCATCATCTGGTAACTGGAAAAAAAAAAATTCGGATCACTGTAGGCACTGCCAGGATATGGATTAAAGGAACATCATGAGCGATGCAGTAGATTCACGATAATCTTTATTCACAGAGTTGTCAGCCAGTTTCTGGGATGGAGCGTCCCCTTTGTCAGGACAGTAAACCATCATGCGCTGATCCTGATGCTCCTGGCCCTCCTCCTCGTCACTCAGTCAGCAATCAATCACTGAAGTGATTGCCAAGAGGCAACAGTATGCGTGCCCTCATCCAACAGCATAGAAGCTGAATGTGCTCCTGGCCAAGTTGCTGGTGCTGCAGTCCGTCCTTTTCCAAGTGGCGGACTCTGCACCTTTCAGAGAACTGATGGCTTGTGCCGAGCCATGGCGGAGAGTCCCAAACCGTCATTTCTTTGCCAAAAAGGCAGTACCAGCCCTGCACACACATGTAGAACAGAAGGTGGGCCAGTCCTTGAGCCTGTCGGTGTCAGCCAATGTGCAATTCAGCGCCGACGTGTGGAGCTATAACTATGGGCAGGGACAATACATGTCCTTTATGGCCCACTGGGTGAATGTGGTTCCTGCATAGCCACACCAGCAACTTGGCCAGGTGACGCCGCTTCCGCCTCCACGTTACCACACCGTTGGTCCTGCGACAATGGCTGCCTCTGCCTCCTGATCCTCCACCGTGTCCTCAGGCTCCACTGCAGCGACAATTCACAGTGCCCCTCCAGCATACCATATGTGCAGGGCACAGCAGTGTCTTGCTGTTCTGCACCTTGTTTCCCTGGGAGAACGGAGTAACACAGGGGAAGAACTGCTCCGCGTCCTTCGTCAAGAAATCAAATCTTGGCTTTCTCCGTGACAACTCAAAATCGGAACCATGATGACCGACAACGGTAAGAACATTGTGTCAGCATTGTGTCAAGGAGGACTGAGTAATGCGCCCTGCATGGTACACGTGTTCAATCTGGTAGTCAAGCGGCTCCTGAAGTCTTCCACCCATCTGCAAAACATCCTAAAAATGGCCAGGAAACTTTTCATGCACTTCAGCCACTCGTACACCGCAAATCACACCCTCCTTGAGCTGCAGCGGAAGAACGGCATCCCCCAACATAGGCTGATGTGTGACGTTTACACCTGTTGGAAGGCCACCGTCCATATGTTAGACTGACTATACGAACAGAGAGAGGCCATAAACGATTTCCTGATGATCTTCTAAGCGGACAGGAGTACTTCCCTGTGTAACTTCGATGTCAGCCAGTGGCAGCTCATGCGTTACACCTGCAGTCTGCTCAGGCCCTTTGAGGATGCCGCATTATTTTTCAGTCGCTAGGACTATGGGATGAACAACGTCATTCCACTGCTTCATGTCCTGGAACAGATGCAGGTAAATATGGCTGGTCAGGGGACTGGAGATGTGGCGCCTAGATCTCACGGCCACATGAGCCCTGTGGGGGCTGAACTGGAGGAGGACATTGGAGCACAAGCAATGTGTAGCGAAACAGGAGGTTTTTCTACACAGGCGACAGGAGAGGAGGAGCAGGAGCAGCCAGAGGAGCTACAGGGCGATGAGGCAGAGGACCCAGACACACCGTGGCAGTATGCAGTGGAGATGGAGACAGGGAGTCCCTCCAAGTCACTGGCACAAATGGCCTGATGCATGCTCACCTGCTTGCGTAGTGACAGCCTGAATTGTCATCATTCGGCAGAGGGATGAATTCTGGCTCTCAATCTTGTTGGACGCTTGCTACTGGTCCAAAATGGGGGCCTTTTCACACCCGCGGAGAGGATGGACAAACTGAACTACTATAAAAACATCCTATGTAGTCAGTTGTCCGCTGCCTATCTGTGCCATCGTCCATCATCTCGCAGGTCCGACCGGGGGGGCCCTCTGTGCTCCCGTTCCACTGCCATGGTTGCTGTAGAGGGGTGGGTGGCAGGAGCAGTACCAGCTCTATCAGCAGCAACCTGACTCTAGAGTCGCTGATGAGCAGCTTTCTTGACCCACATAGTGAAGAAAGTACTCACCAGCAGCAGCAGCTAGACCTAGAGCAGGACCTGAACCAGTAGGTGGTGGCATACTTGGACAGCACCCTGCCTCCCGCTGCTGCCACCTCAGCAATCTCTCGTCGTCGTGCCACTCTGTGGCCTCCTTATGCTGCTGCCACCTCCGCAATCTCTCATCATTATCGTGCCACTCTGTGGCCTCCTCATGCTGCTGCCACCTCACCACTATGTCATAGGGACTCTATTTTTCCTTTTTGGCTTGGCTGATATCATCTTTTATTTGACCCATTTTCTGATCTGTCAGAAGTAAAAATTAGACACACAACGGATTCTCTCTGCGTAGCAGCTGTAAGGCCTGTATGGTCCCATCAGAATTAGCTTGTGATTTGGTAGCCAAAAGCAGGAGTGGGTACAAAACACAGAGATGCAAATATTCCATTCACGTGTCATCTCTGTTTTGGATCCACTCCAGTTTTTTTTGGCATTAGCAATACTGATGGATTACTGACCAAATGCTGACCGAGTAAAGGCAAATGCTCAACAGACAGGATCCATTTTTTGGGGGGGTTATTGTTCTGACGGATCAGAGGAAGGGCAAAATAATTAGTGCTGTTAACACAAACTTACTGCTGACACCCACTCCACTCTGTCGGGGGGCTCTACATGTATAAGCGTTTAATAGAACACTTTCTTTAGATATCTATGTGGAATCAGCTCACGATGGCGTAAAAGGAGTGCGCTTCTTCTTGATGCTAAAATTGACCCGTAAGGCTGAGTTCATACTTGAGTTATATGGTCAGTTTTGGCCTTGTGACTGCCCAAATAAGGGAAATGTGCAGTGATTCTAAGAGCGATGCTTGTCACCTGCATGTCATACAGACTCACAGTATTATTTCACTACCAAAGCAGACTTCCTAAGCGTGTTACTGCAAGACACAATGTTCTACACCACTATAGAGGCTCTCGGCAGCCAGGAAAAAGCAGTTTTTGAAGTAATTCGCCAAAATATTCGGATCAAACTGAATTTTTCCAGAAAAATTCGGCGAACTGACGAATCATTTTTTTTTTAAATTGGCTCATCTCTAGTCACAATGTATGGTCAGCAGATTATGGTATCCAGGATTCCATTATGATGCCACAATGTATGATCAGTAGATAATAGTATCTAGGATTCCGCTTATGGTCAGTAGATAGCAGATGATAGTATCCAGGATTGCATTATGATGTCACAATGTATGGTCAGCAGATAATAGTATCCAGGATTCCATTATGATGTCACAATGTATGGTCAGCAGATAATTGTATCTATGATTCCATTATAATGTCACAATGTATGGTCAGCAGATGATAGTATCCAAGTTTCCATTATGATGTCACAATGTATGGTTAGCAAATGATAGTATCTAGGATTCCGTTATGATGTCACAATGTATGGTCAACAGATGATAGTTTACAGGATTCCATTATGATGTAATAATGTACAGTCAACAGATGATAGTATCCAGGATTCCATTATGATGTAAAAATGTATGGTCAGCAAATGATAGTGTCCAGGATTCCATTATCAGGTTCCAATTTGTCAGCAGATAATAATATCCAGAATACCATTATGATATCACAATTTATGGTCAGCAGATGATAGTATCCAGGATTCCATTATGATGTCATGTATCCAGGATTCCATTCTGATGGAATCCAGTATTTCATTATGATGTCACAATGTATTTTCAGCAGAGGATAGTATCCAGGATTCCATTATGATGGCACAATGTATGGTCAGCAGATGATAGTATCCAAGATTCCATTGTGATGTCATGTATCCAAGATTCCATTATGATATTACAATGTATGGTCAGCAGAGGATAGTAACCAGGATTCCATTATGATGGCACAATGTATGGTCAGCAGAGGATAGTATCCAAGATTCCATTGTGATGTCATGTATCCAAGATTCCATTATGATATTACAATGTATGGTCAGCAGAGGATAGTAACCAGGATTCCATTATGATGGCACAATGTATGGTCAGCAGATGATAGTATCCAAGATTCTATTGTGATGTCATGTATCCAAGATTCCATTATGATTAGGGATGAGCGAACTCGAACTGTATAGTTCGGGTTCGTACCGAATTTTGGGGTGTCCGTGACACGGACCCGAACCCGGACATTTTCGTAAAAGTCCGGGTTCGGGTTCGGTGTTCGTCGCTTTCTTCGCGCTTTTGTGACGCTTTCTTGGCGCTTTTTGAAAGGCTGCAAAGCAGCCAATCAACAAGCGTCATACTACTTGCCCCAAGAGGCCATCACAGCCATGCCTACTATTGGCATGGCTGTGATTGGCCAGAGCACCATGTGACCCAGCCTCTATTTAAGCTGGAGTCACATAGCGCCGCCCGTCACTCTGCTCTGATTAGCGTAGGGAGAGGTTGCGGCTGCGACAGTAGGGCGAGATTAGGCAGATTAACTCCTCCAAAGGACTTGATTAACTGATCGATCTGCAGCTGTGGATCATTGAGCTGCTGATCCTCAATTGCTCACTGTTTTTAGGCTGCACAGACCGTTTGTCAGTCTCATTTTTCTGGGGTGATCGGCGGCCATTTTGTGTCTTGTGGTGCGCCAGCACAAGCTGCGACCAAGTGCATTTAACCCTCAATGGTGTGGTTGTTTTTTGGCTAAAGCCTACATCAGGGTGAAGCTGTCACACCAAGTGCATTTAACCAGCAATAGTCTGTTCATTTTTTGGCCATATACAAAATCAGGGGCAAGCTGCGCCTGTCACCAAGTGCATTTAACCCTCAATGGTGTGGTTGTTTTTTGGCTAAAGCCTACATCAGGGTGAAGCTGTCACACCAAGTGCATTTAACCAGCAATAGTCTGTTCATTTTTTGGCCATATACAAAATCAGGGGCAAGCTGCGCCTGTCACCAAGTGCATTTAACCCTCAATGGTGTGGTTGTTTTTTGGCTAAAGCCTACATCAGGGTGAAGCTGTCACACCAAGTGCATTTAACCAGCAATAGTCTGTTCATTTTTTGGCCATATACAAAATCAGGGGCAAGCTGCGCCTGTCACCAAGTGCATTTAACCCTCAATGGTGTGGTTGTTTTTTGGCTAAAGCCTACATCAGGGTGAAGCTGTCACACCAAGTGCATTTAACCAGCAATAGTCTGTTCATTTTTTGGCCATATCCCAGTCTAATTCTGTCACTAAATCCATACCGGTCACCCAGCGCCTAAATACTAGGCCTCAAATTTATATCCAGCTAAATCTGTCCCTAGTGCTGTAGCTGGGCGAGTTATTTAGTGTCCGTTCAAGCACATTTCTTGTTCTGGGTTGAAATACAATTCCCAATTTAGCAATTTCATAATTTAGTGGTTCCTGCTATATCAGAGCTCTTTGAAATCTATCCCAAAAAGGGTATATAATATTGAAGGTGCACATAGGGTCATTCAGAGTAACTTCACACACACCCGCTACTGTGTATTTCCAAGTCTAATTCTGTCACTAAATCCATACCGGTGACCCAGCGCCTAAATACTAGGCCTCAAATTTAATTCCCTCTAAATCTCTCGTTACCCACCGCTGTACTGTTGTTGCTGGGCAAGATATTTAGTGTCCGTCAAAGCACATTTTTTGTTCTGGGTTGAAGTACAATTCCCAATTTAGCAATTTCATAATTTAGTGGTTTCTGCTATATCAGAGCTATTTGAAATCTATCCCAAAAAGGGTATATAATATTGAAGGTGCACATAGGGTCATTCAGAATAACTTCACACACACCCGCTACTGTGTATTTCCAAGTCTAATTCTGTCACTAAACCCATACCTGTCACCCAGCGCCTAAATACTAGGCCTCAAATTTAAATCCCTCTAAATCTCTCGTTACCGTTGTCCTGTTGTAGCTGGGAAAGTTATTTAGTGCCCGTCAAAGCACATTTTTTGTTCTGGGTTGAAGTACAATTCCCAATTTAGCAATTTCATAATTTAGTGGTTCCTGCTATATCAGAGCTATTTGAAATCTATCCCAAAAAGGGTATATAATATTGAAGGTGCACATAGGGTCATTCAGAATAACTTCACACACACCCGCTACTGTGTATTTCCAAGTCTAATTCTGTCACTAAATCCATACCGGTGACCCAGCGCCTAAATACTAGGCCTCAAATTTAATTCCCTCTAAATCTCTCGTTACCCACCGCTGTACTGTTGTTGCTGGGCAAGATATTTAGTGTCCGTCAAAGCACATTTTTTGTTCTGGGTTGAAGTACAATTCCCAATTTAGCAATTTCATAATTTAGTGGTTTCTGCTATATCAGAGCTATTTGAAATCTATCCCTAAAAGGGTATATAATATTGAAGGTGCACATAGGGTCATTCAGAATAACTTCACACACACCCGCTACTGTGTATTTCCAAGTCTAATTCTGTCACTAAACCCATACCTGTCACCCAGCGCCTAAATACTAGGCCTCAAATTTATATCCAGCTAAATCTGTCCCTAGTGCTGTAGCTGGGCGAGTTATTTAGTGTCCGTTCAAGCACATTTCTTGTTCTGGGTTGAAATACAATTCCCAATTTAGCAATTTCATAATTTAGTGGTTCCTGCTATATCAGAGCTCTTTGAAATCTATCCCAAAAAGGGTATATAATATTGAAGGTGCACATAGGGTCATTCAGAGTAACTTCACACACACCCGCTACTGTGTATTTCCAAGTCTAATTCTGTCACTAAATCCATACCGGTGACCCAGCGCCTAAATACTAGGCCTCAAATTTAATTCCCTCTAAATCTCTCGTTACCCACCGCTGTACTGTTGTTGCTGGGCAAGATATTTAGTGTCCGTCAAAGCACATTTTTTGTTCTGGGTTGAAGTACAATTCCCAATTTAGCAATTTCATAATTTAGTGGTTTCTGCTATATCAGAGCTATTTGAAATCTATCCCAAAAAGGGTATATAATATTGAAGGTGCACATAGGGTCATTCAGAATAACTTCACACACACCCGCTACTGTGTATTTCCAAGTCTAATTCTGTCACTAAACCCATACCTGTCACCCAGCGCCTAAATACTAGGCCTCAAATTTAAATCCCTCTAAATCTCTCGTTACCGTTGTCCTGTTGTAGCTGGGAAAGTTATTTAGTGCCCGTCAAAGCACATTTTTTGTTCTGGGTTGAAGTACAATTCCCAATTTAGCAATTTCATAATTTAGTGGTTCCTGCTATATCAGAGCTATTTGAAATCTATCCCAAAAAGGGTATATAATATTGAAGGTGCACATAGGGTCATTCAGAATAACTTCACACACACCCGCTACTGTGTATTTCCAAGTCTAATTCTGTCACTAAATCCATACCGGTGACCCAGCGCCTAAATACTAGGCCTCAAATTTAATTCCCTCTAAATCTCTCGTTACCCACCGCTGTACTGTTGTTGCTGGGCAAGATATTTAGTGTCCGTCAAAGCACATTTTTTGTTCTGGGTTGAAGTACAATTCCCAATTTAGCAATTTCATAATTTAGTGGTTTCTGCTATATCAGAGCTATTTGAAATCTATCCCTAAAAGGGTATATAATATTGAAGGTGCACATAGGGTCATTCAGAATAACTTCACACACACCCGCTACTGTGTATTTCCAAGTCTAATTCTGTCACTAAACCCATACCTGTCACCCAGCGCCTAAATACTAGGCCTCAAATTTATATCCAGCTAAATCTGTCCCTAGTGCTGTAGCTGGGCGAGTTATTTAGTGTCCGTTCAAGCACATTTCTTGTTCTGGGTTGAAATACAATTCCCAATTTAGCAATTTCATAATTTAGTGGTTCCTGCTATATCAGAGCTCTTTGAAATCTATCCCAAAAAGGGTATATAATATTGAAGGTGCACATAGGGTCATTCAGAGTAACTTCACACACACCCGCTACTGTGTATTTCCAAGTCTAATTCTGTCACTAAATCCATACCGGTGACCCAGCGCCTAAATACTAGGCCTCAAATTTAATTCCCTCTAAATCTCTCGTTACCCACCGCTGTACTGTTGTTGCTGGGCAAGATATTTAGTGTCCGTCAAAGCACATTTTTTGTTCTGGGTTGAAGTACAATTCCCAATTTAGCAATTTCATAATTTAGTGGTTTCTGCTATATCAGAGCTATTTGAAATCTATCCCAAAAAGGGTATATAATATTGAAGGTGCACATAGGGTCATTCAGAATAACTTCACACACACCCGCTACTGTGTATTTCCAAGTCTAATTCTGTCACTAAACCCATACCTGTCACCCAGCGCCTAAATACTAGGCCTCAAATTTAAATCCCTCTAAATCTCTCGTTACCGTTGTCCTGTTGTAGCTGGGAAAGTTATTTAGTGCCCGTCAAAGCACATTTTTTGTTCTGGGTTGAAGTACAATTCCCAATTTAGCAATTTCATAATTTAGTGGTTCCTGCTATATCAGAGCTATTTGAAATCTATCCCAAAAAGGGTATATAATATTGAAGGTGCACATAGGGTCATTCAGAATAACTTCACACACACCCGCTACTGTGTATTTCCAAGTCTAATTCTGTCACTAAATCCATACCGGTGACCCAGCGCCTAAATACTAGGCCTCAAATTTAATTCCCTCTAAATCTCTCGTTACCCACCGCTGTACTGTTGTTGCTGGGCAAGATATTTAGTGTCCGTCAAAGCACATTTTTTGTTCTGGGTTGAAGTACAATTCCCAATTTAGCAATTTCATAATTTAGTGGTTTCTGCTATATCAGAGCTATTTGAAATCTATCCCTAAAAGGGTATATAATATTGAAGGTGCACATAGGGTCATTCAGAATAACTTCACACACACCCGCTACTGTGTATTTCCAAGTCTAATTCTGTCACTAAATCCATACCGGTGACCCAGCGCCTAAATACTAGGCCTCAAATTTAATTCCCTCTAAATCTCTCGTTACCCACCGCTGTACTGTTGTTGCTGGGCAAGATATTTAGTGTCCGTCAAAGCACATTTTTTGTTCTGGGTTGAAGTACAATTCCCAATTTAGCAATTTCATAATTTAGTGGTTTCTGCTATATCAGAGCTATTTGAAATCTATCCCTAAAAGGGTATATAATATTCAAGGTGCACATTGGGTCATTCAGAATAACTTCACACACACACGCTTCTGTGCATTTCCAAGTCTAATTCTGTCACTAAATCCATACCGGTCACCCAGCGCCTAAATACTAGGCCTCAAATTTATATCCCGCTGAATTTGAATACAATACATTGGGCCAAATAATATATTTGTTGTTGTGGTGAACCATAACAATGAGAAAAACATCTAGTAAGGGACGCGGACGTGGACATGGTCGTGGTGGTGTTAGTGGACCCTCTGGTGCTGGGAGAGGACGTGGCCGTTCTGCCACATCCACACGTCCTAGTGTACCAACTACCTCAGGTCCCAGTAGCCGCCAGAATTTACAGCGATATATGGTGGGGCCCAATGCCGTTCTAAGGATGGTAAGGCCTGAGCAGGTACAGGCATTAGTCAATTGGGTGGCCGACAGTGGATCCAGCACGTTCACATTATCTCCCACCCAGTCTTCTGCAGAAAGCGCACAGATGGCGCCTGAAAACCAACCCCATCAGTCTGTCACATCACCCCCATGCATACCAGGGAAACTGTCTCAGCCTCAAGTTATGCAGCAGTCTCTTATGCTGTTTGAAGACTCCGCTGGCAGGGTTTCCCAAGGGCATCCACCTAGCCCTTCCCCAGCGGTGAAAGACATAGAATGCACTGACGCACAACCACTTATGTTTCCTGATGATGAGGACATGGGAATACCACCTCAGCATGTCTCTGATGATGACGAAACACAGGTGCCAACTGCTGCGTCTTTCTGCAGTGTGCAGACTGAACAGGAGGTCAGGGATCAAGACTGGGTGGAAGACGATGCAGGGGACGATGAGGTCCTAGACCCCACATGGAATGAAGGTCGTGCCACTGACTTTCACAGTTCGGAGGAAGAGGCAGTGGTGAGACCGAGCCAACAGCGTAGCAAAAGAGGGAGCAGTGGGCAAAAGCAGAACACCCGCCGCCAAGAGACTCCGCCTGCTACTGACCGCCGCCATCTGGGACCGAGCACCCCAAAGGCAGCTTCAAGGAGTTCCCTGGCATGGCACTTCTTCAAACAATGTGCTGACGACAAGACCCGAGTGGTTTGCACGCTGTGCCATCAGAGCCTGAAGCGAGGCATTAACGTTCTGAACCTGAGCACAACCTGCATGACCAGGCACCTGCATGCAAAGCATGAACTGCAGTGGAGTAAACACCTTAAAACCAAGGAAGTCACTCAGGCTCCCCCTGCTACCTCTTCTGCTGCTGCCGCCTCGGCCTATTCTGCTGCTGCCGCCTCGGCCTCTTCCTCCGCCTCTGGAGGAACGTTGGCACCTGCCGCCCAGCAAACAGGGGATGTACCACCAACACCACCACCACCACCACCTCCGTCACCAAGCGTCTCAACCATGTCACACGCCAGCGTTCAGCTCTCCATCTCACAAACATTTGATAGAAAGCGTAAATTCCCACCTAGCCACCCTCGATCCCTGGCCCTGAATGCCAGCATTTCTAAACTACTGGCCTATGAAATGCTGTCATTTAGGCTGGTGGACACAGACAGCTTCAAACAGCTCATGTCGCTTGCTGTCCCACAGTATGTTGTTCCCAGCCGGCACTACTTCTCCAAGAGAGCCGTGCCTTCCCTGCACAACCAAGTATCCCATAAAATCAAGTGTGCACTGCGCAACGCCATCTGTAGCAAGGTCCACCTAACCACAGATACGTGGACCAGTAAGCACGGCCAGGGACGCTATATCTCCCTAACTGCACACTGGGTAAATGTAGTGGCAGCTGGGCCCCAGGCGGAGAGCTGTTTGGCGCACGTCCTTCCGCCGCCAAGGATCGCAGGGCAACATTCTTTGCCTCCTGTTGCCACCTCCTCCTTCTCGGCTTCCTCCTCCTCTTCTTCCACCTGCTCATCCAGTCAGCCACACACCTTCACCACCAACTTCAGCACAGCCCGGGGTAAACGTCAGCAGGCCATTCTGAAACTCATATGTTTGGGGGACAGGCCCCACACCGCACAGGAGTTGTGGCGGGGTATAGAACAACAGACCGACGAGTGGTTGCTGCCGGTGAGCCTCAAGCCCGGCCTGGTGGTGTGTGATAATGGGCGAAATCTCGTTGCAGCTCTGGGACTAGCCAATTTGACGCACATCCCTTGCTTGGCGCATGTGCTGAATTTGGTGGTGCAGAAGTTCATTCACAACTACCCCGACATGTCAGAGCTGCTGCATAAAGTGCGGGCCGTCTGTTCGCGCTTCCGGCGTTCACATCCTGCTGCTGCTCGCCTGTCTGCGCTACAGCGTAACTTCGGCCTTCCCGCTCACCGCCTCATATGCGACGTGCCCACCAGGTGGAACTCCACCTTGCACATGCTGGACAGACTGTGCGAGCAGCAGCAGGCCATAGTGGAGTTTCAGCTGCAGCACGCACGGGTCAGTCGCACTACAGAACAGCACCACTTCACCACCAATGACTGGGCCTCCATGCGAGACCTGTGTGCCCTGTTGCGCTGTTTCGAGTACTCCACCAACATGGCCAGTGGCGATGACACCGTTATCAGCGTTACAATACCACTTCTATGTCTCCTTGAGAAAACACTTAGGGCGATGATGGAAGAGGAGGTGGCCCAGGAGGAGGAGGAGGAGGAGGAGGAAGAGGGGTCATTTTTAGCACTTTCAGGCCAGTCTCTTCGAAGTGACTCAGAGGGAGGTTTTTGGCAACAGCAGAGGCCAGGTACAAATGTGGCCAGCCAGGGCCCACTACTGGAGGACGAGGAGGACGAGGATGAGGAGGAGGTGGAGGAGGATGAGGATGAAGCATGGTCACAGCGGGGTGGCACCCAACGCAGCTCGGGTCCATCACTGGTGCGTGGCTGGGGGGAAAGGCAGGACGATGACGATACGCCTCCCACAGAGGACAGCTTGTCCTTATCCCTGGGCAGCCTGGCACACATGAGCGACTACATGCTGCAGTGCCTGCGCAACGACAGCAGAGTTGCCCACATTTTAACCTGTGCGGACTACTGGGTTGCCACCCTGCTGGATCCACGCTACAAAGACAATGTGCCCACCTTACTTCCTGCACTGGAGCGTGATAGGAAGATGCGCGAGTACAAGCGCACGTTGGTAGACACGCTACTGAGAGCATTCCCAAATGTCACAGGGGAACAAGTGGAAGCCCAAGGCCAAGGCAGAGGAGGAGCAAGAGGTCGCCAAGGCAGCTGTGTCACGGCCAGCTCCTCTGAGGGCAGGGTTAGCATGGCAGAGATGTGGAAAACTTTTGTCAACACGCCACAGCTAACTGCACCACCACCTGATACGCAACGTGTTAGCAGGAGGCAACATTTCACTAACATGGTGGAACAGTACGTGTGCACACCCCTCCACGTACTGACTGATGGTTCGGCCCCATTCAACTTCTGGGTCTCTAAATTGTCCACGTGGCCAGAGCTAGCCTTTTATGCCTTGGAGGTGCTGGCCTGCCCGGCAGCCAGCGTTTTGTCTGAACGTGTATTCAGCACGGCAGGGGGCGTCATTACAGACAAACGCAGCCGCCTGTCTACAGCCAATGTGGACAAGCTGACGTTCATAAAAATGAACCAGGCATGGATCCCACAGGACCTGTCCGTCCCTTGTCCAGATTAGACATTAACTACCTCCCCATAACCATATATTATTGGACTCCAGGGCACTTCCTCATTCAATCCTATTTTTATTTTCATTTTACCATTATATTGCGAGGCTACCCAAAGTTGAATGAACCTCTCCTCTGCCTGTGTGCTAGGCCTAAATATATGCCAATGGACTGTTGCAGTGGTGGGTGACGTGAAGCCTCATTCTCTGCTATGACATGCAGACTGATTCTCTGCTGACATGAAGCCAGATCCTCTGTTACGGGAGCTCTCTCCTCTGCCTGGGTGCTGGGCCTAAATTTATGACAATTGACTGTTGCAGTGGTGGGTGACGTGAAGCCTGATTCTCTGCTATGATATGAAGACTGATTCTCTGCTGACATGAAGCCAGATTGTCTGTTACGGGACCTTTCTCCTCTGCCTGGGTTCTGGGCCTAAATTTATGAAAATTGACTGTTGCAGTGGTGGGTGACGTGAAGCCTGATTCTCTGCTATGATATGAAGACTGATTCTCTGCTGACATGAAGCCAGATTGTCTGTTACGGGACCTTTCTCCTCTGCCTGGGTTCTGGGCCTAAATTTATGACAATGGACTGTTGCAGTGGTGGCTGACGTGAAGCCTGATTCTCTGCTATGACATGCAGACTGATTCTCTGCTGTCATGAAGCCAGATTGTCTGTTACGGGACCTCTCTGCTCTGCCTGTGTGCTAGGCCTAAATATATGCCAATGGACTGTTGCAGTGGTGGCTGACGTGAAGCCTCATTCTCTGCTATGACATGCAGACTAATTCTCTGCTGACATGAAGCCAGATTGTCTGTTACGGGACCTCTCTCCTCTGCCTGGGTGCTGGGCCTAAATTTATGACAATGGACTGTTGCAGTGGTGGCTGACGTGAAGCCTGATTCTCTGCTATGACATGCAGACTAATTCTCTGCTGACATGAAGCCAGATTGTCTGTTACGGGACCTCTCTCCTCTGCCTGGGTGCTGGGCCTAAATATATGCCAATGGACTGTTGCAGTGGTGGCTGACGTGAAGCCTCATTCTCTGCTATGACATGCAGACTAATTCTCTGCTGTCATGAAGCCAGATTGTCTGTTACGGGACCTCTCTGCTCTGCCTGTGTGCTAGGCCTAAATATATGCCAATGGACTGTTGCAGTGGTGGGTGACGTGAAGCCTCATTCTCTGCTATGACATGCAGACTGATTCTCTGCTGACATGAAGCCAGATTGTCTGTTACGGGACCTCTCTGCTCTGCCTGTGTGCTAGGCCTAAATATATGCCAATGGACTGTTGCAGTGGTGGGTGACGTGAAGCCTCATTCTCTGCTATGACATGCAGACTGATTCTCTGCTGACATGAAGCCAGATTGTCTGTTACGGGACCTCTCTGCTCTGCCTGTGTGCTAGGCCTAAATATATGCCAATGGACTGTTGCAGTGGTGGGTGACGTGAAGCCTCATTCTCTGCTATGACATGCAGACTGATTCTCTGCTGACATGAAGCCAGATTGTCTGTTACGGGACCTCTCTGCTCTGCCTGTGTGCTAGGCCTAAATATATGCCAATGGACTGTTGCAGTGGTGGGTGACGTGAAGCCTCATTCTCTGCTATGACATGCAGACTGATTCTCTGCTGACATGAAGCCAGATCCTCTGTTACGGGAGCTCTCTCCTCTGCCTGGGTGCTGGGCCTAAATTTATGACAATTGACTGTTGCAGTGGTGGGTGACGTGAAGCCTGATTCTCTGCTATGATATGAAGACTGATTCTCTGCTGACATGAAGCCAGATTGTCTGTTACGGGACCTTTCTCCTCTGCCTGGGTTCTGGGCCTAAATTTATGAAAATTGACTCTTACAGTGGTGGGTGACGTGAAGCCTGATTCTCTGCTATGATATGAAGACTGATTCTCTGCTGACATGAAGCCAGATTCTCTGTTACGGGACCTCTCTCCTCTGCCTGGGTGCTGGGTAGTGTTGAGCGCGAATATTCGAAAAGCAAATTTTTTTCGCGAATATCGCAACTTCGCGATTTCGCGAATATTTCGAATATAGTGCTATATATTCGTAAAAACGAATATTCGTTTTTTGTTTCCCCCCCCCCCCCACAAAATTACAGTACACATATAATTGATTGTTTCCCAAAGGTCCAACAGCTCAGATCTTACTCACATTGCCTAGAAAGTGATTGAGGCGCGAATCTTCGTAAGGCGATTTTATTAGCGCACATGCGAATATCGGCACGTCCCAGAACAGAGGCAAAGGGCTTTGCATTCATACATTAGTGAATTGAGTTGCGAATCTTCGTAAGGCGATTTTATTAGCGCACATGCGAATATCTACACTTGTCCCAGAACAGAGGCAAAGGGCTTTGCATTCATACATTAGTGATTGAATTGAGCTGCGAATCTTCGTAAGGCGATTTTATTAGCGCACATGCGAATATCGGCACGTCCCAGAACAGAGGCAAAGGGCTTTGCATTCATACATTAGTGAATTGAGTTGCGAATCTTCGTAAGGCGATTTTATTAGCGCACATGCGAATATCTACACTTGTCCCAGAACAGAGGCAAAGGGCTTTGCATTCATACATTAGTGATTGAATTGAGCTGCGAATCTTCGTAAGGCGATTTTATTAACGCAAATGCAAATATCTACACTTGTCCCCAGAACAGAGAGGCAAAGGCCTGTGCATTCATATAGTATAGCACCATATTCGCGAATACGTAGAACTTCGTAAAATTCGATTTACGAATATTCGTATTTTTTATTTTACTTTCCACCTTACAGATTACATTGATCTGTACTCTGTCAACTACTGTCATCACCCCCCACTGTATCTCGATTGATTCCCAAAAGTCTCACATTCCCTAGAAAGTGATTGAGGTGCGAATCTTCGTAAGGCGATTTTATTAGCGCACATGCGAATATCTACACTTGTCCCAGAACAGAGGCAAAGGGCATTGCATTCATACATTAGTGATTGAATTGAGTTGCGAATCTTCGTAAGGCGATTTCATTAGCGCACATGTGAATTTTGCATAGCATATGTATTATGCGATAATTCGAATTATCGCATATGCGAAATAATAACGAATTTGAATAATCGCGAATATTTTACGAATATTCTTTCGAATATTCACAAAATTTCGCGAATTCGAATATGGGACATGCCGCTCAACACTAGTGCTGGGCCTAAATTTATGACAATGGACTGTTGCAGTGGTGGGTGACGTGAAGCCTGATTCTCTGCTATGACATGCAGACTGATTCTCTGCTGACATGAAGCCAGATTGTCTGTTACGGGACCTCTCTCCTCTGCCTGGGTGCTGGGCCTAAATATATGCCAATGGACTGTTGCAGTGGTGGCTGACGTGAAGCCTCATTCTCTGCTATGACATGCAGACTAATTCTCTGCTGACATGAAGACAGATTCTCTGTTACGGGACCTCTCTCCTCTGCCTGGGTGCCGGGGCCTAAATATCTGAGAATGGACTGTTCCAGTGGTGGGTGACGGGAAGCCAGATTCTCTGCTATGGAACCTCTCTCCAATTGATTTTGGTTAATTTTTATTTATTTAATTTTTATTTTAATTCATTTCCCTATCCACATTTGTTTGCAGGGGATTTACCTACATGTTGCTGCCTTTTGCAGCCCTCTAGCTCTTTCCTGGGCTGTTTTACAGCCTTTTTAGTGCCGAAAAGTTCGGGTCCCCATTGACTTCAATGGGGTTCGGGTTCGGGACGAAGTTCGGATCGGGTTCGGATCCCGAACCCGAACATTTCCGGGATGTTCGGCCGAACTTCTCGAACCCGAACATCCAGGTGTTCGCTCAACTCTAATTATGATATTACAATGTATGGTCAGCAGAGGATAGTAACCAGGATTCCATTATGATGGCACAATGTATGGTCAGCAGAGGATAGTAACCAGGATTCCACTTATGATGTCACAATGTATGGTCAGCAGATGATAGTATCCAGGATTCCATTGTGATGTCACAATGTATGGTCAGCAGAGGATAGTATCCAGGATTCCCATTATGACGTTATGTATCCAGGATTCCATTATGATGGAATCTAGTATTCAATTATGATGTCACAATGTATTTTCAGCAGATGATCGTATCCAGGATTCCATTATGATGGCACAATGTATGGTCAGCAGATGATAGTATCCAAGATTCCATTGTGATGTCATGTATCCAGGATTCCATTATGATGGAATCCAGTATTCTATTATGATGTAACAATGTATAGTCAGTAGATGATAGTATCCAGGACTCCATTATGATGTCACAATGTACAGTATGGTCAGCAGATATTAGTATCCAGCATTCCATTATGATGTCATAATGAATCTTAAGCAAATGATAATATCCTGAATTAAATTATAATGTCACAATGTATAGTCAGCAGATACTATCCAGGATTCCCTTATGATGTCACAATGTATGGTCAGCAGATAATATTATCTAGGATTCTATTATGATGTCACAATGTATGGTCAGCGGATGATGGTATCCAGAATTCCATTATAATGTCACAATGTATGGTCAGCGGATAATGGTATCTAGGATTCTATTATTATGTTACAATGTTTGGTCAGCAGATGTTCTGTCTTCATACACGTTCACACAGTGTGCAGTCTGACATTCAGCATAAACCATTCCTGTCTTCCAATTAAGAGGATGGTTTTCTGTAGTCCAACTTGTTTATTGGCAAAACAGGAGTACTTGAGTGTGATCAATTGTTTGGTTAAACCAGGGGCGTCACTAGGTTAAAACATTCGGGGCCTGGGCCCCGAATGTTTTGTCCCATGCCCCGAATGTCCTGCCTGCCTGCGAGATACAACTGTATTGTCGTACACAGAACGGCAATACAATTGAATCTAATACACTGGGAAGAGCTGAAGGACCTGTGGTCATGTGATCAGCAAAAGAGGCTGTGATAGGATGACCTGGATGATGTCACCATCATGTGACCAGTGCAGGATTGGACCAGAGTGAAGAGGAGAAGGAGCCTAATGGTGATGTCTGTACAGGAGAGGTAAGTGAAGGGAGAGGCAGAGCAATGCTGGGAGAGTTGTAGTTATTTAATGTATGTTAGGGCTGAAGGGAGGGATGTTATTGACATGGAACTGTGTGCCTGAGGTGGCTGGGGGAGGGAGTGATGTTATTTACATGGGACTGTATGTTGAAAGTGGATGGTGGGGGGGGATTATGTTTATGTACATGGGACTTAATGTTTAGGCTACGTTCACACTTGCGTTTGGGGATCCGCTTGTAAGGCTCTCACAAGCAGCCCCAAATGCATCAGTTTAACCCCAATGCATTCTGAATGGATGCGGATCCATTCAGAATGCATTCGTTCGTCTCCGTACGGCCCCCTGTTCCGTTTTGGAGGCGGACCCCAAATGCTGCAAGCAGCATTTTTGTGTCCGCATGGCCTTGCGGAGCCAAACGGATCCGTCCCCTTTGCATTGACACAAAATGGTGCAATTGTAAACGGATCCGTCCCCATTGACTTTCAATGTAAGTCAGGACGGATCCGTATTGGGACTTAGAAATTGAAATCGAATACAAACGAATCGGTCCTGAAAGGATGCATTCGTTTGTATTATCGGTGCGGATCCGTCCTGTACAAGTACAGGACAGATCTGCACGAACGCATATGTGAAAGTAGCCTTAGGGGGTGATGTTTACTTGGGATTGTGCGTTTGATGTGGCTAGGGAGGAGGTGATGTTATTTACATGGGACTGTATGGTGGAGGGAGGATTATAACTACAGAGAGGAGACGTCACCTGGAGGCCCTTGTAAGTGCTGCTGTATGGCAAGTACAGCAAAGTGCAGGGGGGCAACATATTTATTGGGGCTTGTGCCCCGGATCTTTTGAGACCCTAGCTACGCCCCTGGGTAAAACTATAAGAATACAAATAGCAAGTATAAGGCATAACATGAATCAGCAGAAGCATAGAACAGCGTGTATTAGAACATTAGAGTCCAGCGATTATGGGTAGAGAATATATAATGGGTCAATCAATGAATAATAACTTGGTCCAGCAATAGAGATAACCCTTATGGAAAAGACTATAAATTTTTAATAGTGATCATACATAAATTACGTATAAAACCCGACTACTTTAGGTAGAACCACCAAGACCTAGGTTAGCTGATATTGGGTGGGGAAACTCTCCCTAAGCTTACACCCTGAGCTAACCCTCTGCCCAGGGACGGCCCCTAATGGTGGGGACTCCCTGTCCTCGAGCCTTTGCTACCACCTCCTACTGTACCCTTGATTCGTGTCAGCGGGTGGGTATTAGCCTCGTGGTGGACTCCTAAATAGACAGACAGAAACACAGACAAAAAAAGGTGCCCATTGTATACAGCCCTGATGATGTAACCACATCAAAAGGTACAAGGTGCACTAAAAAGCGTCTAAAAACACCCTAGTATGATAGTGTGATAGATACAACAAAAATAATTATAGAGAACCCCAACACGTTTCCCCCACGGTGTGGGATCATCAGGGGGTAAATGAGATTAGATATTAAGATAGATAATAGAACGAAGAGGACGGAGACCAATAATATAATGTGACCTCCGTAGAGCGGGTGTGGATCACCGTCACTGATACAACGGTGTCAATACATATTCGATAATTAATAATTGGACCCAACAATATTACTAAGAGGGGGAGGAGGCAGATCCGGTACAGCAACCCCAGATTGAGTAGATAGTTGTTTCCAGGCGGTCAAAAATTCAGGGGAAGCCTTGTGTCCACAGAGTGCCTGGTATACGCCTCGATGCGGTATAGAGTACAGTTTTTAGAACCGCATAGATTGACTGTGATCATAAAATAGCATACACTTATGATGCCCTGCAGGTCAGTCTTCAAACCAAATAATGAGGTTAAGGATTGCGGCTCAGGTTCGCCACTCGATAGGCAGAATCAGGCTGATAGAAGATGGCTTGTTGAATTAGATCGCAGTCAGTGTCTGCTGCGTCTGGTCCTCCATGGTTATTCCTCCTCCTATTGAAAATAAAGTGCAGGACATTTTTACCACCGCTAGATGGTGCTATAACCAATGTAATACCTACAGAAATCCAAAACTAAAGGCAAACGTGATCTGTAATGATTCTTAAATTCTTGCAAATGAACTAAGATCATTTTCTAGCCCTGCTGAGCAGAACAGCAGATGATAGTATCCAGGATTGCATTATGTTGTCACTATATATGGTCAGTAGGTGATAATATTCAGGATTTGATTATGATTTACCAATGTATGGTCAGCAGATAGCAGATGATAGTATATACTGTAGGATTGCATTAGGATGTTACAATGTATGGTCAGCAGATAATAGTATCCAGGATTCCATTATGATGTCACAATGTATAGTTAACAGATGATAGTATCCAGGATTCCATTATGATGTCACATTGTACGGTCAGCAGATGATGGTATCTAGGATTCCATTATGATGTCACAATGCACAGGGGTGGCCAACCTTACAGACACAAAGAGCCAGAAAAAAAAATCGTATGACTGCCAGGAGCCACAAGCTATCCGTTTACACAAATATGCGTGCACACGACAGTATTACTGCAATTGAGTTATCAAACATTTAAAAGTGCATTTAAACCACCTCTCCTACCTGTAATGTAGACAGCTTTAGTGAGACTTCTGGCAATCTTTGTTTTTCACAATGTGTTTCAAGATTTCTCAGATGACCGCCCCATGCACAGATTACCGCCCTATGCTCAGATGACCGCCCCATGCTCAAATGACCGATCTAAGCTCAGATGACCGCCTTATGCTCAGATGACTGACTTATGCTCAGATGACCGCCCCATGCTCAGATGACCGCCCCATGCTCAGATGACGGCCCCATGCTCAGATGACCGCCCCATGCTCAAATGACTGCCCCATGCTCAGATGACTGCCCCATGCTCAGATGACCGCACATATGCTCAGATGACTGCTCATATTCTCAGATGACAGCCCATATGCTCAGATGACCGCCCCATGCTCAGATGACCGCTCATATGCTCAGATGACTGCCCAAATGCTCAGATGACCGCCCATATGCTCAGATGACCGCCCCATGCTCAGATGACCGCCCCATGCTCAGATGACCGCCCCATGCTCAGATGACCGCCTTATGCTCAGATGACCACCTTATGCTCAGATGACCGCCCCATGCTCAAATGACCGCCCCATGCTCAGATGACTGCCCCATGCTCAGATGACCGCACATATGCTCAGATGACCACCCATGCTTAGCTGACCGCCCATATGCTCCGATGACCACCCATGCTTAGACGACCGCCCATATGCTCAAATACACTTGGTGTGCTGGGCTCTGGCACCTGTGAAAAAAAAGGCAGAGCAGCAGTGGCAGATAGACTGAGGCCAGCAGCAGCCATTTCAGTCAGATTAGAGCCAAAGCTGCAGAGTGGCTGTAATCGGACTAAAATGGCTGCTTCTGGCCTCAGTGAGTATCTCTGCCACTGCTGCTCTGATTGAGTGCCCACTGTCCTGCCCTGCTGTCCACCATTAACATTCATAAAAATTTACTATGGAGCTGGAACCAGGTCCTCCTTGCTTGCTGCGCGACTTCTTGCCGCCCCCATAGACCCAGCCTGTGGTCTGATGAATCTGGCTGCTGGGCTGGCAATGGGAAGATTATGGGTGGGAATTAAGTCACACACAATCACACTCACAGATGGGGGGGGGGTGGCTGTGGCGGGCACATCGGCGGCTGGTGGAGGAGACAGGGCTGCAGTGAGTGACTGAGTCACGTGCCTGCTCTCGGCACTCTGAATCCTCCAGCCTTCCACCGCTGCAGAGAGGAGAGTAATCGCTGGCCGCACCGCTCCCCTGCGAGCCGCAACTGAAGGCGCAAGGAGCCGCATGCGGCTCGCGAGCCGAGGTTTGGCCACCCCTCCATTATGATTTAATCCAGGATTCCATTATGATGTCACAATGTATGGTAAGCAGATGATAGTATCCAGGATTCCATTATGATGTCACAAAGTATGGTCAGCAGATTATGGTATCTAAGATTCAATTACGATATCACAATGTAAGGTGAGCAGTTAATAATATCCAGGATTCAATTCTGATGTTAGTGTATGGTCAGCAGATGATAGTATCCAGGATTCCATTATGATGTCACAGTGTATGGTCAGCAGATGATAGTATCCAGGATTCCATTATGATGTCACAATTTATGGTCAGCAGATAGCAGATGATAGTATCCAGGATTGCATTATGATGTCACAATGTATGGTCAGCAGATAATAGTATCCAGGATTCCATTATGATATCACATTGTATGGTCAGCAGATAATAGTATCCAGGATTCCATTATGATGTCACAATGTATGGTAAGCAGATAATAGTATCCAGGATTCCATTATGATGTCACAATGTATGGTCAGCAGATAATAGTATCCAGGATTCCATTATGATGTCACAATGTATGGTCAGCAGATTATAGTATACAGGATTCCATTATGATGTCACAATGTATGGTCAGCAGATAATAGTATCCAGGATTCCATTATGATGTCACAATGCATGGTCAACAGATAATAGTATCCAGGATTCCATTATGATGTCACAATGTATGGTCAGCAGATAATAGTATCCAGGATTCCATTATTATTAAACAATGTATGGTCAGCAGATTATGGTATACAGGATTCCATTATAATGTCACAATGTATGGTCAGCAGATAATAGTATCCAGGATTCCATTATGATGTCACAATGTATGGGCAGCAGATAATAGTATCCAGGATTCCATTATGATGTCACAAGGTATGGTCAGCAAATGATAGTATCCAGTATTCCATTATCAGGTCCCAATTTATTGTCGGCAGATAATAATATCCAAAATTCTGTTATGATATCACAATTTATGGTCAGCAGATGATAGTGTCCAGGATTCCATTATGATGTAACAATGTTTAGTTAGCAGATAACATCCAGGATTCCATTATAATGTCACAATGTATGGTCAGCAGATGATGGTATCCAGGATTACATTATGATGTCACAATGTATGGTCAGCAGATGATAGAATTCAGGATTCCATTATGATCTACTAATGTATGGTTAGCAGATGGCAGATGATAGTATCTAGGATTGCATTATGATGTCACAATGTATAGTTAGCAGATTATAGTATCCAGGATTCCATTATGATGTCACAATGTATGGTGTAGCTGGCCAGCTAAGACCTGTCCCAGGTTGCTAATATAGCTCTTGTATTTATACAGCTAGACCTGCCAATAACCTTAATGCAGTTCCTATGTTTGTGTGTTAAAGACAAAAGGAGAGTTATTTACAGTGACTTTATGTTTGGATGTCATATAACTGTTATATATATTGTGTTCACAGAAACAGAAAAGATAATATGCCTTTAAGATTCATTGTATAATGTAAGGTAAGCTCAATGACACAGCAGAAACAACAGTTAAACTGTTGTTGCTGAGCAGGAGTCTAGACCAATCCTAGCCAGTCTGACGCAGCCCAGGGGTTTTGACCAATGCCAACCAGCCTCACACACAGCTTGTGTGGGAAACACCCCTAGCAGGAGCTGCTGGAATTATTATTCACCAGAGAGAGGAGCTAAACAGACACACACTCCACTAAGAGCTGTGTTTTATGGAAGCAGAGAGGCCAAAATAGCTATATATAGTTACATATTTAAAACTGTTATATAATCTTCTTACTGTTAATACAGTGATTAGAACTGTATACTGAACAAGTTATATGTTATATGTGTGTTTACTTACAGTACCGCCAATTGCAAACTACAAAGTTCACAATTCAAATTCCATATTGCATTCCAAATTGCATACAACCATACTAGATCATACTCAATCAATCTGCATACCGCAAATTGCGACCAAATTCAGTAAGTGAACTATTTGTTAGACCTCAGATATACCTCTCAGAGAGATCATAAAGTGCTTAAATAACTTAAAGTGAGAGTACAGATACTCATGAGAGAAATATATCCACCATTTTATGTTGAATGACAAGATTGAACAGTTGAACCACCATATTATGCATACTGCCATTTTATGATACATTATTCAACATGTGTTATGTACATGGACTATCTGCTACGGAGGCGGCAATGTTATATGAAGAAAAGTTGAAGTTAGTAAATAAGTTATTTCAAACATTTGGTGTGCTAGAGGAATTACAATGTACATAGACAATCTGGTTAGAATAAAAGTCAGAGATATCAAAATTCCTCTAATGCCACAGCGCAAAAGGCACTTCATAGTGCTTCGCCTGCCACCGTGGAACTATTACCCTCAGAGGGCGAAGTGATAGTGCTCCTCAAAATGCACAGTGAAGAGCGCATTAGAGCAGCAGAGCGCCAGCATGTACCGCCACGCAGAAACTGTTCCCTGAGTGAGCAAGCAAAGACACCTCAGCAGAGCTACCATGGAGGCCATAGAACGTGTGCATTAGTCAAACTGCAGCCGACTCTTAAAGTGGCAGAACGGCAAAGGCAAAATAGTCAGAGAAAGAGTGTTAACACTCCTGTGATCCCTAGAGAGAGAAAAAGACGTATGGTGGGAGGCCAAAGTCCAGAGCTAAAGTTCCCGCACCGCTATCCACAGAGAGACCATGTACTGCAGCCAGCTAGTTCCCCCCACTAGGTCGAAAGCCTGGAGCAGCGTATCCAAGCCAGCGCACTGCACAGAGCATCGCAAGTCATCACAGAGCATCGCAAGTCATCATAGAGCATCGCAAGTCATCGCAATCAGCGCAGAGTATCGCAAGTCCGTGCAGAGCATCGCATCATCAAGAAAAGACTCCTTTAAGACTGATATTTGTTCCTGCTCTACAGAATAAGGTCAGAGCTTTGCCTATATTACTTATCATTGCATATAGGCTTTGGCATAAAGAGACATTTTTTGTGTTCAGAAATAAGAGACTTTAAAGTAAAAACAAATGACAGTTTGCAGTATATGGACTCTAAAGTATTTAAAGTGAAAGTCATGTATTTCTGCATTTTGTTAGTATTGCATTTAAAGTGAAAGGCATCTTACTATTATTATTGATTGTTATAGCATTTAAAGTAAAATGTCTGAACCTAGTATTACCATGCCACTGTTAGAGGATACAAAGATAGATAGAGTAGAAGTTGAAGAGCAGGGGAACCTGTCTGAGGTAGAAGAGTCTGATGCAGCATTAGTATTGCCTCAAACAAATATAGCCCAAGCAGATGAACTAAAAAGTTCATCACGTGCCAGAAAACCGACCTCAAAGATGCTGGAAAATATGGAGCAAGAAGCAGCATTAAAAGAGAAAAAGTTTGCCCGGATGTATAATAGGTGGAAATCATACATTAAAGACATTTGTAGAAAGCTAAAGCAAGAAAATATAAAAATGAACTTGAGTGATATGGTAGAGACGGTAGAAGAATCTAAATCAGAGCCTATGGCAGCATATGTCAGCCTGTGATCATTTACGACACCTTTCCAGGACATTGTAAGGAACATGAACACATGTACTGTGGTCACTAAAGATGTGTTAAAGCTCATGAGAGAACTATCATCTGCAGAAAACTATGATAAAGTTAAAGCAAGAAGTAGAATGAATGAGCTTTTTATGAGAGACTATGCTAGCTCCTTAGGTAATAATGCAATCTCAAGTGTGACTTCCTTCTCTAGCAGAAGTGCCACCCACATATCAGAGTCCTCAAATACTTCAGCCAAAAGAAAGGAATTAGCTGAACAACTTGCTGTCAAGAGAACAGAAATTGAGATGGATGCTGCCATCGAGGCGCAGTGCCAACTGATGACTGAATAGGATGCACAACGCTATCAGATGGAAGCTGAAATGGAGGCACAGCGCCATCAAATGGAAGCTAAAATGGAAGCACCAGCAGATGAAAAGTCTGGAAAGGCAGAAAGAAGTTAAGATCATAGAAGCCAGAGTCAGAGTACACAAAGAGGATATGAATCAGAGTAGTCATAGGTTTAAATCTGTACAAAGTGAAGAGGCAGACTCCTACTTTCCTTCATACACCCAGGAGGATGGAAGGGAATCCCCAGCATGTAGTGAAAAAATAAGTCATTATCCTTCCATCCCTGCTCAGAAAAACAAAGAGAGGCCTAGTCCAATGCTAGGAAAAAGATGTGTGAATTTACCCTCTCTCTCTACCGGAAAAGATGAAGAAAGGGACTCGCCTAATTCAAAACTAAGTGAGAAAATAGAACCGGATGATTCTATTCCTAGATGCAATGACAATGCTCAGGAGAATATTACAACCATTGTCCCAGCAAGACCACAGAGAACAGTCCTATCTAGACTTCCCGTTCCGGAACCTACTGTATTTTCGGGAGATGTACTGAAGTTCATAGAGTGGAAGGCAAGTTTTGAGATGATCATTGAGCATCATTGCTTCAGTCCAGTTGACAAGTTATTCTACCTTCAGAGATATGTTGGTGGAAAAGCCAAGGAAGTTCTGGAAGGTAACTTCTATAGAAAAGACGAAGAAGCCTTCAAGCAAGCTTGGGAAAAATGTTATGCAAGATATGGTCATCCTTTCTTAGTACAAAGAGCCTTTAGAGACAAATTTAATAACTGGCCTAAAATAGGTCCTAAAGAACACTTCAAACTCCAAAAGTATGGTGACTTCCTGCAAGCATGCAGCAATGCCATCCCACGTGTACGAGGACTAGAAGTACTTAACAATTATCTAGAAGACTACAGGATGCTAAGCTACCTGAAGAAGTGGCTTATAGATGGAATCGCTATGTGACTGAACAGTCAGATCTAGGTAAGGACTTCCCAAGTTTTAAAGAGTTCTCTGAGTTCATCAATAAGGAAGCACGGATAGCATGTAATCCAGTAACAGCATCTTACGCCTTGAAATCCTTAGAAGAAAGGCCTGTGAGAGATATAAGGCACGCAAGAATAACTAGCATTGCAACCAACACAGCAGCTAAAGGTCCAGATACCTACGAGAGCAAGTCCAAAGTCACTACTGGGATCAGTAGAGAGACAGAAACTGCAAATCTTCAGACTACCTTCAAATGTATGTTCTGTGGAGAGAACCACTCCATACATAAGTGCCCCAGTTGAAGGCAAAGTCCCCAGAAGAAAATAAAAAATTTGTGCTGGATAGCCAACTGTGTTTCGGATGCCTAAGAAAAGGCCATGTTACTAAGGAGTGTAAAAAAAAAGCCACATGCAGCGTTTGCAAATGACACCATCCTACACCACTACATGAAGAACGTCCAAAGAAAGATAAATCCTCAATACCTAAAGATACTCAGGAAGGAAATAAAGTATCAGTATTGTCTTGCAGAGTGAGGGAAGGAGAAAGTAATGGCACATCAATGGTTTTACTAGTGTGCATTTCAAATCCTAAAAGGAGGAACAAGAAAGTATATGCCTATGCGCTACTGGATGCCCAGAGTGATGTCACCTTCATTGATCAAGAAATCTGCAAGAAATTACAAGTGTCTACAGAACCAATGAAGCTCAAACTCACCACAATGATGGGGAGAGAGGATTCAAAAGGACAAAAGGACTAAGAGTTAAAGGGTCAAAAGGACTAAGAGTTAGAGGACTTCAAACTTCACATTAGATCTCCCTCCAGCTTATACAAAAGACGATATACCTCTAGATCGAGATTGCATACCTACCTGTGAAACAGCCATAGGTATGCGATCTCATGAAATGTCCCCGCTGAAGGAGTTTGGTGTTGTATTGTTGATAGGTTACGATTGTTCTGAAGCCTTGGTACCACGAAAGGTAATCACAGGAGGAAAGAGTGAACCCTACGCTGTTCAAACTGATCTAGGATGGGGTGTTGTTGGAGGAAAACAGCAGATCGCAACCGGAGTCCAAAAAAGTTGGGACACTAAACAAATTGTGAATAAAAACTGAATGCAATGATGTGGAGATGGCAAATGTCAATATTTTATTTGTAATAGAACGTAGATGACAGATCAAACGTTTAATCCGAGTAAATGTATAATTTTAAAGGAAAAATACGTTGATTCAAATTTTCACGGTGTCAACAAATCCCCAAAAAGTTGGGACAAGTAGCAATAAGAGGCTGGAAAAAGTAAATTTGAGCATAACGAAGAGCTGGAAGACCAATTAACACTAATTAGGTCAATTGGCAACATGATTGGGTATAAAAAGAGCTTCTCAGAGTGGCAGTGTCTCTCAGAAGCCAAGATGGGTAGAGGATCACCAATTCCCACAATGTTGCGCAGAAAGATAGTGGAGCAATATCAGAAAGGTGTTACCCAGCGAAAAATTGCAAAGACTTTGCATCTATCATCATCAACTGTGCATAACATCATCCGAAGATTCAGAGAATCTGGAACAATCTCTGTGCGTAAGGGTCAAGGCCGTAAAAACATACTGGATGCCCGTGATCTCCGGGCCCTTAAACGACACTGCACCACAAACAGGAATGCTACTGTAAAGGAAATCACAGAATGGGCTCAGGAATACTTCCAGAAACCATTGTCAGTGAACACAATCCACCGTCCCATCCGCCGTTGCCAGCTGAAACTCTACAGTGCAAAGAAGAAGCCATTTCTAAGCAAGATCCACAAGCTCAGGCGTTTTCATGGGCCAGGGATCATTTAAAATGGAGTGTGGCAAAATGGAAGACTGTTCTGTGGTCAGACGAGTCACGATTTGAAGTTCTTTTTGGAAATCTGGGACGCCATGTCATCCGGGCCAAAGAGGACAAGGACAACCCAAGTTGTTATCAACGCTCAGTTCAGAAGCCTGCCTCTCTGATGGTATGGGGTTGCATGAGTGCGTGTGGCATGGGCAGCTTGCATGTCTGCAAAGGCACCATCAATGCAGAAAAATATATTCAGGTTCTAGAACAACATATGCTCCCATCCAGACGTCATCTCTTTCAGGGAAGACCCTGCATTTTTCAACAAGATAATGCCAGACCACATTCTGCATCAATCACAACATCATGGCTGCGTAGGAGAAGGATCCGGGTACTGAAATGGCCAGTCTGCAGTCCAGATCTTTCACCTATAGAGAACATTTGGCGCATCATAAAGAGGAAGGTGCAACAAAGAAGGCCCAAGACGATTGAACAGTTAAAGGCCTGTATTAGACAAGAATGGGAAAGCATTCCTATTTCTAAACTTGAGAAACTGGTCTCCTCGGTCCCCAGACGTCTGTTGAGTGTTGTAAGAAGAAGGGGAGATGCCACACAGTGGTGAAAATGGCCTTGTCCCAACCTTTTGGGGATTTGTTGACACCATGAATTTCTGATTCAACATATTTTTCCCTTAAAATGGTACATTTTCTCAGTTTAAACTTTTGTTCTGTGATTTATGTTCTATTCTGAATAAAATATTAGAAGTTGGCACCTCCACATCATTGCATTCAGTTTTTATTCACGATTTGCATAGTGTCCCAACTTTTTGGGAATCCGGTTTGTATTATAATGTCACAATGTGTTGTCAGCAGATAATAGTATCAAGGATTCCATTATGACGCCACAATATATAGTCAGCACATTATAGTATCAAGACAAGGATTCCATAATGATGTCACAATGTATAGTCGGCAGATAATAGTATCCAGAATTCCATTATGATGTCACAATGTATGGTCAGCAGATGATAGTATCCAGGATTCCATTATGATGTCACAATGTATGGCAAGCAGATAGTATATAGTAGTATCCAGGATTCCAATATGATGTCACAATGTATGGTCAAAGGATGATGTTATCTAGGATTCCATTATGATATCACAATGTATGGTTAGCAGATGCTTTTATTCAGGATTCCATTTTGATGTCACAATGTATGGTCAGAAAATAGTAGATAGTAGTATCCAGGATTGCATTATAATGTCACAATGTATGATCTGCAGATTATTGAATCCAGGATTCGATTATGATGTCATAATGTATGTTCAGCAGATGATGGTTTCCAGGATTCCCTTATGATGTCACAATGTATGGTCAAAAGATGATGTTATCCAGGATTCCATTATGATGTCACAATTTATAGTCAGCATATAATAATATCCAGGATTCCAGTATGATGTCACAGTGTATGGTCAGCAGATGATAGTATCCAGGATTCCATTATGATGTCACAATGTATGGTTAGCAGATGATAGTATCCAGGATTCCATTATGATATCACATTGTATAATTAGCAAATAATAGCATCCAGGATTCCATTATGATGTCACAATGTATGGTCAAAAGATAATGTTATCCAGGATTCCATTCTGATGTCACAATGTATAGTCAGCATATAATAAAATCCAGTATTCCATTATGTTTTCACAGTGTATGGTCAGCAGATGATAGTAGCCAGGATTCCATTGCGCTGTCACAATGTATGGTCTACAGATTATAGAATCCAGGATTCCATTATGATGTCACAATGTATGGTCAGCAGAGGATAGTATCCAGGATTCCATTATGATGTCACAATGTGTGGTTAGCAGATAACAGTATCTAGGATTCCATTATGATGTCACGATGTATGGTCAGGTGATAGTAGTATCCAGGATTGCATTAAGATGTCATAATGTATGTTCATCAGATGATGGTTTCCAGAATTCCATTGATGTCACAATGTTTGGTGAAAAGATGATGTTATCCAGTATTCTATTATGATGTCACAATGTATGTTCAGCAGATTATAGTATCCAGGATTACATTAGGATGTCACAATGTATTGTCAGTAGATAATAGTGTCCAATATTCCACTATGATGTTACAATGTATGGCCAGCTGATAGCAGATAGTAGTATCCAGGATTCCATTATGATGTCACAATGTATGGTCAAAAGATGATATTATCCAGGATTCCATTATGATGTCACAATGAATGGTAAGGTGATAGTAGATAGTAGTATCCAGGATTGCATTAAGATGTCATAATGTATGTTCATCAGATCATGGTTTCCAGAAATCCATTATGATGTCACAATGTATGGTGAAAAGATGATGTTATCCAGGATTCTATTATGATGTCACAATGTATAGTCAGCATATAATAATATCCAGGATTCCATTATGATGTCACAATGTATGGCTAGCAGATGATAGTATCCAGGATTAAATTATGATGTCACAATGTATAGTTAGCAGATAATAGTATCCAGTATTCCATTATGATGTCACAATGTATGGTCAGCAGAAAGTAGATTATAGAATCCATGAATCCATTATGATGTCACAATGTATGGTCTGCAGAAAATAGAATCCAGGATTCCATTATGATGTCACATAGTATGGTAAGCAGATGATATTATCCAGGATTCCATTATGATGTCACATAGTATGGTCAGCAGATAATAGTATCCAGGATTCCATTATGATGTCACAATGTATGGTCAAAAGATGATGTTATCCAGAATTCCAATATGATGTCACAATGTATAGTCAGCATATAATAATATCCAGGATTCCATTATGATGTCACAATGTATGGTCAGAAGATAGTAGATAGTAGTATCCAGGATTGCATTAAGATTTCATAATGTTTGTCCAGCAGATTATGGTTTCCAGGATTCCATTATGATGTCACAATGTATGGTCAAAAGATGATGTTATCCAGGATTCCATTATGATGTCACAATGTATGGTCTGCAGATTATAGAATCCAGGATTCCATTATGATGTCACAATGAATGATTAGCAGATGATATTATCCAGTATTCCATTATGATGTCACAACGTATGGTCAGGAGATAGTAGACAGTAGTATCCAGGATTGCATTAAGATGTTATAATGTATGTTCAGCAGATGATGGTTTCCAGGATTCCCTTATGATGTCACAATGTATGGTCAGCAGATAATAGTATCCAGAATTCCATTATGATGTCACAATTTATAGTCAGCATATAATAATATCCAGGATTCCATTATGATGTCACAGTATATGGTCAGCAGATGATAGTATCCAGGTTTCCATAATAATGCCACAATTTATGGTTAGCAGATAATAGTATCCAGGATTCTATTATGATGTCACCATGTATGGTCAGCAGATGATAGTATCCAGGATTACATTATGATGTCACAATGTATAGTTAGCAGATAATAGTATCCAGTATTCCATTATGATCTCACAATGTATGCTCAGCAGATAGTAGATTATAGTTTCCAGAAATAAATTATGATGTCACAATGTATAGTCAGCATATAATAATATCCAGGATTCCATTATGATGTCACAATGTATGGTCAGTATATAGTAGATAGTAGTATCCAGGATTGCATTAAGATGTCATAATGTTTGTCCAGCAGATTATGGTTTCCAGGATTCCATTATAATGTCACAATGTATGGTCAAAAGATGATGTTATCCAGGATTCCATTATGATGTCACAATGTATGGTCTGCAGATAATAGTATCCAGGATTACATTATGATGTCACAATGTATGGTCAAAAGATGATGTTATCCAGGATTCCATTATGATGTCACAATGTATAGTTAACAGATAATAGTATCCAGTATTCCATTATGATGTCACAATGTTTAGTCAGCAGATAGTAGATTATAGTATCCAGGAATCCATTATGATGTCACAATGTATAGTCAGCATATAATAATATCTAGGATTCCATTATGATGTCACAATGAATGATTAGCAGATGATATTATCCAGTATTCCATTATGATGTCACAATGTATGGTCAGGAGATAGTAGATAGTAGTATCCAGGATTGCATTAAGATGTCATAATGTATGTTCAGCAGATGATGGTTTCCAGGATTCCCTTATGATGTCACAATGTATGGTCAAAAGATTATGTTATCCAGGATTCCATTATGATGTCACAATTTATAGTCAGTATATAATAATATCCAGGATTCCAGTATTATGTCACAGTGTATGGTCAGCAGATAATAGCATCCAGGATTCCATTATGATGTCACAATGTATGGTTAGCAGATAATAGTATCCAGTATTCTATTGTGATGTTACCATGTATGGTCAACAGATGATAGTATCCAGGATTACATTATGATGTCACAATGTATGGTTAGCAGATAGTAGATTATAGTATCCAGGAATCCATTATGATGTCACAATGAATGGTTAGCAAATGATATTATCCAGGATTCTATTATGATGTCACAATGTATGGTCAGGAGATAGTAGATAGTAGTATCCAGGTTTCATTAAGATTTCATAATGTATGTTCAGCAGATTATGGTTTCCAGGATTCCATTTTGATGTCACAATGTATGGTCAAAAGATGATGTTATCCAGGATTCCATTATGATGTCACAATGTATGGTCAGCAGATAGTAGACTATAGTATCCAGGAATCCATTATGATGCCACAATGTATTGTCTGAAGATTATAGAATCCAGGATTCCATTATACTGTCACAATTTATGGTCAGCAGATAATAGTATCCAGGATTTCATTATGATGTCACAGTGTATTGTTAGCAGATAATAGTATCCAGGATTACATTAGGATGTCACAATGTATTGTCAGTAGATAATAGTATCCAGTATTCCATTATGATGTTACAATGTATGGCCAGCAGATAGTAGATAGTATTATCCAGGATTGCATTAAGATGTCATAATGTATGTTCAGCAGATGATGGTTTCCAGAATTCTATTATGATGTCACAATGTATGGTGAAAAGATGATGTTATCCTGGATTATATTATGATGTCACAATGTATAGTCAGCATATAATAATATCCAGGATTCCAGTATGATGTCACAGTTTATGGTCAGCAGATAATAGTATCCGGGTTTCCATTATGATGTCACAATGTTTAGTCAGCAGATAGTAGATTATAGTATCCAGGAATTCATTATGATGTCACAATTTATAGTCAGCATATAATAATATCCAGGATTCCATTATGATGTCACAGTTTATGGTCAGCAGATGATAGTATCCAGGATTCCATTATGATGTCACAATGTATGGTCAAAAGATGATGTTATCCAGGATTCCATTATGATGTCACAGTGTATGGTCAGGTGATAGTAGATAGTAGTATCATGGATTGCATTAAGATGTCATAATGTATGTTCATCAGATAATGGTTTCCAGAAATCCATTATGATGTCACAATGTATGGTGAAAAGATGATGTTATCCAGGATTCCATTATGATGTCACAATGTATAGTTAACAGATAATAGTATCCAGTATTCCATTATGTCACAATGTATGGTCAGCAGATGTTATTATCCAGAATTTCATTATGATGTCACAATGTATTGTCAGGAGATAGTAGATAGTAGTATCCAGGATTGCATTATGATGTCACAATGGATGGTCTGCAGATGATTGAATCCAGGATTCCATTATGATCTCTTAATGTATGTTCAGCAGATGATGGTTTCCAGGATTCCCTTATGTTGTCACAATGTATGGTCAAAAGATGATGTTATCCAGGATTCCATTATGATGTCACAATTTATAGGCAGCATATAATAATATCCAGGATTCCAGTATGATGTCATAATGTATGGTCTGCAGATTATAGAATCGAGGATTCCATTATAATGTTACAATGTATAGTTAGCAGATAATAGTATCCAGGATTCCATTATGATGTCACGATGTATGGTCAGCAGATGATAGTATCCAGGATTACATTATGATGTCACAATGTATAGTTAGCAGATAAAAGTATCCAGGATTCCATTATGATATCACATTGTATAATTAGCAAATAATAGTATCCAGGATTCCATTATGATGACACAATGTATGGTCAGCAGATGATAGTATCCAGGATTTCATTATGATGTCACAATGTATGTTCAGCAGATAATAGTATCCAGGATTCCATTATGATGTCACAATGTATGGTGAGCAGATAAAAGTATCCAGGATTCCATTATGATGTCAATATGTGTGGTTAGCAGATAATAGTATCCAGGATTTCATTATGATGTCACAATGTATGGTTAGCAGATTATTGAAACCAGGATTCCATTATGATGTCATAATGTATGTTCAGCAGATGATGGTTTCCAGGATTCCCTTATGATGTCACAATGTATAGTTAGCAGATAATAGTATCCAGTATTCCATTATGATGACACAATGTATGGTCTGCAGATTATAGAATCGAGGATTCAATTATGATGTCACAATGTATGGTTAGCAGATGATATTATCCAGGATTCCATTATGATATCACATTGTATAATTATCAAATAATAGTATCCAGGATTCCGTTATGATGTCACAATGTATGGTCAAAAGATGATGTTATCCAGGATTCCATTCTGATGCCACAATTTATAGTCAGCATATAATAATATCCAGGATTGATGCCACAATATATAGTCAGCATATAATAATATCCAGGATTCCATTATGTTTTCACAGTGTATGGTCAGCAGATGATAGTATCCAGGATTCCATTATAATGTCACAATGTGTGGTTAGCAGATAACAGTATCCAGGATTCCATTAAGATGTCACAATGTATTGTCAGTAGATAATAGTATCCAGTATTCCATTATGATGTTACAATGTATGGCCAGCAGATATTAGATAGTAGTATCCAGAATTCCATTATGATGTCACAATGTATGGTGAAAAGATGATGTTATCCAGGATTCCATTATGATGTCACAATTTATAGTCAGCATATAATAATGTCCAGGATTCCAGTATGATTTCACAGTGTATGGTCAGCGGATAATAGTATCCAGTATTCAATTATGATGTCACAATGTATGGTCAGCAGATAATAGTATCCAGTATTCTATTGTGATGTCACCATGTATGGTCAACAGATGAAAGTATACAGGATTACATTATGATGTAATGATGTCACAATGTATAGTTAGCAGATAATAGTATCCAGTATTCCATTATGATGTCACAATGTATGGTCAGCAGATAGTAGATTATAGTATCCAGGAATCTATTATGATGTGACAATGTATAGTCAGCATATAATAATATCTAGGATTCCATTATGATGTCACAATGGATGGTCTGCAGATTATTGAATCCAGGATTCCATTATGATGTCACAATGTATGTTCAGCAGATGATGGTTTCTAGGATACCCTTATGATGTCACAATGTATGGTCAAAAGATGATGTTATCCAGGATTCCATTATGATGTCACAATGTATGGTTAGCAGATGATAGTATCCAGGATTCCATTATGATGTCACAATGTATGCTCAGTAGATAGTAGATTATAGTATCCAGGAATCCATTATGATGTCACAATGTATGGTCTGCAGATTATAGAATCGAGGATTCCATTATGATGTCACAATGTATAGTTAGCAGATGATATCATCCAGGATTCCATTATGATGTCACAATGTATGGTTAGCAGATAATAGTATGAAGGATTCCATTATGATTTCACAATGTATGGTCAGCAGATAATAATATCCAGGATTCCATTATGATTTCACAATGTATTGTTAGCAGATAATAGTATCCAGGATTCCATTATGATGTTACAATGTATAGCCAGAAGATAGTAGATAGTATTATCCAGGATTGCATTAAGATGTCATAATGTATGTTCAGCAGATGATGGTTTCCAGAATTCTATTATGATGTCACAATGTATGGTGAAAAGATGATGTTATCCAGGATTATATTATGATGTCACAATGTATAGTCAGCATATAATAATATCCAGGATTCCAGTATGATATCACAGTTTATGGTTAGCAGATGATAGTATCCAGGATTCCATTATGATGTCACAATGTATGGTCAGCAGATAATAGTATCCAGGATTCCATTATGATGTCACAATGTATGGTAAACAGATAGTAGATTATAGTATCCAGGAATCGATTATGATGTCACAATGTATGGTCAGGTGATAGTAGATAGTAGTATCCAGGATTGTACTAAGTTGTCATAATTTATGTTCAGCAGATGAAGGGGTTCCCGGATTCCATTATGATGTCACAATGTATATTCAGCATATAATAATATCCAGGATTCCGTTATGATGTCACAGTGCATGGTCAGCAGATAATAGTATCCAGGATTCCATTATGATGTCACAATGAATGGTTAGCAGGTGATATTATCCAGTATTCCATTCTGATGTCACAATGTATGGTCAGGACTCAGGAGATAGCAGATAGTAGTATCCAGGTTTGCATTAAGAAGTCATAATGTATGTTCAGCAGATGAAGGTTTCTAGGATTCCCTTATGATGTCACAATGTATGGTCAAAAGATGATGTTATCCAGGATTCCATTATGATGTCACAATTCATAGTCAGCATATAATAATATCCAGGATTCCATTATGATGTCACAATGTATTGTCAGCAGATGATATTATCCAGGATTCTATTATGATGTCACAATGTATGGTTAGCAGATAATAGTATCCATGATTCAATTATGATGTCACGATGTATGGTCAGCAGATGATGGTATCCAGGATTACATTATGATGTCACAATGTATAGTTAGCAGATAATAGTATCCAGTATTCCATTATGATGTCACAATGTATGGTCAGCAGATAGTAGATTATAGTATACAGGAATCCATTATGATGTCACAATGTATGGTCTGCAGATTATAGAATCCAGGATTCCATTATGATGTCACAATGTATAGTTAGCAGATAATTGTATCCAGTATTCCATTATGATGTCACAATGTATGGTCAGCAGATAGTAGATTATAGTATCCAGGAATTCATTATGATGTCACAATGTATAGTCAGCATATAATCATATCCAGGATTCCATTATGATGTCACAATGAATGGTTAGCAGATGATATTATCCAGGATTCCATTATGATGTCACAATGTATAGTCAGCATATAATAATATCCACGATTCCATTATGATGTCACAATGTATAGTCAGCATATAATAATATCCAGGATTCCATTATGATGTCACAATGTATTGTCAGGAGATAGTAGATAGTAGTATCAAGGATTGCATTAAGATGTCATAATGTATGTTCAGCAGATGATGGTTTCCAGGATTCCATTATGATGTCACAATTTATAGTCAGCATATAATAATATCCAGGATTCCATTATGATGTCGCAATGCATGGTCAGCAGATGATAGTATCCAGGATTACATTATGATGTCACAATGTATAGTCAGCAGATAGTAGATTATAGTATCCAGGAATCCATTATGATGTCACAATGTATAGTCAGCAGATAGTAGATTATAGTATCCATGAATTCATTATGATGTCACAATGTATAGTCAGCAGATAATAGTATCCAGTATTCCATTATGATGTCACAATGTATGGTCAGCAGATAGTAGATTATAGTATCCATGAATTCATTATGATGTCACAATGTATAGTCAGCAGATAATAGTATCCAGTATTCCATTATGATGTCACAATGTATGGTCAGCAGATAGTAGATTATAGTATACAGGAATCCATTATGATGTCACAATGTATGGTCTGCAGATTATAGAATCCAGGATTCCATTATGATGTCACAATGTATAGTTAGCAGATAATTGTTTCCAGTATTCCATTATGATGTCACAATGTTTGGTCAGCAGATAGTAGATTATAGTATCCAGGAATTCATTATGATGTCACAATGTATTGTCAGGAGATAGTAGATAGTAGTATCCAGGATTGCATTAAGATGTCATAATGTATGTTCAGCAGATGATGGTTTCCAGGATTCCATTATGATGTCACAATGTATGGTCAATAGATGATGTTATCCAGGATTCCATTATGATGTCACAATTTATAGTCAGCATATAATAATATCCAGGATTCCATTATGATGTCACAATGCATGGTCAGCAGATGATAGTATCCAGGATTCCATTATGATGTCACAATGTATGGTCAGCAGATAGTAGATTATAGTATCCAGGAATCCATTATGATGCCACAATGTATTGTCTGAAGATTATAGAATCCAGGATTCCATTATGATTTCACATTGTATGGTAAGCAGATAATAGTATCCAGGATTCCATTATGATGTCACAATGTATGGTCAGCAGATAATAATATCCAGGATTCCATTATGATGTCACAGTGTATGGTCAGCAGATAATAGTATCCAGGATTCCATTATGATGTCACAATGTATGTTCAGCAGATGATCGTATCCATGGATTACATTAGGATGTCACAATGTATTGTCAGTAGATAATAGTATCCAGTATTCTATTATGATGTTACAATGTATGGCCAGCAGATAGTAGATAGTATTATCCAGGATTGCATTAAGATGTCATAATGTATGTTCAGCAGATGATGGTTTCCAGAATTCTATTATGATGTCACAATGTATAGTCAGCATATAATAATATCCAGGATTCCAGTATGATGTCACAGTTTATGGTCAGCAGATGATAGTATCCACGATTCCATTATGATGTCACTATATATGGTCAGCAGATAATAGTATCCAGGATTAAATTATGATGTCACATTGTATGGTCAGCAGATAATAGTATCCAGGATTAAATTATGATGTCACAATGTATGGTAAGCAGATAGTAGATTATAGTATCCAGGAATTGATTATGATGTCACAATGTGTGGTCAGCAGATGATAGTATCCAGGATTCCATTATGATGTCACAATTTACAGTCAGCATATAATAATATCCAGGTTTCCATTATGATGTCACAGTGTATGGTCAGCAGATAATAGTATCCAGGATTCTATTATGATATCACAATGTATGGTCAGCAGATAATAGTATCCAGGATTCTATTATGATGTCGCCATGTATGGTCAGAAGATGATAGTATCCAGGATACATAATGATTTCACAATGTATATTTAGTATATAATAGTATCCGGTGTTCCATTATGATGTCACAATTTATGGTCAGCGGATAGTAGATTATAGTATCCAGGAATCCATTATGATGTCACAATGTATGTCTGCATATTATAGAATCCAGGATTCCATTATGATGTCACAATGTGTGGTTAGCAGATGATAGTATCCAGGATTCTATTTTGATGTCACAATGTATGGTCAGCAGATGATGGTATCCAGGATTACATTATGATTTCACAATGTATAGTCAACAGATAATAGTATCCAGTATTCCATTATGATGTCACAATGTATGGTCAGCAGATAGTAGATAGTAGTATCCAGGATTGCATTAAGATGTCATAATGTATGGTCAAAAGATAATAGTTTCCCGGATTCCATTATGATGTCGCAATGTATGGTTAAAAGATGATGATATCCCGGATTCCATTCTGATGTCACAATGTATACTCAGCATATAATAATATCCAGGATTCCATTATGATGTCACAATGTATGGTCAGCAGATAATAGTATCCAGGATTCCATTATGATGTCACAATGTGTGGTTAGCAGATAATAGTATCCAGGATTCCATTATGATGTCACAATGTGTGGTTAGCAGATAATAGTATCCAGGATTCCATTAAGATGTTACATTGTATGGTCAGCAGATAGTAGATAGTATTATCCAGGATTCTATTATGATGTCACAATGTATGGTCAAAAAATGATATTATCCAGGATTCCATTATGATGTCACAATGTATGGTCAGGTGATAGTAGATAGTAGTATCCAGGATTGTACTAAGTTGTCATAATTTATGTTCAGCAGATGATGGTTTCCCGGATTCCATTATGATGTCACAATGTATAGTTAGCGGATAATTGTATCCAGTATTCCATTATGATGTCACAATATATGGTCAGCAGATAGTAAATTATAGTATCCAGGAATTCATTATGATGTCACAATGTATAGTCAGCATATAATAATATCCAGGATTCCATTATGATGTCACAATGTATTGTCAGGAGATAGTAGATAGTAGTATCCAGGATTGCATTAAGATGTCATAATGTATGTTCAGCAGATGATGGTTTCCAGGATTCCATTATGATGTCACAATTTATAGTCAGCATATAATAATATCCAGGATTCCATTATGATGTCACAGTGTATTGTCAGCAGATTATAGTATCCAGGATTACATTATGATGTCACAATGTATAGTTAGCAGATTATAGTATCCAGTATACCATTATGATGTCACAATGTATGGTCAGCAGATAGTAGATTATAGTATCCAGGAATCCATTATGATGCCGCAATGTATTGTCTGAAGATGATAGAATCCAGGATTCCATTATGATTTCACATTGTATGGTAAGCAGATAATAGTATGCAGGATTCCATTATACTGTCACAATGTATGGTCAGCAGATAATAGTATCCAGTATTCCGTTATGATGTCACGTATGGTATGGTACAGCAGATAGTAGATAGTAGTATTCCAGGACTGCATTAAGCTGTCATAATGTATGGTTAAAAGATAATGGTTTCCAGGATTCCATTATGATGTCACAATGTATGGTCAAAAGATGATGTAATCTAGGATGCCATTATGATGTCACACTGTATGGTTAGCAGATAATAGTATCCAGGATTCCATTATGATGTCAAAATGTATTGTCAGCAGATAATAGATAGCTTCTGCCTAATCGCACGTCCCCGTGACATCCACAATCCAATTGGATATCTTCCCTATCAATTTTCGATGTTCTTTTATGCACCTACCATGGTGATCATGGGTAACGAGGAATCAGGGTTCCATGACGGAGAGGGAGCCTGAGAAAGGGATACCACATCCAACGGAGGTCAGTGGTTGAAATCTGTATGGGTGGAGAGGGTGGGTCAAGTTATTAAATTCAGCACATGCGCCAAGCAAGGGATGTGCGTCAAACCAGCTAGGCCCAGAGCTGCTATGAGATTTCGCCCATTATCGCACACCACCAGGCCTAGCTTGAGGCTCACTGGCACCAACCACTCATCGGTCTGTTGTTCCATGCCTGTCCACAGCTCCTGCGTGGTGTGGGTTCTGTCCCCCAAACAGATACGTTTCAAAACTGCCTGCTGTTGTTTACCCCTGGCTGTGCTGAAGTTGGCGGTGAAGGTGTTATGCTGACCGGATGAGGAGGCGGTAGATGATGAGGAAGCGGAGTAGAAGGAGGAAGCAACAGGAGACAAAGAGAAACGCCCTGCAATCCTCAGTGGTGAAAGGACATGCGCCAAACCGTTATCCGCCTCAGGACCAGCCGCCACTGCATTTACCCAGTGTGCTGTTAGGGAGATATAAGGTCCCTGACCGTGCTTACTGGTCCACGTATCCGTAGTTAGGTGGACCTTGCCACAGATGGCGTTGCGCAGTGCACACCTGATTTTGCCCCCCACTTGATTGTGCAGGGAAGGAATGGCTCACCGGGAAAAGAAGTGGCAGCTGGGCACAACGTACTGTGGGACATCCACCGCCATCAGATTCTTAAAACTGTCCATGTCCACCAGACGGAATGGGCCAGGGATCGCGGTTGGGTAGGGGGGCACTTCCTCTTTCACTCCAGTGTCTGGGAGATATACAGCTGAACGCCTCCATGGAACATTGTGGAGATGCTTGGTGACAGAGGTGGTGGTGTTGCTGGCACAACGGAGTGGCAGGTGCCACTGTCACTCCAGAGGGGGATGAAGAGGCCGAGACTGCAGCAGAAAAGGAAGCAGGAGGAGTCAGAAACCTTTGTTGGTTTTTGAGGTGTCTACTCCACTGCAGCTCATGCTTCGCACTTAGATGCCTGGTCATGCAGGTTGTGCTCAGGTTTAGAACGTTTATGCCTCCCTCGCTTCAGGCTCTGATTGCACAGCGTGCAAACCACTCGTGTATTATCGTCAGCACATTTTCTGAAGAACTGCCATGGCAGGGAACTCCTTGGAGCTGGCTTTGGTGTGCTCGGTCCCTTGGTGCGGTGGGCCAGTAGCAGGTGTACTGTCTAAGGCACGGCCACTCTGCTTTTGCACCCTGCTCCCTCTTTTGCTGTGCTGGTGGCTCTGTGCGACCACCTCCTCTTCCTCCGAGCTGCACAGGTCACTCCACATCATCTTTCACCCAGACTTCACCCCTGCCCTCCTTGTCAGTCTGCACACTGCAGAAAGCCACAGCAGTTGGCACCTGTGTTTTGTCATTATCCGAGACGTTCTGCGGTGGTTCTCCCATGTACTCATCCTGAAACATTAGTGGTTGGGCATCTCTTACACTTCTGGGGTAGGGCTATGTGGATGGCCCTGGGATACTGTCACCACCAGACATCTGAGAAGCTCTGTCAGACGTTCTTCAGAACCTCCTGCTTGAGGTTCCTTTTTGTTTTGCTTTTGTTTTCTCATCTCGTTAGCCTCTCTCAGCTGTCATGTAGTTGAACTGATTGCATCCCTTTAAATACCTTCCCATACTGCATCACTTTGCGGTTTATACAACTTCCTGGAGTGTGTGCATGCTGGATGCTACTACTGAGTCTTCTACAGATAAGTTTTGTTCATTCATTTGTGTTTTCCTGTTTGCTGGATCCCAGGTGACCCTGACTCCCGCCGTATCAAGTGTAGGGAGCCGGTGGTCGTGTCCCCTCACTATTATAGGGTGTTCAGGTGTTATACAGTCGAGGAACGAGGGTATGCAATAATCTACCATTGAGATTTTTGCATAGGCTGAGCAGTTAGGGAGAGAGCCAGGTCTGTTGCAGGGCTTACCCTTTGGTTCCTTAGTTTTGGATCCAGTCAGTCGGATCTTCATTTTGTGTCTTCTAGTTTTCTGTACACCTTCCGTGACAGATACCCTGCCAGAAGAGTCATCAAAAAGCAGAAGAGACTGCTGCATGACTTGGGGCTCAGACTACTTGGCTGATTTGCAAGGGGGTGAGGAGAAAGACAGATGGCCATGGGCTGCAGGTGCCAACTCTGATCTTTCAGCAGGGGACTGGGTGGGAGACAATGTGAAGGAACTGGAGGCACTGTCAGCCACCCAATCTACTATCGCTTGTACTTGTTCTGGCCTCACCATTCGTAGAGCAGCATTCGGGCCTACCAAATAACGCTGAAGGTTCTGTAGCCTGAGGAAGGTGTTTCACTTGTGCGTGTAGCTGGCACAGATCGACCACGTCCTCTCCCTGGAACAGGAGCTCCACCAACACCATCAGCACCACGATCAGGGCCACGTCCCTTATTTGAAGCTCTCCTCATTCTTTGCGTTCACCCGCCAAACTAACAGATGGTTAATGTCAGGCGACAATTTAACCGTCAATAGTCAACAATTAGGTTCACTGACAGTAAGGATGTGCCGGTGTCATAAAGAGAAAATAATTCTTGAGGTCACACAACAGTGTGACAAGCGAATGTAATACAATTACTTCACGGTCACAAAAAATGTGAATTTGTCAACCAACAATGTAACAGCAGTATTGACTGGTTTTAGTGGACTGTCAGAAATGCAGGCTGAAAATGTATTATCTAGCACAAAAAGTGTGCTTTTTCAACCAATAATGTAACAGCAGTATTTAACGCTTTTAGTGGACTGTCAGAAATGCCGCGCAGGCCGTAAATGTACTATCTAGCACAAAAAGGGTGTTTTTTTTTTCAAACAACAATATAGCAGCAGTATTTAACGGTTTTATTGGACTATCAGAAATGCAGCGCAGGCTGCAAATGTACTATCTAGCAAAAATGTGAGTTTTTTTCAACCAACAATTTAACAGCAGTATTTAACGGTTTTAGTGGACTGTCAGAAGTGCAGCGCAGGCCCAAAAAATTTTCTTTCTAGCACAAAAATTAGGAATTTGTCTACCGACAATGTAACAGCAGTATTTACTGGTTTTATTTGACTGTCAGATATGCAGTGCCGGTGTCAGAAAGAGAAAGATTGCTTTGGGTCACACAAATATGTGACAGACTAATGTAATTGAATTATTTTCACTGGCAGGTATGCAGTGCAGGCTGCAGGGGTACTTGACCACCCAAAAAAGGGAATTTGTCCCCATGGAATCTAACATATGCATTTAATGAATAGATTTTCCCTGTCAGATTTTCAGCACAGAGGTACTTCACAGGAAGAAATGTGAATATGCCCCCCCCCCCCCCCGATGCCCACCTAACAAACAGACTGATTAAAGCTTATTTCTCTGTGGCACTCGGCTCAGGGGTACAAAAATGTAGCATAGCAACCACAAAAATAATCGCTGTAGTTTGCAGATTTAACACCAAGAACAACAGAATTGTTTCCTTATCTTTCTCTCTTAGGTGCAGCATTCTCTCCCTACACTAGTATGAGCTTATGTGACGTGCTGCACTACGTGACTTCAGCTTATATAGAGGCTGGGTCACATCCTGCACTGGCCAATCACAGCCATGCCATTAGTAGGAAAGGCTGTGATGGCTTCTAAGGGCGCACGAGTTAAACGCTTGTTGATTGGCTGCCCTGCAGCTTTTAAACACGCGCCATTAAAATCGCCGAACATCAAACTCGAACCCGAACTTTTACTAAAATGTTTGGGTTTGGGTCCAGTTGTCGTTCGCTCAACCATAATTATGATGTCACAATGTATTTTGAGCAGATTATGGTATCCAGGATTCCAATATGATGTCACAATGCGTGGTCAGCGGATTATGGTATCCAGGATTCTATTATGATGTCACAATGTTATGGTCAGCAGATAATAATATCCAGGATTCCATTCTGATGTCACAATGTTATGGTCAGCAGATAATAATATCCAGGATTCCATTATGATGTCACAATGTATTTTCAGCAAATAATAATATCCAGTATTCCATTATGTAGTTGTAGTGGTCAGGGGAGATATGGTATAGCAGAGAAGGAGGCTGAAGCAGATACTGGCTTTATTAAATAACAAAATATAACGGCCGGAAAATTAGATTAACAGTATTGTGCCGATGCACGAGGGGTGCAATCGACAAATGACAGGAACAGTGTTAACAAGTTTGCACAAATTTATAGGAAGGGTAACTGAAACGTGATATACCAAATGCACTCTCGCCAGCAAGGGTATAGAACTACAGACTACACTCTTCTACTATTTTCCTGTCTGACCCCGGCTAACCAGGGCACGTTTCTACAACGCTCTGACTAAAGAATCCTGCTCTATGCCCTACCACAGATTAGCACTGGTGCACACTCATAGTTCTGAAGGTAGCTGGGCAGAGATCAGTTGTGTCACATTCTCCCACAAGGTAGCTGCTTGTCTTGGTCTGGAATGCGGGGGCAGGTGTAGTCTCACTCCTGATACGGTCGTTCTGGATTGCAGGTGCAGGCATCCACACTAGTTCAGCTCTGCCAGGAGTCCCCGTCCTCTGCCACGGTCCCGCTAACCTATAGCACGTTAGCCAGGTCCCGTGTCCTGTCACTAATCTCTGAATTAAACTACATCACTCCTCTCAGACACACTTTACAGTTTCTGTTGCTCTGTCCAACAGCAGCCAGTATCTCAGCTCACCATCTGCCAGGAAAACACAAACACACAACCCAAAGCCCGGGAACTTCTAGCTCTTCCTACATTCTCTTGGACAAAACAAACTTTATTTTTTCTTACTCAAAGACACAGCGGCCTCTTGTGGCTGAAAGAATGCATCACAGTCTGTGTGAAATATCACTAGAAATGCAGTGCAATGTAACTTGGTCATTCTAGGGGCTGACACTTACATAGTCACAGTGTATTGTCAGCAGATGATAGTATCCAGAATTCCATTATGATATCACAATGTATGGTCAGCAGATGATGGTATCTATTATTAAATTATGATGTCCTAATGTATCCAGGATTTCATTATGATGAAATGCAGGATTACATTATGATATCACAATGTATGGTCAGCAGATGATAGTATCCATTTTTCCATTATGTAGTTACAATGTATGGTCAGCAGATGATACTATCCAGAATTCTATCATGATGTCACACTGTATGGTCAGATAGTATTATCCAGGATTGCATTATGATGTCATAATGTATGGTCAATAGAGGATGATATCCTGGATTCCAATATGATTTCACAGTGTATGGTCAGCAGATGATAGTAACCAATGTTCCATTAAGATGTCACAATATATGGTCAGCAGATGATAGTATCCAAGATTCCATTATGATGTCACAGTGTATTGTCAGCAGATTATGTTATCCAGTATTCCATTAGGATGACACAATGTATGGTCTGCAGATGATTGTATCCTGGATTTAATTATGAAGTCATAATTAGAGTTGAGCGGACACCTGGATGTTCGGGTTCGAGAAGTTCGGCCGAACTTCCCGAAAATGTTCGGGTTCGGGATCCGAACCCGATCCGAACTTCGTCCCGAACCCGAACCCCATTGAAGTCAATGGGGACCCGAACTTTTTGGCACTAAAAAGGCTGTAAAACAGCCCAGGAAAGGGCTAGAGGGCTGCAAAAGGCAGCAACATGTAGGTAAATCCCCTGCAAACAAATTTGGATAGGGAAATGAATTAAAATAAAAATTAAATAAATAAAAATTAACCAAAATCAATTGGACAGAGGTCCCATAGCAGAGAATCTGGCTTCACGTCACCCACCACTGGAACAGTCCATTCTCAGATATTTAGGCCCTGGCACCCAGGCAGAGGAGAGAGGTCCCGTAACAGAGAATCTGTCTTCATGTCAGCAGAGAATCGGTCTGCATGTCATAGCAGAGAATCAGGCTTCACGTCAGCCACCAATGCAACAGTCCATTGTCATAAATTTAGGCCCAGCACCCAGGCAGAGGAGAGATGTCCCGTAACGGACAATCTGGCTTCATGTCAGCAGAGAATCAGTCTGCATGTCATAGCAGAAAATCAGGCTTCACGTCAGCCACCACTGCAACAGTCCATTGTCAGATATTTAGGCCCAGCACCCAGGCAGAGGAGAGAGGTCCCGTAACAGAGAATCTGGCTTCATGTCAGCAGAGAATTAGTCTGCATGTCATAGCAGAGAATCAGGCTTCACGTCAGCCACCAATGCAACAGTCCATTGTCAGATATTTAGGCCCAGCACCCAGGCAGAGGAGAGAGGTCCCGTAACAGAGGATCTGGCTTCATGTCAGCAGAGAATCAGTCTGCATGTCATAGCAGAAAATCAGGCTTCACGTCAGCCACCACTGCAACAGTCCATTGTCATAAATTTAGGCCCAGCACCCAGGCAGAGGAGAGAGGTCCCGTAACAGAGAATCTGGCTTCATGTCAGCAGAGAATTAGTCTGCATGTCATAGCAGAGAACCAGGCTTCACGTCAGCCACCAATGCAACAGTCCATTGTCAGATATTTAGGCCCAGCACCCAGGCAGAGGAGAGAGGTCCCGTAACAGAGGATCTGGCTTCATGTCAGCAGAGAATCAGTCTGCATGTCATAGCAGAAAATCAGGCTTCACGTCAGCCACCACTGCAACAGTCCATTGTCAGATATTTAGGCCCAGCACCCAGGCAGAGGAGAGAGGTCCCATAACAGAGGATCTGGCTTCATGTCAGCAGAGAATCAGTCTGCATGTCATAGCAGAAAATCAGGCTTCACGTCAGCCACCACTGCAACAGTCCATTGTCATAAATTTAGGCCCAGCACCCAGGCAGAGGAGAGAGGTCCCGTAACAGAGAATCTGGCTTCATGTCAGCAGAGAATTAGTCTGCATGTCATAGCAGAGAATCAGGCTTCACGTCAGCCACCAATGCAACAGTCCATTGTCAGATATTTAGGCCCAGCACCCAGGCAGAGGAGAGAGGTCCCGTAACAGAGGATCTGGCTTCATGTCAGCAGAGAATCAGTCTGCATGTCATAGCAGAAAATCAGGCTTCACGTCAGCCACCACTGCAACAGTCCATTGTCATAAATTTAGGCCCAGCACCCAGGCAGAGGAGAGAGGTCCCGTAACAGACAATCTGGCTTCATGTCAGCAGAGAATCAGTCTTCATATCATAGCAGAGAATCAGGCTTCACGTCACCCACCACTGTAAGAGTCCATTTTCATAAATTTAGGCCCAGCACCCAGGCAGAGGAGAGAGGTCCCGTAACAGACAATCTGGCTTCATGTCAGCAGAGAATTAGTCTGCATGTCATAGCAGAGAATCAGGCTTCACGTCAGCCACCACTGCAACAGTCCATTGTCATAAATTTAGGCCCAGCACCCAGGCAGAGGAGAGAGGTCCCGTAACAGACAATCTGGCTTCATGTCAGCAGAGAATCAGTCTGCATGTCATAGCAGAAAATCAGGCTTCACGTCAGCCACCACTGCAACAGTCCATTGTCAGATATTTAGGCCCAGCACCCAGGCAGAGGAGAGAGGTCCCGTAACAGAGGATCTGGCTTCATGTCAGCAGAGAATCAGTCTTCATGTCATAGCAGAGAATCAGTCTTCATGTCATAGCAGAGAATCAGGCTTCACGTCACCCACCACTGTAAGAGTCCATTTTCATAAATTTAGGCCCAGCACCCAGGCAGAGGAGAGAGGTCCCGTAACAGACAATCTGGCTTTATGTCAGCAGAGAATCAGTCTTCATGTCATAGCAGAGAATCAGTCTTCATGTCATAGCAGAGAATCAGGCTTCACGTCACCCACCACTGTAAGAGTCCATTTTCATAAATTTAGGCCCAGCACCCAGGCAGAGGAGAGAGGTCCCATAACAGACAATCTGGCTTCATGTCAGCAGAGAATTAGTCTGCATGTCATAGCAGAGAATGAGGCTTCACGTCAGCCACCACTGCAACAGTCCATTGGCATATATTTAGGCCCAGCACCCAGGCAGAGGAGAGAGGTCCCGTAACAGAGGATCTGGCTTCATGTCAGCAGAGAATCAGTCTGCATGTCATAGCAGAAAATCAGGCTTCACGTCAGCCACCACTGCAACAGTCCATTGTCATAAATTTAGGCCCAGCACCCAGGCAGAGGAGAGAGGTCCCGTAACAGACAATCTGGCTTCATGTCAGCAGAGAATCAGTCTTCATATCATAGCAGAGAATCAGGCTTCACGTCACCCACCGCTGTAAGAGTCCATTTTCATAAATTTAGGCCCAGCACCCAGGCAGAGGAGAGAGGTCCCGTAACAGACAATCTGGCTTCATGTCAGCAGAGAATCAGTCTTCATGTCATAGCAGAGAATCAGTCTTCATGTCATAGCAGAGAATCAGGCTTCACGTCACCCACCACTGCAACAGTCCATTGTCATAAATTTAGGCCCAGCACCCAGGCAGAGGAGAGAGGTCCCGTAACAGACAATCTGGCTTCATGTCAGCAGAGAATTAGTCTGCATGTCATAGCAGAGAATGAGGCTTCACGTCAGCCACCACTGCAACAGTCCATTGGCATATATTTAGGCCCAGCACCCAGGCAGAGGAGAGAGGTCCCGTAACAGACAATCTGGCTTCATGTCAGCAGAGAATCAGTCTTCATGTCATAGCAGAGACTCAGTCTTCATGTCATAGCAGAGAATCAGGCTTCACGTCACCCACCACTGTAAGAGTCCATTTTCATAAATTTAGGCCCAGCACCCAGGCAGAGGAGAGAGGTCCCGTAACAGACAATCTGGCTTCATGTCAGCAGAGAATTAGTCTTCATGTCATAGCAGAGAATCAGGCTTCACGTCACCCACCACTGCAACAGTCCATTGGCATATATTTGGGCCCAGCACCCAGGCAGAGGAGAGAGGTCCCGTAACAGAGGATATGGCTTCATGTCAGCAGAGAATCAGCCTGCATGTCATAGCAGAAAATCAGGCTTCACGTCAGCCACCACTGCAACAGTCCATTGTCATAAATTTAGGCCCAGCACCCAGGCAGAGGAGAGAGGTCCCGTAACAGACAATCTGGCTTCATGTCAGCAGAGAATTAGTCTGCATGTCATAGCAGAGAATGAGGCTTCACGTCAGCCACCACTGCAACAGTCCATTGGCATATATTTAGGCCCAGCACACAGGCAGAGGAGAGAGGTCCCGTAACAGACAATCTGGCTTCATGTCAGCAGAGAATCAGTCTGCATGTCATAGCAGAAAATCAGGCTTCACGTCAGCCACCACTGCAACAGTCCATTGTCAGATATTTAGGCCCAGCACCTAGGCAGAGGAGAGAGGTCCCGTAACAGAGGATCTGGCTTCATGTCAGCAGAGAATTAGTCTGCATGTCATAGCAGAGAATCAGGCTTCACGTCACCCAACATTGGAACAGTCCATTGGCATATATTTAGGCCCCGGCACCCAGACAGAGGAGAGGTTCATTCAACTTTGGGTAGCCTCGCAATATAATGGTAAAATGAAAATAAAAATAGGATTGAATGAGGAAGTGCCCTGGAGTCCAATAATATATGGTTAAGGGGAGGTAGTTAATGTCTAATCTGGACAAGGGACGGACAGGTCCTGTGGGATCCATGCCTGGTTCATTTTTATGAACGTCAGCTTGTCCACATTGGCTGTAGACAGGCGGCTGCGTTTGTCTGTAATGACGCCCCCTGCCGTGCTGAATACACGTTCAGACAAAACGCTGGCCGCCGGGCAGGCCAGCACCTCCAAGGCATAAAAGGCTAGCTCTGGCCACGTGGACAATTTAGAGACCCAGAAGTTGAATGGGGCCGAGCCATCAGTCAGTACGTGGAGGGGTGTGCACACGTACTGTTCCACCATGTTAGTGAAATGTTGCCTCCTGCTAACACGTTGCGTATCAGGTGGTGGTGCAGTTAGCTGTGGCGTGTTGACAAAAGTTTTCCACATCTCTGCCATGCTAACCCTGCCCTCAGAGGAGCTGGCCGTGACACAGCTGCCTTGGCGACCTCTTGCTCCTCCTCTGCCTTGGCCTTGGGCTTCCACTTGTTCCCCTGTGACATTTGGGAATGCTCTCAGTAGCGCGTCTACCAACGTGCGCTTGTACTAGCGCATCTTCCTATCACGCTCCAGTGCAGGAAGTAAGGTGGGCACATTGTCTTTGTAGCGTGGATCCAGCAGGGTGGCAACCCAGTAGTCCGCACAGGTTAAAATGTGGGCAACTCTGCTGTCGTTGCGCAGGCACTGCAGCATGTAGTCGCTCATGTGTGCCAGGCTGCCCAGGGGTAAGGACAAGCTGTCCTCTGTGGGAGGCGTATCGTCATCGTCCTGCCTTTCCCCCCAGCCACGCACCAGTGATGGACCCGAGCTGCGTTGGGTGCCACCCCGCTGTGACCATGCTTCATCCTCATCCTCCTCCACCTCCTCCTCATCCTCGTCCTCCTCGTCCTCCAGTAGTGGGCCCTGGCTGGCCACATTTGTACCTGGCCTCTGCTGTTGCCAAAAACCTCCCTCTGAGTCACTTCGAAGAGACTGGCCTGAAAGTGCTAAAAATGACCCCTCTTCCTCCTCCTCCTCCTGGGCCACCTCCTCTTCCATCATCGCCCTAAGTGTTTTCTCAAGAAGACATAGAAGTGGTATTGTAACGCTGATAACGGCGTCATCGACACTGGCCATGTTGGTGGAGTACTCTAAACAGCGCAACAGGACACACAGGTCTCGCATGGAGGCCCAGTCATTGGTGGTGAAGTGGTGCTGTTCTGTAGTGCGACTGACCCGTGCGTGCTGCAGCTGAAACTCCACTATGGCCTGCTGCTGCTCGCACAGTCTGTCCAGCATGTGCAAGGTGGAGTTCCACCTGGTGGGCACGTCGCATATAAGGCGGTGAGCGGGAAGGCCGAAGTTACGCTGTAGCGCAGACAGGCGAGCAGCAGCAGAATGTGAACGCCGGAAGCGCGAACAGACGGCCCGCACTTTATGCAGCAGCTCTGACATGTCGGGGTAGTTGTGAATGAACTTCTGCACCACCAAATTCAATACATGCGCCAAGCAAGGGATGTGCGTCAAATTGGCTAGTCCCAGAGCTGCAACGAGATTTCGCCCATTATCACACACCACCAACCACTCGTCGGTCTGTTGTTCTATACCCCGCCACAACTCCTGTGCGGTGTGGGGCCTGTCCCCCAAACATATGAGTTTCAGAATGGCCTGCTGACGTTTACCCCGGGCTGTGCTGAAGTTGGTGGTGAACGTGTGTGGCTGACTGGATGAGCAGGTGGAAGAAGAGGAGGAGGAAGCCGAGAAGGAGGAGGTGGCAACAGGAGGCAAAGAATGTTGCCCTGCGATCCTTGGCGGCGGAAGGACGTGCGCCAAACAGCTCTCCGCCTGGGGCCCAGCTGCCACTACATTTACCCAGTGTGCAGTTAGGGAGATATAGCGTCCCTGGCCGTGCTTACTGGTCCACGTATCTGTGGTTAGGTGGACCTTGCTACAGATGCCGTTGCGCAGTGCACACTTGATTTTATCGGATACTTGGTTGTGCAGGGAAGGCACGGCTCTCTTGGAGAAGTAGTGGCGGCTGGGAACAACATACTGTGGGACAGCAAGCGACATGAGCTGTTTGAAGCTGTCTGTGTCCACCAGCCTAAATGACAGCATTTCATAGGCCAGTAGTTTAGAAATGCTGGCATTCAGGGCCAGGGATCGAGGGTGGCTAGGTGGGAATTTACGCTTTCTCTCAAATGTTTGTGAGATGGAGAGCTGAACGCTGCCGTGTGACATGGTTGAGACGCTTGGTGACGGAGGGGGTGGTGGTGTTGGTGGTACATCCCCTGTTTGCTGGGTGGCAGGTGCCAACGTTCCTCCAGAGGCGGAGGAAGAGGCCGAGGCGGCAGCAGCAGAAGAGGCCGAGGCGGCAGCAGCAGAAGAGGTAGCAGGGGGAGCCTGAGTGACTTCCTTGGTTTTAAGGTGTTTACTCCACTGCAGTTCATGCTTTGCATGCAGGTGCCTGGTCATGCAGGTTGTGCTCAGGTTCAGAACGTTAATGCCTCGCTTCAGGCTCTGATGGCACAGCGTGCAAACCACTCGGGTCTTGTCGTCAGCACATTGTTTGAAGAAGTGCCATGCCAGGGAACTCCTTGAAGCTGCCTTTGGGGTGCTCGGTCCCAGATGGCGGCGGTCAGTAGCAGGCGGAGTCTATTGGCGGTGGGTGTTCTGCTTTTGCCCACTGCTCCCTCTTTTGCTACGCTGTTGGCTCGGTCTCACCACTGCCTCTTCCTCTGAACTGTGAAAGTCAGTGGCACGACCTTCATTCCATGTGGGGTCTAGGACCTCATCGTCCCCTGCATCGTCTTCCACCCAGTCTTGATCCCTGACCTCCTGTTCAGTCTGCACACTGCAGAAAGACGCAGCAGTTGGCACCTGTGTTTCGTCATCATCAGAGACATGCTGAGGTGGTATTCCCATGTCCTCATCATCAGGAAACATAAGTGGTTGTGCGTCAGTGCATTCTATGTCTTTCACCGCTGGGGAAGGGCTAGGTGGATGCCCTTGGGAAACCCTGCCAGCGGAGTCTTCAAACAGCATAAGAGACTGCTGCATAACTTGAGGCTCAGACAGTTTCCCTGGTATGCATGGGGGTGATGTGACAGACTGATGGGGTTGGTTTTCAGGCGCCATCTGTGCGCTTTCTGCAGAAGACTGGGTGGGAGATAATGTGAACGTGCTGGATCCACTGTCGGCCACCCAATTGACTAATGCCTGTACCTGCTCAGGCCTTACCATCCTTAGAACGGCATTGGGCCCCACCATATATCGCTGTAAATTCTGGCGGCTACTGGGACCTGAGGTAGTTGGTACACTAGGACGTGTGGATGTGGCAGAACGGCCACGTCCTCTCCCAGCACCAGAGGGTCCACTAACACCACCACGACCATGTCCACGTCCGCGTCCCTTACTAGATGTTTTCCTCATTGTTATGGTTCACCACAACAACAAAAATATTATTTGGCCCAATGTATTGTATTCAAATTCAGCTGAATATAAATTTGAGGCCTAGTATTTAGGCGCTGGGTGACCGGTATGGATTTAGTGACAGAATTAGACTTGGAAATGCACAGTAGCGTGTGTGTGAAGTTATTCTGAATGACCCTATGTGCACCTTGAATATTATATACCCTTTTAGGGATAGATTTCAAATAGCTCTGATATAGCAGAAACCACTAAATTATGAAATTGCTAAATTGGGAATTGTATTTCAGCCCAGAACAAAAAATGTGCTTTGACGGACACTAAATAACTTGCCCAGCCACAACAGTACAGCGGTAACGACAGATTTAGCGGGATATAAATTTGAGGCCTAGTATTTAGGCGCTGGGTGACCGGTATGGATTTACTAACAGAATTAGACTTGGAAATGCACAGTAGCGTGTGTGTGAAGTTATTCTGAATGACCCTATGTGCACCTTGAATATTATATACCCTTTTAGGGATAGATTTCAAATAGCTCTGATATAGCAGAAACCACTAAATTATGAAATTGCTAAATTGGGAATTGTATTTCAACCCAGAACAAAAAATGTGCTTTGACGGACACTAAATAACTTGCCCAGCCACAACAGTACAGCGGTAACGACAGATTTAGCGGGATATAAATTTGAGGCCTAGTATTTAGGCGCTGGGTGACCGGTATGGATTTACTAACAGAATTAGACTTGGAAATGCACAGTAGCGTGTGTGTGAAGTTATTCTGAATGACCCTATGTGCACCTTGAATATTATATACCCTTTTAGGGATAGATTTCAAATAGCTCTGATATAGCAGAAACCACTAAATTAGGAAATTGCTAAATTGGGAATTGTATTTCAACCCTGAACAAAAAATGTGCTTTGACGGACACTAAATAACTTGCCCAGCCACAACAGTACAGCGGTAACGACAGATTTAGCGGGATATAAATTTGAGGCCTAGTATTTAGGCGCTGGGTGACCGGTATGGATTTACTGACAGAATTAGACTGGGATATGGCCAAAAAATAACCACACTATTGCTGGTTAAATGCACTTGGTGTGACAGCTTGACCAACCACACTACTGAGGGTTAAATGCACTTGGTGACGGGCGCAGCTTGCCCCTGATGTAGTATATGGCCAAAAAATGAACAGACTATTGCTGGTTAAATGCACTTGGTGTGACAGCTTGACCAACCACACTACTGAGGGTTAAATGCACTTGGTGACGGGCGCAGCTTGCCCCTGATGTAGTATACGGCCAAAAAATGAACAGACTATTGCTGGTTAAATGCACTTGGTGTGACAGCTTGACCAACCACACTACTGAGGGTTAAATGCACTTGGTGACGGGCGCAGCTTGCCCCTGATGTAGTATATGGCCAAAAAATGAACAGACTATTGCTGGTTAAATGCACTTGGTGTGACAGCTTCACCCTGATGTAGGCTTTAGCCAAAAAACAACCACACCATTGAGGGTTAAATGCACTTGGTGACAGGCGCAGCTTGCCCCTGATGTAGTATATGGCCAAAAAATGAACAGACTATTGCTGGTTAAATGCACTTGGTGTGAAAGCTTGACCAACCACACTACTGAGGGTTAAATGCACTTGGTGACGGGCGCAGCTTGCCCCTGATGTAGTATATGGCCAAAAAATTAACAGACTATTGCTGGTTAAATGCACTTGGTGTGACAGCTTGACCAACCACACTACTGAGGGTTAAATGCACTTGGTGACGGGCGCAGCTTGCCCCTGATGTAGTATATGGCCAAAAAATTAACAGACTATTGCTGGTTAAATGCACTTGGTGTGACAGCTTGACCAACCACACTACTGAGGGTTAAATGCACTTGGTGACGTGTGCAGCTTGCCCCTGATGTAGTATATGACCAAAAAATGAACAGACTATTGCTGGTTAAATGCACTTGGTGTGACAGCTTCACCCTGATGTAGGCTTTAGCCAAAAAACAACCACACCATTGAGGGTTAAATGCACTTGGTCGCAGCTTGTGCTGGCGCACCACAAGACACAAAATGGCCGCCGATCACCCCAGAAAAAAGTGACTGACAAACGGTCTGGGCAGCCTAAAAACAGTGAGCAATTGAGTATCAGCAGCTCAATGATCCACAGCTGCAGATCGATCGATTAATCAAGTCCTTTGGAGGAGTTAATCTGCCTAATCTCGCCCTACTGTCGCAGCCGCAACCTCTCCCTACGCTAATCAGAGCAGAGTGACGGGCGGCGCTATGTGACTCCAGCTTAAATAGAGGCTGGGTCACATGGTGCTCTGGCCAATCACAGCCATGCCAATAGTAGGCATGGCTGTGACGGCCTCTTGGGGCAAGTAGTATGACGCTTGTTGATTGGCTGCTTTGCAGCCTTTCAAAAAGCGCCAAGAAAGCGTCACAAAAGCGCCAAGAAAGCGACGAACACCGAACCCGAACCCGGACTTTTACGAAAATGTCCGGGTTCGGGTCCGTGTCACGGACACCCCAAAATTCGGTACGAACCCGAATTATACAGTTCGAGTTCGCTCATCCCTAGTCTATAATGTATCCAGGATTACATTATGATGGCATCCTGGATTCCAATATTATGTTATAATGTATGGTCAGCAAATAATAGTATCCAGGATTCCATTATGATGTCAGAATGTTTGGTCAGCAGATTATAGTATCCAGGATTCCATTATTATGTCACAATGTAAGGTCTGCAGATGACAGTATCCAGGATTCCATTATGATGTCAGAATGTTTGGTCAGCAGATTATAGTATCCAGGATTACATTATGATGTCACAATGTAAGGTCTGCAGATGACAGTATCCAGGATTCCATTATAATTTTACAATGTATGGTCAGCAGATGATGGTGTCTAGGATTCTATTATGATGTCATAATTAATCCAGGATTCCATTATGATGGAATCCAGGATTTCATTATGATTTCACAATGTATGGTCAGCAGATAACGATATCTAGGATTCCATTATGATGTCACAGTGTATGGTCAGCAGATGATAGTATCCAGAATTCCATTATGATGTCACAATGTATTGTCAGCAGATTATGTTATCCAGGATTCCATTATGATGACACAATGTATGGTCTGCAGATGATTGTATCCTGGATTCGAATATAATGTATGGTCAGCAGATAATAGTATCCAGGATTCCATTATGTTGTCGAATGTATGGTCAGCAGATAGTAGTATCCAGGATTTCATTATGATGTCACAATGTATGATCAGCAGATAATAGTATCTAGGATTCCATTATGATTTTACAATGTATGGTCGGCAGATGATGGCATCTAGTATTCTATTATGATGTCATAATGTATCAAGGATTGATGGAATCCAGGATTCCATTATTTTGTCACAATGTCTGATCAATAGATCATGGTTTCCAGGATTCCATTATGATAGTCACAATGTATTATCAGCAGTTAATATCCAGGATTCCATTGTGATGTCACAGTGTATAGTCAGCAGATGATAGTATCCAGAATTCCATTATTATGTTACAATGTATTGTCAGCAGATTATGGTATCCAGGATTCCAATATGATGTCACAATGTATGGTCTACAGATTATGGTATCCAGAATTCTATTCTGTTGTCACAATGTTATGGTCAGCAGATAGTAGTAACCAGGATTGCATTATGATGTCTTAATGTATGTTTAGCAGATGATGGTTTCCAGGATTCCATTATGATGTCACAGTGTAAAGTCAGCTGATAATAATATCCAGGATTCCATTATGATATCACAATGTATGGTCAGCAGATGATAGTATCCAGGATTCCATTATGATGTCACAATGTATGGTCCGGAGATGATAGTATCCAGGATTAGTGTTGATCTCGAATATCCTAATCACAAATTTTTATTGCGCATGTGAGGAATATGGATTAATATTTACTGTCAGCCATGTCCTCACACCCCCCATTTGCTGACAGACAGCAGAGGTAGGGAAATCCACAGGATTTCTCTGCTTCAAAGCCCCCAGCCCTGATTGTAATTTTATGCACCTCTTGGCATGATTCAGTGTATATGCAAAATAAGTTTCCACCCCCCCCAGCCATCTGAGTGTCAGTGGGCCAGGAAGACGCCCCAGGGGGTCCAAGCTTCAAGGAGAAGTTCACACCTCCAGGCACCAGTTTGGAGCCACCTGAATCTGGCAGGAAAACTCTCAGCAGGGGGTATCTGCTCTTGCCCGGATCAATGAGACGTCCCAGACATATTGGCACCTACCTCTCATAAGGAATTATGAAGCGCCCGGCCATCGCAGGCGCAAAACGGATACATATTTCTGTCCCGGTGGCCACGAGGTACGGTCCCATGGTCTTTGTTTACTCGTACCCATTTGGGGTAGGGAGATACCCATATCTCCCCCTAGAAACCACCTACCGGTACCAGGTTTGGGCTCTACTTGTAGCCGAAACCCAGGTAGGTCCATTAGTCCCAGAACCATCTCCCTGTGACCCTCTGGTCTGGAGCTATGAACCCTAAAGGGTTTTGTGGGTCATTTACCGTCAGCCCAGAAGAGGGGGAGTTGACCCCTCCCTGAGGCAGGGAGAGGATGGGCCGGCTACAGGTTAAAAGCCTGGTGCCAGCAAGTAGGCGCGGTCTTTCTCTGAACGAGGGGTCACATCCTACACATGTGTTTAGAGGGACCCAGGAAATAGCAGGAGATCACAGCCCCTCGTGTGGACTCCAGCTCAGGACATCACAAGGAGCTTTCATCATACTTGGTAACTTACTTTTACACTGCTTACCCCTGTTGTACCCATATAATCTGTATCTGTAATCTCAGACCACTGTATATATTGTCTGTGTATATTGTGTCATATCTAGTATGCTCTTACAGCGATTAAATCTATAATTTAATCTTGTGCTATCTTGTATCTCGATCACGAATCCCCACGTTCGTGTTTTGGCCTAGTTATAAGCTACCGCGGGTTGGTTTCTGACCCTATATAATCCCGTTAGCGGACCGGGCTTATATCAAACGAGAAACTGGTGGCAGTTACCCGGGCTGAGTGGGGGCTGTTTTCACTGTGGCAGTGAAAAGGCTCTCTCAGCTTGTTGCCTCTCTGTGCCCGCGTGGACAGGAGGTGTGTGTGCAAACTATACCAGCCTGACCTTACGTGCTCCTCTGGAGGGCGTAACTTCACGTTTTTGGTAAACCCTGTGATCATACCGGGTCTCGTGAGCTCGACGTGGTTGACGTCAGCGGGCACGAGTGGTGGTATTCATCACAGCGCATATTGGCACTTCGAGAATTTGTGAATGTCTAGAATATAGTCCTGTATCTTTGTAATCGCGAATATTCTAGATTTTCTTTTCCTCAGTACCCTCACTGCTTTTTGCTTGTGGGCCAATGAGGAGGCTGCAATATCTTTGTCTGAGCTTAGCAACATCCCAAGCAACCAATGGGATAGTTGCCAACCCCTTAATATATAGGAAACTCTCCAGCAGACATTTTCTGCTGTTTTTTGCAGTTCTAAGAGAGAGAGAGCAGTGTCATTGCTGTGCTCTGTGCTTTGCTGAGTCATCTGGATCCTTATTCAATTACATTAGATAGTTAGTTTGCATATATATATACAGACGTGGACAAAATTGTTGGTACCCTTTGGTCAATGAAAGAAAAAGTCACAATGGTCACAGAAATAACTTTAATCTGACAAAAGTAATAATAAATTAAAATTCTATAAATGTTAACCAATGAAAGTCAGACATTGTTTTTCAACCATGCTTCAACAGAATTATGTAAAAAAATAAACTCATGAAACAGGCATGGACAAAAATGATGGTACCCCTAACTTAATATTTTGTTGCGCAACCTTTTGAGGCAATCACTGCAATCAAACGCTTCCTGTAACTGTCAATGAGACATCTGCACCTCTCAGCAGGTATTTTGGCCCACTCCTCATGAGCAAACTGCTCCAGTTGTGTCCGGTTTGAAGGGTGCCTTTTCCAGACTGCATGTTTCAGCTCCTTCCAAAGATGCTCAATAGGATTGAGGTCAGGGCTCATAGAAGGCCACTTTAGAATAGTCCAATTTTTTCCTCTTAGCCATTCTTGGGTGTTTTTAGCGGTGTGTTTTGGGTCATTGTCCTGTTGCAAGACCCATGACCTGCGACTGAGACCAAGCTTTCTGACACTGGCTAGTACATTTCTCTCTAGAATTCCTTGATAGTCTTGAGATTTCATTGTACCCTGCACAGATTCAAGACACCCTGTGCCAGACGCAGCAAAGCAGCCCCAGAACATAACAGAGCCTCCTCCATGTTTCACAGTAGGGACAGTGTTCTTTTCTTGATATGCTTCATTTTTTCGTCTGTGAACATACAGCTGATGTGCCTTGGCAAAAACTTCGATTTTTGTCTCATCTGTCCACAGGACATTCTCCCAGAAGCTTTGTGGCTTGTCAACATGTAGTTTGGCATATTCCAGTCTTGCTTTTTTATGATTCGTTTTCAACAATGGTGTCCTCCTTGGTCGTCTCCCATGTAGTCCACTTTGGCTCAAACAACGACGGATGGTGCGATCTGACACTGATGTTCCTTGAGCATGAAGTTCACCTTGAATCTCTTTAGAAGTCTTTCTAGGCTCTTTTGTTACCATTCGGATTATCCGTCTCTTAGATTTGTCATCAATTTTCCTCCTGCGGCCACGTCCAGGGAGGTTGGCTACAGTCCCATGGATCTTAAACTTATGAATAATATGTGCAACTGTACTCACAGGAACATCTAGTTGCTTGGAGATGGTCTTATAGCCTTTACCTTTAACATGCTTGTCTATAATTTTCTTTCTGATCTCTTGAGACAGCTCTTTCCTTTGCTTCCTCTGGTCCATGTCGAGTGTGGTACACACCATATCACCAAACAACACAGTGATTACCTGGAGCCATATATATAGGCCCAATGGCTGATTACAAGGTTGTAGACACCTGTGATGCTAATTAGTGGACACACCTTGAATTAACATGTCCCTTTGGTCACATTATGTTCTGTGTTTTCTAGGGGTACCATCATTTTTGTCCATGCCTGTTTCATGAGTTTATTTTTTTACATAATTCTGTTGAAGCATGGTTGAAAAACAATGTCTGACTTTCATTGGTTAACATTTATAGAATTTTAATTTATTATTACTTTTGTCAGATTAAAGTTATTTCTGTGACCATTGTGACTTTTTCTTTCATTGACCAAAGGGTACCAACAATTTTGTCCACGTCTGTATATATATATATATATATATATATTATATATCTATATTACATATAGTTAGTGGGAGATAGTCACTGTAGGTTAGATAGTGATATAGTGTAGTTCCAGTGCAGGGTGGTAGGTAGTATGATAGGAATTACTGTGTTATGATAGGAATTAGTGTCTTTGTCTTATGTCTTTGGAAAAAAAAAAGTAATTTGCTGTCTGTTTTTCTGTGCTATGATAGGGATTACTGTGCTTTGATGTTGTGCCTTTACATAAGAGTAAACAGTTATATCTACTTATTCTAATTATAATGGGTATTCATTGCCTTTAAGAGCAATGTTTATTTATATTCACTATTTTGTATGGATTATTATGTTGGCCGAAGTAAGTCCATGGGAAGATTACTGTGCCGTTCAAAGAGCGGTACAATAACAAAGAGTTATTGTAACAATGTATTATGCATTTAGACAGTTAGAAGATACACTACACCTGCATATTTAGAGGCTTCATTGTATTTGTTATCTGGACATGAATTCCACAGTGTGAGAATTGTCTAGATGTTCCTCAAAGTATACATTCATCTATCAAAGTTTGTCCCTCGGCTCTAATGCAAGGCCTCCAGATGTCAGATGTGTTTAGTATGCATAAATGCTTGTACCCTGTTTTACTGATTGCACTAAAAAATTCGGTTCTCGATTGAACACTTGGAGGTGTATATATGTCCACCTCGTGGATCAATATCATTTGCATAATTTTTCTTCTGATCCATAATTATTTATATACAGTACAGACCAAAAGTTTGGACACACCTTCTCATTCAAAGAGTTTTCTTTATTTTCATGACTATGAAAATTGTAGATTCACACTGAAGGCATCAAAACTATGAATTAACACATGTGGAATTATATACATAGCAAAAAAGTGTGAAACAACTGAAAATATGTCATATTCTAAGTTCTTCAAAGTAGCCACCTTTTGCTTTGATTACTGCTTTGCACACTCTTGGCATTCTCTTGATGAGCTTCAAGAGGTAGTCACCTGAAATGGTCTTCCAACAGTCTTGAAGGAGTTCCCAGAGATGCTTAGCACTTGTTGGCCCTTTTGCCTTCACTCTGCGGTCCAGCTCACCCCAAACCATCTCGATTGGGTTCAGGTCCGGTGACTGTGGAGGCCAGGTCATCTGGCGCAGCACCCCATCACTCTCCTTCATGGTCAAATAGCCCTTACACAGCCTGGAGGTGTGTTTGGGGTCATTGTCCTGTTGAAAAATAAATGATGGTCCAACTAAACGCAAACCGATGGAATAGCATGCCGCTGCAAGATGCTGTGGTAGTAATGCTGGTTCAGTATGCCTTCAATTTTGAATAAATCCCCAACAGTGTCACCAGCAAAGCACCCCCACACCATCACACCTCCTCCTCCATGCTTCACGGTGGGAACCAGGCATGTAGAGTCCATCCGTTCACCTTTTCTGCGTCGCACAAAGACATGGTGGTTGGAACCAAAGCTCTAAAATTTGGACTCATCAGACCAAAGCACAGATTCCTTGTGTTCTTTAGCCCAAACAAGTCTCTTCTGCTTGTTGCCTGTCCTTAGCAGTGGTTTCCTAGCAGATATTCTACCATGAAGGCTTGATTCACACAGTCTCCTCTTAACAGTTGTTCTAGAGATGTGTCTGCTGCTAGAACTCTGTGTGGCATTGACCTGGTCTCTAATCTGAGCTGCTGTTAACCTGCGATTTCTGAGGCTGGTGACTCGGATGAACTTATCCTCCGCAGCAGAGGTGACACTTAGTCTTCCTTTCCTGGGGCGGTCCACATGTGAGCCAGTTTCTTTGTAGCGCTTGATGGTTTTTGTGACTGCACTTGGGGACACTTTCAAAGTTTTCCCAATTTTTCGGACTGACTGACCTTAATTTCTTAAAGTAATGATGGCCACTCGTTTTTCTTTACTTAGCTGCTTTTTTCTTGCCATAATACACATTCTAACAGTCTATTCAGTAGGACTATCAGCTGTGTATCCACCTGACTTCTCTACAACGCAACTGATGGTCCCAACCCCATTTATAAGGCAAGAAATCCCACTTATTAAACCTGACAGGGCACACCTGTGAAGTGAAAACCATTTCAGGTGACTACCTCTTGAAGCTCATCAAGAGAATGCCAAGAGTGTGCAAAGCAGTAATCAAAGCAAAAGGTGGCTACTTTGAAGAACCTAGAATATGGCAAATTTTTAGTTGTTTCACACTTTTTTGTTATGTATATAATTCCACATGTGTTAATTCATAGTTTTGATGTCTTCAGTGTGAATCTACAATTTTCATAGTCATGAAAATAAAGAAAACTCTTTGAATGAGGTGTGTCCAAACTTTTGGTCTGTACTGTATATATATATATATATATATATATATATATAAAAAGCATTTTGCTTTACATAGCCGACATTGATAGGGATTAGTGAGCTGCGATAGGATTTATTTTGCTGTTATAGGAATTTGTGTTTTTGTCTTTGAAAAAAAATAGGGATTCAGAAAAAGAAGAAAATGATTTATTTTTTATTTGATTTGATTTTTGCCCCATTGTCCCAAACCCAATAAAGTCATCCCAAAGTCCCTCTTTATTTTCTTTGTATAGTTTTTTGGGCTATAAATAAATTCAGTTCCAGTGCTGGACCGCTGAAAGCATGGGGCCACTCCTCTACCCACGGAGGGGCAGGAGCATCTGGCAGGGGCGTCCGCCTCCTTCGGGATTTTTTTGAGCATGGCAGCCGCCCCATCTTGTCTCGGGACACAAGCCAGTGGCATGGAGTCTTCTACCCCAGCGGTGAGCAGCAGCTCTCCGCCTCCTGCAGGACTATCCCCCATCCCCCAAGACTGATCCGTGCTGCTGTTTGACAGGGAGAGGTAATGCAGGAGAGTGAGCATCAGGACCTTTTGGAAAGGATGGAGGAGGGAGGGGTACTGCCCGTCAGTACCCAGTGACATCCCTTCCAACTGGTGTGGGTGGTTTCAGCCACAGAATCCCTGCACCTAGCCAGACCCAGGCATCAGCAGGGGGACAGCAGAGCCAGGTCAGGGGCTCAATGTCTGCTGTTCTCCTCATTCTACCACTGGTCGACCTTGGGTCTAAAAATGTAGGCAACAAAGAGGAGGGTGCCCAAGAATGGGTGCCACCTTCCTTGTCAGGGGACAGCAGCACTGATAAGGAAGGTAGGCATCCGAGGCAAATTGTGCGCAGGTCACCAGGGAGCCCAGTTGTATGGGCTCCACTGGTAATGACAGTAGGAGTGCTGCCTCCACCTTTGTGTACCGAGCTTGAACAGGTGCAAACCAGCACCACCCGATCTTACAGGAGGTTGGTGCATAAGTCGCCTGTTTGCGCTTACTTCACCCTGGCAGAAGAAGATCACATAATTGCCATCAGTCAGCTGTGCCATGCCGGGGTGAGGAGATGGAGGTCACATGCTTGGCTGGGTACAACTGTCCTTACCCTGCACTGAGAGGCAACCACTGGCGGGAGTGGGACCAGATGCAGGGTGGTCGCAGCAGCACCAGCAGCAGTGCGCAATGGATAGCATCTCCTGCCACTGTCCTTTGGCCACATCACCCCCTTCCAACAATGCATTCCCACTCCTCCACTCCCTCTCCTGGAGGTACTGGTACTGGCAGCCAGACATATGCCTCCTCTGCACCCTCCTCTGTGGCTTCCACTGCAGTCTGGCGCCAGCCATCGGTCGCAGAAGCATTTGAGCGCACCACAGCCTACGCACCTGGGACCGCCTGGTGCGTTCACTCAATTGGCTCCTGGTAAGGGTTATCGCCTAAAATCTGCTGCCCTTCAATATTGTGGATTGCAATCCATTCCGGCAGATGTTGGAGCAGGCCCAACCTAGATGGCGTGTCCCCAGCCATCATTTCTTTGCCAGGACCAGCGTCCCTGCCCTACACCGTCACGCTGTCAGCGACAGGGTGCATCTCACAATGGATGCCTGGACCAGCAGACATGGGCAGGGACGCTATCTCAGCTTCACAGTCCATTGAGTGTCCCTCAGAGGCGCTGGGGAGGGATCAACAGATGTGGCGGCATCTCAGCTTGTGTTGCCACCCCGGGTGTCCAGGAGAGAACTGCTACTCTCCCTCAAGCCACTGTCTCCACAGCTGCTGAGCCCCCCAGCAAACGTCCCCATAGCTGCACAAGTGTGGGACATGTCCACTGCCAGGCCGTGCTCCAGTTTGTGAGCTTAGGGGAATGGAGACACACTAGACCTTATGTCCTGGCCGTCCTCCAGCCTCAGGTCCCCAAGTGGCTGACATCCCAAAGGCTCCAGGCAGGTATGGTTGTCTTTGACAACAGCAGCAACCTCCTCACCGTTCTCCATGCTGGCAGTCTCACACATGTGCCCTGCATGGCGCCACAACGTCCCTGTCTGAATTGCAGCAGGACAACAGCCTTCCACCTCACAGGCTGATGTTGGACAGTGTGACACGGTGGAACTCCACCCTCCACATGCTGGAAAGGTTGTGGGAGCAGCGACGGGTGGTGAACGATTACCTGCTGGACCTAGGCACTCTGGGTCCATCACACCCACTCCCCTACATCACCAATACGGAGTGGAGGCAGATACACCAGTCTGCCACATGTTGACCCCCCTTCCAGCAGTCGACCAAGCTGGTCAGCAGGGAGCATGTTGGCCTCAATGAAACTGTGCCACATCAAACTGTGCTTCCACTTAAACTCCCTCCGTAGCTCCTTCCGTATTCCCCTCATGATACTCTGTTTTTCCTCTTGGACTCGGGTCCTATCATATTCCCGCTCTAACATGCGCTGCAGGATATAGAAACAAAAATATAATCCCAAATTTTTTAACTACAAGTATTGAAAATAATGTCCTCAAAACAGTTAAAAGTATTTAAGTCTTTGAAGGGGAAATATTAGATTTAATGTTACCGTTATATGATCGGATTGTATTGCGAGTGTATGTGTGTGGGGTCTGAGCAATCAGATATTGGCCAGCTGTGCAGAGATGTACCTAATCTAGTGAAGTGACGGTACGGTATGGGGTGTACAGCTGGTTCGCCTCCCCCTGGTGAACCTTGGGTAATGCTAAATCAACCAGCAAATACTGGCGGTCAGACAAAGAAAGCTTCTCCTGACCAAAAGGACACAAGCTCTAATCTATAGATTGTGTGTGTGTGTGTGGCATATAGTGTGTGGCAGGAAAATGGATATGCAATGTGCATGTGAGAGATATTTCTCTGCTGTCCATACATACATGCTACAGACATAGTGCTGTGATGTCACAACAATACTTAGTGCACCAATCAGTAAAACTTCTAGCAGCATGAGAAATGTAGCAAAATTGAGTCACACCGGTATTGCGTGCACAATACGCGTATATTACATTGCCGATTTTTACAATCAAGAAAATAATAACTGGAGATCACACATTCTAGAATTAGCAAATTCATGGCGAATATTAGGCCAAAAATTTGCAAAATATTGCAAAAATGAATATTGCCTATGCTGCTCATCACTAGTTTTCACAATAAAAGTGCTCATTGCCCATGGCCCTTCTGCTGCCCTTCTTGCCCCTACCTGGTGCTGCCTGAGCCTCATTGGTGATGCACCGCTGCAAACAGACATTTTAGTTTCCTACTTTTCCATCATCCTTCCACCTTCTCAATACTGTGCCCACTGTTCTTCCCAATACCATACTGCTATCCCCCTGAAAATAATAGTACCACACAGATAGCGCCCTCCTCAATAATTATTGGCACACAGTGTCCTAAAAATACCTGCGCCCAGCAAATAGTGTCCCTGACATTAATAGTGAAAAAATAATGTCCCAAAAATTGCTAAGCTGATACTTTGCCAGGGTGCCCCCCACAGTAAAAGTGCTCCCTAAAATCTCAACAATAGAAATAATTATATTCAAGAGTGCACAGTATTGACAGTGCCCCCAATAGTAACAATGCCCCTATTGTGCCTATATTAGTAATCATGTTCCCCATAGCCCCCCAGTAGTAATAATTCTCCGTATAATGTGTGCCTGTAGGAAACTTCCCCCCAATATGTGGCAGTTGAAAAATACCCCTTTATAGTGTGTGCCAGCACAAAAATAACCCCTTATGTGTGCCACTACAAAAAATACTCCCTAATAATGCGTGCCTGTACAAAAAATACCCCCTTATAATGTGCACCAATACAAAAAATACCCCCTTATAATGTGCACCAGTACAAAAAATAAACTGATAATGTGCGCCAGTGCAAAATAATTTCCCCTTATGTTGTGCACCTGTACAAAAATATCCTTGTATAATGTGCGCCAGTACAAAAATACCCCCTTATATTGTGCACCAGTACAAAAAAATACCCCCTTACCTTTCAGATCAGACCCCCATATCAGATTCTCAGATCAGACCCCCATATCAGACCTCAAATCAGACCCCCATATCACACCTCAAAACAGACCCCCATATCACACCTCAAAACAGACCCCCATATCAGACCTCAAATGAGACCCCCATATCAGACCTCAAATGAGACCTCCATATCAGACCTCAAATTAGACATCAATATCAGACCTCAAATTATACCCTCATATCATATCTTCAGATCAGACCCTCATATCAGATCAGGCCTCCATATTAAACTTTAAATCAGACCGCCATATCAGATCCTCATAACAGACCCCTATCAGATACTGAGATCAGGCCACCATATCACATCTCAGATCAGACCACCATATCACGCCTCAGATCAGACCCCATATCAGATCCTCAGACACCCGTATCGGATCCTTAGATCAGACCCCATATTAAACCTCAGATGAGACCCCCATTAGACATTCATGTTAGACCCCCATATCAGGACCTGCAGGTCAGACTCCCGCTTCAAACATCAGATACCCATTAGACCTCCATGTCAGACCCCCCCCTATATTAGACCTCAGATCATAGACTTCCATATCAGACCTTAGATCAGACCTTAAAATAAATAAATTAACCTACCTCTCCTGCTCTGCTGCTACTCTCCAGGAATGGCTTTCTCTTCTGCAGTCAGGGGTGTGGGTAGGGTCTCAAAAGATCTGAGGCCCAAGTCCCAATGCATATGGCCCCAGTCGAGGCCCCCCTCCCACACTAGCACTAAAGACATTTTACTTGCTTCATAGACACTATTAAACATACAGGACTATACAGCAGCACATACCTCTCACATCCAGAGCCTCCCAGGTGACATCACCTCTGATGTAGAAGTTTTCTTTCATCTTCTCGATTCGGTCCGGACAACTTCTTTCAGCCGCGTCTCGTCTCTGCAGAGTTTGATACACAGACATCTTAGGTTCCTCACTTTTCTATCATCATCCACCAACCTGGAGTTTCAACTGTGTTATCCTGCTGCTTGCTGTGTTCCTCAATACCCCCAAATACTATCCTGAAGAAAAATGAGTGCCCCCCATAGTAATAGTGCTCCTCAAAGTCCCACCATTAGTAATTCCCTTCTAGAATGCCCTCATTAGTATTAGTGCACCTTAAAGTGCCCCCAACAGTGATAATGCTCCCCAAGAGTGCTGTCATTAGTAGAAGAACCCTCCAGTCTTAATAAGGCCCCCCTACTGTGCCCCCAGTGGTAATAAAGCTCTCTACAGACCCCTCAGTAGTAATAAGGCCAATGTATAGGCACTCCTACAGAGCCACCTGTAGCAATCAGGACCCCGATAATGTACCCTGTATTTATAATGTCCCCCTGCAGTGCCCCCTACAGTTATAATCCTCATTGTAGTGCCCTCCAAAATTATCAGGCCCCAGCCATTCCAACATACAGGTCCATGTAAATAACATAATTTCCCTCCCTCCTCCATACAGTCCCATGTAAATAAAATCACATCATCTCTCCTGCCTCCTCCAACATACAGTCTCATGTAAATAACACCAATCCCCTTCCTTCAGCCCCCTCCAATATACAGTCCCATGTATAAAACATCATTCCCTTCCTTCAGCCTCATCCAACACACAGTACCATGTAAGAAACATCACTCCCTCTCAAACTGCCTCCATCATACAGTCCTATGTAAGGCTACATGCACACAAATGAAAATAAATAAATAATAGGCAGTTAGAAGCAGACACACTGTCAGCTTTTTTATGACCATTTTCAAACCCTTTGTGTGTCCATTTTCTCGCCATCTGGCTGTTAAAAACGGATGAATTTCAATGGCTTTTTCCACCCCACTATAATGGCCCCAATTGTAAATAATGCCCTAATATTGGCCCCCAGCATAAATAATGTCCCCCTATAATAGCCCCCAGCATTAATCATGTCCCCCATAGTGGCCCCTAGCATTAATAATGTTCCCCATAGTGGCCCCAAACAGTAATAAAGTGCCCCACAGTGGGCCCCAGCATTAATAATGTTCTCCATAGTGGCCCCCCAGCAGTAGTAATGTCCCCTATAGTGGCCCCTAGCATTAATAATGTTCCCCATATTGGCCCCTAGCATTAATAATGTCCCTCATAGTGGCTCCCAGCATTAATAATGTCCTCCATAGTGGCCCCCAGCATTAATAATGTCCTCCATAGTGGCCCCCAGCATTTTCTGTTGACTGGGAAAAAAAAACATACCTCATCCACTTTCACGCATGGGGACACTCACTCCTCACTGGATGCAGCAGGACCTTACATGATTGTGTGATGTCATCACGTTGGGAGCACAGATCCTGCTGCATCCAATGAGGAGTCAGTATCCCCGCCCGTTGGATAAGGTGAGTATTTTTTAAATTATTTTAATTCCTGAAATGTCATTTATCCTCACTGTACCTGTTTTTAGTGGTTGTTACTCCAATATACAATCCCATGTAAATAACATCACACCCATCCCTTCAGCCCCTCTCCAATATACAGTCTCATGTAAATACCATCACTCCTGTCCCTTAATTCCCTCTAATATACAGTCCCATGCAAATAACATCATTCCCCTCCTTTTAGCCCTTCCAACATACAGTCCCATTGTAAATAACATCACCCTCTCCCTTCAGCACCTTCAATATACAGTCCCATGTAAATAGCATCACTCCCCTCCCTTCATCCCCCCAACATACAGTCCCATGTAAATAACATCACTCCTCTGCCTTTGCGACGCACAGCAACGGCAAGGGGTCTTCGTTAAAGAAATATGTTTGTCGTGACGCCAGTTGCAGTGAAGCAACAAGGGCACAGGGCCCCTTTTAGTGATGTAATGGATGATACCCAGGTGTAGGAATGCCAGAGTGGTGTAGGGTAGCCTAAATGTCATTTATGTTTTGGGCACGTGTCACGGTGCTCTTACCTGGATACGCTGGACCCCAGGCGTTGTCGTCCAAAGCAGAGAAAATAGGGGGAATAGTTGAGGGATTTGAAGAAATAATTGAGTCCAGACCTTGTATATAGTGGAACAGCAACTTTACTTTTAATAAACCTTCTTTCAAACAGCTTACAGGCTTTGCCTTGGTTTCCAGCAGGCTTTGGCATTAACTCTGGCAGGCAAACTGCCTTTTTTGCTACGTCAGTTGCTCTCTGGCACTGCTGTGCTAACAGGCTGGCTATAGAATTCAGGTTCTTCTTGACGCTGTACTTAACTTTGTAATCTGGTCTGTCTCTAGCTTTGTCCAGGGAACTTTCTCTTCCTGGCTTCTGAGGCTCTTTGCTGTGGCCTCCAGATCCAGCAGAGCTGAAGGTGCTCTAGCTGGTCCAGGCGAGGCTCGTCCGGGACATGCACCTTCTGCACACCCTCCCTTTGCAGGGGGTACTCTATTCTGACCTCTAACTAGCTAAACTCCTCCCTAGAGGGAGAAAATATAATGGAAAGAAGGTTCCATTCTATGTAAGATAGCTCTGCCATTTATGCTGCCACCTGCTGGTGAACCAGGCATGTTACACGTAAACAGTTACATAATAAGAAGTATGACTACATGTTGTGCAGGGCCTGGAAATTAATACATAGAATGACATTAAGTTAACCATAGGAGAGAGTGGCAAGGTGCAAAGGTGGTAATGCACCTCTGGGGCATTACACCTTCAGCCTCTCCAACATGCAGTCCCATGTAAATAACATCATTCCCCTCCCTTCAGCCCCTCCAACATACAGTCCCATGTAAATAGCATCACTCCCTCAACAAAGCAGGGAGGTGGTGTGAGAGAAGAACTACAACTCTCAGCATTACTCACACTGAATCTCTCCCTTTGCTTACCTCTCCTTATGTCACAGAAGTCATCAAAGGATCTTCTCCACTAGTTCTCTCTTTACAGCTGAGCTCTGCCCCTCCAGCACTGATCACAAGACAGTGATGTCATCACAGGTCCTTCAGCTCCTGCAGTGCGTCCTGGTCAGTAGTCACTCTTGTTTTTTTTATTATCTGTGGACCAGCTGAGCAGGAAGCCCTGGGCAAATGATTCAGTGTGTTAGAGCTGCAGCACAGGGATTCAATTGTACAGTCATATTTGCCCAGCAGGCAGTACCTTTGGGGCCTGGAACAAAACATCAGGGGCTCAGGCCCCGAATATTTTAACCTAGTGACGCCCATGGCAGTCACGCTCTCTTGTCTCTTCTGGTGCGTGCTGCACTGTCACTTGATTCCCTGTAGTATCAGATCATAGTGGACCCATGCAGTCAGGACAGTGCAGTATAGCCCAGACAAGACCAGGGAGGAGGGGTGAGTACAGCTCCTCACTCACCGCTCCCACCTCCTGCATACTACTGAGCTTTGCTCGGGCACAAATGTGGCTAACTGAAACTATAGTTATATAGATCATTCCCAAGTGTGATCAAGGTGGAAGACACAGGCCTTGTCACATTCTGCATACTGTATTCTGTGCAGCAAATAGCATATCACAGGCAGTGTGAAAATACCAGCCCACTACAGCGAAGGGTGGTGGACTGTGACTAATGGTCCAACATCTACAGGAAGCAGCCTGGTGGAGTTTCAATGACAACAGCAGAAAACAGAAGCCTATTCAGATTTGCAGTTACCACACTGCATTTTAGCATAGCATGTTTAACTGCAAGAGTTCTGTGGAGTTCCTTTTGAAATATTATAGTCTCTAATTTGGAATTGGTGGAGCTGAATATCACTTTCAGTGGAGGGACACCTGTCATGTTACATTGTTTTACCTATTCATAGACAACAATATTTTGGATATTGATTTACAGTAGCTGTCAAGTTGGCTCAGTGGTTAGCATTGGGGTCCTAGGTTTGAATCCAACCAAGGACAACATCTGGATGGAGTTTGTATGGGTTTCCTCCGGGTACTCCAGTTTCTTCCCACACTCTAAAGAAATACATCAGAGGGTGATTGGTGGCACAGTTAGATGGGCAGATTGTCGAGAATGAGCATTCGCAGGAACGTTTGTTTCCAATAATCTGCCTGACAATCGGGCCATGTAAATCCACCTTTAGACTGTGAGCTCCATTGCAGACAGCAAGCAGTAATAATTAATGTCTGTAAAGTGCTGTGGAATATGTCAGTGCTATATAAGTGAGATAAGTATATAAAAATGGCCTCCTCTTCCACAACATGGGAAAACATACAGTATGTTGTTTTTTATTATTTTTCTCATACATTGGGGGCATATCGTTAGGATATCCTACCAATATCTGATAGGCGCGGGACTGCAGGTCCCACTTATCTTTAGAACGGAGTCAAGGGGCGTAACTAGAAGTGCCTGGGCCCCACAGCAAAAAATTTTATGAGCCCCCCGCCCAATTTTATATATATTATTTTTACTCCCACCCGTCCTTTTTATTTTTGATAAAAATCTTTTTTATTTATATGCAAATTTCCTTCCTAACGTGCCCAAAGGGCTGTCCCTCCGGCCGTTTGTGCCCAACTGCGTCCATTATCGCCAAGCCCAGCACCTCCCCGCTATTAATTATGCACTGCTCTCCTCATCTTTTTTATTTTTCTAAGTGTAACGTAGTCTTGCGCATGCGGGCCCGCGCGGTGTCCTGGCAGCAGCCTCAAGTAATGTAATCGCGCATGCGCCAGAAAGTGGAGAAAGCTGGCGCATGCGTGATTACACTACTTGAGGCTGCTGCCAGGACACCGCGAGGCCCCGGACGTGAGTAACATCAGCGCATGCGTGAGACTACGTCGCAAAAAAAAAGACGAGGACAGCAGTGAATAATTAACAGCGAGGCGGTGGTGGGCTTGGCGATAATGGGCGCGGCTGGGCACAAACGGTCGGAGGGACAACCTCTTGGGCACGTTAGGAAGGTAATTTGCATATAAATGAAAAAGATTAAACTTGACTGACACGCTGTCGGGCGCCGGGCCCCTTGTCAGCCCGGGCCCCGAAGCAGCCGCTTCCCCTGCTTCCCCGGTAATTACGCCACTGAACGGAGTCCACAAAGTGAAGAAGGGTGCACTGCACTTGCGCATCCGCCCTCCATTCATTTCTATGGGAATGCTGAAAAGAGCCGAGGAGCACACTTGGCTATTTTTCGGAAGTCCAATTGAAATGAATGGGAAGCACTCCAGCCACCACTCCATTCACTTCAATGAGGAAGACAGAAATAGTCTACCCAGCACTTGGCTATTTTCAGCAGTCCCATAGAAATGAATGGAGGGTGGATGCGCAGTGCGCCCTCCTTCACTATGCAGGCTCCATTCTATAGATAGGTGCGGGCCCCAGCAGAGGGACCCACACCTATCAGACATTGGGAAATATCCTAGCAATATATCCCCAATGTATGAGATGGGCCAACCCCTTTAAAGCAAATTACAGAAACATTTCAGCTTTTGCATACTTGTATAGAACTGTTTGTGTAATTTTTCTTTTTGCATTTGTGAAGATCCACATTTTCCTGTTTTAAGGCCTACGGCATATAGCAAACAAGCAAGAAAAAATAGTACTTTATATCTGTACAAATGCATTGGTAGAAATCAGATCTTTGTCATGTATTTCTTGTTATTTTGTGTGTGATTTTATTGACAGATTATTGTTTCTTGCTCAGGTCCAACAAATGATATCTTCTTATTTGTTATCTATATGTGTTATACAGGCATGTCCATGAAGCAAGAAGTCCTTAGGAGTGTCTTTCTGAACCATTCAGTGATAACGGGGACAAGGTTAACTGAATGGGTCTGGTAGGGAAGAGAATGAGATTAAAAGTTGATTCAACTTCAACCATTCGGTTTGTCTCTATCTTGAAATTCTCCAGAACCTGAAAAACAAAGGAAAAGACTATTAGTTGATGCCAGAATGCCAGTTCTTATCATATAATACTGGATCTTTCTTATCTCAAGAGTCTCATTCAAACGGAACTATAAGGTACGTTCACATTTAGCAGATTTGTTGCAGATATTTCTGCAACTAATAATTCCATTCAATGTATCTGAATGGGGTTGTTTCTGCATCCTTTGCATGGATTTCCCGGTCGTTCAATGCAGCTCTATGAGGACGAGTGATGGCAATAGCGATCCGTCATCTTCATACTGTGGAGGTGATCACTGCATGTAAAGTTGCAGCAGATCACCCGATGAACGAGTGAAGACGCTGGTTCCCCGAGTGAAACTATAGTTTGTGCATGCACCTAAAGTATCATTTCTGGGCAACAGATCATGCGGTCTAGTGATCTGCTGCCGAAAAGCAATGCAGCTCTATGAGGATGAGCGATCGCAAAAGCGATACTTCATCCTCATACTGTGGAGGTGATCATTGCATGTAAATGCTGAGCTCTTCTCCACTGCTGCTGTCACGGAAGATGTACAGAAAACTAGGAGACACAAAATGAAGATCCGCCAAAACCGTCTCAAGCATGGATCCAGTTTCACTTTTGACTGAACACATGCAAGGTCTTTCTTTGGAGGTAGCAGATCTCCGTAAAACTGTTTCTCAGTTTCAGGTGACCGGTTCAGCTTGCGTTCCCGGAGTTTGTTCCGAGCCTAAGATCTCGCTCCCGGATACGTTCTCCGGGGTTAGTGAGAATTTTGTTCGTTTTAGAGAGGCTTGCAAACTCCATTTTCGCCTACTTCCCCATTCCTCTGGTGATGAGGAGCAGAGGGTGGGGATCATCATCTCGCTGCTCAGGAATAACGCTCAGTCCTGGGACTTTTCGCTGCCGGTGGGGGCACAGCCCCTCTGTTCAGTGGATGAATTTTTTTTAGCCCTGGGTCAGATATATGATGATCCGGATCGTATTGCTCTGGCTGAGTTTAGACTACGTCTTTTTTGCCAGGGTAAACAGTCCGCAGAGATATACTGCTCAGAATTTCGGAGATGGGCAGCTGATACTGGTTGGAATGATGCTGCACTCCGAAGTCAATTTTGCCATGGTCTTTCAGAGGGATTGAAAGATGCATTTGCCTTTCATGAGAGACCTACCTCCTTGGACTCTGCCATGTCTCGGGCCTTTCGTATTGACAGGCGACTTAGAGAGAGAGAAGAGATCACTCCTTCCTGTCATACTCAGTCCAAGGACAGTGCGGCAGTCTCATTCAGTGCACAGGGGTCTCAGTCGCTCTCAATCCCTTCTGAGCAGGGGCCCATGCAGCTGGGTTTGCTTGCATCTGACAATAGAGGATTCAGCTCTCATAGGAAGGTTTGTTTCTGTTGTGGAGGTATAAATCATTTGGCAAATGTTTGTCCCTCTAGGAGATTCAGGCAGTTTTTTGAGAGTAATAAAGAAACAAAAAGAAAAAAATCCTCTAAAAATGTTCCATCTGTTACTATTGGCAAGGTTGATGAGGAAATTGAAGGTTTATGTATGGTGTTTAGAGGATGTTTGTTTGGTCTTTATTTATTGCAGAATATGGTTTCCTGGGTTCCCGTGTGATGTCTGTGTGTGTGGTGTTCTTTGCGTTGATTGTGGACAGCAGCACTTGCATGTGGGTTCCAGGTTGTGTGTCTGTGGAAGGTAAGTGTGGTACTAGTCTCACTTACCTGTCACTGCCATATTTCTGTTCATGTTCCCCTTTCTTTGTAGCTTGGCCAGTGAGACTCCAGTTCCTCCGTGTCTAGGAGGAACAGGTCGTCTTACCCTGCTCCTAGTTCAGGGCCACCCTGAGGGCTAGCAGGAATATCAGGTTCCGGAGTATGAGCCCTCCTACCTTCAGGGTTGGCTCATACGGATAGGAGACAGGGCCAGAATTAGGGATGTGTAGGAGATGACCTGCTCCCTGATTCCTGTCCTGGCCTGGTATTGACCATCCACCTTCTGATACTGCACGGCTGAGGGTTTTCCACATCCTTAGCTGTGACAGCTGCTCATTGGTATGTGTAAATCCACCTTAAGACAGGCGTGTAAAACACTGGTCTTGATAAATCTTCCTGATAAAGAATAACAACTACAAACAGTGCAGTTTTTCTGTGCCATGTTTGTTACCTTTTGGTGTGTTTTTGGGATCAGCATATTCTTCAAAACGCAGCATGCTCTAAGGTATGGGCTTTTTTAATGGGTATTGCTATAGGCTACTCTGCAGGGCTACAGAAATGCATAAAGAAAACACATGTGAAAAATATATGAGCAATATATTTTTCGGCATGCCACACCGCAAAAAAAAAAATATGGAGCAGATTAAATAAGATTGGCATTTTATATACTAGTCTTATTAAAAGTTAGCTGGAGTAAGGTGCACCAAATTTATTAAGAGGCATGTTAGTAAATTTGACGCTTCTCCTCTCTGTTTGTAAGCCAGACATTAAAATCTATGGCTGCTAAAAAAAATTGCCTAGAGATGTTACTCCAGTTTTTGTATGCCACCCTGCAATGAACTGAGACTGAGACTTTGTAGCTAACCACACCTTCTTAACTTCCTCACATTCTTCAAAAGAGGCAAGAGTGATGCAAAAATGCTAAACATTTTTGCACAAATATAGCATGTGTCGGAAATTGCAAAAGGAATAATACATTTGCCCCTATAAACTGGACACCAAAAGGAGCTCTCAGTAGTGTTCTTATACTACTGCATACATGAAGAGAGATCATAAAATTCTAACTTGGAAAACTGTCCCTGATAGAAAATGAACCTAGACCTCACATCATGATTGAAGAATCTTCCCCCCTGCAGAGAATATTTCATTTTAATTGCTTAATAATCCTTACACATATGGAACAAGTCTGTTTGTGAATATTGCCTAAGATTACTTCCATAAGGCGGATGCGAAAAAAATATAGTGATGGGTATAATTTTTTCCACTCATATAAACCTTACATACATGGACGAGGAAAAGCTGCATCTCCATTTCTGCTATTCTTCTGCCAAGACACTGTCGAGGACCAAAACCAAAGCTTAAGCCTCTAAAATGAGTGGATTCTTGCCCTAGCCAGCGCTCGGGAGAGAACCTTTCAGGAAAGGTGAAGATATCAGGATTCCGTCCCATCGCATAAAGTCCAACTTGCACCAAAGTCTACAAAGAAGGAGACAAATGAAGTAAACATTAAAGGATCACTAACTTTTCAAAAAACTTTTGATAGGTCATAGCGACCTACAGTATCAAAAATTTGTGCTGAGTCCCCGACCGATCTCTAGAATAAGCGGAGAGAAGTGCGCGCATTTTTTGCTCTCTCTCCTTGCTGCTGAGGACAGAATCAAGACAGGCCCATAGACTTTCTATTGCGTCTCCTGCAGCCAGGAGAGAGACAGCGTGATATGCGCATGCTTCTCTCCTCTCGTAGAGATTGTGGGTGTCTCAGCACTGAGTTCCCCCACCTATTAAAACTTATTATGTATCGCTCTGATATCTCAAAAGTTCTTTGAAAAGTTAGTTGCTTTAAGCAAACAGTAATGGTTCATCTTTTAACCTAAGTAATACAAGAAAGAATGGTTGTTCAGTAGACTGTAGCTACCGCATATGGAAGAGTATTTCTAGTACAGAGGAAGAATGATAATCATCTCAGCCCCTATTCATTGAAAGTTGGGGGCCCTTTACCAGCCATAATCTTACTTGGATGGGTTGTAAATATATTTAAAATGTCTGGGGAGAATCACAAATGGCCTTTGCACTAGAAAACTTGCATCAGAAAGTTGCTACTTTTTGCGCTGCCCATGGAATGTTTTTTAAAGAAAGGATTGTGGGTCTTAGTGCAGCATCCCACTGCAAAGCAATGGTACACTGCAAATAGGTTAAAAATTAACTTTAGTGTGGTATAAGCATTTACTGTACTAGTTGCTGATCAAGGTGTTAATAGGTCATATTCATATCCACCAATAGATGGGACTGGTGTCACCCTCTCTATACAGAGAGGAGGAACATTCTAGAAACATATCAATCTAGTGTCGGAGTCAGTGTGTGAGTCTAAGCGTAAGGAGATAAAGCACGTGTTAAAGGGGTTATCTGAGGCTGGAAATGGCCCCTCATAGGCACAGGCCCCTCACACTAATTATACTTACCTGGCTCCCCTCTCCGTTTCTGGTCCCCACACTGCCGCAGCTTCTTCTCCCCGTGTGCGGATGAAAACATCCGGTGTCGGGAGGAGCAGCAGTGTGGGGACCAGGAGCGGAGCGGGGAGCCAGGTACAGTAAGTAGAATCAGTGTGAGGGGCCCGGACATATAGGGGGCCATTTCCAGCCTTGGATAACCCCTTTAAGAATCCAAGTAAAGCCATCCCTGGATTAGGTATCAGCCAGAAGAAGGAAAGAAAAAGCCAGAAAAAAGCCCAAAAGCATGCCAGATATAAAAAAAGAAAGCGTAGAGAAAAGTTATTTGGAGAAATGCTACTTGAAAAGGATAACTGTGTGTCCATAGCCACGTGTCGAGGAGTTTAAAGTCTTAGGCCTCTTTCACACGGGCGTTGCGTGTAAAGGTCGGATAGGATACGGGATAATCATGCGATTTTGCCTGTGAATGGGGTGAGTATGTGATTGCGTTGCGGTCTTCAGTTTTTTGTGGTACCCAGACCCAAACCCGGACATCTTCACTGAAGTTCGGGTTTGGGTTAGGTATTCTGTAGATTTTAATATTTTCCCTTATAACATGGTTATAAGGGAAAATAATAGCATTCTTAATACAGAATACTAAGTAAATAATAATTAAACTCATCTCATCCACTTGTTCGCGCAGCCCGGCTTGTCTTCTTTCTTCTTCCTTGAGGACCTAGGAGAAAAGGACCTTTGGTGACGTCACTGCGCTCATCACAAGGTACATTACATGGTCCATCACCCTGGTCATTTTCTCCCTGGTCCTCAAAGAAGAAGAAAGAAGACAAGCCGGGCTGCGCGAACAAGTGGATGAGGTGAGTTCAGAATTTTTTTTTAACCCCTCTATCCCTAATTTACCCAGCATTCTGTATTAAGAATGCTATTATTTTCCCTTATAACCATGTTATAAGGGAAAATAATAAAGATCGGGTCCCCATCCCAATCGTCACCTAGCAACCACGCGTGAAAATCTCACCGCATCCACACTTGCTTGCGGATGCTTGCGATTTTCACGCAGCCCCATTCACTTCTATGGGGCCTGCGTTGCATGAAAAACGCACAATATAGAGCTTGCGGCGATTTTCAAGCAACAAACAAGTGATGTGTGAAAATCACCGCTCATGTGCACAGACCCATTGAAGTTAATGGGTCCAGATTCAGTGCGGGTGCAATGCGTTCACCTCACGCATTGCACCCGCTCTGAATTCTCGCCCGTGTGAAAGGGACCTTAGGCTTCTTAATGCGAGCGATACAGCTTGTGTCAGGATCTGTTCAGAGAAAAACCTGATGGTTTTGCATGTCTGTGTTTTTTTCAATCCGGATTAGATGTGTTTTTCAGGAGCGTGAAAAAATAAAACCATCAGCGAAAAATGCATTGCATCCAGATGCTTTCTGTTTTTCACGCAAGCCCCATCCACTTTTATGGAATCAGAGCTGCATTAAAAACATACAATATAGAACATGCTGCAATTTTTCCTGAACGCAGAAATGATTCGTGAAAAACACATGTACACAGACCCATTAAAATTAATGTCCGGATGCTATGCATTTGCTTTACGCATCGCACCGAGATGGAAAAAATCACACGTGTAAAAGAAGATTTACAGTACACACTTGAGGAGATCTCTGTGCGTTTGTGTAATATCTGCTGGTCCATGCATGCTGAGAACTATAACTGATGTACCTGAACTTCATTATTCAGTAAAGAATTGTTCTACTGCAAAACTGCCTCATCCTCTCTGGCTTCAATGCTGCAGGGAACCCTGCCTTGCACCTCCCCTTTCCACACTGTCAAGGACACCTTAAACCACCATCAGGAAGGAGAACCCCAAGACAGGGGTTCCAATCACTATATGGCCCAGGGGAGCGTCAGAGTCACTACCAACATCTTTAAACCTAATGCTTTTGTCTAGTAATGCCATTCCAGTTTTTTATGCTTGTTTTGCAACCTTTTAAAAAAAAAAAAAGGTATCGTGATAAATCTGGAGTGAAACTAATTGATATAGCAAACCACACCAAACTTTCCCACCCACTTTTTTAAACTGTTTGAAATAGTGTAAAAATAAGACCCATAAACTGCAACATATTTGCACAAATAACCCCCCAAAAAGTTGAAATATCCTAAGACCAGAACTATGGAGGGCTTAATAAAACACCTCCCCCCCACCACCACCACCTCATTATTCCATTGCGCCATATTTACTAAGATTGGCATTTTATGTATAAAGTAAACGAGGTGGCACATTTTGGGGGCAACTCATCACTTGTAAATCAGGAAACAAGCCAGCATTACCCATATAATCTCTTGTGCAAGGACCCGGTCCAGTCCACAAACAATCCAGGAGAAAAAGGGAAACGATGTCCAGCCAAAACCAGAAGTAAAGCCTACAGGTGTAATGATTTGATTTGCTCCTGTTCTGTGTTTTGGACCCACACTTGGTTTTGGCTCATGGAAATAACTGACCAAATAACTGAAGTGTGGACTCAGCCTGACTAGAGTGACAACAGTAAGTACAGCCATATTGATTGTCCTTAGAAAGTGATGGCAAACTACCATATGGTTCTGTCGGTATGCTCAATTAATAACAGTCTTGCCATTAGTTTCTAATAAATTGAGTTAATAGAGGGGTTCTATAGCTCAGACGTGTCTCTGAAATGCTTTGTGAGGTTGCAGAACACACAAGCAAACATTGCCATTGTGGTTCCTCAAACTGATCACTGGTGACCTGCAAATTGTGGGCTATACTAGTCAAGCCCTTCTGGGTAATCCTTTCCTATGTTAGCGCTTACCCCCTTTGGTATCATGTAGTTGCGGATAACTGTATCCTTCCAGGTATATCTCTGTAATGTGATAGCAACAGGGTGCAGTCTGTAATGAACAAGAGAGAATGAGAAAGAAATGTTCTACCCAGAGGTATACTATGTAATCTATGTAGCTTTATTTTAGTTTTTACCTCAGAGTTTCTTTCAACGCTGCTTTGACCAATGGGATTCTCTTCAGTAGTGCTGCCAAGTCATCTCCAGATGCTGCCCTGGCAGCTACAATTTCAGACCTAAGCTTTTCCTGGATGGCTGGGACCCGTGCCAGCTCATACATGGCCCACTGAAGGGTTACTGCTGTCTGTAACAATAGTGTAGGAATAATGGAACACATTAAATACAAGAATATCTGCAGGCTATACTGGCTTGTCTAATACATACGCCATACACTCATTTATCCCAGCATGCAGTTCAACCCATTTGCAAACAGCATGATCTGTACTAATGCAGGAAAAGAGGCATTTCTCTGCCTTGTGTTCCAGGAGCTGCTTCCATAGTAACTGAGACTGGACAGATCGTGCTAGGTGAATGTGAATTACATACAGTAGGCGTTATTTAAGTGCAAAAATACATTTATAGTTCAGAGGAATACTGCAAGGTTCAACATAAAGAATGCATTTCCATACAATACAGAAAGAGACAGAACTGTCACTATGAGACGCGGCTCTTACGACCATTCTACACGCTGGATTTATTTTTGAAAGTAAAATATTATATATATATTTATCATGCAAAAGGGTTACTTAAAGCTGCTAAACCTTGATATTGACAAATCATTTGCAGCACTGGTGTCATCCATTCGGCAGGGAGAACGTTTTGTCCCCTTCAAGCTAAAAGGCTCAGATGAACTGCAACATCTGCAACCACTACACATGCAACCATGCAAGGGCTGTCATACCATATGCCCAACTCTTGCAGACGTACAGGGGCCTTGCTGACAAGGGGACCCACTTTCATTTATTGTATAAAAAATAATAGTACTCAGGACCATATATTAAATCACGTACAGACGTGGACAAAATTGTTGGTACCCTTTGGTCAATGAAAGAAAAAGTCACAATGGTCACAGAAATAACTTTAATCTGACAAAAGTAATAATAAATTAAAATTCTATAAATGTTAACCAATGAAAGTCAGACATTGTTTTTCAACCATGCTTCAACAGAATTATGTAAAAAAATAAACTCATGAAACAGGCATGGACAAAAATGATGGTACCCCTAACTTAATATTTTGTTGCGCAACCTTTTGAGGCAATCACTGCAATCAAACGCTTCCTGTAACTGTCAATGAGACATCTGCACCTCTCAGCAGGTATTTTGGCCCACTCCTCATGAGCAAACTGCTCCAGTTGTGTCCGGTTTGAAGGGTGCCTTTTCCAGACTGCATGTTTCAGCTCCTTCCAAAGATGCTCAATAGGATTGAGGTCAGGGCTCATAGAAGGCCACTTTAGAATAGTCCAATTTTTTCCTCTTAGCCATTCTTGGGTGTTTTTAGCGGTGTGTTTTGGGTCATTGTCCTGTTGCAAGACCCATGACCTGCGACTGAGACCAAGCTTTCTGACACTGGCTAGTACATTTCTCTCTAGAATTCCTTGATAGTCTTGAGATTTCATTGTACCCTGCACAGATTCAAGACACCCTGTGCCAGACGCAGCAAAGCAGCCCCAGAACATAACAGAGCCTCCTCCATGTTTCACAGTAGGGACAGTGTTCTTTTCTTGATATGCTTCATTTTTTCGTCTGTGAACATACAGCTGATGTGCCTTGGCAAAAACTTCGATTTTTGTCTCATCTGTCCACAGGACATTCTCCCAGAAGCTTTGTGGCTTGTCAACATGTAGTTTGGCATATTCCAGTCTTGCTTTTTTATGATTCGTTTTCAACAATGGTGTCCTCCTTGGTCGTCTCCCATGTAGTCCACTTTGGCTCAAACAACGACGGATGGTGCGATCTGACACTGATGTTCCTTGAGCATGAAGTTCACCTTGAATCTCTTTAGAAGTCTTTCTAGGCTCTTTTGTTACCATTCGGATTATCCGTCTCTTAGATTTGTCATCAATTTTCCTCCTGCGGCCACGTCCAGGGAGGTTGGCTACAGTCCCATGGATCTTAAACTTATGAATAATATGTGCAACTGTACTCACAGGAACATCTAGTTGCTTGGAGATGGTCTTATAGCCTTTACCTTTAACATGCTTGTCTATAATTTTCTTTCTGATCTCTTGAGACAGCTCTTTCCTTTGCTTCCTCTGGTCCATGTCGAGTGTGGTACACACCATATCACCAAACAACACAGTGATTACCTGGAGCCATATATATAGGCCCAATGGCTGATTACAAGGTTGTAGACACCTGTGATGCTAATTAGTGGACACACCTTGAATTAACATGTCCCTTTGGTCACATTATGTTCTGTGTTTTCTAGGGGTACCATCATTTTTGTCCATGCCTGTTTCATGAGTTTATTTTTTTACATAATTCTGTTGAAGCATGGTTGAAAAACAATGTCTGACTTTCATTGGTTAACATTTATAGAATTTTAATTTATTATTACTTTTGTCAGATTAAAGTTATTTCTGTGACCATTGTGACTTTTTCTTTCATTGACCAAAGGGTACCAACAATTTTGTCCACGTCTGTATATGGGGCTACGCTTACAGTATAAAAAACAGACCTAAGAAAGGTCTAATGAATAAAGCTGCAGTTGAAATTTTGGAGGATGCTTCATGTTTTGGACATGTTTATTCTGCATGAAACTTTCATTCAGTCCCTTTAAAACTGCAATCTAAAATCTAATATACTATTACCACAGTGGCTCAACCCTCTTAGGCTTCTGGAATAAGGTGCACTATCCTCGGCGCACCTACTGACGAAATATTATCTAGAATACTGTGAATTAATTGTGTGGTAGGCACTCTATCCTCTGGCGTGGCATGGAAATGTAGTCTGCCTGAATCAATGCGATATTTTATTTTGTAAAAAATAGTTTTACTAAAACCACAAACAATAGATATATAGATAGATAAATATATAGATAACCTGTGCATTGTAATCCAAATACAGTTAGGTCCATATATATATTTGGACAGAGACAACATTTTGTTCTGTACATTGCCACAATAGATTTTGAACAAAACAATTCAGATAGTTGAAGTTCAGACTTTCAGCTTTAATTCAGTGGGTTGAACAAAATAATTGCATAAAAATGTGAGGGACTAAAGCGTTTTTTAAACTCAATCACTTCATTTCAGTGGCTCAAAAGTAATTGAAAAAATTAAATAATTGTAAATAAAATGTTAATTTCTAATACTTGGTTGAAAACCCTTTGTTGGCAATGACTGCCTGAAGTCTTGAACTCATGGACATCACCAGATGCTGTGTTTCCTCCTTTTTAGTTTTCAGTTGCTGTTTGTTTGTGGGCCTTTCTGTCCGAAGTTTAGTCTTTAACAAGTGAAATGCATGGTCTATTGGGTTCAGATCAGGTGACTGACTTGGCCATTCAAGAATATCCCACTTCTTTGCTTTGCTTTAATAAACTCCTGGGTTGCTTTGGCTTTGTGTTTTGGGTCATTGTCCATCTGTATTATGAAACGCCAACCAATCAGTTTGGCTGCATTTGGCTGGATTTGAGCACACAGTATGTCTCTGAAAACCCCAGAATTAATCCGGCTGCTTCTGTCCTGTGTCACATCATCAATATACACTAGGGACCCAGTGCCAATGGCAGCCATACATGCCTAAGCCATCACACTGCCTATGTCGTGTTTTACAGATGATGTGGTATGCTTTGGATTATGACCTGTACCATGCCTTCATCATACTTTTTTCTTTCCATCATTCTGGTAGAGGTTGATCTTGGTTTCATCTGCAAAGAATGTTCTTCCAGAAGTGTGCTGGTTTTTTAAGATATATATATTTTTTTTTTGCATAGTCCAATCTAGCCTTCTTATTCTTGAGGCTTATGAGTGGCTTGCACCATGCAGTGAACCCTCTGTATTTATTTTCATGCAGTCTTCTCTTTATGGTAGATTTGGATATTGATACGCCTATATCCTGGAGAGTGTTCTTCACTTGGTTGGCTGTTGTGAAGGGGTTTCTCTTCACCATAGTAATTATTCTGCGATCATCCACCACTGTTGTCTTCCGTGGGCATCCAGGTCTTTTTGCATTGTTGAGGTCACCAGTTCTTTCTTTCTTTCTTTCTCAGGATGTACCAAACTGTAGATTTTGCCACTCCTTATAGTCTAGCAATTTGTCCTATTCTTGCCGTTTTTCAGACAAGAATAGACAGTTCTAATATAGGGCAGGACATAGCAATTAGAGATGAGCAAATCTAAGTTGACGAAATGGAATTCGATCCACATTAAAGGAAAAATTTGATTCACACCAAATCTAAATATCCTCACACTTCGTGGTAATGAATCCCATTTTTTCCTAAAATGGCTGCTGCACAAGCTAGGACATGGAGCAAGGAACTCTGGGAACGAGGGATCACCCACAATGCCATGCATGCAGCCAATCAGCAGCCAGCCAGACCTGTGATGTCACAGCCCTATAAATAGCCTCAGCCATCTTGAATTCAGCCATTTTCCAGTGTACTTAGCGCAGGGAGAGACGTCAGCATGTGCTAGGGACAGTGCTAGGAAAGACTTGAAAACTTTGATTTTGCTGTATAGAAGTTCAGGGAAAGTATAGGGAGGAATTATTCCACAGTATTGAAGCAGAACATGGTTCAGTAGGCGAGTTTACAGCCTGGGTAATAGGAACAATCCTATTACCCTATGCTTCACTGACTGGGGATCCAAATTGCCATTATACAGCTCTGTAATTCCAGCAAACCATTCTTGTTATTGGAGTGCAAGTGCTGTTTGATATGTCTTATTTGCCCTTGTGCGGTGCAGTTATATGTTCTAAAGCATTTTTTGGCTTGTATTAGTGGGAAAAAGGGGCTTATTAGTCGTTGTGTGGTGAAGTGAGAAAATTCCAGCCCTTTTTGGCGTGTATTGGTGGCAAAAAAATATATATTATTTGCCGTTCAGCTGTGCAGTTATATGTTCTAAAGCCCTTTTTGGCATGTATTAGTGGCAAAAAAAGATATATTATTTGCCGTTCAGAGGTACAGTTATATGTTCTGAAGCCTTTTGTGGCGTGTATAAGTGGAAAAAAATATATATTATTTGCCGTTCAGCGGTGCAGTTATATGTTCTAAAGCCCTTTTTGGTGTGTATTAGGGGCAAAAAAATATATATATTTGCCATTTAGCGGTGCAGTTATATGTTCTAAAGCACTTTTTAGCATGTATTAGTGGCAAAAAAAATCTATTATTTGCCATTTTGCGGTGCAGCTATATGTTCTAAAGCCTGACTAGTCTAAAGGACAAATGCACATTCTCTGACTCCCCACTCACACCTCCGATAGTCGGAGTTTAGATTTAGACGACCCTTTTTGTTTCTCTTTTTGCAGCTGAATGCTTGGACATATATTGACAAAATGTCCCCTTTGACCGCAGAAAAAACATACTCCCTGCTTGCGACTTCTACTTTTGCAAGCAGATCCCGGAGTCACTCTCCCTAATTGCATGGGTTCATCCCCAGGTATAAGCTCAGGAGTCTCTTCACCCAAAGAGTCAAAGGAATACGGTACGTTATGTAATAGAAAGTCCTTAGAGAGTGGGCCCTGAGATATCTCTCTCAGGCGTCTATCAATACGTACAGCCAAAGACATAGCTGTTTCCAAAGACTCAGGATTCTCATGAAAGGCCAAAGCGTCTTTCAGCCTCTCAGATAATCCCTGACAAAACTGGCTATGGAGAGCTGGATTGTTCCACTCAGTATCCGTAGTCCACCTCCTAAATTCAGAACAATAGATCTCCGCCAAACGCTCTCTCTGACGCAGGCCGCATAATGTAGTCTCGGCCAGGAAGGTTCGGTCTGGGTCATCATAGATGAGACCTAAAACTCTGAAAAATGCACCTATTGATCGGAGAGACTGTGATCCGGTCAGCAGAGAAAAAGCCCAAGACTGGGCGTCCCCTTTAAGCAACAAAATAATCAAACCCACTCTCTGGCTCTCGTCCCCAGATGAGTGTGCACGCAAGTTAAAGTATAATTCGCATGCTTCCCTGAACTGAATAAAATTATCACTCCCCCCCCCCCCCCCAGAATCTATCCGGAAGAGCAACTTTAGGTTCAGGACAGGTAACCACTACTAGGATCAGCCAACAGTGGTCTCTGCATCTGTGAGACGGTCATGCGGAGGTCATCCACCTCTAGAGACAGCCCCTGTAGCTGTCCCTGTCCGGTCAGTGCAGTGATAACATCCATGGCTGAACTGATACAGACAACAAAATGACAGTTATTCGGCGGTTTATAATGTCACGATCAGTGTGGGGGAAAAACACTAAACACAGGAGGGAAGGGGAACAGTAACTGGGCCTGGAAACTAGGGAAGGAACAGGTCACCTCCTAAACAACCCTAATCCGGGTCCTAACTACCTATCAATATGAATAGACCTTGAAGGTAGGAATATTCATATGCTGTATACCTAGCTCCTTATATCCTATAAGGCCCTGGAATGAGGTTAGGATCAGAGACAACCCATTCCTCCCAAGATGGACGAATGAAAGTCTCTGTCTCAGGCCCAGATACAAACAACAGGGAATATTACAAACACAAAACAGTAAGAAAATACAAGACTTATCTGAAAGTAGAAAACTGGCAACTCCAGAAGCACCAACCGACCAGCTAGTTATAAGGCAGGAAGAAAATCTATAAACCGCACCACCGAGAGTGATAAGCAGGTACTTATGGGAAAAGTAAATTACCTACAAGCAACACCTGAAGCAAGGGGTGTGGCATTCACCAAAACACAGACACAATAAAATCCACAGTGAACTTGTCAATTTAACCCACGAGTTGCCAGTCTCTCCGATCTCCTGGTACCTGCCACGGGAACGTCCCTGACAATACCAGAATGATTCTTTTCTCAACCATCCTTATAAAGATGTGGACCTTTCTTTTAAAGAGGGGTTTTGGAAGCAGGAACTCAGAATATACAGTGGGTATAAAAAGTCTACACACGCCTGTTAAAATGTCAGGTTTCTGTGCTGTAAAAAAAATTAGAGAAAGATAAATCATTTCAGAATTTTTCCACCTTTAATGTGACCTATAAACTGTACCACTCAATTGAAAAACAAACTGAAATCTTTTAGGTGGAGGGAAGAAAACAGAAAAATCTAAAATAATGTGGTTGCATAAGTGTGCACACCCTCTTATAACTGGGGATGTGGCTGTGTTCGGAATTAAGCAATCACATTCAAAATCATGTTAAAGGGAACCTGTCATCGGGATTTTGTGTATAGAGCTGGGGACATGGGTTGCTAGATGGCCGCCAGCACATCCGCAATACCCAGTCCCCATAGCTCTGTGTGCTTTTATTGTGTAAATAAACCGGTTTATTACATATGCAAATTAACCTGAGATGAGTCCTGTCCCTGACTCATCTCACATACAGGACTCATCTCAGGTTAATTTGCATATGTATCAAACCGGTTTATTTACACAATAAAAGCACACAGAGCTTTGGGGACTAGGTATTGTGGATGTGCTAGCGGCCATCTAGCGACCCATGTCCTCAGCTCTATACACAAAATCCCAGTGACAGGTTCCCTTTAAATAGGAGTCAGCATACACCAGCCATCATTTAAAGTGCCTCTGATTAACCCCAAATAAAGTTCAGCTGCTCTAGTTGGTCTTTCCTGAAATTTTCTTAGTCGCATCCCACAGCAAAAGCCACGGTCCACAGAGAGCTTCCAAAGAATCAGAGGGATCTCATTGTTAAAAGGTATCAGCCAGGAGAAGGGTACAAAAGAATTTCCAAGGCATTAGATATACCATGGAACACAGTGAAGACAGTCATCATCAAGTGGAGAAAATATAGAGCACAACAGTGACTTTACCCAGAACTGGACGTTCCTCCAAAATGTATGAAAAGACGAGAAGAAAATTGGTCTGGGAGGCTACCAAGAGGCTAATGAGCCTCTAGGTTTTATGAGGTCGTTGATTCAGCACCTAGAGGCTCAGTCTACTAACCATTTATCCTGCCCAGGTCCTCCGTTTAGCCCACCCCGCTCCTCTTGAGTGACGTCCGAGTTAGCTGGATCGCTGAAGAAATTCCCCGCCTGCGCCGCCCACTTCTGTATTCGGCGCAGGCGCAGTGAGTGAAGGACGCGCTCTTGGTGCCGGTTTCCTGACTGCGCCTGCGCCGACTACGTCACAGTGAGTACAGCACAGCATGGGTAACCTTTCAATGTCCTTTTGATTGTGATAGAACATGTTTTTTGCAACTTACACTTTATTGTCAATTAAATATATAAAGATGGACTGATTTATGGACGTAGTATCCGCTGTGTTTATCCTACAGATGATGTTTCTTTTTTCCTGCACCTATACTCTTTTTAATCATGTTTGTAAAATATTTGTAATCATGTACTAAAATGACATTCATGTTGGTTATTTACTCTTTGAGTAGTAAAATAATCCCTGGTTGGGGCATACAGTATATTGGGTTTTGGGATAAATGGTTAGTTGACTGAGCCTCTAGGTGCTGAATCAACGTCCTCATAGCACCTAGAGGCTCATTAGCATATTTTAAAAGTGTGTTTTTTGGGGCTGTTTTTCTTCAGCTGGCCCAGTCAGAGCCCAGACCTGAATCCAATTGAAAATCTGTCGGGTGATCTGAAGAGGGCTGTGCACAGGAGATGCCCTCGCAATCTGACAGATTTGGAGTGTTTTTGCAAAGAAGAGTGGGCAAATCTTGCCAAGTCAAAATGTGCAATGCTGATAGACTCATACCCAAAAAGACTGAGTGCTGTAATAAAATCAAAAGGTGCTTCAACAAAGTATTGGTTTAAGGGTTATGCAACCATATTATTTTATGTTTATATTTTTTTCTTCCCTCTATCTAAAAGATTTCAGTTTGTTTTTCAATTGAGTGGTACAGTTTATAGGTCACATTAAAGGTGGAAAAAGTTCTGAAATGATTTATCTTTGTCTCATTTTTTTTACATTACAGAAACCTGACATTTTAACAGGGGTGTGTAGACTTTCTATATCAATTGTATGTCCCTGAATCTGCTTGACTTGAAGTCCTCAAACTGGTCCATGATTCTAAATTTGCAGGGCATCTTGGAGTCATGAAAACTTACGACCTATTGCGCCATTCATTTTGGTGGCCTAATTGTAAGAACAATGTTAGAAAATATGTTTCCTCCTGTTTAACATGTGCACGAAACAAGACACCGTGATCTCCTCCTTTAGGTCTTCTTCAACCACTCCATCTAGGCCTTGGGGATCATTTTCCATGGATTTCATTGTGGACCTTCCTTCATCTAAAGAAATGACTACCATCCTTGTTGTTGTGAACCGACTCATAAAGATGGCCCATTTCATTCCAATTAGAGGAATGCCTTCTGCAGAACAAACTGCAGAATTAATGATTAAGGAGATATTTAGGTTGCATGGAATTCCTGACAATGTAATTTCAGATAGAGGTGTTCAATTCACATCAAGATTTTGGAAGAACTTCTGTACAGCTTTAGGAGTTACAGTTAATTTGTCTTCTGCTTTTCATCCTCAGTCCAATGGCCAGACGAGAAGAACAAAACAAACTCTTGAGCAAAACACCTCCGCTGTTTTATTTCCTACTTTCAAGATGATTAGGTGGACTATTTACCAACTGCAAAATTTGCCTACAACAACTCCAAACATAGCACTACATCTTTAAGGCTACTTTCACACTTGCAACAGAGTGATCCGGCAAGCAGTTCCATCGCCGGAACTGCCTGCCAGATCCGGCAATCTGCATGCAAACGGACAGCATTTGTAGACGGATCCGGATGTGGATCTCTCTTACAAATGCATTGCTAGAACGGATCCGTCTCTCCGGATGACATCCGGAGAAACGGATCTGTTATATATTTTCTTCACATTTTTACCGGTCTGCGCATTCCAGATCCAGCATTGCGGTATTTTTAATGCCAATACTTTTCAATGTAAATTAATGCCGGATCTGGCATTCCAGCAACTGATCCGGAACTTTCGACGAAGATAATACCGCAGCATACGAACTGAAGACATCCTGATGCATCCTGAACAGATTTCTCTCCATTCAGAATGCATGGGGATGAAACTAATCAGTTCATTTCATGTATTGAGCCCCTATGACGGAACTCAGTGCCGGAAAAGAAAAACACTAGTGTGAAAGTACCCTAATTCCATATTTTGCTAACTCTGGCTTCCATCCAGTATTCATTCTTAACCTCCCTCTTAGTACACCTATTCCTGCTGTTACTCACAGACTAAAGAAATTGCAAGAAACCCAGAGGAAAACAACAGAGACGCTACAAGAAGCCCAAGAAGACTATAAGAAAGCTGCTGACAAACATAGCAAAGTTCTTCCTACATTTAAAGTTGGTGATAAAGTTTGGCTATCCACTAGAAATCTGAAAACACATGTTCCATCTCTAAAATTGGGTAAAAAAATTCATAGGACCTTTCCAGGTTTCTGCACAAGTTAACCAGATTACCTTCTGTCCCAAACTTCCCAACAGATTGAAAATACACCCTGTGTTCCACGTGTCATTGCTAAAGCCATTCAATGAAAACCCCTTTCCAGGGAGAAGTCAGCCGCCTCCTGCACCAGTAAAAGTACAAGGGGAGGAAGAATACATTGTTGAAAAAATTTTGGATTCTAGAATTTTCAGAGGTCAAGTGCGATGGCAGGGTTATGGACCAGAAGAGAATTCATGGGAACCAGAAAACAATGTTCAAGCCCCTATGCTTACAAACTTTGACTAGGAGGGCAAAAACACTTAGGGGATCATTTAAGACCAGCTTTTTAGACACTGGTCGTCATATACTGTACGTAGCTGGCGGTGGATCTCTGGGAGTTATGTAGAGACACCGGCCTCTACATAATTTCGGCGGATCCACCACTGCTCCTGAATGTAAAACAGCTTTCTACCTGTCTTACATTTAGACCATTTTCTATGCCTAAACCAGGCGTAGAAAATGGTAAATGAGATGGGACTGCCGGCATGTCCCCTTACCCACCCACGCCACATCCACTTTTTTAAATCTGGGGTGAGCGGGGATACATATAGGCTAATATAGGAATATTTCTGGTTAGTAAATGACCCCCTTAACTTTAAAAAGGCCAATTTCCCCACGTTGAGAGGACATAGATTGGGCACATTTATTGTCATATAATGCAGAGGATAAATGGGAGAGGGTTAAACCTTCATTGTTTAACTAACTGCAAAATGTATTGCTGTGGGTAACAAACACAAATGGCTAAAATTAGACCCCACATGGCTTACAGATACTGTATGAAATGCAACTAACAACTAAAAAGGGCATTTAAAATATGCAAAGAGTTTAACAAAAAAAAGAAACTCTGCAAAATTACAAAATGGCAACCAGATATCACCCAATCTCATAAATAATACACTATTATTTGATAGGAAAAAACAATCAGTCTTTGTCAGTGTCTCACCGTGTCCACACCTCCTGCCATCAGTTCAGTGATACTAGCTTTAATGTCTTCAAGTGGAAGCTTATCCTGAAGAAGGAGACTGGAAAGGACTCCTGCATATGTATTGTCAGAGCGATGCCTTAGAGAGCTGTAGATACCCTGTATACAACGATCCGCTGGGAGAGATGACATTCATATTTGTCTGTAAATGGACAAATCTACAGGACACAGTTTAGTTATGAAATAACTCTAGAGAACCTTAAAACACAGGCAAAATCCTGTCAGAAAACCTGTTCATGGTCAAGCTTGATTTCCAATAATTAGTATGAGTATAAATATTAGAACAAAGAAGAAAGCCTACTTAATGAGTTTGAAGACGGTGCGCCACTACTTTTGTTTCACTGAGAAAACGGGGGCATTGTTTACAATTACAAGGAAGAGAAAAAAAACAGTCCTGACTCCTGAATAATTCCTTAGAGAATTTTTCCCCTCTTCCTTGTGCCACTATTGGTCCCAAGCCATATAGCTTTGAGGCCAGTGATTGGCTGGTATACAGGATATCATTACTACTGTCATGCTAACAGATGGGGAGGGTTGGCTAAAGCTGCAGTGCTGGAAATGGCAGGGAAGTAACTGGTGAATATAGGTTCTTTCTATTAAATTTAGTGGCATTGGAGACATTTCTAAAAAAAAACTCCACTCTCTGGCTACTTGTGACGAATGTGTAGGTAAGATTGCTATATGGCAATTAATGTTATTAATATAGCATTTTTTTATATTCTGTGCCATAATTTTTTTTTTCATAAGCCATGTCCTCTTGTTAAGCAAATCCTCTGTACTTTCCACATAGAGGTCCTGTCCATAAGATGACGGCTGATGGACCGTCATTGTGACCATACACATCACTCAGCCTCCTCCAATCTAAATCACTGCACCTGCACTAAACTCCCAACAGTGGAAGTGCAGATGGCAGGTGCAGGGTATCTGAATGGAGGAGGCATCACATAGAGGTGATTTGCCTGGCCTATGACCCTCCTTCAGCATCCATTTTATGGACAAGGGGCAGTCTTTATTAAAATATAGGAAATGGCACAGAATTTTAACAAAGACCATATTAGTAAGTTCCATATGATCATATCTTTTTTACACTTTTATTAAAAAGCAGAAGAAATTTTGATCAAATTCAAATTGTAATTTAAAAAAGTTGTCTTTGCTCTCACCCACTTTATCTGGCTTTTATGTTAGAAAAAGTGGGACAGGTTCTTCAAATATATAGCGCTTATTCTGGGCACTCTAAGGGACATTTACAAAACTGCCAGACCCATACGCCATTCTTGATCTCCCTGCACTGGAATGAGATGTGCATCTCTTTGCCTCTCCATAAACCAAAAAAATGAAGTCTACGCCAGCTAAAGGCTGATGCAGACTTTAGTTACAACTTAAGCAAGTTTCTGGCATAAGGTATAGTAAGTATGTCAGGTGCTGTTGCAAAGCCTTGCCCCCTACACTATTCCACACCCCTTTCTCATCCCTTTTGAAATGTGTTGAGACGCTTAAACAGTCACCAATATGCCATACGCCATAATTTGCGACTTTCTTTATGCCCTAATATTGGCGTAGGGGTTAAAACAACTACCATTGAAGGACTAATAATCTTTTTGCAATAAGCTCCCCCTAGTGGCGGCTTCATCACGCGGGGAAGAGAAGAACAAGTTCCGTGCTGGGCCCCGTATCAGTCACGTAGTCTGCCTCTGTTGTAGGTAGGCCACTGCATATAATCATCTTACAAACACATTAGTCAACAATGGCCACAAAGTGACCAACTCCTAAAATACACTTGTAGTACAGGAAGTATTGCTCTCTGCAGAACATCTACCCACCATGGTTGAAGATTGAATCCCAGGCCTTTACATGGTTTTTCCAAATGGAGGAGTTAATTAACCTCAGAAGCCGTGGAGGAATGTAAAGCATGGGGCTAGTGGTGTGGAACATGGTAGTTACAGAGTCTATGAATTCTTGAGATTCAGGGTTTATATAATCTTGCAGCAGGCCAAGACGTTGTCCATAAAGCACATAGGAAACAGCTGGAAGAAAAGAAAATTTACATCAGCACAATGTAATATTTTTACACAGTCAGCTACATAGAACAAGGGAATATGAACCTGTCAACAGAAGGACCATTTATACAACAGTATCTTGTAGATGTTCCACAACCCTCTATCCGTGGAGTCCTGAGGGTGGGGTTATGTGCAGTCCTGTGGTGGACAGACTGGGGCTTACTGGAAACTTAAAGTGGCCCTGGAAAAATAAAAACTAAAAGTGGCCCCATGTTGTATGCAGGTCCAACTTAACAGGAGGGGCAAAACAAGTAGGCGAAGTCAACAATATGGTGCAAAATACCATCACATCAGAACCAAATACCAAAGCGCAGCACAATATACTGCCCCAAAGTTGTCCCTCTGTGGTGGCCATTAGTGTTGAGCGAGCATGCTCGGCCGAATACCTGTTCAGCTCGAGTATCGCTATGCTCGGCACATCGAGGTACTCAGCCGAGCACCGCATTCGCTCGAGCGCCATGCTCGAGTCTCCTTCCCGCACGTTTCGCGGCTGCTGAGCAGCCAATAAACACGCAGTTAAGTACTTCCATCACTGTAATGCCAGTAGCCATGTTGGCTACTGGCATTATAGTGATTGGCTGGCCGGAACGTGTCATCGGGTGCTATATAGCACCCGATGACGCGGGTTTGGCTCATTGCAAGTCAGGGAGAGCTGCGCTTAAGAAGGGACAGATAGTGTAGGGAGTTTGTGATCGCAATTTATTCAATTTTAAAACATTTCAAAGATCAAAAGTCCTTTTAAGGACTATTGTGTGTGGTGGCAGTAATTGAATCTTGCAAAGTAGTGTTCGATTTTTTTTTCTCATACTTTGCCATTCTTTTTTTTTATAGAGGGTGTCTGCAGTGACTTGTGACCTTCTGTGTGTCAGGGGCAGAGATAGAAAGAATATTAGCGAAAACAATTATATTTTTTCCATAATTTATCCACAATTTGCCTATAAACGGTGTCTGCAGTGAATTGTCACATCTGCGCTGCAATAGCGTGTGTGTGTCAGGACAAGAGAAAATAAAAATAGAAGTGAAATCTATTTTCCTTTTTACATACTTTTATGTACTTTTTCAATATACTGTGCTTGCTGTGAACTGTGACATCCGTGCCACATCTTGTGTGTCAAGCGTGCATATAACATTTAATATGAAGAAGGCGAGCATTAAGGGACGGGGAAGTGGCCATGATGCTGATAGTGCACGCAGAGGCCGTGGGCCTGGGTGCGTTGTAACTGTGCCTGCTGCCAGAGCACAAGAAAAACAATCATACAACATACCTAGCTTCATGTTCCAGTTTGCAGGGCGGCGCAGGAGACCACTCTTGAAATGAGCCCAGTGCGAGCAGGTGGTCGATTGGATTGCAGCAGATAGTGCTTCTAGTCGGTTAGGCACCACCCTGTCTTCTACCAAGTCCAGTCTCTGAAGCCAGGAGTCTGGTCCACACAACCTCACCCTGATCCTCCTTCCTCCCACCATTTACAGTCTGGCCAAACAAGTGATCCCACACTCGGATATTCCGAGGACCTCTTTGCATTGCCATTAATTGATTTAGCCCTCTCGCCAAGCACGCTTGAAGAGGGACCTGAGATCTTTTGCCCCGATTCCCAACCTCTTGAGCATCCAGAGTCACAAGAACATGACGCTGGGGAATGCCAATTACTGTTTAATGAGGTGGATGATGATGAGACACAGTTGCCAATGACTCATACGCAATTACTGTCTCAAGAGGTTGAGGAAGAGGATGACACACAGTTGTCAATCACTGAGGTTGTGGTTAGGTCAACAAATCAGGAGGATGATCAGAGTGAGGAAGTGGAAGAGGAGGTGCTGGACGACGAGGTCACTGACCCAACCTGGGAATGTGGCAACAAGCCGAGCGAGGAGAGTAGTACAGAGGGGGAGGTATCCGCAGCACTGCAACAGGCTGGAAGAGGCAGTGGGGTGGCAAAAGGTAGAAGGCGGGCACCACCGAACAGGCTCGCAACTGTTCCACGGAGCACCCCCTTGCATAAATTTCCCTTGCCAAGGGGTAGGTGTTCGGCTGTATGCCGCTTTTTTGAGGAAAGTGTGGACGACAAAAGAATAGTAGTTTCCAACCTGTGCCACACCAAAATGAACACTAGCAACCTCACCACCACCAGCATGATCCGCCACATGTCATCAAAGCACCCTAATAGGTGGGCCGAATGCCTGGGTCCACAATCTGTGTCTGCGGGTCACAGCACTGCCTCCTCTTCCCCTGTGTGACGTGCTGGCCAATCCCATGTCCAAGAAGCAGGCCCGGATGCCTCCTACCCTGCATCTGGACCTTCGCAAGCACCATCAGCGACCACATCCACTTCCCTGTCCCAGCGCAGCGTCCAAATGTCATTACCCCAGGCATTTGAACGCAAGCGCAAATACCCAGCCACCCACCCACAGGCCAAAGCACTAAATGTGCAGCTTTCCAAATTACTGGCCCTGGAAATGTTGCCATTTAGGCTTGTGGACACTGAGGCCTTCCGCAGGCTGATGTCGGTAGCCGTCCCTCATTACGCAGTCCCCAGCCGCCACTATTTTTCAGGGTGTGCCGTGACAGCCTTACACCAACATGTGTTCCTTAACATCACATGTGTCCTGACCAATGCAGTTACTGGGAAGGTCCACTTAACCACAGACACATGGACAAGTGCTTTCAGCCAGGGATGCCACATTTCCCTGACGTAACACTGGGTGAATGTTGTGGAGGCAGGGATGGCACAGATGCTACCGACGCCAAGGATTGCGGGCCCAATTCGATCAGGGTTTCCGCCACCACCTACGTTAGTGGCTCCAACCCCCACTTCTCTTCCTCCGCCTCCTCCTCCACTTCCACCTCTGAATTATCGCAGCACCAGTCAGCCATTAGTCGGTAGCTGAAAGCAGTGTAGCACTGCAGTGGGGAAACGGCAACAGGCCGTGCTGAAGCTGATCTGCCTAGATGACAATCAGCACCCCGCCGCAGAGCTGTGGCAGGGGATAAGAGACCAGACTGAGCTGTGGCTCTCACCACTCAACCTAGAACCAAGCATGGTTGGGTCTGATAATGGTCGTAACTTGGTGGCGGATTTGGAGCTGGGCAACCTTAGACACATCCCATGCCTTGCCCACGTATTCAAGCTTGTGGTTCAGCAGTTTCAAAAAACATACCCCAATTTGCCTGAGCTACTGGTGAAGGTGCGGCGCGTGTGTGCACATTTCCCCAAGTCACCAACAGCTTCAGCTGGTCTGTCAACGCTGCAGCAGCGCTTGCAATTGCCAGCTCACCGGCTGTTGTGCGACGTGAGCACGTGCTGGAACTCCACGTTCCACATGTTAGCCAGGCTTTGTGAGCAGCAGAGGGCAGTTGTGGAATGCCAGCTGCAACATGGTCGTCACCTTTCCAGTCAGCTTCCGCTTTTCACAAGCGAGGAGTGGGCATGGATGTCTGACCTCTGTGAGGTTTTACGCAACTTTGAGGAATCAACACAGATGGTGAGCAGCGATAACGCTATTATCAGTGTCGCCATCCCCCAAAGAGAAATTCTCATCTCTCATTCCTCTGGTGGAGAGGACGAGCAAAATGGTGCAATACCAGAAGATCCTTGTTGAAAAATTGCTCCAAAATTTTACATCTTCCAACGCTGGCGGCAGAGTCCATACTTCCTTGGCCAACCGAGGAGGGGAGATAAGGGGAACGCACAGCAGTTCCAACAGAGGCAAGGCAACACTCTCCAAAGCCTGGGACAGTTTCATGACACCCCGCCAGCACCCTCACCCTAATGTGCAGCCTACTGCAACAAGGAGAGAAAAATTTTGGAAGATGGTGAAGGAGTACATAGCAGACCGTGTCAGCGTCCTCAATGATCCCTCAGTGCCTTACAGCTACTGGGTGTCCAAGCTGGACACGTGGCACGAACTGCCGCTCTATGCTTTGGAGGTACTGGCCTGCACTGCCATCATCGTTTTGTCTGAGCATGTATTTAGTGCTGCTGGTGGCAGTATAACAGATAAGCGTATCCACCTGTCAACTGAAAATACTGACAGGTTGACTCATATAAAAATGAATACACCGATAACCATAAGAATATGGAAAAGTGCGTGGAACATAAGCCACAAAACACCAATATAACCAAACGCACCACTATATGATAGAAAATTAATAAACTTTATTAATGACCAACAATACATAAATATATAATGTCAATGTGGTTAAAAGGACCCCACACTAGCAACACGTGGTGGGTAAAACACTCACATGCGATACATATCTTTAAAGTAATCCTGTAAACTCCCCCCAAAAAATGCCAAATGCCAATAAATAATTCAGAAAATCCATAAAATTGTATAAGTACAATGCATAAGACAACAGGCTAACAAAATTACATAAATGAAAAGGAGAGCAGGAAAGAGTACATATTATACCGACCGCAAGTGGTGCAACCACCCGTGACTGCCCGACGTGCGTTTCGCCACACGGCTTCTTCCCTGTTGTCTCATGATTACTTCAGGGACATGTACCGCATGTGAGTGTTTTACCCACCACGTGTTGTTAGTGTGGGGTCCTTTTAACCGCATTGACATTGTAAATTTATGTATTGTTGGTCATTAATAAAGTTTATTGATTTTCTATGATATAGTGGTGAGTTTGGTTACAGTATATTAGTGTTTTTTTCATATAAAAATGAACAAGGCCTGGATTGACCATGACTTCTGGACTCAACCAGAGGAATGCTGAAGAACATAAAGGCACATTACATGTGTTGTTTTTAATGTAGTTAATAGACTGTATTTCCATGCACCCCTTACACCACAAACAAGGGTATATGGTTGAATCTTCCTTTTCTCATCCTCCTCCTCCTCCTCTTCTGTCATATCAACATGCATTGCTTATTCGTCACATATAATGCCCTCGCATATAAGGCCTTTGAATAAACATTTTTAGAGGGTCCTTTTACCAGCAGGCCCTCACATTACATTTTTTAAAGGGTCCGCTAACCAGCAGGCCCTCACATATCATTTTTTACAGGGTCATCTCACCTGCAGACCTGCAACTCAAATCTTTTGCAGGGTCAGCTCACCTGCAGGCCCACAACTCAAATCTTTTACAGGGTAAGTTCACCTGTAGGCCCGCAACTCAAATCTTTTACAGGGTCAGCTCACCTGCAGGCCCGCAAGTCAAATATTTTACAGGGTCAGCTAACTCGCAGGCCGGCAACTCAATGTGAATGAGGCCCTACTTTATGTGATATACAGGTTGTATCGTAGTGCCTCTTCATTGTAATTTTTAGCAGCACTTGCACTTTATATATAAGTAAATATACAGGAAAGAATGTTTTCAATAAATTTTTCCTATAAAATTAATTTATATTTTGGTTTTGTGCGTAAAACCTTAATTAGATTTTGGGCCTGGGTATCAGTTTTGCCTGATGACACTGGAAAAACGGATCCGGTATTGCAATGCATTTTTCAGGATCCTGATCAGTCTGAAAAATGCCTGATCAGTCAGAAAAAATGACATGCAATTTGCCTGCCGGAACTGCCTGCTTAAATCAAACAACGCAAGTGTGAAAGTACCCTTACAGGGTCAGCTCACCTGCAGGCCCGCAACTCAAATCTTTTACAGGGTCAGCTCACCTGCAGACCTGCAACTCATACTGCCTTGTTTTGAAGTAGTAGCCGTAGCCGTTTATCGTCACTACCTCCACGAGTCGGGAGTGTGTGATTTGCGCGCCACCTGCTTGCCTTCCTTGGATGTGGTAGCCATTTCTCAGGCTCCCTCTCTGGAATCAAACACTGATTCCCTGTTACCCATAGTTTACAATGGCTTTGAGCTGACAATTATATCGAAAGTTGATAGGCCAGACATCAGAATGGATCGTCGCCATCACAGGGACGTGCCATCGGCCCCAGGTTAACTAGAGTCACCAAAGCGGTAGCAGGCCACCGCCCATAATGTTTTAGATGGTCAGATCAGCAGGCCCTTGCTCCAAATGTTTTTGAGGGTCAATCCACAGTAGTATTAATGCATATTATGTAGGTATATAATCTGTAAATCACTGGAAAATTTGACCTACTTAAAGGGAACCTGTCACCGGGATTTTGTGTATAGAGCTGAGGACATGGGATGCTAGATGGCCGCTAGCACATCCGCAATACCCAGTCCCCATAGCTCTGTGTGCTTTTATTGTGTAGAAAAAACGATTTGATCCATATGCAAATTAACCTGAGATGAGTCCTGTATGTGAGATGAGTCAGGGACAGGACTCATCTCAGGTTAATTTGCATATGTATCAAATCGTTTTTTTCCACAATAAAAGCACACAGAGCTATGGGGACTGGGTATTGTGGTAGTGCTAGCGGCCATCTAGCAACCCATGTCCTCAGCTCTATACACAAAATCCCGGTGACAGGTTCCCTTTAAAACTTAACTTTTATATAGGATATTCAATAAAATAAATCCCACAGAACTAAATATATGTTTCAGATGACTGCAGATAGTTATCTAGCGGAGTTTTTTAGGGTAAAAGGCACCTAAAGCATAATAATGTTTGTTGTTACACTGAATTGTTTACAACCACTCACGGTTTGATGTACAGTATCTTCAGGTGTCTGTGATGAATCCAAGGTCTCGGATTCCAAAACTGCTGATTCCTTTGTCAGGCTGTAGACATGGCCCTTCCACTGTAGAGAATGGTCCAAAGGATCAAGAAGAAAAAAAGGGGAGATAGTATCCCTACAGTGCTATTAAGGCCCTGCCTAAAAGCGGAGAGTTTTCCCGCCTTAATGCGGGAGAATCACCCCCTAATAGAGCGACCCCACTTATCGGTGGCTGTCCCTAGATTGAACTAACCCTATTAAAAATTCACTCCCAAACAAACAATTCCCGACGCGTTTCCTCTGTCACACGTGTTGTGACAGAATCATCAGGGGATAAACAGATAAATCAATGGCCTAATAGCCACTAGCTAGATAGCTTTGCTGGTCCTCCCAAATGTTAGTATGCAGTCCAGATTAATATCTGGCACTGCTGTTTTAAATACCCCAGGTAATTAGAATGAAATCCATACCGGAGTACCGGTTAGCGTGCGTTCCATTATCGCCAGACCGGAAGCCGTCCTCCACCGGAAGTCGGGGCGTGGAACGCATTAACGTCATCACACGGCGTCCTGGAAGTGCGTCCAGCCGGAATCATAAGCATCAATTTTGTCTGTGGAGCGCATCTGGTACGCACATCCGGGCGCAGGCCGCAGGCGGAAGTGCGTCCACCGGAAGTAGACGCACATCAGGACGCAGATGGAACACACCTGGACCGCAAGCCGGATACCGGAACTGGCCTTATTTTAAAGTATACAGGCCCTGCGCTATTCATTAATTGCCATGCCCATTAGAAGATAGAAAGGCTGCAATAAGTTTTCAATAATACTTAATACTTTATACCAATAGATAATTCTCTATTTATATATTGTTATTCCTGCAGGAGCCAGACTTGTCAACATAGGTTAATCTAGGGTGTTAAAGAGCATGGGATGACCATTATTTAATTACATATATATGGGGAATGGTGTTTTAAAGGAGTCAGGAGATTGATTACTCAGTATCATCGATCCACCCATTGATAACCTTATTCACCCAAAATCAATTATACTTATTGGACCTTTCACGGTTAGATATTTGTCATTAATTTTGACAAATAAATCTATATTGTATACACAGGGTCTCTTAGTATACTCCCTGAAAATATTGCTCCAATGAGGGATTAGATAAAGCATGCAAAGGAAAGTATCTCATTGAGGACCAGTTGGCTCACAGTTTTTAGTCTGTGGGTCCACTCCGCCTCTTTTTGTAAAATCCTCTTATTTAAATCCCCACAACCTCCACAACACAAAAATGTATTGCCTTTTCGTTTCCATCATGGAAGAGTTGAATGTGTCTAGCAATTGCTGTATCTCTTTTATTCCTTATGTCTCCCAAATGATCCCCGATCCTTCTTCTTAACTCTCTTTTTGTTTTTCCCATGTATTGAAGTCCACAGGTAGAGCTAGCCAAATACACCACTCCTGTAGTTTTACAGTTAGCAAAGTCCCTACTTGTATATGTCTTATTAGTTGTATTGCTTCTAAACCTTTTTGCTTGACAGATGAAGGGACAAGCTATACGTGTTCCACATCGAAAAGTGCCAAGTGGTCTTCTGTCTAACCTCGTGCCTAGTTTCTTGATGGGTGTATAATGGCTGTGGATAAATCTGTCTCCTAAAGATCTTCCTTTTCTATATGTAATGGCTGGATACGTGGGAACCATATGTAGTGTCCCACTAGGTAAAGGTGGGCACTACACAAGGGTTAATATGTCTGTTGTACTACTGTGATGTTTCTGTTCATTTTCCCTATGTTATCTGGGTAGAAGGCCTATTGGAGTGTAGTTTAGCCTCCTATACTCTAGAGGGAGCTAGTAAGCCCTTAGTATATACAGGGAGTGCAGAATTATTAGGCAAGTTGTATTTTTGAGGATTAATTTTATTATTGAACAACAACCATGTTCTCAATGAACCCAAAAAACTCATTAATATCAAAGCTGAATATTTTTGGAAGTAGTTTTTAGTTTGTTTTTAGTTTTAGCTATTTTAGGGGGATATCTGTGTGTGCAGGTGACTATTACTGTACATAATTATTAGGCAACTTAACAAAAAACAAATATATACCCATTTCAATTATTTATTTTTACCAGTGAAACCAATATAACATCTCAACAGTCACAAATATACATTTCTGACATTAAAAAACAAAACAAAAACAAATCAGTGACCAATATAGCCACCTTTCTTTGCAAGGACGCTCAAAAGCCTGCCATCCATGGATTCTGTCAGTGTTTTGATCTGTTCACCATCAACATTGCGTGCAGCAGCAACCACAGCCTCCCAGACACTGTTCAGAGAGGTGTACTGTTTTCCCTCCTTGTAAATCTCACATTTGATGATGGACCACAGGTTCTCAATGGGGTTCAGATCAGGTGAACAAGGAGGCCATGTCATTAGATTTTCTTCTTTTATACCCTTTCTTGCCAGCCACGTTGTGGAGTACTTGGACGCGTGTGATGGAGCATTGTCCTGCATGAAAATCATGTTTTTCTTACCTTGCAGACGTCTTCCTGTACCACTGCTTGAAGAAGGTGTCTTCCAGAAACTGGCAGTAGGACTGGGAGTTGAGCTTGACTCCATCCTCAACCCAAAAAGGCCCCACAAGCTCATCTTTGATGATACCAGCCCAAACGCCCAAACTAGTACTCCACCTCCACCTTGCTGGCGTCTGAGTCGGACTGGAGCTCTCTGCCCTTTACCAATCCAGCCATCTGGCCCATCAAGACTCACTCTCATTTCATCAGTCCATAAAACCTTAGAAAAATCAGTCTTGAGATATTTCCTGGCCCAGTCTTGACGTTTCAGCTTGTGTGTCTTGTTCAGTGGTGGTCGTCTTTCAGCCTTTCTTACCTTGGCCATGTCTCTGAGTATTGCACACCTTGTGCTTTTGGGCACTCCAGTGATGTTGCAGCTCTGAAATATGGCCAAACTGGTGGCAAGTGGCATCTTGGCAGCTGCACGCTTGACTTTTCTCAGTTCATGGGCAGTTATTTTGCGCCTTGGTTTTTCCACACGCTTCTTGCGACCCTGTTGACTATTTTGAATGAAACGCTTGATTGTTCGATGATCACGCTTCAGAAGCTTTGCAATTTTAAGAGTGCTGCATCCCTCTGCAAGATATCTCACTATTTTTGACTTTTCTGAGCCTGTCAAGTCCTTCTTTTGACCCATTTTGCCAAAGGAAAGGAAGTTGCCTAATAATTATGCACACCTGATATAGGGTGTTGATGTCATTAGACCACACCCCTTCTCATTACAGAGATGCACATCACCTAATATGCTTAATTGGTAGTAGGCTTTCGAGCCTATACAGCTTGGAGTAAGACAACATGCATAAAGAGGATAATGTGGTCAAAATACTCATTTGCCTAATAATTCTGCACGTAGTGTATAGCTAGGCCCAGACAGGGAAGGGCAGTGCAGTCCAGGTGGCTAGAAGTGAAGCCTAGTCAGCCTGAAGTTAATGAGCCTATGTTAGCTCAGAAGAATCAACCCCAGTAGAAGAGATGAGCCTCCTAGGAGAAACCTGCAGTACCCTTCAGCCAAGCAGAGCCAGTGTATCCAGCTACGATAAGTAAGCTGATGGGCAGAGGACCTATAAAGACAGCGCAAGGGTCAATACGGGAGGAAGATTATTTGCCAAGGATAAAAGCCAGCATTTAGGCGTCTGGGCCTTGGAATAGAAACCAGACAGGAGTTCAAAGGAACAGTGTACACTATTTCTGAGGAGAAGGTACAGTCTGGTCTGAGTGTGTGTATTATTATTACCCTCCGATTATCTTGCAAGATTATACCTGCCATTATTGAAATAAGCCTGCTTGTGAAGCATATGATATAAGGGACTGTATTACCATCTTGATGTACAAAGTTGTACTGTTATAAGTAAAGCAACGTTTGGTTCACCATACCATCTGTGTACCTCACTTATTGCTACTGGAAAACCGGTGTGCCACTGTTACAGGCACTGGCATCACAATCCTTAAAGGGACCTTGCCCCAGGCACTCAAAACACCTGCGACATCCAGGGCACCTCATCCACCATCAGGCCTGGTCCCTACATACAGAGTGTGCCCCAGAGGAACTTTGCGTTAGCCTCTCCTTCACTGCCGCATGCCTGCCCAGGGTTCTCCTACAAACAGTGAGTAACCCTCATTTGCCCATAACCGTGACCTCACTTCGCAATACTCTGCAGGTCTGGCGTGCTGCACATATCCCTCACTTTCGGATCCAGGAGAAGCATTTCCCAATATTTTTAAAAAATATCTCTGACCTCCTTATTACAATTATCAAAGCTTCCTATTATACGGAAAATTGGATCTATTTCTTATTTTCTCCCCTTCCTTGGATTCAGCAGGTCCGTTCTCGCAGCATTTTCTGCTGATTTAAAAGCTCTATGGAGTGGTTGATCAGGGTAACCTCTCTGATTGAATCTATCCTTCAGATCTCTGGTCTGGTCATAAAAATCATTTTTAGTGCTGCAGTTTCTACGGAATCGTAAGTATTGGCCCTTTGGGATTCCACGTTTTAGATTCAAAGGATGGTGGCTTTCCCATCTTAGCAGGTTGTTAGTTGCCGTGGGCTTTCTAAACTTTTAGTTCTAATACTGCCATTATTAAGAGAAATGTACAGATCCAAAAAAGCCAGGCCCTTATCGCTTATCTCAGATCCGAGACCCTGGATTCATCACAGACACCTGAAGATACTGTACATCAAACCGTGAGTGGTTGTAAACAATTCAGTGTAACAACAAACATTATTATATGTTCTAAGGTGCCTTTTACCCTAAAAAAACTCCGCTAGATAACTATCTGCAGTCATCTGAAACATATATTTAGTTCTGTGGGATTTATATTATTGAATATCACCAGCAGGCCATCAATCATAATTTTGAAAGGGTGTGTATGATGCCTTCCTTTATGTGTAACTAAGGGTGTATCGGAGTGCCTCTTCCTTGTAATTTTTAGCAGCACTTGCACTTTATATATAAGTAAATATTCCCTTGGTTTTGTGCGTATTATTGTCATTATGTAAAAGTAGCGTACTATTCGGACAACATAGTTCCCAGCAGCGACCAGCGAGTCCAAGATGCATCCATACATCCTCCCCATGCTGTGACAGAACCATTTCAGTGGTGTTACCAACAATTTCTGACATTTTCTTATGAACCAGGCACCATCCCCTTTTCAGAGCAGGGGGTACCTGGTTTAATGTTTAGGTTCTCCCATTGACTTATCACAATGTGTTCGGCCCGAGCACCCGAGCACTACGGTGCTCGATCAACACTAGTGGCCATTAATAGCTGCCATTTTACATCCTTCTCCAGTTGTCTCTGATTAATATGTAGAGCAGGGGGCTTAGGAGGTGGGATGCGGGCCACAGAAGTGCCGCCCGCACCCGCCGCCATTCGTGCCCTGCTCCTCCTTTCCTGACATCAGCGCTGCCTCAGAATCCTGTTTGATGCCTATCCGTCACTCCCCCCTCCTTCTTCTCTAACATCTTGCGCCTGCGCACAGGCCTCTGCCTGATGCGCCCATGCGGACTTCTCCGTTCGGCTTCATGGAGCAAAGTGCGCATGCGCCGGCACTTCGCTCAACCTCCCGATGACCTGCACACTCGCTCCATGAAGCCGAACGGAGAAGTGCGCATCAGGCAGAGGCCTGTGCGCACGCGCAAGATGTTAGAGCAGAAGAAGGGGGGAGGGAGGGAGAGCCGGAGGCGTCACACAGGATTCTGAGGCGGCGCTGATGTCAGGAAAGGAGGAGCAGGGCACAAACGGCGGCGGGTGCGGGCGGCAGCTTGGAGCCATTTACATCCCCTTGGGCACCTTATTTTTATGAATGACAGGTAAGTAATATCATTTTTTTGGGCAAAATGAGCTTACAGATTTCAGTTATAAGACCACATTAGGAATCACTAAAGCTCCCTGAACATAACCATATTTTTATCTGGAGGGGGTAAAAACTAGTGACAGAATCCCTTTAAGAAAATGAAAATACGTAAATATTACTTTAGTGTAAAGCAAAAGTATTTTGCTGTATTTGTGAGAGGAGAGGCTGATTACACGGCTACTTACTTGCACCTGTGAGGCCAGGCTGGTTGGGTACTAGGCTATTTATAGGCTCCTGTAGGCCTAGGCTGACGACGATTCAGCTGATTTCACTACCTGTGAGTCAGCTCTAGGATACAGCAGCATGGTGTGGAGGCTCTTTACGGCTGGGCGATGGCAGAATGTCTTAGCAGGGCGCTGGTATTCACGGTAGGATCGGAGTGGTTTGCACGGGACCAACGCTGCGGTCCGCGTCATTTAGCACTCTGAGATGTAGCAGAGTCGGGCGCTAAACGGTTGAATGATGGTTGTTAGTTGGTTCAAGTCATGCACGCTGTGTTTTTATATCAATGGTAAAGAAAAAAATAAAGAAAAATGCTGTGGTATTGCACTTGATGGCATGGTGCCTACAGGGCGGAATGCGATGCGCAGTACTCTGGTTCAAAGCAGAGTGGGGTGCTAACGGTCTAGTGAATGCTCGGCTGTCTAGGGGCTCATTGGGGGTCATTGCATATAGTTGTTGGCCTAGAAGGCGCCTGGTGTAGGTATGGTCGCAGGTTTCCTCTATTGGAAAAAAAATATAAAAAATTTGTGTTTTTTTTTTTTTTTTTTTAACATGCAGGGGCACATCCGTAGCTAACGCCAAACATGCAAGGAGTTGGGGTATGTATACCAGGGGTCTGCATGTGGGGATCCATGCAGATCAATCGAGGCGCCTGCATTTGAGTTCTGATGCTCCTGTAGGTAAGAGTGGTTTATCTATAAACTGTATGTTATGGGCACGCATGTGTCAGCGGTTCTGTGCTAGGTTATAGGTGCACTATATGTTGCTTTATTGTCGTTGCTTCAAGGTTCATGTTCATACACGTTTATGTTTCTTGGGTGGTGCTGTGATGACCATCCCTGTGAAAAAAAAAAAAAAAAAAGCCTGCAGCATTATGTGGAGGCGTTACCTTCAAAGCTATGTCCATGTGTCTGCATTTACAATTTATACTCTGTTCACCACTAGAGCTGCGTTCATGCGTTGCTGTTGCATCACATTGATACCCTGTCATTTCAGATTGCATTCACAGCTGCGTTATACCGTGCTCTTCATGCTCACAGCTGGGCTCATACCATGTTTCAGGCACTACTCACATCCAGACCTGCGTTCACCCACCTGTTCATACATCACTTCGGCTTCCACTTAAGGCCGCATTTTCCTTTTCATTGCTACATCATGGTTACTCAGTATTTCCTCTGGGGCAGTCAGTGCACCGCTCTGATACCGTTCTCCTAATGAACATAGCTGCTTTCCTTCAGGTTTACGTTTCTTCCCTCGCTGGCGCCTGGCTCCGCCATTAGGGTCTCTCGTGCCTGGCGGTTAATAAGTCCTGTCACGACTACAGGTGATTACGAAGTCCTGTCACGACTACAGGTTAATAAGTCCTGTCACGTCTTCAGGCGATTACGAAATCCTGTCACGACTACAGGTTAATAAGTCCTGTCACGACTACAGGCGATTACGTCCCGATCCATTATCAGAGTTAAGTGGCATATGCCATCTTCTAATTTTTGGGTCCTTTATTAATAATAAGAAATAGTTTAAGCAGTGGCCTGGGGAAGTATAGGTGTAGTATTTGCTACCAGCAATAGTTGATGTCCGAGCAGGGCCCTTAGCGAATGGTTGGACTTCATTAAGTCTTCCATCACATTCACCATTGTTATTTCAGTCTGCAGCTCCCGGGTTCAGACCTTCTTGTAATATGTTCATATGATCGTCAACATAGGGGTAAATCGTTTCTGACTACCGACCGCTCTTTCAAAACATCAACTTTAGCTACCTCCAAAAACAACGGCACGTGACAAAGAGGTAAGGTATATAGAAGTCGCTGATATGTACGGTATATTCCGCACCTTCATCGGGTAAAGTTTTCTGCGTTCAAAGCGGGTGTCGTAATGGTATGTATATGTTTACTCTAAATAAGGTCTATGCTTTTTGGCCCCTTTAGGCTGCCCTACAGCAGCAGTTATGGCACAATTCTACTGCTTGTTGCAAGATAGGGTTAGATAGGTTAGGGACACCTTTCTGATAGCCGATCCGAACACAAGTGTAAAGCAAAAGTATTTTGCTGTATTTGTGAGAGGAGAGGCTGATTACACGGCTACTTACTTGCACCTGTGAGGCCAGGCTGGTTGGGTACTAGGCTATTTATAGGCTCCTGTAGGCCTAGGCTGACGACGATTCAGCTGATTTCACCCACCCACCCACGCCATCTTACAGTCACTTCATATAGGGGTGGCCCCCTTTAGGCTGCCCTACAGCAGCAGTTATGGCACAATTCTACTGCTTGTTGCAAGATAGGGTTAGATAGGTTAGGGACACCTTTCTGATAGCCGATCCGAACACAATTATAATTATATTCCCAAATACCTTTAATTAGTTATAATGGCTCATTTTTTTCTAAGGAGCAATCATTAGGAGAAATATAATGGCCGCCGTCCTATTAGTACACACAAAACCTGTCCTAATCACACAGCAGGACAAGTTACTTCACATCACTGAGGTAAAAAACTACCTCGGCCTCCTCTCTGCTCTGCTTGTCTGGGATTCCTGAATACAGATAATAAGATCTTCAGCTGAATCTCTGGGGAAAGGAGTTTATGAGGAGACATGAAGTGCAGAGAGAACGGACTTGACAGACTGTGGTAATGGAGACAAGAGCTGCTGCTCATTACCCCTACCTCCTCTCTGACCTTTAATTCTCCTTATGAACTTTATTCCCACAGAGATGCAGGTGAAGATCATATAAACTGTATTCAGGATCATAATCCCTGACAAGCAAAGCAGAGAGGAGGATGAGGCAGCTCTTTAGCTCAGTGCTCTGAAGTAACTTGTCATAATGACAGGTTTTGTGTGTGTTAATAGGACAGCGGCCATTTTATTTCACCTGATGATTGCTCCTCAGACAAAATGAGGCATTATAACTAATGAAAGGTATTTGGGAATATATATATAATAAAGTAATATTGAAGTATTTTAATTTTCTTAATTCCTTGAGAACCCCTTTAAGGAGTATTATTCTTGTACTTACACTCCAATGCAAATCGAAAGAGCTCATTGGTCAGATCAGCTGTCCACTTTCCCCGACTACTTCTTTCCACCTGAGAGTAAACTCTACGAACAAAGTCCTGTCCAACATTGTCCAGGAGAGGCAGGAAGCGATGCATCCCTGACACAGAAAGGACCTCTCGATTCAGTATAAGTCTTTGGCAACGCCATTCTTCTCCACTCCTGTAAAACAATAATACTTTGTATATTCTCTGTGTGTAACAAATACAGTTTCATTAATTTCTAGAAGATTACTACTAGACAGTAAGCTCTTCAGAAAAGTATTGTAACTGTACATTACACTAAAAGATTGTATATTCTGCAGACAACAATAGTCCACATAAACCGTAAAGTCCTCATAAATAATGGTACTGTATATACAGTAGGGGTATTATAAATGGCATTTCTTACATCTTTAATTTGAATAGTATTTATTGTTTTCTTCTTGTTTGTAAGACATGCTTTACATGGTAATGACAATACAATAATAGCAGAATAGTACAAATGTCATGATCATCATTATAACACAGTCATGCCTGCAGAAAAGACTGTCCATAGTCAGAAGAAACTCAGCCTGTAGATGGGCAGCTGGATGCCAAAATGCTGTTGTATTACTAGCAAAAGTACAGTCAGCTGACTGTACCCCATGACATCAACGACTAACTGCTTGGCATTCATTACTGCACGCCAGCCTGTTCCTGTTCCACAGGAGGGTCCAAATTTCTGGGTCTTGACTGCATCTGTTCAGGGTGTACTAGAGTTCACCAGGAACAGTTTTTGCAGGGCCACCTCTTTCAGGGTGATCACTCTACAATGTTTACGGTACTAGGTGGTTTATTAGGGTGAATCTTCCCTGCCATACCCCAGTTTGGTTTATGGTTTGTTGCCATGGATGACCCCACCTCTGAATGTATGGTCAGACTGCAATACGCATCCACATTTGCTGTTTTTGTAACTACTGTACATCTAATTTTGAATTCAGGATCCCAGCGCTCCAAATGTACTGATGTCTGACACTGCTCAATTGGTGTGCCAGACTGTGTAGGAACAGAATGGTAATGCTCAGATGTCAATTTATGCATATGTTTTTCTAGGAGGAGTAACTGATTAACATTTGCTCAAAATAGTATAGTATAAGGTGCTTTTTTGTCCAGAAGAAAGATAGACAGTGGCGTACCTACCTTATAGGCAGACCACGCAGCTGCTATGGGGCCCATGAGGAAGGGGGGTCCGCAGTGGAGGAGAAGCCCCGCCCCCTAATTGCTCCAGTCTATCTTCCTAAAGCTAAAGGACCTTTGATGATGTCATCACAGGTCCTGTAAGGGAACTGCACAGTGTAAAGTGTAGCTCCCAGGTTAGAACAGTGCATCTGTCAGGACCTGTGATGACATCATCTTCAACATCACAGGTCCTGCAGGATCTAGCAAAAGACCTGCACCAAAAATGGTGTAGTTCCCAGGTTTGAAAGGTACATCTGCCAGGACCTGTGATGACATCATCACAGGTCTTTCAAACCCTAATAGCAAGTATTAGAAGTTTACAATCAGCTCTGCATTGATCTATACAGACTGGAATGGAGTTGTAAGAGGAGGTCCACCACTTTTCTCTTCATTTGCTCCTCACCCATGTCCAGTTTTTACTCATTGCTAACTTATATATAATACTTCAGACAATTACAGTGACAACTACCTCATGTACCTGACACACAGTGACCATAATGTATAACTGACCACATATATCTGTACACTGCATCTATTATACCTATTATAGCTCTGTATGTATATATTTATATATATAAACACACTGCATATATTACACAGTATTATAGATGCAATATGTACACATATATAGTATATACAGCAGTGTACTGATATGTGAGGTACAAGGTATAATAGATGCAGTGTACACAGGTATATAGTATATACAGCAGTGTACTGATATGTAAGGTACAAGGTATAATAGATGCAGTGTGTGTAGATACATAGTATATATAGCAGTGTACTGAAATGTGAGGTACGAGGCATAATAGATGCAGGGTGTACAGGTATACTGTATATACAGCAGTGTACTGATATGTGAGGTACGAGATATAATAGATGCAGTGTGTATAGATATATAGTATATACAGCAGTGTACTGATACGTGAGGTACAATAGACTTAGTGTGTACATATATATAGTATATATATCAGTGTACTGATATGTGAGGTATGGGGTATGATAGAGGCACCATGTACAGTTATATTGTATATGCAGCAGTGTGCTGATATGTAAGGTACGAGGTATAATAGATGCAGTGTGTATAGCTATATAGTATATACAGCAGTGTACTGATACGTGAGGTACCAGGTATAATAGATGTAGTGTGTGTATAGCTATATAGTATATACAGCAGTGTACTGATACGTGAGGTACCAGGTATAATAGATGTAGTGTGTACAGATATATAGTATATACAGCAGTGTACTGATATGTGAGGTACAAGGTATAATAGATGCAGTGTGTATAGCTATATAGTATATACAGCAGTGTACTGATACGTGAGGTACGAGGTATAATAGATGTAGTGTGTACAGGTATATAGTATATACAGCAGTGTACTGATACGTGAGGTACCAGGTATAATAGATGTAGTGTGTACAGATATATAGTATATACAGCAGTGTACTAATATGTGAGGTACAAGGTATAATAGATGCAGTGTGTATAGCTATATAGTATATACAGCAGTGTACTGATACGTGAGGTACGAGGTATAATAGATGTAGTGTGTATAGCTATATAGTATATACAGCAGTGTACTGATATGTGAAGTACGAGGTATAATAGATGTAGTGTGTATAGCTATATAGTATATACAGCAGTGTACTGATATGTGAAGTACGAGGTATAATAGATGCAGTGTGTACAGATATATAGTATATACAGCAGTGGGGGCCCAATTTAGATTCTTGCTATGGCGCCCAGTGATTTCTATGTACGCCGCTGAAGATGGACACCAGAAAGAAAACCTGATGGGCTTGTTAGTATCAATGGTGTCTGTCAAGGTGTCTTATCTACTATAATCAGAAGATGTTCAATAAAAAGAAATTCCTTTATTATCCAGCCCGGCCCCTTAAAGGTGGTGTTTATTATGTAGAGAAAGTTAATACAAGGTACTTACTAATGTATTGTGATTGTCCCCATATTGCTTCCTTTGCTGGCTTCATTCATTTTTCCATCATATACAGACGTGGACAAAATTGTTGGTACCCTTTGGTCAATGAAAGAAAAAGTCACAATGGTCACAGAAATAACTTTAATCTGACAAAAGTAATAATAAATTAAAATTCTATAAATGTTAACCAATGAAAGTCAGACATTGTTTTTCAACCATGCTTCAACAGAATTATGTAAAAAAATAAACTCATGAAACAGGCATGGACAAAAATGATGGTACCCCTAGAAAACACAGAACATAATGTGACCAAAGGGACATGTTAATTCAAGGTGTGTCCACTAATTAGCATCACAGGTGTCTACAACCTTGTAATCAGCCATTGGGCCTATATATATGGCTCCAGGTAATCACTGTGTTGTTTGGTGATATGGTGTGTACCACACTCGACATGGACCAGAGGAAGCAAAGGAAAGAGCTGTCTCAAGAGATCAGAAAGAAAATTATAGACAAGCATGTTAAAGGTAAAGGCTATAAGACCATCTCCAAGCAACTAGATGTTCCTGTGAGTACAGTTGCACATATTATTCATAAGTTTAAGATCCATGGGACTGTAGCCAACCTCCCTGGACGTGGCCGCAGGAGGAAAATTGATGACAAATCTAAGAGACGGATAATCCGAATGGTAACAAAAGAGCCTAGAAAGACTTCTAAAGAGATTCAAGGTGAACTTCATGCTCAAGGAACATCAGTGTCAGATCGCACCATCCGTCGTTGTTTGAGCCAAAGTGGACTACATGGGAGACGACCAAGGAGGACACCATTGTTGAAAACGAATCATAAAAAAGCAAGACTGGAATATGCCAAACTACATGTTGACAAGCCACAAAGCTTCTGGGAGAATGTCCTGTGGACAGATGAGACAAAAATCGAAGTTTTTGCCAAGGCACATCAGCTGTATGTTCACAGACGAAAAAATGAAGCATATCAAGAAAAGAACACTGTCCCTACTGTGAAACATGGAGGAGGCTCTGTTATGTTCTGGGGCTGCTTTGCTGCGTCTGGCACAGGGTGTCTTGAATCTGTGCAGGGTACAATGAAATCTCAAGACTATCAAGGAATTCTAGAGAGAAATGTACTAGCCAGTGTCAGAAAGCTTGGTCTCAGTCGCAGGTCATGGGTCTTGCAACAGGACAATGACCCAAAACACACCGCTAAAAACACCCAAGAATGGCTAAGAGGAAAAAATTGGACTATTCTAAAGTGGCCTTCTATGAGCCCTGACCTCAATCCTATTGAGCATCTTTGGAAGGAGCTGAAACATGCAGTCTGGAAAAGGCACCCTTCAAACCGGACACAACTGGAGCAGTTTGCTCATGAGGAGTGGGCCAAAATACCTGCTGAGAGGTGCAGATGTCTCATTGACAGTTACAGGAAGCGTTTGATTGCAGTGATTGCCTCAAAAGGTTGCGCAACAAAATATTAAGTTAGGGGTACCATCATTTTTGTCCATGCCTGTTTCATGAGTTTATTTTTTTACATAATTCTGTTGAAGCATGGTTGAAAAACAATGTCTGACTTTCATTGGTTAACATTTATAGAATTTTAATTTATTATTACTTTTGTCAGATTAAAGTTATTTCTGTGACCATTGTGACTTTTTCTTTCATTGACCAAAGGGTACCAACAATTTTGTCCACGTCTGTACACTGCATATTCTATGGTTACGACCACCCTGCAATCCAGCAGCAGAGGAGTCTGCGCTTGCACACTATAGAAAAAGGACTGGCCTCTTTGGTGGCCGCAACTGCATTATTGAGCATAGGCAGGCTTTTTTCCCTCAAGTGTGCAAGCATGGCCACCACTGCTGGATTCCATGGTGGTCGTAACCATGGAACGAGCAGCGTAATAACTGCTATTTGCTGAATTGACAAAACCCCTTTAATGCCAAATGAGTGTAGACAAACCACATACAACTTCCAAAAGGAAGCAGCAGCAGGTCCTACTTACAGATTTTAAAAGAGCCAGCAGACATTTTAGTGTCACTTTGGATGTAAATGGTTAAATAAAGACGTAGCTCAAAATGAGATAAGTCTGTGAAATGTTGTTTGAACAGAGTTTACCTTTAACACAACACAGGCAATACTTTATGCTGTGCGGTGTCACGGTCGGTGCTGCTTTGCCCTAACCAAAGAACCAAGGAGAAGTGTGACAACATGACATTGACTGTGCAGTGAGTAATTAACATCATGAAGGATGGACCTTGAAGTCTAATAGAATAACAGGGCATTTTCCAGTGACTTTTCACACAAAAATTTGACTCTTCCAGGAAATAGTGTCCTTGCAAGTATACATAACAGTTTGCAAAACCCGTAAGTGATAACTCCTTCAATGTACATGACTTTGATGTCTTGTTACACATAATTCCTAGGCTTCCCACGGGATGAGGCCATACTGGAAAAAAATAAAGGTGAGTGTGTGTGTATAAATATATATGGTTGCAAGGAAACGCGGATGCCCTGTACCGGGTACACTGTTTGATGTGTGTTCACCCCCTCAGGGTTGAACAAAGGGGGGAGGTATGTAAGAGGGTTCAAGGGATGATCGTAGATAATAGATATGTCTCACCAAGGTTCCTGCCCTCGGTGAAGTAAGAGCCTGTTTCATGTGTTAGCAGCAGTTGCTGTTTGACACGTTGCTATTTAGTATGGCTGTAATAGCTGATATGGGATGGCTCTTACTGGGACTAGTCAAAGTGCTGGGTTGGTGACTACTCCCCACGTTCCAGGCCGGGTCTTGGCTTTGGGCTATAAAACACAGGCAGCACTGGCAGGTGTTTTTGGATTACTCCTCTCTGACAGTGGAGCTCTGTCAGTCTCTGTGTTGGGACCTGGGAGTTTGGGCCTGGATTAAGGCCTGCTACCTTGTTGGTGTGAAAGCAGCTGCTTTGTCCAAGGACTTCTTTTTTGCTGCATGGTGTGAATAAACACCAGAATCACAAGGTGACTGTTTTCCTTGAAACTGACTTTTTGTTTTTTTCCACTTACTTAATGTGTGAATAAACACTGAACTGTTTAATTTAAAGACTTTGTTGTTGCCTCTATACTGCATCCGCTAACCTGCCTATCAAAGCGAACCCCCACAATTGGTGGAAGATGCGTGCACGAGCAGTGAGGCTGGCCTGAAGGCCGAAAAATGTTTGTTTTTCCAGGCACGGTTGCATGTCTTACATCAAACCAGCGAGATTACAACCCGTGTCCCTTGACAAAATGGAAGCTGTCGTAAAAGCCCTCATGGAGGCTAACTTGCAGCAGTGGGAGGCTAATAAGCAGCAGCAGGAAACCAACTAGCTGCTACTGCAGCATGTGATGTCTTCACAAGCAGCAGGGGCATCCCAGAACGTCCACGATGCCCGGAAAGCGGTGAGTGCGGCGATCCCTAAGATGACCCCCTCAGATGACGTCGAGACCTAACTGGCGGTGTTCGAAAAGGTGGTCGTGAAGGAGAAACTACCCAAGATCAATGGGCTGAGGTCGTCGCTCCGTTCCTGGTATCCAGACCGCAGCAGGTGTTTTTCGACTTACCGGATGATCAAGCGGCTGATTACATGACAGTAAAGGGTGAGATTCTGGCAAAACTGGAGGTGAATGTGTTGGTCTGGGCCCAGCGGGTGCATCAGTGGGAGTTTAACCCGGCTGAACCTGCGAGACCTCGGCATTATGATCTGTTACACCGTTTGCATAAATGGCTGCAGCCTGACGTGCTGTTCCACTGCTATGCTGGACCATCTGTTGGCTGATGTATTATGGAGGGCTTTGCCTTACCCTCTCCAGCACTGGATCGGCCAAGTGTTTCCTGGTAATGCCCTTGAGATGGTCGACTTGGTGGAGCGCTATGAGGCCACCAGGAATCTACAGGGGGGTTCTTTTGGGAGGGGCAGTCAAACCCAGGAAATCTCCACCCCAAAACCCGTCCGGGATGTACCCCCTGCAGACCCAGCTCCGATGGTCTGCTGGCAGTATCAGGAGCCTGGCCACATAAGGGCCAACTGTCCCCATCCGTGCAAAGTCATGGATACTAACTATGGCTACTGCCACTCATTGTATGCCAGGAAGCTGTGTGCAACAGGTACCCCCAAGACTATAGCCAATAGCCACCTGTGCCAGGTGGAAGTGGGAGACACTCTGGTGGTGGCTCTGCTGGACTCAGGGAGTCTGGTGTCCCTGGTAAGAGCTGCCCTGGTGCTGCCCGCCAAGTATACTGGCCGAAAAGTCGGGGTTGTGTGCATCCATGGAGACTTAAAGGACTATCCCACCGCCCTGGTGTCTCTGTCCACGGTCACCAGCTGGTGGACTCACGAAGTGGCCGTCGCCACCAATTTACATTATGAACTTATACTTGGGCGAGACTTCCTGGGTTTCCCGGCACTGTGGCCTGATACGAAAGTTACCGATACCTGTGAGACATGTGTAACCCCAGTAGAGTGGCCTTACTCGGGGGGAAAACCGGAACCCTGGGAACCTGAGTCTAAAGGGCCATCAGTAGGGATGGCCGCCACTGCGGTGGAAGAGGGGGAGACAATCCTGCTGCATGTAATGGTGGGAGACGTGGAGGATTTGCCACCGGGTCCTGAGTTGGCAGACCTCAACGACTCCGGGGAAAATTTCAGTACAGCACAGCACCATGATCCAACACTATCTCGGGCCTAAGAACATGTTATAATAGTTGATGGTGAACCTCAACAACTGGGGGCCAAGTTGAACAGCTGGTGGTGCCCAAGGTGTATCACAAGCTTGTGTTGGAGCTATCCCACCAACATATTCTTGGGGGACACCTGGGATGGCAGAAAATGCAGGACCAGATCGACAGCAGTTTTACTGGCCCAGTGTGTTTAGAGAGGTAGAAGAATATTGTAAGTCTTGCCTAACCTGCCAAATAACGAGCCCCCAACCACATTTCTGTAGTCCCCTGGTACCTCTCCTGATTATCGAGGTTCCGTTCGAGCGAATCGCTATGGATCTCATAGGCCGGGAACCGAAGTCCGCTAGAGGGCACCAACACATCTTGGTCGTCCTAGACTATGCCACTCGAAGGCGGTGCCCCTGCGACATACATTGGCCAAACTCATAGCTAAGGAGGTAATGGTAATGTTTTCCCGAGTGGGACTACCTAAAGAGGTTCTGACCGACCAGGGAACCTCTTTTATGTCAAAGGTCATGAAGGAACGATGTAAGTTTCTGCACAAAAAACAGCTATGGATGTCCGTTTATCATCCGCAAACAGACGGCCTGGTAGAGAGATTTAATCAAACATTTAAAAAAACATGCTAAAAAGAGTGGTGTCTAAGAATGGGAGGGATTGGGACCTTCTTCTGCCCTATCTCATGTTCGCAGTGCGAGAGGTGCCCCAGGCCTCTACTGGGTTCTCGCCCTTCGAACTGCTATATGGCCCACATCCTCGCGGTCTGTTGGACATAGCTAAAGAGGCGTGGAAACAACAACCCACACTGTATAAAAGTGTAATTGAATATGTCGCTCAGATACAAGAGCGGATGGAGACAGTGTTGCCGATTGTTAGGGAACATATGGAGGCAGCCCAGCGAGCCCAGAATAGGGTCTATAATTGGCAGGCTTGTGTCCGGATCTTTAACCCTGGGAGATTGGGTTTTGGTTCTGGTACCGACGGTGGTGTCACAACCAGACAGCTGAGAAGCTCTGACAGAAGCCTTTCAGAACCTCCTCCTCGAGTTTTCTTTGTTGCGGTGTTCAGTTCCTCATCTCGTTAGCCTCTCTCAGCTGTCATGTAGTTGGACTGATTGCATCCCTTTAAATTCCGCCCCATAATGCATTACTGGGGAAATCTGTCACCTCGATTTTGATCCATTTTCTAAAGTAATAAATTAGTAGTACTGCAGCTATGGAGTTCAGATCACTATTTCTTATTTTCCTATTGCCTCCCATTTCCCCGCTGTCAGTGCTCAGAGCTGCATTGAAATACATTAACAAGAAATACATTGTCAGTACTGCTGTGCATGCACACACGAGTCCTCTCCATGATGGTAGAATAGCAGAGCAGTCCGGACTGTGTATTTTAGTGTAACTTTGAGTGCTGAGGGTAATGGGGGCAGTACGAAAACAACTAGTGATCTGGAGTCTTCATCTGAAGTACTACTCATGTATTACTGTAGCTGATGCCGAGTCCTAATAATCATGAGCTTATGGCTTTCCCTGCCCACCTGCCTCTGATTGACAGGATTTTTTCAACTGAATTAGTACCAAGGAGCGGGCAAAGTCAGGAGCTCATGAATATTCAGGATTCATCATAATGCGCTGGAGCTGTTCAATGCAAGACTGGGCTGGGTCGATTAAATAAAGTGACCCAGTATTTGTCACTAGTTTATGCTGTCCTTAGTTAGGACACCATAAAAACGATGACGGATTACCTTTAAGGTCATTGTCTTGTTGAAGCTTCAGCCCAGTCTTAACCCCTTAAGGACCAGGCCATTTTTTGCAAATCTGACCAGTGTCACTTTAAGTGCTCATAACTTTAAAACGCTTCGACTTACCCAGGCCGTTCTGAGATTGTTTTTTCGTCACATATTGTACTTCATGACACTGCTAAAATTGGGTCAAAAAAGTTAATTTTTTTGCATAAAAAAATACATTTTTTACCAAAAATTTTGAAAAATTAGCAAATTTCAAAGTTTCAGTTTCTCTACTTCTGTAATACATAGTAATACCCCCAAAAATTGTGATGACTTTACATTCCCCATATGTCTACTTCATGTTTGTAGCATTTTGGGAATGATATTTTATTTTTTGGGGATGTTACAAGGCTTAGAAGTTTAGAAGCAAATTTTGAAATTTTTGAGAAATCTTCAAAATCCCACTTTTTATGGACCAGTTCAGGTTTGCAGTCATATTGTGAGGCTTAGATAATAGAAACCTCCCAAAAATGACCCCATTCTAGAAACTACACCCCTCAAGGTATTCAAAACTGTTTTTCAAACTTTATTAACCCTTTAGGTCTTCCACAAGAGTTGATGGCAGATGGAGAAACAATTTTGAAATTTCTATTTTTTGGAAAATTTTCCAATATAATCAATTTTTTCCAGGAGTAAAACAAGGGTTAACTGCCAAACAACACTCAAAATGGGTTGCCCTGATTCTGTAGTTTGCAGAAACACCCTATATGTGGTCGTAAACTACTGTTTGGCCGAACGGTAGCACATAGAAGGAGGGGAACACCATATGGGTTTTGGAAGGCAGATTTTGCAGGACTGGTTTTGTTTATACCATGTCCCATTTGAAGCCCCCTGTTGCACCCCTAGAATAGAAATTTCAAAAAAGTGACTCCATCTAAGAAAGTACACCCCTCAAGGTATTCAAAACTGGGTTTACAAACTTTGTTAACCCTTTAGGTGTTCCACAAGAGTTAATGGCAGATGGAGAAACAATTTTGAAATTTATATTTTTTGGAAAATTTTCCAATATAATCAATTTTTTCCAGGAGTAAAACAAGGGTTAACTGCCAAACAACACTCAAAATGGGTTGCCCTGATTCTGTAGTTTGCAGAAACACCCCATATGTGGTCGTAAACTACTGTTTGGCCGAACGGTAGCACATAGAAGGAGGGGAACACCATATGGGTTTTGGAAGGCAGATTTTGCAGGACTGGTTTTGTTTATACCATGTCCCATTTGAAGCCCCCTGTTGCACCCCTAGAATAGAAATTTCAAAAAAGTGACTCCATCTAAGAAAGTACACCCCTCAAGGTATTCAAAACTGGGTTTACAAACTTTGTTAACCCTTTAGGTGTTCCACAAGAGTTAATGGCAGATGGAGAAACAATTTTGAAATTTCTATTTTTTGGAAAATTTTCCAATATAATCAATTTTTTCCAGGAGTAAAACAAGGGTTAACTGCCAAACAACACTCAAAATGGGTTGCCCTGATTCTGTAGTTTGCAAAAACACCCCATATGTGGTCGTAAACTACTGTTTGGCCGAACGGTAGCACATAGAAGGAGGGGAACACCATATGGGTTTTGGAAGGCAGATTTTGCAGGACTGGTTTTGTTTATACCATGTCCCATTTGAAGCCCCCTGTTGCACCCCTAGAATAGAAATTTCAAAAAAGTGACTCCATCTAAGAAAGTACACCCCTCAAGGTATTCAAAACTGGGTTTACAAACTTTGTTAACCCTTTAGGTGTTCCACAAGAGTTAATGGCAGATGGAGAAACAATTTTGAAATTTCTATTTTTTGGAAAATTTTCCAATATAATCAATTTTTTCCAGGAGTAAAACAAGGGTTAACTGCCAAACAACACTCAAAATGGGTTGCCCTGATTCTGTAGTTTGCAAAAACACCCCAAATGTGGTCGTAAACTACTGTTTGGCTAAACGGCAGGACATAGAAGAAGGGGAACGCCATACGGTTTTTGGAAGGCAGATTTTGCTGGACTGGTTTATTTACACCATGTACCCTTTCAAGCCCCCTGATGCACCCCTAGAGTAGAAACTCCATAAAAGTGACCCCATCTAGGAAACTACGGGATAAGGTGGTTGTTGTTTTGGGACAATTTTTGGGGTAAATTAGATTTTTGGTTGCTCTATATTACTCTTTTTTGAGGCAATGTAACCAAAAAATTTAATTCTAAAATTGTTTCTACATTCGCTATTTAGTTTTGTGGAACACCTAAAGGGTTAACATAGTTTGTAAAGTAATTTTTGAATACCTTGAGGGGTGTAGTTTCTTAGATGGGGTCACTTTTTTGGAGTTTCTAGTCTAGGCTACATCAGGGGGGGCTTCTAATGGGACATGGTGTAAAAAAAAAAAACTGTCCATCAAAATCTGCCTTCCAGAAACCATATGGAGTTCCCTTCGTTCTATGCCCTGCCGTGCGGCTATATAGCCATTTACGACCACATATGGGGTGTTTCTGCAAACTACAGAATTGGGGCAATAAATGTTTAGTTTTGTTTGGCTGTTAACCCTTGCTTTATTACCGGCAAAATGGATTTAAATTTAAATTTTGCCCAAAAATAGGTGTTTTGGCACCGTTTTTATTTTATATTTTTAACACCGTTCATCCGAGGCGTTTGGTAAAAAGTTATTTTTATAGCGACGACTTTTACGCACGCGACGATGCCCAATATGTATGGCTCTCAGACTTTGGAGACACTAAGCAGGCATCCTAAAACTGCGGCCCTCCAGATGATGTAAAACTACAATTCCCACCATGCCCTGATGATGGCTGTAGGTTGTCTGGGCATGCTGGGAGTTATAGTTTTACAACATCTGGAGGGCCGCAGTTTGAGGATGCCTGCACTAAAACTAATATTTTTTGGGGAAAGAAAAATTGTTTTCGTGTCTCCAAAGTCTGAGAGCCATAGTGTTTTATGTTCTCTAGTGAACTGTTGGGGATTATAAAAATTTAGTACTCCATGGAAGTGTGATACTCCCTGAAGCAATCGATAATGCAGAGGCCCGGATGATCGGGGCACGTGTCACATTGAGTTGTGGTGTCCTTCCGTATCCCCCTCTTGTGACACACTCTGCACTTTTTTGGGGTTCGTCCCTTCTTTCCAGTATGGGGGACCACACCTGGAAAGTGTTGGCCAGGGACGATCCGGGCGCCTCCAGTTCCCGAGGTACTCCGGCCTGCTCTTTCCCGGTCCGAAAAGATCAGGTCTTTGAGGACTGCCTCATAGAATTGGAGGAATGTCCCTGTGCTGCCAGCGCTTCGGGATAGTACAAAAGAGTTGTACATGGCAACCTGCACCATGTAGACCGCAACTTTTTTGTACCATGCCCGGGTTTTGCGCATGGCGTTATATGGCGTGAGGACTTGATCAGAGAGATCAACTCCTCCCATATACCGATTGTAGTCGACGATACAATCGGGCTTGAGGACCGTTGCCGCGGTACCTCGCACAGGGACTGGGGTGGTGCTGTTACCGTGGATTGTGGACAGCATAAGGACATCCCTCTTGTCCTTATACCTGACCAGCAACAGGTTTCCACTGGTAAGTGCACGGGTCTCACCCCTGGGGATAGGTACCTGGAGGGGGTAGGCAGGGAGGCCGCGTTGATTTTTCCGCACGGTCCCACAAGCGAACGTGGATCTGGCGGCAAGGGACCTGAACAAGGGAATGCTGGTATAAAAGTTGTCCACGTACAAGTGGTAACCCTTATCCAGCAGTGGGTACATAAGGTCCCACACGAGTTTCCCGGTAACACCCAGAGTGGGGGGACATTCTGGTGGTTGAATCCGGGAATCTCGCCCCTCGTACACACGAAATTTGTAAGTGTACCCTGAGGTACTCTCACAAATTTTGTATAGCTTCACGCCATACCTCGCCCGCTTTGTGGGAATGTATTGGCGGAAACTGAGTCTCCCCTTGAACGCAACGAGAGACTCATCAACCGCGACCTCCCTTCCAGGTACGTAGGCCTGCTGAAATGTGGCCCCAAAGTGATCGATGACCGGCCGTATCTTGTACAGCCGGTCATAGGCAGGATCACCTCGGGGTGGACATGCTGCATTATCGGAATAATGCAGACATTTCCGGATGGCCTCAAACCGGTGACGTGTCATGACCATACTGTACAGTGGGGTCTGGTACAGGACGTCCCCACTCCAGTATTGCCTGACACTGGATTTTTGGACTAGACCCATATGCAGCACGAGGCCCCAAAATGTCCTCATTTCGGCTGCACTGACCGGCGTCCAGCCACCGGGTCTAGCCAAAACTGAGCCTGGGTTTTGAGCGACGAACTGTTGGGCGTACAGATTCGTCTGCTCCACCATCAAATGGGGGATGTGGGGGGGGGCTGGTGGTGGGGGGGATGCGGGGGGGGGCAAGTGGCAGGGGGGGTCTGGGGTCTGAAAGTTGAAAAAAAAAAGTTTGGAATAAATGTGCTTTTTTTTTTTTTTTTTTCTAACTTTTCCCTTCTATCCCTGCCTAAAGGTGCCTCTCCCTCACTGACCCTAACCTACCTGGGTGGCGATGGGTGCAGGAGGGTGATGGATGCCGATTTAGGGGGACACAGGAGCTGGTGCTGGACGATGCTGCACGGTCAGGGTGCTGGACAGGAAGAGGAGGGGAGAGAGGAGCGCAGGAAGTTTGAATCTCGCGCCTCTCTCCCCTGCACCAATCAGCACCCTGGACAGCGGCGTTCAGCACCAGGGCCAGCTCCGCCTCTGCAAATCCTCGGACTGCGATTGGTGGTGTAAAATTACGCCACCGATCGCAGTCTTTTTCCGGTTCATCGGGTCACAGGACACCCGAATGGACCGGAAACGCAGAAAACCGCAGGTCTGAATTGACCTGCGGTTTTCTGCGATCGCCGATACGGGGGGGTCCAATGACCCCCCCCTGCGTTGTTACGGGATGCCGGCTGAATGATTTCAGCCGAAATCCCGTTTCGATTAACCCCCGCGGCGCCGGAATTCAGATTTTAAGTCAGGACGTACCGGTACGTCCTCGGTCCTTAAGGACTCGGGAAATAGGGCGTACCGGTACGTCCTCGGTCCTTAAGGGGTTAAAGGGAACCTGTCACGGGAATTTTGTGCATAGAGCTGAGGACATGAGTTGCTAGATTGCCGCTAGCACATCCGCAATATCCAGTCCCCATAGCTCTGTGTGCTTTTATTGTGTAAAAAAAACGATTTGATTAATATGCAAATTAACCTGAGATGAGTCCTGTATGTGAGATGAGTCAGGGACAGGACTCATCTCAGGGTAATTTGCATATGTATCAAATCGTTTTTCTTACACAATAAAAGCACACAGAGCTATGGGGACTGGATATTGCAGATGTGCTAGCGGCAATCTAGCAACCCATGTCCTCAGCTCTATACACAAAATCCCGGTGACAGGTTCCCTTTAAGGCTGTATTAAACCTGCCGATTTTTCGGTCATCTTGCAGTGTAATACTGCTGCGGATTGCCTGATGAATAGGCAAACACTCGTTCATCGGGTGCTGTCTAATTACAATCTGCTGTTGGCAAACCACTAGACAGTGTAAGAATCTGGTGATAATCCTGCACACAGGCTGCGATATCCTCCTCCAGCCACATGAGGCTGCTGTGTGCTGGAATAAGGGAAAGGACAAGCTGAAGGAAGACAATAGAGTTTTCTCCCGGGCTGTGCTGAAAGTTGCTGGGTCTGTCTGGAGAGGGAGTGAGACTGGCTGCTGGGGGATATAACAGAAAGAGACTATAAGATGTGATTTCTTCCTGACAGCTGTAGAGCAGAATACAGGGACCTACTAAAAGGAATGACAGAATGGAATGCCCATAGACTTTAACAGGAAAGTGGAATGCCCATAGAGAATGATGGACCAGAGTGGAATGCCCATAGACAATAATGGAAATGTATTATTTGAATTAGAGACAAAACCATTTCACATATCTAATAATTATTTAGCAGGCTTACGCTTCAAGTTCAGTGAGATTATTTAATGTTCATATTAAGTGGAATTATCACCGTTTTCTGCAGAATGACCAGGGTGAATGACACAAAGGAATGCCCTCAGACTGTAATGGAAAGTAAACTATGAGCTCATTTGCAGGTAAATCTGTGTTATGTAGGACATTAACCTTTACCGCAAGTGTTCCCTGGGTAGAGTAGCATATGAAAATTACCTTGGATTATAACCGTTTTCTATAGAATGCAAAGGTGATGGAATGCCCATAGGCTATAATGGGAATTAAAACGTGACTTGGTGCCTGAACCATTTAACATATCAAATAAATCTGTAGCAGGCTTACTCTTCAAGTTCAGTGGGATTATTTAAAATTGAAATTAAGTGGGATTATCATTGGTTTCTATGATATGAGAAGGGGAATGACACAATGGAATGCCCATAGGCTATAATGGGAAGTAAAACGTGACTTGGTGCCTGAACCATTCAACATATCAAATTAATCTGTAGCACGCTTACTCTTCAAATTCAGTGGGATTAGGCTACTTTCACACCAGCGTTATGTGCGGATCCGTCTGGTATCTGCACAGACGGATCCGGACCTATAATGCAAACGCTTGTATCTGTTCAGAACGGATCCGTTTGCATTACCATGAACAAAAAAATAATAATCATTTGTTCATGATAATGCAAACTGATCCATTTTGACTTACACTAAAAGTCAATGGGAGGTGGATCCGTTTTCAATTGCACCATATTGTGTCAGTAATAACGGATCAACCCCCATTGACTTACATTGTAAATCAGGACGGATCCGTTTGGCTCTGCATCGTCAGGCGGACATCAAGCAGCGTTTTGGTGTCCTCCTCCAGAGCGGAATGGAGGCTGAACGGAGGCAAACTGATGCATACTTAATGGATCCTTATCCATTCAGAATACATTGGGGCTAAACTGATCCGTTATGAGACCCAGAAACGCCAGTGTGAAAGTAGGCTTTTTTTAAATTGAGATTAAGTGGGCTTATCATGTTAATGTCCTACATAACACAGATTTACCTGCAAATGAGCTCAGAGTTTACTTCCCATTATAGTCTATGGGCATTCCTTTGTGTCATTCACCCTCATCATTCTGCAGAAAACAGTAATAATTTCACTTAATCTGAGCATTAAATAATCCCACTAAACTTGGAGAGTAAGCCTGCTAAATAATTATTAGATATGTCAAATGGTTTTTTCTCTAATTCAAATATTACATTTCCATTATACTCTATGGGTATTCCACTCTGGTCCATTATTCTCTACGGGCATTCCACTTTCCTGTTAAAGGGAACCTGTCACTGGGATTTTGTGTATAGAGTTGAGGACATGGGTTGCTAGATGGCCACTAGGACATCCGCAATACTCAGTCCCCATAGCTCTGTGTGCTTTTTATCGTGTAAAAAAAAATTATTTGATACATATGCAAATTAACCTGAGAGGAGTCCTGTGCGTGAGATAAGTCAGGGACAGGACTCATCTCAGGTTAATTTGCATATGTATCAAATCGTTTTTTTTACACAATAAAAGCAAACAGAGCTATGGGGACTGGGTATGGCGGATGTGCTAGCGGCCATCTAGCAACCCATGTCCTCAGCTCTATACACAAAATCCAGATGACAGGTTCCCTTTAAAGTCTATGGGCATTCCTTTGTGTCATTCACCCTCGTCATTCTGCAGAAAACAGTGATAATTCCACTTAATCTGAACATTAAATAATCCAACTGAACTGGGCATTCCATTCTGTCATTCCTTTTAGTAGGTCCCTAGAATGCAGAGACTGCAAAGTGTATTCCAGAGGAGTGAGATCATGCCATTCAGAGACCAGTGACAAGCAGGATTCCTCCTGCCAGAGCTGAACTAGGTGAATATCTGCACCTGCTGTAATGCAACCAGAGAGAAAGAAAGACCACATTGGGACAAGCAAGTGACCGGGTCTGGAGCCAAACTGCCCCTTCCGTCACGTACTGGACCAAGGAGAATCTGCAGAACTGTGAGTGGCACCGGTGCTAATCTGCGATAGTTTATAGAGTAAGGAAATTTAGTCAGCAGAAGCAGACCCTGGAGAAACTATTAGTGAGAGTAGCTTGTAAGCTGTGTGTTTGCTGTTTTAGCTCATTCTGTTTTCTATGCAAAAGTTCATTACCATTTTTGCTGATTTATGTACACCTGTTTATACCATTTCTGTCATTAACCTATTGTGCCTCTGGTGCGGTGGTATTATACTGTTAATCCGATTTTCTGGCAGTTCCATTTTGTTCTTTAATAAAGCCGGTGTATGCTTCAGCCTCTTTGTCTGCTGTACTGTATTTGAATCCTGCCTTGCGGTCTCTTCCTCTTCTGACCGCTAAAAGTGGCGCTGCGAGCAGGGTACAGTCACAGAGATGGAGGCGGCTGAAGGCAATGTGCATTATGTTAATGTAAGTACCTCAAACAATGGTGGAACCCCTGCAAGGGCCCTTCCTATTGGCACGTTGTTTAACTTGCTACCCAAATCTGATGGCCAGAACATGTCACTGTCGGACTGGGTGACAAGGTTACAGAGTGCTGCTAGGATTTACAATATCAGCCCAGAACTACAAGTAGAAATCGCTTTGGCCGCTGTACAGGGTGAGGCCCGACGAAATGTTCTACTACAACCGGAAGCCATGCGCAATACGTTGAAAGAGATGCAATTTCTGGTAGAAATATACAGTGAAACGGCCAGTGCAAGGACCTCAGGGTGAAGTTCTTTTACCAGATTCAGCGGGAAGATGAAGGTCTCTTGCAGTATGCGATGGTGCTACAGGAAGTGTTGGCCGAAGTACAGAAAAAAGAGACAGACGGAGTAACCGCCATGGGGACTATAGATCGGATACTGCGGGAACAATTAATTCTGGGACTCTACAGCACTCCCCTGAAACGGGCCCTGCAGGAACGAGTCAGGGTGAACTCTACACTAACCTTTCGACAAATATTAGCAGAGGCTGTGGCACGGAGCAAAGAAGAAAGTTATGCGTCTGGAGTGATATGAACCTAGACCGTCACACCCCTCGGGGTTACAGAGAGCGAAGAGGTCCTAGTCAGAGTGGTACAAGACTTACAGAGCTCCCTGAGTGCTATGCACGAAACGTTAATGCACCTGGAAAACAGATGGAGTCGTGCTATACCCCTGAGGCTGCCTACCCGGCCTGACAACAAACTTATCAGGTGATTATGGGTTCCTACACCAGAATATCCTCACACTAATTTACCTTCTCCCCAAGTTCCTCAATATCCTCCATGGAAGCCAGTAAATCAAGTCCTAAGGGCACCCCCCATACGCAGACAAGGAGAAGGCCGTCAAGGGGCACAGTGTTGGCAGTGTGGAAATTACAGACATTACGCCAGAGAGTGTCAGAGTGATTAAGCTGGACACCCAGAACCGCCATTAAACTTCCTTCCCCCGCAGTAGTGGGGCGTACTGTAGGGGAGGTGGAGAGCCAGGATACTCAGCATGACTCCGAACACCTGGTCGCAGGGTGTCCCACCATACAAGCTGAATTTGAAGGCATTCCTGTCGACTGCTTAGTGGATACCGGGTAACAGGTAATGACTATGCCTGAGTCACTCTTCTACCGATACTTCCAAGCGCTGGCCAAGCCAGACCGTGTTGACGTTACTCATGGAAACCTTCTGCAATCTTGAAGGTATGGAGGTGTTCATCGAACCGACAGCCCTAGGAGAGTTGGGTCAGGATGTCCTGGTGGCCCGGACACTGGTGGCCCGGACACTGGGAGTGGTCCAGAATTGATGAGTACCCATAAGAGCTGTGAATATGGGACATCTAGAAGTTCCCTTGACCCCAGGAGTGGAACTGGCTCCTGTGTTCCTACATTGGGGAGAAGTACTGAGTCAGAGAGAAGTGACTCTAGACCCTGACTTTGGCTGCACGGATGCTATCACACATGAGATGCCGACGGGGGACACTCCACCAATTCGGGAGAGATATCGGCAGATTCCGCCCAAGTTGTACCAGGAAGTGAAAACGCTGTTGAAATAGATAATAGATTCTGGAGTGGTGCGGGGTAGCCAGACCCCTTGGGTGGCCCCAGTGATGCTTGTCAAGAAGAAGGATGGCACTAATCGATTTTGTGTGGATTACCAGCGGTTGAATGCGTGCACCGCGCAAGACTCATATCCTCTGCCATGCATCGAGGAGTCTCTGATGGCTCTAGGACGAGCCAAATACTTCTCCACCCTGGACCTATCAAGCGGGTACTGGCAAGTACCAGTGGCTGAGCAAGACAAGGCAGGGAAAGCATTCATACTCCCCATGGAACTATTCGAATTCCACAGGATGCCATTTGGGCTGATTAATGCCCTGGGGACCTTCTAGTGACTGCTGGAGAGATGCCTGGGAGAACTGAATTTTGAAGCTACCCTGATATACCTGGGTGATATTATCGTATAATCCGTTACTTTTCAAAAACACCTGAATTGGCTAGAGCAGGTACTCGAGCGACTGCGATCCCAATGTCATGGATGGTGTTGCAGAGAGCTGTAACTTATAAATAAACATCCGAATGGCTTGATCCCAAACTAAAGAGCATATGGGTGAGCCCTATAAAACCCCTAGAGCTCTCCCTGACTGCTATGCCCATGCAAAGATCTTTATGGTAGACGATTGCATGCCCAGGTACCTAATACTGTATGACACCTGAAAACCCTATAATAGTGAGGGGACACGACCACCGGCTCCCTGCACTTAATACAGATGGAGTCAGGGTCACCTAGAATCAAGTTAGCAAGGAAACACAAAAAAAGGAAAAATACTTATCTGAGGAATCAGCAGCAGCCTCCAGCAGTGAACACAATCCAGGAAGTAGTGTAAACCGCAAAGTGAGGCAGTATGGGAGGGAATATAAAGGGAGGCAATTAGTGTAAATAGGTGACAGCTGGGTGAAGGAAAGGAGATGACAAAGTGAAACCAAAAGAAACAACGTCATGCAAGAGGTAGAGAAGAACGTCTGCCAGACCTAGTCAGAGAACTGGCGGTGACAGTACCCCTCCCTCTATGGGTGGACTCCGTACACTCAGAGCCCACCTTCTCAGGATGAGACCTATAGAAAGCCCTGATGAGACGAGTGGCCTTAATGTCCGCCACTGGGACCCACATCCTCTCCTCAGGACCATAACCCTCCCAATGAACGAGGTACTGGAGAGAACCGCGGATAATGCAAGAATCCGCAATCCTAGAGACCTGAAATTCAAGATTACCATCAACAATCGGAGGAGGAGACAAAGAGGAGGGTACAGTGGGTTGGACATAAGGTTTTAATAGGGACCTGTGATAAACATTATGGATCTTCCAAGTCTGAGGAAGATCAAGACGGAAGGCAATGGGATTGATAACGGACAAGATCTTGTAAGGCCCAATAAACTTAGGACCCAACTTCTAGGAGGGAACCTTCAGTATTGATATTCTATGTAGACAACCACACCAGATCACCCACATTCAGGTCCGGACCAGGCACACGTCTCTTATCCGCCACACGCTTATATCTCTCACTCATCCTCTTCAGATTGCCCTGAATCTTTTGCCAAATAAATGACAAAGACAAGGAAAATCTCTCCTCATCAGGTAAACCAGAAGACCCCTCTCCAGAGAATGTCCCAAACTGCGGATGAAACCCATATGCACCAAAAAATGGTGACTTATCAGAGGACTCCTGACGACGGTTATTTAAAGCAAACTCAGCAAGGGACAAAAAAGAACACCAATCCTCCTGATTCTCCGCCACAAAACAGTGCAGATATGTCTCCAGATTCTGACTGACGCGTTCAGTCTGACCATTCGACTGCGGGTGAAAAGTAGAAGAAAACGACAACCGAACCCCCAAGCGAGAACAGAAGGCCTTCCAGAATCTGGAAACAAATTGCGTGCCCCTATCAGAAACGATATCTAAAGGAATGCCATGCAATTTAACAATGTGATCAACAAACGCTTGCGCCAGCGTCTTAGCATTGGGTAACCCAGGAAAGGGAATGAAATACGCCATTTTGCTAAAACGGTCCACTACTACCAGAATCACAGTCTTCCCCGAGGAACGAGGCAGGTCCGTAATGAAATCCAACGACAGATGCGTCCAAGGACGGGAAGGAATGGGTAACGGGAGGAGAGAACCCGATGGCCGTGAATGAGGGACTTTGGCATGAGCACAGGTCTCGCAGACTGACACAAAACCCTCAACCGTCTTACGAAGAGCCGGCCACCAGAATCTCCGAGCAATGAGATCCACTGTGGCTCTACTCCCCGAGTGCCCAGCAAGGACAGTATCGTGGTGCTCCTTAAAAATCTTGTGTCGTAAAGCGAGAGGCACAAACAACCTCCCAGGAGGACAAAGATCAGGAGCCTCTGCCTGGGCTGCCTGAACCTCAAAATCAGGATAAAGAGCAGAGACGACCAAAATGGGACCAAAATGGGTCTTTAAAGTTCCCCCCTCAAAGAGCATCTGGCCTGTCTCGGGTTCAGACATTTGGCCGATTCCAAGTAGGCCAGATTCTTATGGTCTGTAAACACGGTAATAGGGTGTCTGGCTCCCTCTAACCAATGGCGCCATTCCTCAAAAGTTAATTTGATGGCCAACAACTCCCTATCTCCCACATCGTAATTTCTCTCTACAGAGAAGAGTTTCCTTGAGAAAAAGGCACACGGTTGCCATTTGGCAGGAGATAAGACCGCACCCACACCCACCTCAGAAGCGTCCACCTCAACAATAAAAGGTAGAGCGACATCAGTTTGTACCAAAATGTGAGCGGAAGAAAAACTCTCTTTGATACTAGAAAAGGCTTTAGGAGCATCTACCAACCACAAAGAAAAATCTACCCCTTTTTAGTCATATCAGTGAGTGGCTTAACAACAGAGGAATAATTCAAAATGAACTTTTTGTAAAATGTGTCAAAACCCAAAAACCGCATCAGGAGCTGAACACACACAGATCCAGCCAGAGTTCAGTTTTATGGAAGCAAAGAGGCCAAAATAGGTATTTATTCAGTTATGATGTGTTCCTATTGTTAATAGTGTGATTAGAGCTGTATACTGAACTGGTTATATGTGTGTTTACTTACAGTTCCACCAAATAGCAATCCATACAATTGCAAATACAAATTGCAAGCTACAAATTAAAAGCATACAATTGCAAGCATTCAGATTCCATATTGCAATCCAAATTGCATGCAACCATACTAGATCATAGTCAACCAATCTGCAAATAGTCACTGCTAACTGCATACTGCAAATAGAACTATTAGTTAGACCTCAGATATAGCTTTTAGAAAGATCATAAAGTGCTTAAATAACTTAAAGTGAGAGTACAGATACTGAAGAGAGAAATATATCCACCATTTTATGTTCAATGACAAGAATGAACAGTTGAACCACCATCTTATGCATACCACCATTTTGTGATGCTTTATTCAACACGTATTTTGTACATGGACTATCTGCTGTGGAGGCGGCAGTGTTATATATGAAGAAAAGTTGAAATTAATAAAGAAGTTATTTGAAGCATTTGGTGTGCTCTTTAAACCTACTGTTAGAATGGTGCTAGTGGAATTACAGAGTAATAGACAGTCTGGTTAGACTAAAAGCCAGAGATATCAAAATTATTTTAATGCCACAGCGCAAAAGGCACTTCATAGTGCTGCGCCTGCCACACCACAGGCCATAGCACTAAATGTGCACCTTTCCAAATAGCTGGCCCTGGAAGTGTTGCCATTTAGGCTTGTGGACACTGAGGCTTTCCGCAGCCTGATGGCGGCGGTGGTCCCTCGTTACTCAGTCCCCAGCCACCACTATTTTTCCCAGTGTGCCATCCCCGCCCACTCGCTTGCAGCCCGGGAAGATGGAGGTCTTAACGTCTCTAGCCTGGGCCTGGCTAGGGGACTAGAAGATGAGGCGGCAACGCGGAAGAGTGATCAGCTGGGATCCGGATCTGCGGCTGGTGGGGACACAGCACCCAGGCAGCCAGGTGAGGCCTCTTGGGGAACGCTAGCGCAGTTTGCTGGGGGGGGGCTGGGGGTGTTGGGGGGGTCCCCAGTAGATGTTAGCAGGGGTTTAGGGCAATTGTTGGGGGGGCTGGCAGGTTTGCTTGCGGGATGGGGGATGGGGGGAGCGTCTCCGTTATCAGCGTGGGGGGTGTCTGGGCCCTCTGGGGGAGCGAGTGCGGCTGGGGGGGCCGGTGCGAGTGTGGGGTCGGCGATGGCGTCGGTGCAGACGCAGGCGGGTGGCACGGTGGAGGAGGAGACGGTTCGGATGGACGATAGGGCAAGGGGAGAGGTTTATGTCTGCTTTGAGGGCCCATTGGGGGCACATTTGAAGCAGGAGGTAAGGGAAAAGATTTGGAGGGGGGAGTATGTAGAGATTTTTTTCTTTGCTTCCTTTAGACAAATTTAACCTAGATAGGGTGAGGCGGGATGAGGGTAAGAAGGAGGAGGAAGAGAAGCAAAGGTACCGCCTGATACCGCGGACGTTTGCAAACTGGCTGCAGGCATTCGCGATATTAGCAAGTGTCATTGGGGAAAAGGTGCCGGAGTGCTGTTCGGCGCTGTTTTGTTATTTGGATGCGGTTGGGGAGGCGTACAGGGTGTATGGGGGAATAGCGTGGCTGCGGTACGATGAGCAGTTCCGGCAGCGGAAAGCGGTGCGGCCCGAAATTAAGTGGGATCACAAGGACATAGCTTTGTGGTTGAAGGTTACGGCACCGGTGAGACAGGGCCAGTCCTTTCGGGGGGAGGCAAGTGGTAGCGGGCAGCCCAATGTTGCGTCAGCTTCAGCAAAGGGGTTGTGTTTCGCATTTAATGACGGAACATGTAAATTTGGAGCAAATTGTAAATTTAAACATGAGTGCTCGGTGTGCGGAGGTTCACACGGTGCAGCGCGGTGCTTTAGGGGTAACAGACAGAGGGGGGGGGATTTTAATAGCAAAGGGGGAGACGCCTGTGCGTCTGGGAAGGATGGGCCCGTTTCTAGACAGGTATCCGGATAGGGAGGTGGCAGCTTTGTTGCGGGAAGGTTTTTCAGTTGGTTTTCGGATTCCGTTTGTTCAGTGTGAGGCGGTGTTGGTTAGGAAAAATTTGAGGTCGGCGTTGGAGCATCCGGAGGTGGTGGCTGAGAAACTGAGCAAGGAGGTCAGTCTAGGCAGGATTGCGGGCCCGTTTTCGGCTCCACCATTGCCGAATTTACGGGTATCACCGTTGGGGGTGGTTCCGAAGAAGGAGATGAATAAGTTTCGGCTTATTCATCATCTGCCTTTCCCAAAGGGCTCGTCGGTCAGTGATGGTATAGACCCCGCCTTATGTTCGGTGGTTTATACCTCATTTGATGCGGCAGTGCAGTGGGTTAAGAAGTTTGGGAGGGGGGACGCTGTTAGCAAAGACTGACATTGAGGCTGCGTTTCGGTTGCTGCCAGTTCACCCGGATTGTTTACACTTGTTGGGGTGTTAATGGGGGGGGAGTTTTTTGTGGATAGGTGTCTGCCTATGGGCTGTTCCCTGTCCTGCGCGTACTTTGAGGCGTTTAGCTAATTTTTAGAATGGGCGGTGGCGGATTCGTCTGGGTGTGAGTCCATCATTCATTACCTGGACGATTTCCTCTGTATTGGTCCGTCGGGTTCTAGGGTGTGCGCCTTGTTGTTGCATAAGTTGGAGTCGTTGTTTGGGGTTTTTGGGGTCCCGTTGGCCACGGATAACACGGTGGGGCCGGTTACGGAGTTGAGTTTTTTAGGGATAGTGATTGACACGGATAGGATGGAATGTAGGTTGCCCTTAGATAAGTTGGAGGATTTAAAGGGGGAGGTGGCGAGGGCGTCTCGTTTAAAAAAACTGCAGTTGCGGGAGCTTCAGTCGCTGCTTGGTAAACTCAATTTTGCATGCCGGATCATGCCTATGGGGAGGGTGTTCTGTAGGAGGTTGGCTATGGTGACGGGGGGGGGGGGGGGGGGGGGGTGGTTTCACCACATCAGAATGTGAGTTTAGGGAAGGAGTTGAGAGCGGACTTGAGGGTGTGGAGTTCCTTCTTGGAACGTTATAACGGTTGCTCGTTATTTATGGGTGATGTGGTGAATTCTTTTGATTTTGAGTTGTTTTCGGATGCAGCGGGCAGCGAGGGTTTTGGGGTCTATTGTCGGGGGCAGTGGTGTGCGGACAGTTGGGTGGAACGAGGTTGGGTGAAGAACGTGGCTTTGTTGGAACTGTTTCCCATTGTGGCGGCGGTGGTGTTGTGGGGGGATGTGTTCCGGGATAGAAAGGTTAGGTTTCACTGTGATAACCTGGGGGTGGTGCAGGCGATAAATGGGTTGTCAGGTTCGTCAGAGTTGGTGGTGCGGTTGTTGCCATGGTTGGTGTTGGAGTGTCTGTTGATCAACGCGTGGGTGGTGGCGGTTCATGTGCCGGGAGTGGATAATGGCATAGCTGACTCTCTTTCTCGTTCACAGTGGGACCGTTTCCGGCAGTTGGCTCCAGACGCGGAGGAGTTTAGGAGGGAATGCCCGAGTTGGCTTTGGGAGGTACTGGAAGAACGGTAGCAAGTCTCATTCAGGCATCGCTGGCACCTAGGACGTGGGAGTTGTGTCTGAAAGCGTGGCAGTACTGGGAGGATTGGTGCAGTAAGTTGGGGGTTGGGGAGGGGGAGTTAGAGGTCCCAATGTTGTTGTTTGTGGGTCACTGTAGGGAGGAGGGCTGGTCCGTGGCAAGGATGAATAGCTGCATGGCCGGGTTGGCGTTCGGGTTTAAGTGTAGGCAGAGGCCGGATGTGACTAAGTCGTTTTTGGTGATGCGGGCGTTGAAGGGGTGGCGAAGGGCGTGTACGGGGGGAGATAACCGGAGACCTGTGTCCTTCGGGTTATTGTTGAGGCTGGGGGAGCAGCTGGGGGTAGTGTGTTGTTCTGCCTCAGAGGTTCGGTTGTTTCGGGTGGCCTTTTCATTGGCGTTTTTCGGGGCGTTATGGGTAGGGGAGTTGTGAGTCCGTCAGGTGTGTAGGGCTGTGGGGTTGCAGAGGGCGGATGTGGAGCTCTTCCAAGACAGGCTGGAGTTTGTTATTCGCCGGTCCAAGACGGATGTGGAAGGACGGGGGCGGAGAGTAGTGTTTGGGGTCCCGGATTGCGCCATGTGCCCGGTGGGGAGTTTACGGGATTATTGGGGCGGCAGGAAGAGCGGAATGTTGCCGTTGTTAGTGCATGAGGATGATTCCTTTTTGTCGCGTTTTCAGTTTGGCGGTCTTTTCGAAATGTCTGGTTCAGTTAGGTTTGGGGCCTGATGGGTACTCGTGTCATTCTTTTCGAATTGGGGCGGCAACAGAAGCGGCGAGGTGGGGGTTGGGCGACGAGATTATAAAACGGATTGGGCGATGGGAATCTAGGCGGTTTAGATCATACATTCGATTGCACAGTTTGTAGGGGTATGGCCGGGGGGGGGGGGGGGAGCGGGTAGGATAGGAAGATGGTGTTGGAGACAATGTTATTATTGTTTGTTCTTGGGTTTTGTTTTTCGTTGCAGAGGCAGTGCCGGCCCTAGTGTGGATCCTCGGACATTCCTATGTATTTTGGGGGGCTGTCCGGGCAGCGGTTCGGCCGGATGGTCAGCAGCTGGGGTTCTCGAGGTCCGTGGCGGTGGTGAGATGGCTAGGGCGGAGAGGTATGGTTTGGGCCAGGGTGTTGCCGGAGATTCACAGGTTTGTGAGACAGGATAGGGCACCCAAGGTTCTGGTTTTGCATGTGGGCGGGAATGACCTGGTGGCGCGGCCGTTCCGCAAGCTGCTGCAGGGTATTAAGTTCGACTTGCTGCGGATGTGGGCCTTGTTCCCGTGGATGGTGACGGTCTGGTCGGACATAGTTCCTAGGATGGTGTGGAGGGATGCACGTTCGGTGGTAGGTGTGAACAGGGCACGTGTTAAGGTGAATAGGGCAATGGGTCGGTTCATGGCCAGGAATGGAGCGGTGGCAGTGCGACATTTGGAGCTTGAGAAGGGAGTTGGGGGGGTTCTGGCGGTGCATTTGAATGCAGTGGGATTGGATATGTGGAGCCTTGCAATCCAGGAGGGGATTGAAGTAGCCTTGCGTTTGTGGAGGAACGCGCAGACTTAAGGCGGTCAAGTCTGCGCGTTGGTGGCGGGGGGAGGTCCTTGAAGTTGGTCTGATTCACAGAGGAGGATGCTGGGAGGGCTCCATGGTTGGGGCTGGACTACCAGTGGTGACGGATTTAAAAGGGGCCATTCAGTGGTGCTTCTGAGCTGGAGGGCAACGGCTGGAAGCAAGATGGCTCACCCAGTGGGGTATTTGCGGTTGTTTGGGGGCTTAAAGGACCTCCCCTCGGGGGGGAGACAATTGTTATTTATTATATGTTATGTTTATATGTTAATAAAAGATGGCTGCTGTGGCCGATTTATTCCAAGCTCGGTGTCCGTGTGTCATTTTGGGTCGGCATGTGAGAAGATAAGATATGGGCGGAGGTAGGATACGGGGTTTGGAGGGGAAAGAGTGGGTAGGGATAGGGGTCGGACGGCTGATAACCAATACCACCGTCATGTTTTCTGTGATTTCTGTCATAAATATAGCCATGGACATCTGCATATTTATTCATCATATCGTGCAGGATGTTTTTATCTTAGTTTAAAAGTCTCTAGGAGCAATGGAGGTGTTGCCGTTCTCCTTCCTCCAGTCGTGCCCTGCTCATCTTGGTTGACTTCCAGCCTGGCCCTGACATCGGTGAACATCTAAACACCTGCAAGGTGCCGTTCAGTGTGTGGCGCAGGCGTAGTAAAGGAATTATGCTTGCTGGCTGTGGACTGCCTTACTGAGCTTGTCAGAGCCAGGCAGGATGGCATTCAAGATGAACAGGACACGGCAGGAGGAGAGAGAACAGAACCTCTAGGAGTAGTGGCAATGCCCCTATTGCTCCTAGAGGCTCATTTGCATAAAATAAACGTTCAATTTTCTCTAAAACAGTGGCACCTAGAAAAAAAAGAGGCTAACACTAAGCATACTTCTGATGACAGAAACCCTTTAACAGGAGAGAAAATATTAAGGGTAGATAAAACATTTCCAATTTTTAAATCCACCTTTCGTTTTGTCTTCAAAAACTGCACTAAAGCTCCTGAACATGTGTCGGCACCCTAAATGTTCAGAACTCACTTCCTATAAATCGTTGTGTGCCGTAAAAACTCTCCCAGTCCTGAATTTTGCAGAATTAGGCTACATTCACACGACCGTATGTGTTTTGCAGTCCACAAATTGCTGATCCGCAAAAAAAAGGATGACGTCCGTATGGCATCCGTTTATTTTTTGCAGATCCATTGTAACAATGCCTATTCTTGTCCGCAAAACTGACAAGAATAGGACATGTTCTATCTTTTTTGCGGGGCTACGGAATGGACATACAAATGCGGATAGCACATGGTGTGCTGTCCGCATTTTTTGCTGACTCATTGACATGAATGGGTCCCGATCCTATCCGCCAAAAAAAACGGAACGGACACGGAAACAAAATACGTTCGTGTGTATGAGGCCTAACTTTGAGCATGTGTCAAAAATAAAGAAATTTAGAACAGAAAATGGACATCTATACTTTGCAGGTTGTATTCTTGTATTCATATGTGGCCCTCAAAGTACGCGGGGTGGAAGCTTGTCTTAATAACTGGTCATGAAGAAATACTGAATGAAACAGTGACACTCAGTGGTGTAAACTGAGATCTTGAAAGAGTGATTTTAGGCAGTAAGTATTGTTTCTATACAGCTCATGACCATCTTTAAAGGGAACCTGTCACCTCCTAAAACCATCCCAAGCCGCCAGCAGTACCTGCGTGTAGCCCGCAGTGTGTGTCTGATAATGCCTTGCTTCCTGAAGGCAGATGCAGCAAAAGTACTGAAAACGTTGTTTTATCCCCTGCCCGGAGTGCTTCTCTAGTCATGCTAGAAGTCAAGAGGGCAGCGGCCTCCTTGCTTCAAGTCACGGTAACCACGCCCCTTTCCTGCCCCTTCGCTCTGATTGACAGCGCTTATGCACGAGAGTTCGGCTGCCTTTGCTGGACAGCCGGCTGTCAGTCACAGCGAAGGGGCAGGGAAGGAGACGTGGTTACCGTGACTTGAAGCAAGGAGGCCGCTGCCTCCTTGACTTCAAGCATGTGTGGAGAAAGCGCACCAGGCAGGGGATAAAACAACATTTTCAGTACTTTTGCTGCATCTGCCTTCAGGAAGTCAGCACTAGAGAGGCTTTCAGGCTCTACAGCTACCTGTTCAGGAGATTCAAGTCCTCTGGTGTCTGGGCAGACTTAAAAAGCAGAATCCGGAACTGTGGAAGATTGCACTTGTGTAAGATCTTCCAGACCATGCATGCTGAAACTATGACTAATCGTAACTTACAGATGCAGCAGAGTTAACAGTGACAGCGATAAGGCGTTAACTAAACGTAATAACTCACCAAGTGTGTGTTAATTGCTGCATCCGTAATTCTTCAGTAAAGAACCATCCTGCTGTTAGCTTGACCTCATTATTTCCTGCTCTGCTACACTGCACCAACATCTTCTGCTGCCAAGGGGACACTGTATTGCACCTCACAGCAACCCTCCATACCAAGGGCATCCCAACCAACACTAGCCAGCTGAAACTCAGTGGCAAGGTGTGCCCCAAATGGAAGAAAAGTGCAGCCATCCAAACAGTGCATGGCCTAGGGTGCATCCAAACTGTGTGTACAAATACTCCCATCATTCACACCACCCCTGCAGCTTGCTGCATATGTCAATTAGCAGTGGCAAGGTGGGTTAAGCACACCACTCATGACAGTGCCCAGTTCAGCTGCAACAGATAGACAGTAATTTTGTGAAAAGTACAGCAAGAATAATGTAGGTGATGCACAGAACTGGCTCATGCCCTACAGTGCCAGGTACTAATATTGTAATGCCAGGACCAGTAAAAGGTCTTCTTTAAGCTTATTTAAAGGAAACCTGTCATCAACTTTATGCTGACCTCACTGAAAGCATAAAATAGTGACAGAAATGCTGATGTCAGCGGTGTGTCACTCATGAGCTAACAGTAAGTGGCTGCTGAGAACCAGCATCATAATCATTGCAGCACAGGCCTTGAAAAGAGTCAAATCTACCTGAGAAGAGTCCTGGTTATTCATATCTCCTGCTCTCTCACCCATCTGCTGATGATTGGCAGTTCTCTCCTAGAGAGAAAGGGAGAAAACTAGGTAGAAGACTGTCAGCCATCAGCAGGTGGGCAAGGAGAGCAGGGATTCATGGATAACCAGGACTCTTCTCAGGTGGCCGGGACTCTTTTCCAGGCCCAGTCTGCAATGATTGTGATGTTGGTTCTCGGCAACCACTTACTTTTAACTTTTAAATGACAGACCGCTGAAATCAACACACCTGTCTCTACTTTATTCTGCTGTTAGTATGGGCAGCGTAAAGTTGATGAGAGGTTCCCTTTAACCAAACAGCAACTCACTGACTAGTATGATTAAATGCAATGACCATGGCACGTATAGTTAAGGAAAAATAATGAATTAATTTTGAGAGTCAGAACCATGATGCATTGTTGTTGGGTGCCAAATTCTCTTTAATTTAGTATGGTAAAGTATAGTTACTCCAATGTTCTACAAAAAGCTGCCTTGTATAAGTGACCATAAATATAATTTTCTAACCAGATTTAAAGGGAACCTGTCACCTGGATTTTTGGTATAGAGCTGAGGACATGGGTTGCTAGATGGCCACTAGCACATCCGCAACATCCAGTCCCCATAGCGTTGTGTGGTTTTATTGTGTAAAAAAAACGATTTGATACATATGCAAATTAGCATAAAAGAGTCATATCTTACTTGTGTGACCAGAGAAGAGTCATATTTTCAAGCTCTGACTCATCTCAGGTTAATTTGCATATGTATCAAATCTTTTTTTTTACACAATAAAAGCACACAGAGCTATGGGGACTGGGTATTGCAGATGTGCTAGCGGCCATCTAGCAACCCATGTCCTCAGCTCTATACCCAAAATCCAGGTGACAGGTTCCCTTTAAGGTAAATGTGAAATAACCGTCTAATTTCTCATCCAAGGGGAGTACATTTTAAAGGGGTTGTTCCTCTCTGGGAACCTTTTCTGCAGACCACAGATTGTGGCTTGACTCGTGGTGGAAATCATACTTACCTGATGCCCGCCACTGGTTTCTGGCTCCATCATTTCCCCTTGGACACCAAAGGTCCTGAGTCTCCCTACATGAACATCTGGTTTGGCGTAAGTCATAAGGCTGCCACAGCTAATGAGCAGCCACAATGGTGACAAGTCATATGACCCAGTGACATGACGCATGGGTGGCATGTTACCGCTGTGTTCAGTCATTGGCTGCAGCAGTCATATGGCTTACATAAATCCAGATGTTGACATGGGGCGACCCAAGACCTGCAGTGCCTGAGGGAGATTGATGGAGCCAGAACCCAATGGAGCGGATCAGGTAAGTATGATTCCCACCGCAGGTCCGGCCATGTGTGGGGGTCTGCAGAAAATGTCCCCAGGGGTTAATAACCTCTTTAAGAATATGTCCTACATTATCTGGATCACTAGTAACTCACAGGCAGAACTCTTAAATAAGGTTTCACGCTCAAGCATTTAACAATTACTGTCTTTTACAGGCTTTTTGTATTTGCAAAAAACATCCATGAACTTGTGGCATTCTTTGGGGTGGCTTTTTTTAAGAGAGGTTTTTGCAAGAGAGGTTATAGTGTCAACCCACCCTAAAGCCTGATTCACACATCCGTGTCCGTGCTCAAATCCGTGAGCAGGTGGTCAGTGTTGCATCTGTGAAGCTGTCCGTGAAGGATCCGTGTTGGGTCCATGTGTCCATTTTTCGCTGTCCGTGTTGCATCCGTGTTTCAGTGATACTGAACAGCTGAAAATTTTCAAAGAATCTCTTCTTAATGATCCGTGAAACACGGATGCAACACGGATGGCATCTGTGGTTTTCACGGACCCATAGACTATAATGGGAGTGATGGATCCGTGAATACAGACAAAATAGAGCATCCGTGCTACAAACACGAATCCACGAACCGTGCTAAAACACTGATGTCTGAATACACACATTAAAATAATGGGGACGTGTGCTGTCCGTGAAACACTGACACGTGAATGAGATTTAATAGTAGTATATATGAAAGGCATAAGGTAACAAAATTTTTCAAACTCACTTTAATAGCACTCCATATCTTTTATTACGAAAATCACGATACTCATACCATGGCTGAACCCGAAGACGTTCAGGATGTATCCCTTCCACAAGGAATAATGCAGCAGCATCCTCTGGATGCTGAATGTAGACACTGTTCTGTGTTCCCAGAGTCTCCCTGTGTAAAGAACACAAGCATGTCATATAGGTTTTCACAAATGTCCTTTGATGGCATAGAGAAACTACAAATATATAGAATGATGCTCTGCTTTGTGCGATATATAAAGCAGACAGGCATTGATATGTCATTTCTTGTTACTTGGACTATAATTAATGAGGATCTTTCACCGGATTTTATTAATTGAGATAAGTACCTGTACTTGCAGGGTACCCCCGCTGATGCTGCCACCTTGCCTGTTTTGTTCAAATAGCACTCCTAGGCTGCGCAGTGCCCCCCAGTATTTTCCCGGCTCAGTATGCTAATACTGAGCATCGGAGAGCAACGGGGAGGAGACTCAGTCTTTCTCTGTGGGCGTATCCTTCTCCCCTGGCTGTAGCGCTGTCCAATCGCAGCGCAGAACGTCACAGCCAGGCTTTGATGCTCTCCGATGCGATTGGACAGTCTCCTCCCCATTGCTTCGATGCTCAGTATTAGCATACTGAGCGTGGAAAATACAGGGGGCACATCGCGGCATAGGAGCGCTATTTTATATTAAAACAAAACAGGCAAGGTACCCCGCAAGTACAGGTACTTATCTCAATTAATAAAATCCGGTGAAAGGTCCTCTTCAAGGAGGGTAGGAGAATGAGGGATTTATTGCAGTTACAGTAGAAGCTGCTGTGGGGGTTACGAAGAGAACAAGGTTGTGTGTAGTGCAGGACTTGCACTTAGGGCTCATGCACATGGCCGTTGCCCAGCCACGCCCGTATTGTGGCCCGCAATATACGGGTGCCAGCTGCGTGCACACCATATCACAGATGCAGACACATTCACTTGAATAGGTCTGCAACCTGGAAGGAGCAGTGCGGAACGGAGCAACGGAACCCTATGGAAGCACTACAGAGTGCTTCCGTGTGGTTTCTGTCTGTGCCTTCGCACCGCTAAAAAATAGCACTTTTTTTTGTTGTTGCAGAAGGATGATGGACCCACTCAAATTGAATGGGTCTGTGGCAGTCACATGGATGTTGCCCATGCAGCAGTCCATGACCATTATTATCCAGGTACGCAGACCACTGGTATTTATTGTGCAATTTGTAGTCAGAGAGAAGAAGACTTACACGAGTAGGGAAAAAGCTAGATAAGTTGCACTATGGAATTTAGTATAGTCTGGACTGGGAGGCATTAAACAGTATATTAGAATCAGCTTGACTTGGTAAAAATGCTGTAGCGGCAATTTATTAACAATACACTGTTACCAAAATTATATATATATATATATATATATATAAATATATATATAATTAATTTCCCCATTTGTCTCCATGACACCACATCCTGAGACTGACTTACTCTGATAGGACAGGAAAAAACACAGAGAGGTTAAAAACCCCACCCTTTCCCTTCATTGCCAGTGTTTTTTTCTGTCCTGCCAGGGAAGGAAGACTGGAGAGGTGCTGGGAGCTCTATGGGGTTCCTGGCAGTATTGTTCTTGGCGCATCTTCTATACAGACCGGAGGTCAGTTCCGGCGGTTCGGCTCTCTCTCCTCCTGCAAAGGTCTGTGCCTGGGCCACTGCTGGTGTTGGTGGCCCCGGCGAAGTTCCCTCCTGCGTCGCTCCAGGCTGGCTATATGCGGAGTTGTAGGGCGGTTGGAGCAACGCTAGGAGACGCTTCCCTCCAGCCGCCGGGTGATGACGCCAGATGCTGAGGGGGCGTAGCTTGGCGTCATGACATCAGTCGCCAAGTGCCCGTGGCTTAGAGGTATGGCATCGGGCGCCAAAGGGGCATGGCTTAATGTCATGATGTCACGCCAGTGCATGCCCAGTGGAATAAAAAGGGCAATATGCCGGCTAAAGATGGCGCCCAGCTTTTCACCCCTGCTTCTGCCTCTGGCGATTTTGGTGGACGGGACCTGCTGAACAGGAGTGCCCCTACCACACCTGGCTCAGGATCGGAGCGTCCTTCTAGCCAGGGTTCTGTGACTAGCCTGTGTCAGGCATCCTCCTTTGTGATGTTGCCCTGTGGTGGCTGACCCTTCCCTCACTTATATGTTTCAGGGAAAAAAGGAGTCTTCCTCTTCGGTTAAGGGTAGGACCAGGAAGTGCGGAGTGTGTTTTAAACGTCTGCCCTCTTCTGGTTCTAAACCGCTGTGCAAGGAATAACAGCAATGGAGTGGAGCGCAGACATAGCGGAGTGCGCTTTGACTTTGGTGGAAGTCTTTAGGCTAGGAAGGGGTTAAGGTTTGAAAGTAGGTTGGGGGAGGAGTGAGGTTTCGCAGGCAGTATATAGGGTCTGGGGAAGTGGTTTGGTACACAGGCGTCAGTGCAAGGCAGAGTGTTTCCCGCCCTCCCGCCCTTATTTTGGTTGATGGGGGTAAGCGTGTTGGTGGACTTTGGGCTGATTGATATGAGATCCTGGGGGAGCAATACAATGGTTTAAGAGATGCAGGACATGTTGGAGCCTGTATCTCATGTGGTTTGTGAATGCCGAGGATGGGGCTCCTGTTTGGGCTAAAAGGTCTACAGGAGGAGATACTTGGATACTTCAAGGATTTGGTGCCCTTGGGTCGGTGAGTGCGGCCAAGGGTAATTTTGAAGTATAAGGAGAGATGGTTACGGAAGATACCGCTTGTTTGGGTTGCCCTCCAGGATCCTTGTTACGGTACAGTGGTTCATAATGTTCTTATTCTAGGACTCCTCTCATCCTGCATTCCTGCGGTTGCCTGGGCACAATACCACATGAGACCTCTACAGGACCTTATCCTCAGGAATTGGAACAGGTCACAATTCACCCTGGACCAGAAAATAGCGTTGAACAGGGAGGTAAGAAGCTCAGAGACAAGAGTCTACAGATGGGGGTCTTCTGGAATCAGGAAGAGGTTTTCTCGCTGACAACAGACTGGAATCTGTTGTCAGCAAGAGCTGGGGCGCTCTTACAGCCACAAGCTCCTTTCAGGGAACTTGGACCGAACCTCTGAGGATGTTTTCCAATTACATGGAACTTCTGGCGATTTAGGAAGTTCTAAAAGCATCACAGACCCATTCACAAAACCGTCATGTACTGTTCCACTCGGACAACTCCACAGCAGTGGCTTTCATCCGTCATCAGGGAGGAACAAGGCACAGTCATCTTCAGGGTCTCTCAAGACAGATATTCTCATGGGCAGAGAAGAATGTAAGATCGCTTGCAGCAGTGCACCTAAAAGGCTCTCTCAACCTAAGAGCAGATTTTCTTAGTCGACAGAGATTGGATCCAGGCAAGTGGTCTCTTTCTCAAACAGCCTTTCAGAGGATCCAGTTTCATTGGGGCAACCCGGATCTGGATCTGTTCACCTCAAACAAAAATCACAAGGTGCCGCCTTACTTCTCCCTGAATCCAAGGAATCCCTGCGTAGCAGTAGACGCCTTCGTCCAGAATTGGACGTCGGGCCTCATTTATGCTTTTCCACCAATTCCGATGATTCCGAAGGTTCTACAGTTATTCCAGACCGAGGAATGTACCCTGATCCTGGTGCTTCCCTTCTGGCCCAGAAGAGGCTGGTTCTGTCTCCTGAGATCCCTCAGCCGGGAAGTTCCAATCCTGTTTTCCCCGACGGAAGACCTCCTAACACAGGGTCCAATCTGCCACCTGAACCCCAAGCATCTCAATCTATCAGCTTGGTTACTGAACAATCCATCCTCTTAGGTAGAAGTCTATCCCATAGGGTGGTGGATACCTTAATGCTCAGAAGAAAGTCCAATACCTCTATAGCATATCTTAAGGTCTGGAAGAAGTTTGCCTTGTGGAGTGGTGACAGGTTTAACCAGTCTTTTCCCAATATCCCTCTTATTCTGGAATTTCTCCAGGATGGGTTGGATATGGATCTCTCCCCAAACACGCTAAGAGTACAGGTGTCTGCCCTTGGTGCCCTCTATAATACTAGTCTTTATGAGGTTTCCTGGATTTCCAGATTCCTGAAAGCGGCCGAAAGGTTGAAGCCTAGAATTAAGAATATGGTGGCTCCATGGAATCTAAATACGGTTCTTTTAGGGTTATCGGATTCCCCATTTGAACCCCTTAATACCCTGTCTATCAAATGGATTACTCTCAAAACCATTTTCTTAGTAGCAATATCCTCTGCGAGGAGAGTATGTGAGCTCCAGGCCCTGTCCATCCAGGAGCCCTTCCTTCTTAGAAGATAAGCTAATTTTTAAACTAGACCCCAATTTCCTACCTAAGGTAGTATCGACTTTCCACAGATCCCAAGATATAGTCATTCTCTCATTCTGTGCCAATCCTAGGAATGAGCAGGAAGAGACATTTCATCATCTAGACGTGAGAAGGGCCGTTCTTCATTATATTGAAGTTACTAAAGAATCGAGTATTGACAAGAACCTGTTTATACAGTTTTTGGCCCTAACAAAGGCAAAAAAGCGGCTAAGAGCTCCATTTCGCGTTGGATAAGGAGTGCAATTACGAAGGCATATTCTGCCTCCAGTAAAGAACCTCCCCCTTCTCTTAGAGACCATTCAGTGAGAGCAGTTTCCACCTCCTGGGTCGAAAGGGCCTCTGCCTCCCTGGAGCAGATATGCAGGGCGGCCATGTGGAAGAGGGCCCATATCTTTACTAAACATTATAGGCTGGACGTATTTGCCAATGAGCATATGGCCTTTGGAAGCAAGGTCCTGGGTGCTGTAGTCCCACCCCCGAGTTGTTCACTTTGTTAGTTCTCAGGATGTGGTGTCATGGAGATGACTGGGGAAATGAGTATTACACTCACAGGTAATACGGTTTCCTGGAAGTCTCCATGACACCACATATTTCCCGCCCATTTTATTATTTTCAAAATTCTTAACCTTATCCTGGTTTCCATTAAAATACACTGGCGATGAGGGGAAGGGGTGGGGTTTTTAGCCTCTGTGTTTTTTCCTGTCCTATCAGAGGAAGTCAATCTCAGGATGTGGTGTCATGGAGACTTCCAGGAAACCGGATTACCGGTGAGTGTAATACTCATATATACACCTTGAAACATTGTTACCAAGAATCCAACATGTAATCTGTGACTCGAAGGGATCCTAGAAGGCAATCCGAGTAAAATTATATTCGCCACTTGCGAACCTCCCCATATAATCCAGAACTTGAATCGAACTTTAATCCAACTTTACCCTCGGACGCACTCTCCGACCCCAGGGCACCAACTCCTCGCAATTTATACCCCTGCGGGGCTATTAGCCCAAACAGGATCCCCCAGTTTTCCATTCACTACCACCTCCTAGATGCTCGCCAAAAAGAGAGAGAGCCATGCACCTATTCCAAGTTTTGCCTCCCAGGATCCCCCTTTTACCTGCCACCAGACGAACATAGGGGTTACCTCACCTATACTCGTCCCTCCACACCTTAAAAGCCATTTCCAAACCATTCTGCAAACCCAACGTCCACAAATCAATCCCCACATCATTCAGATGAACCCCGGCCCGCCGCAAGAACATTGTAGATGCCACCTCTAAATCCTTATGGCTCACCACAAAACCACCCTCTCGCCTAACAAAACAACCTACCTCCCTGTTTATTTTAGCCCGAGCCTTATTCAGTTTTTCAACAGACCTTGCAGACCGCCAACTCAGTCGTGCCACAATATCGGAGCAAACCACTAACAAGGAAGGAAAGTCTGCCCACAACCGCAGCAAATCTAACTTGACATCCCTAATGATGTCTCTAGAGCGCCGGATGCCCAAGTCATTCCCTCCCGCATGCAACACAACAATGTCTGGAGGACCATCCAAGGAAACATAAAAACAAAACTCGGGGAGCACTCGTCCCCACAACAATCCGCGTAAGCCAATACAACGAACCTGCAATTCGCTAGCATCAAAACCCAACTGCCTTCTATTCCTACGCTCAGCTCTTCAGGGCCCCCAAAACATGTATGAATGACCGAAAATCCAAGTTAGACACGTGGCCGTCCCTGCAAAATAAATGATTACACGGAATCAGAACATGCTGCCACAACCAATACCTTCTTCTGTACACCAAACACAAACCACTAAAGACCTCCATTCCCCGCCTCACACCGGGCCAGCAAATAAGGACAGATATATGCCCGAAAACAAATAAACCCATGCGACCGCCGCATCAAATGACGCGTACGACACAGAACAGAGCTTCTGATCAATACCATCGTTTACTGAGCTACCCGCTGGGGAGGACAAATGATGAATGAGCCGAAACTTGTTCGGCACTAGCCCTAACGACGATACGCGCAACCCCGGCAACGACATTTCCCAAAACGGTCCCGCAACACGACCTGCCTGCACCTCTTTTCCAATCTATTACTCCACCCTCACTCCCTCACTGGTGTCTGACTTCTTTTGCGCAATCCCATGTCCCTTCCCCTTACCCCACTTGAAACACCGCACAAGGCTATGGGACCCCAGCATCCTTTTTTACCGCCAGAAGGTACCTCTGCCATTGAAGCTCCCCCTGACGCCCCTCGGAAGGGCTGCCCACCCCCCTTCGGAGCTGCCATCAACCGCATCAACAAGCTAATATATTTATGATCCCGCCGAATACTCAGCCAGATCGCCTTGCGCTGACGGAACTGCCCGTCGTATCTCAGCCACACTACCCCCCCCATATACCCTGTACGCCTCACCTATGGAATCCATATGGCCAAATAGCAATGTTCCGGTGCTTTTTCCCCAACAACACTCACAAGATTGCAAATCCCTGCAACCAATTCATAAACGTGCGTGGTATCAAACGATGCCGACGCCGCTCCTCCTCCCCCTTCTTACTCTTCTCTGGCTGCGCCCTATACAGATTAAACTTCTTCAATGGAAGGAGCGAAAAGATCTCTACATATAAATCTTTTCCCTCACCTTCAGTGTGCCCCGAGCTGCCCTTCAAAACACACGTATACCTCTCCACCCCCGGACCACCGACTGCTGTAGTCACCCCCTGCCCAGCCAACACTGGCGATGGCCAAACTGCCGCCGGCGCCATCCCAGACCCTACCCATGCCAACAACGCCACAAGCCCCTCCAGCAATTCCCGCACTGACCGATCCCCCCCGGACCACTGCCGGCGTACCACATCTTCACCATCTTCTGAATCGTGAGTCCATTCACCATCCTCCGCAGACCGCTGAAACGGCGACTCGCCTCCGGGTACAATTGGCACGTGTGCAGCAACCTCTTCTCCGTGCATTTATGGCCCACATAGGGGGTGGAGCCGCCTCATCCTCACTCCTCACTCTCAGCCACACTTCCCTCCGGCCATCAGCAGGTGGCCTCAGCGCATCACCAAGTTCTGTGCCTCCCTGCCCATCTCCCCGGCCATCCAAGATGGACGCCACGCTTCTCCTAGACTTTGAGCCAGCTTGCCGTTCCTGCGCTACCTTCCTGCCTCTGGATAAGTTCACAGTACGCTCCCTGTCCGGTTAGGGAGACAGGAGGAGGATGGACCCATCCCTCTCCCGCCAAGTCTGGCTACCAAGCGGTATTCCTCCCCGTGCGGCTGCGAGCAGCGTTGCTTCCACTACTGCGCTGCCGCACAGGAGGATCCCTAAGGGGGCTCCCTAAGCATCGCCGTATTCGGGGAGCCATTTCCGGGCTCAGACGCTCAGGAGGCCTAGACCTCTTTGGCTGCTCCCTCCTAACTGGGGCCAGCTCTACTGACTTACCACTTCTCAATGCTGCCTGCAAGGTCTCCTGGACCCAGTCCGGCCCTCAATCAGCCACCGCTGCCCTAATCTCAGCTATCAGTTGCTCCAGAAATGTCATGACATCCGATTAACCAACGTTTGCACCACGTCCTAACTCTCAAAAAGCCCCTCCCTGTCCTGCCTTATATATCTGGCGCGAAAAGCACGCTCCCCCCTTACTGCTCACCCCTCCCTGCTTCACCCAACTCAAAAATTAACCCTTTATGCCACAGCTTTCCACCAGAATCGAGCTGCATTTCACTACGGCTGCGCCCCGCTCCTCTGCTATTCTTTTCATCTGGAAAAAGCAGGAGGTGGACAGAGCTTGAAAATAAGTTGTTGAGAAGCACTTGTTATGCTGTAAGGGATAGTAATTGTTAGGCTCTGCTCACATTGCATTTGATTGGGGATATTCCCCAACATATTCCTCCTGCCAGAGTATTGTATAGTTATACAGTGGTATGCATCAACCACAATGCAAAACAAAAGAATGGCGCATGGTAGATATTTGTTTGCAGTGGTCCACTGTACAGTACTGTGCAATCTGCTGCGCTCTCCTATACAAAAAGATATGACAACGAATGCCATTCCAATGAATACAGATGGGAGGAGTGGCAATATGCTAAATGTGGTCACCAAATGCTGTGAACATAGCCTTGGTTTGAGTAGATGAAAATGGTGAAAAGATTATGGGCCAGATTACACTTACATCTTACTCCACTTTTACATATGTCCAGTCACTTTTGGCTAAGTCAGATTTATTAATGGTCCTTTAATACTGTGATCAATGTGGTTTGACTGTAGCAGTTTATTCTTCAGTAAGCGGCTTTAGAAAAGTCGCACCACTTTACAAAAAAGTCAAATGTTCTATTAAAAAGTCACATAAGATAAGCATGGACCTCGCTGGAGTGAAATTGCGCAATTTTTTGCGACTTTTTAAATTGTCGCAATAATAAATCTGTCTAGAGATTCATTTACATAAGAAAACACGCCCACTTTCAGAAAACTGGCAAGCATAGCGCAGATCTAATAAAAGTCGCACATTTTTGCCCAGTTTTAGCGATTTTCGACTTTTTCACTCCATTATTTTGACTTGAGCTAATGATAAATCTGGCCCTATGACTTCTGTTTTATATTCTAAGTTTAAATTCTGTCAGTTCATGCTGCCTGAACTGACAGAATTTCAGTTAAACATAAGGAGAAGTGTCCACTTGCTGGCTCCTGGGTGGTTCCTCTCTGGCCACTGGCTGGCTTTTACTTGACTTTTCACCAACCAGCTTGATTGACAGTTATGTCAATCAAGCTGAGGTATGCAATAAGAAGCTGGCAGGAGCTGGCTGTGTGACTCCTTCCTCGTTTTTTACTCATCTTTACATTATTTTTTCTCTGAAGAACCGCAGCACATACAATGTGCAATACAGTTGTTTACAATAAAGGGCTTGGCGGTATTTCATACTGCCTGTGCTTCAGGCAGCATGAATCTCCTGAGAAGTTCCCTTTAAGGAAGAGGATGACCAAATATATGAAATATCTTCTATAAGAATGCAAGGCAAAAAAAGAGTACAGGTTGGGGTCTGAACAACAGATTTGAGCATTGCCAGTATATAAGTGGTATTGGTTAGATGTAGAATTCAGAAGGGGCCCAGGAGCAGATCTCTGAATACAAGAAACAGAAAATGGATGAAGATATAAGACAGTGTAGTTTTTTAACCACATGCCCTTAATGTTTGCATGGAAACATCAGCAGAGCACACCTACTACAAATGTAGTCTCTCAGCCTGTGTAAAAGGGCCTTTAGTGTGAGCTTCTATCTAGACATATTTCCTGTGACAGATTTGCAGTTTCAACATACACAATGCCTCTGGTCATACTCTTTAAGGACCATTCCTCAACAATACAATTGTTCAATGAAAAGGGGTTGTATAAGATTAGAAACAGGGTTAGAAAAAGGGTCTACTTTTATTTCCTGAAATAAAAGCAGTATTGTACATAGACTGTGCCTGGCAGGACAGCTCAGTCCCATTAATCTGAATATGCACTATAGGGCCCAGCTCATGGACAAGTGTGACGTCTCATACTTCCCCTTTAATGTAGTTAGATGGGCATTGCATGTCATTGTGCTCCTCTACAATACAGTGACACATTTTCACCACTGAACATATTAAGAGATATCTGCTATATCTCGTATCCTCCTGTGACAGCAGTCATGATTCTTTATAAGACAAGTGCTGTAATTATATAAAGCTGTTTCCCATTATACTGATCTTTTCAGTCTGTACAGGTTTAATTTAATAATTATTTTGTCGAAATAATAACAAAATACATATGTTCTAAAATATATGCATATTTGCTCTTTCACTGTAATGTCCCATTATCACAGTGATAAGATAATACTGTAACTTGTATCTACTTTTCATACCTGTAAATAGGTCCAAAACGTTGGTAATTTTCCACCATGAGATGATGAATATTCTTAAATCCGTCCTTTTTCCAGAAATGGTACAAGCTACTCCATCCTTTCTTCCAGTCACCAGGCAGTTGGTCATAAGTCAAAGGAGTTGCCGATGTTTGGTGAGAGGCCACAGCAGAGCCTTCACTGACCACTGAGTGGTAGTTCAGCAACCCAGTGGAAGAAGGAAGAATACACAGCCTTCGAGAGAGCAACATGGTGTCTGTTGGTCATAGGGCATGGGGGCCTCCTCTTATAAAGCTGTAGAAAACATGAAGGACACAAGGAGGAGAATGAGGGACATGGCCATGAGCACAGGGAGATTTCAGTGTTAACAGCTGTACACACAGAAGGAGAGATTTTTTTTTTTTAAAGGAGAATCTGTAATAGAGTTTTATGCAGGAAAAAAATTAATAATCAGAATCGAAAGCTTTCAAGGTAGCTTGATGTAATATTAAGAATGATTAACGGTGCAGATATAGTGATGAATATATCCACCATATCTCTAAAATATATATAACTATATATATATCTCATAATGTTATGTTATATACCTAGTCAGATTCAGACTGACCCATAGGGGAACAGGTGAATCCCCCAGTGGGCCCCTGAGCAAAATGGACCCCTAATCCCCTACCCCCTCACATCTCTACATCATACAGTATGACGGCGCTACATATAGATAGGAAGCATATAGCATCTAAACCAGCCTATGTTCATATAAAAACTGGATAGATTATTTTGCAAACTACCTAGATTATTATTATTATTGATGCATCAGGGGGCCGAGATGACTTCTTTGTCTAGAGGAAGGCTAGCCAGCATCCACTTTCCCCTGGGACCTGCCTTCTAGAAGTTGCGGCAGGGACCCCTACAATCATTCACCTTGTAGTGTCTTGTCTGCCATTGGGTGAGCAGGTAATATTTGCATGTAGCTGCACAGTGGGCCCCCAAAATGAATTTCACTGGTGGGCCCTAGGCATCTAAGTCCGACGCTGTAACTAGTATATACCTAACTCCAACAGTGATGCTGTCATAGACTTCCCATTCATGGAAAGACAATTTTTTACAACTGTATCCCAATATCAGTGTGGATACAGATCTAGATGTGCAGCGAGCCCAGAGGAGCCGGTGCAGAGAATGGGAGTGGTAGTGGCCTTGATGAGAATTTGTGTCACAGTGTACTCTCCCCCCTGCCACAGTATAGCCATGGTCTCCATATCTATTAATGTATTTTGCCCAACTATATAGCACTGACATATTCGGCGGTGAATTACAGAAATTATTGTCACAATCTAAGTTCCCTATCAGTATGTCTTTGGCATGTGGGAGGACATCGGAGAACCTGGAGGAAACCCACACAATCACGGGGAGAACATACAAACTCCATGCAGATGTTGTCCTTGGTCAGATTCAAGGCACCAGTGCTAACCACTGAGCCAACACATTCAACAGTTTAATGCTGTGGAAGGGCAGGAGAGCAACCTTTCTACTCTGCAGATCACTCTTATAGGCCACCAGGCCTGAAGCCTATCAGAGGATGCTGCATGAGGCGTGATGATGACATCTACCAGCTGAGATAGTCTGCAAGCAGCTCAGGACGCAGGTTGGAAGAGGCATGTGTCCTGAACCACATCCCAGACAGCAGCATGGAGTCACTAATACACAGAAAAAAGGGCATTTAGAACAGATAACTGCACAATTGAGCAGCAAATATATTTTACAGTCACCTCCCTGACTGAACCCTGTTCAACAGAAATGCTGTGGAATGATTCCTCCCTATCCTTTACCTACACATTGAATAATCTTTGCTTGCACTTGTAAATTGTTTTTATTAGCACAATTACTGTCCCTAGCGCCTGCAGACGTCTCTCCCTGCACTAAGTACACTGGTAAATGGCAGAATCTAAGATGGCTGCCGCTATTTATAGGGATGTGACATCACAGGGCTGGCTGGCTGCTGAAGGGCTTCATGCATGGCATTGTGGGTGATCCCGCCTTCCCAGAGTTCCTTGCCCCATGTCCTCACACGTGCAGCAGCGATTATAGGAAAAAATGTGATTCGTTACCACGAAGCGCAAGGAAATTCGCCTTTGGTGCAAATCAAATTTTTCCTGAAATTCGGATCAAATTCTACTTTGTCAGCTTTAATTCGCTCATCTCTACCCACTATGTCATAGCCCTCCACAAACATTACTAATTCCAATTCACCTTTTTTATTGGTCAGGCTTCTGGCATTAGTACACATACAAGTTCCATTACCTCGCCCCAGGTCTCTATCTGCACTATCTTCCCCTCCTATAATGTAATAACCCCTCCCCACTCGATCCCTAGCTTAAACACTCCTCCAATCTACTAGCCATCTTCTCCTCCAAAACAGCTGCACCTTTCCCATTGACATGCAGCCCATCCATACGATAGAGTCTGTAGCTGACAGAGAAGTCAGTCCAAATCCCTCTTTTCTACATAGTTCTTGAGCCACTTGTTAAACTCCCTAATATCCTGATGCCCTTCTGGTGTGGCTCAAGGTACCGGTAGTATTTCAGAAAATACTGCCTTTCAGGTTCTTGCCTTGAGCTTGCAACCTAAGTCGCTAAAATAATTTTTAAGGACTCTCCACCTCCAACTTTGTCATTGGTTCCAATGTGGACCATGATCACTGGGACTTCATCAGCCCCTCCCAGTAATCTATCAACCTGATCTGCCATTTGTCGAACTCGAGCACACACACAGCATTCGACTATCCTGGTCTTTGTGATAGATTTCCCTATCTGTACCACTAATAATTGAGTCTCCTACTACCAGCACCTGTCTGGCCTGCCCTGCCCTACTGGTCCCCTGCTCACTGTAGCTGACATTCCCATGACATTATGGTGGGCTTTATTAATACTGGGGGCACTATTACTTATGAGGCCAAAATGGGGACATTATTACAATTGAGGTCACTGTGAGGGCACTGTTACTAAGGGCACTCTGGGAGAGAATTATTACTATTTGCGGAACTTTTGGGAACATTATTACTGTGATGTGGCAAAGTAGCAGCTAGTGAACGGCGCTAAAATAAAATAATAAATCTTTATTGTTTTATATACATTAAAATTCCATTAAAGGAGGGGATTACAAAGCAAAAAATCCACCACATAGTCTATTCACTATGCTCAGTTCCAACTTTCCTTGGGCCCCAGGTTATTGATCTAATAGGGCATTAGCAATTCAGTCCAGACCCCAGCAGCTGATAGGAAGTGGCCCTGTGGGGTTTAGAGAGTAGGTCAGTTGGATAATTTTTAAACAGACTCCTGACACTCAATGCCTTTCTCATTTAGGCCTGATGGTGTCCGTCTGTGCCCCATAAATAAATCAGCTCTGGAGGAAGGGGTAGAGTCAGTAGAGTATAACTCAATCAAATCACCCTTCTTGTTACAAAGAATTGTTGCTACATTAGACTTCTCACCAGGGCCGTCTTTAACGCGGGGTAAAAGGGGCAGCTGCCCTAGGCCCAGTTGCTCCTGGGGGCCCAAGGCAGCTGCCTCTTGAGCCCCGCTGGCCACTGCGCAACTGGCGGTGGGAAGGGCCTGCAGTCCCGCAAGTAATTTAAAGTAATAAAGTGTGGCGGCAGGTCCTTCCTATATGTTAAGTGAGGCTGAGCTGCGCTCAATGTCAGCAAGCCTACTTAACTACCTCTAACTACTTCTTCCGCTCCGTACTTGCGGGCTACACAGGTGTGAGTTTGTTGCGCAATCCCGTGAGACCCGTGAACTCCCGTGGTGGGTCTCGAGGGAGCACACGCCTGACAGGATTGCGCAATGAACTCACACCTGGGCAGCCCGCAAGTACCGAGCGGTAGAATTAGTTAGAGGTAGTTAAGTCGGGTTTTTTTTTGTCAATGTATGCACACGCCGGCTTCACCTCAAGGGGGGATGATTGGGGGATCTGTGGGCTTCATACATGGGGGGGGTGGCGTTGGATGATCTGATTTTCTAAAGAGCACAATGGGTTGGCACTGCCCAAAACCTTCGCCCAAGACACAAAAAACCTCCGATGCCGGGTTTTCCTCACTACAGATCGTGCTCTGCTTCCAAATCACAACTTAAGTCACAAAGGAGAAAACAAATGTGGGCTGCACTTGCCAAAAAAGTAGCTTCTTTATTCAGACATCATTATTGCAGACATCAAACATTATTGTTGCAGACATCGGGTGGTTTTGGCATAGCGCAGGCAACAAGGATCGTGGCGACAGCCGTTTCGCACCTCAGCGCACTGCATGCTAGGGTTTGGGAAGGCGGGATCCAGGGGGCCTAAGTAAATTCTTGCCCAGGGTCCAATCAATATTAAAGATGGCCCTGCTTCTCACTACAGAGTATAAACCCCACTTAACATCTCCAGACTGAAAACAAACTAAATGTTGCAATATGCTGACATTATCTAGCTATCGAACTTGCTACTTGGCTCGGCGCGTTTTCCTACCTTATCAGGAGCCCTAAAGCTAGAGATAGCAAAGAATGACAGTCTGGCAAGCACCCAACTGTATAGGGAGGGTGCTCAGGGACTGATGGTACTCCCCCCTCCCCCCTTCTCCCCTTAGGGGCGTTTAGGCGAGCTGGCCCCATCTCAGTAAGGGCTGTTTCACACGAGCGAGTCCATTGCGGGAATCACGCTCCATGTGTGAGTGTGATCCTCTGCTCTGGACTTGCAGGCGCGCACGGCATTATCATGATTTATAATGCCATGTGCCTCTGCTTGACCTTATTTCTACAAAATCATACCGACAGCTTTATGTCACTATGATTCTGTGGAAAAAAGGCCATGCAGAGACATGATAATGCCGTGCGCTCCTGCAAGTCCAGAGCAGAGGATTACACTCACACACGGAGCGTGATTCCCGCAATGGACTCGCTCGTGTGAAACAGCCCTAATTGTTAAGTAGGTTGCAGATTAGGGTCATTAAGGGTTAATTCACTGGGGATCCTCCTTAGACAGGATGGGGGCGGTGCAGGAAATCCTGAAGGTCACATATACCTCCTCTCTGTTCTGGTCACTTCCTCTTGCAAGTGGAAGCAGATTGGTGCTCTGTCCACACCAAGATGCCGCGGGAGGTGCTGCCCTTAAGGAAGCCTCCTGGCGAGTTTCATGAGGAGGGTGAGGGTTAGCTGCGCTCAGTTTTGAGCAGACTCAGCTCTCCCCTGACATCCTCCTCCCCTGTGCCTGCTTTTGTGCCGAGTATGGAGCTGCTGGAGCATGCATGCAGCTCCAGTGCTTCTTGCCCGGGGGGGGAAGGCAACGGTCTGCTAGGCGTTGCCACCCCGCCCCCCGCCCGACTTGGTCATAATCCCCCATAATCCCCCAGCTGCCCGCTTCCTTCGGCATGTCTAGAGTGAAGTGCGCGCCATTTTTCCGGCCCAGCCTAGGGAAGTTTTGTGGCGCTGTGCCGGGGCTCCACCCCTCCCCTGCAGCGCTTCTGGTACGTGGGTGTTGGGCAGCGCATGCCAGGCAGGATTGTTAGACATAAGGGAGACAGCCCCTCACTCCCTGAAGAAATCCACCCCCTCTACGCCACCTCCATTGTAGCCTATTGTGCCCCCTCCCGCTAATGTGGGGCAGCATGAGGGGGTCACTGCAGCCCTCACTGCTTCAGGCAGGACCCCTTCAGCACCCATGGTGCTAGCTGGAGTGCTGCACCTGGCCCTGCCCCCTTCCCCTGCAGCGCTTACAGGGCGATCGTAATGGGCGCCGCTTGGCAGGCAGGTTCGTTTGTTACTCTGAGGCCCCGGGAGAGCTCTTTGCCCACCCCTGGCATCCCCCTACCCCCCCTCCCTTCTCCATCCCGGATTACAATGTCACCATTAAAATAATATTGCCTCAAAGGGGAGTTACTGACCCCTGCTTCTGTGGTCAGTGCCCCTCTAGTACTGCGGGGTGATCGGGGTCTCTGTTGGAGCATGTTATGGCGCCTCCCCTCCTCCCTTTTTTCTCGCCATGCCTGATTGCATTGCACCTGCGCCTATAGGCTTGCCTCGAAGGGGTGTACCTGCTGTCCCTGCTTCTGCAATCAGTGCCCCTTCAGTACCATTGGGGCTCTCTGGGTATCATTTGGAGCCCATTTTTCAACCCCCCCCCCGTTTTTCTCCTCCTCGCAGGTGGTCAGGAGGCATGGCGCAGTAGGCGCTCCAGATCCTCCAGGTGGCGCTTACCGTCATCTTCAGACAGAATGTCAGGCACATCTAAGGAGTCTGGTCCGATATTGCGATTGAAAACTGTGAGAGGCTGGTGCCTGACCATTAATCCAGGGTTCTTAGCCTGGTCACTGCAGCGGCCCACCAGGATGGAATTCCTGCACCCGCTCCTTCGGCGGTGCCGTCCCTTCCTACAACTGGTGAGTACTAATGCAGTGGGGGGTGGGAGGTCTTGTGCAGATTTAGAATCATTACTATGGGCACTTTTAGATACGGGGACCCTACCCCTCCAGTCGAGCTGGTAGCTCCTTGGTACTGCAATAGCTTCATGGGTAGCATTTCTGGGTTTAAAATTGGTTTAGGTTAGTTGTGTACAGGTTTGGAGCTGGGAAGTTCCCCAGCAATAGTTTACCTGAGCTTGTGCAACTGCGGGTTTAGCACTTGGGGTATTCATATCCTATAGAAGAGGTTTTCCCAGACTATACGTCCACCCAAAAAAATAAAAAATTATAAAAGAGTAAAATAAATAATAAACAAACACAGAAAGCGACAAAGCCCCTCTGTCAGTGTCGGTTTCGTGATGTCTGTTGCTCCCCGGCAGGTAAGCACGACTTCCCCCCTTAAAGGGATTCCTACGGTGGTCGTCACAAGTAGTGTAATGAGTAATTAATTTGTATGGTGTAGAAATCTTGTTGAGTTCAGAATGGTTCGTACGTTAGTCGCCAGTTTCTTTATTTTGTCTATGCGATACCCCACACGATCCATGTAACGGTTCGTGGTCCCATCGGTCTTTCGGCAGGTCTTCTTGCAGCTGGTTTAGCTCAGTCCCTCTGGGTGTCCTTCCGTTTTCCCTTACAGCTTGAAGTGTAAGAGTTTACTTCTCCTAAATGGATCGTATTTCTCCTTTTATGCAGCAGTTAAAAAGTATTAAAAAAAAATATTAAAAATATAGATAAATAAATAATAAAAATATAATAATAATAAAAAATAAAAAAAATTATAAAAAATAAATAAAAAAATTTATGAACATAGGAGAGTATGAGGGAGCGGTATATTCGGGTGCTTTCATGTGTAAAGTAGTACTGCCTGTTATGCTCCTATCTGCGGGCACTAGGCCGTGTGTATGTTAAAAGAAATAAAATAATTGGTTCTATTTGGGTATTCAACAGTGACATATGGGACATGGTTAGTTCATATGTACGAAGGCGAGGCGCAGTAGTAGTAATCCCTCTAGCATTCAGCTCTATAGCCCGTGGCTATGGACCTTCCTTTAATGTAAATGGTTTTCTCTTTCTGCAGTATACAGTACTGGTCCGCCGGCCCAAGGTTCCGTTGGTATGGTTGATAACTGGGCACTTCTGCTGAGCTTCTAACATGTCTATGCAGGCTGGCAGCGTGGTGGTGATGCACTTGCCTCAGGTCCAGTGTTACAGGAGTTACAATGCGGTGGGATCCAGTAGGGTCGAATCCAGGGGAGATGTACACGATGTTAGCAGTACAAGAGACTTTATTCTAGTCCAGCTGGGTTGGTTGCCATGAGGGCAGTATTAGTATACTGGTTACACATGGTTTGTACGAAGCAGGTCTGTCCCTTGTTGAGTGGATATGGCAAAATCAGTAGTCGCAGGTATAACTAGATGGTAAGCCAGAAGCAGATAACCAGGTCCGTTCGTATACATCGCTCAGGGTAGAGCCTTGATACAACACAATTCATGGAGTTACACAGAAAAACTGCAGCCTTTCATTCCCCGTTCAGATCTAGGTTTTGATGCGGGTCAGACAAACTGACTGGTCCTCTTGACAGAACTTCACAGGTAGTCATGGTGACCCTCCAAGCATTATTTAGCCTGTATCGTTCCATTGTACGGTAGGCGACACGGGTATAGTTATGGAGTATTTAGTCTGGATAGTCATGTCCCGTCTCCTTCAGCCTTCTGTTCTTGCTTATTGATATTTTCTCCAAGGTGTTTGTCTCTTCATTCAAGGCCGCACTGTGTGGGGGGTTGTTATTCCAGAATTTTTGTATGGGGAAATAGTACTCAGGATTGAGGTCCGTCTATACATGTCGATCCAGTTAATATAAAGGGGTGTGTACCTCCCCTCCGCCTGGTTTCGGTCCGACTGGTCGGTTCGTTTGGTATTTGGTAATGACTTCACGCATGGTGGGGCTTCAATTGTTTTTCCCTTTAGGTTGGTTTCCCCCAGGCGGTTTGACAATTTACCTTGGTCTTTAAAAAAAAAAAATATATATATAACTATTTTGTGGCTAGTTATACGATCCTCTTTTGTGTGTTGAGGCTCGGGCTATTTTATTTTATTTTTTCAGGTTTGTGGTGTATAGCGGTTTGATGGTTGGCCTTTCGTATATCTTCTGTGCGGTGCGGAAAGAGGAACACAGGCCCGGTGGGTGCTCTTTGTTTTTTTTGAGAGGTGGAAGTCTTTTGGAAAGGGATCTAGGAATTCAGGTGGTCATAACTTCTTCCGGAGGTGGTTGGTATAGAGTTCTGCCGGAGGCGCGGTGATGCTTATGACCCGCGCTGTGGTAATGCCTCTTTGTCTATTCCAGAGCTCTGGACCTCATGTGTCCTGACATATGATGATCCCTTTCTTTTTCAGGAAGTTGGTAGTAGGGTAGTTGGTGGTTATATCCCGGGTGGGTTGTTCTGGGCCATATATGGAAGGCGTTATGAATATAATACAAAGGTAGAGATCAAGGGGCAGTAGTTCGGCACTGTTATCGGGAAGATGCAGCTATATAGTGTAGTGGTTACAGTCCTCTGGATCAACGACCCCTCTCTAGTAGCTATAGCCTGTAATATTATTACACTCCAGAAATTCTTCCAAGCCCCTCTTGAATTCTTCTATTGTACTCACCATCACCACCTCCTCAGGCAGAGAGTTCCATAGTCTCACTGCTTTTACCGTAAAGAGTCAATAGTCTCACTGCTCTTACTGTAAAGAGTCCTCTTCAATGTTGTGAAAAAACATTTTTACCTCCAGACGCAGAGAGTGTTCCCCTTGTCACAGTCCTGGGGATAAATGGATGATGAGAGTGATCTCTGTACTGACCCCTGTTATATTTATACATAGTTATTAGATCTCCCCTCAGTCGTCTTTTTCTACAGTGAATAACCCTTATTTTGCTAATCTTACAGGGTACTGTAGTTCCCTCATTCCAGTCATAACTTTAGTTGCCCTCCTCTGAACCCTCTCCAGCTCTGCTATGTCTGCCTTGTACACGAGAGCCCAGAACTGTACACAGTACTCCATGTGTGGTCTGACTAGTGATTTGAAAAGTGGTTGGACTATATTCTCATCATGGGCCTTATTGCCCTTGGTTTTTTAATGGGACCTGATGGTTGTCTTCTTCTTAGTTGTTACTTGGGACAATTCCTTTTCTAGCCTGTATGAGAGCTAAAACAGACTCGGTTCTGCTGGGTGGTGGTCGGAGCCCCGTTGGGAGAACGGGTCTCCTCCATGGCGGCATTTGACTACAGCAGAGATATGGTGGTAGCAGATGGCGTAACTGCCCGCTGGTCCAGCGGTTGGCAGACCACTCTGATGATTGCGGTTTAACTTACCCGCTGGGAGTCCAGCCTTTGGCATACCGCTCCGATATTATGGTTTATTAAGGTTTGCCGCTTTAATAAAGAAGCTGTAGCCGATCACCACCCAGCAATAAAATGATACAGTTGTCGGTGTCTTTTGTTATGGGTCAAGGTTGGGTAAAAGGGCCAAGGATGAGTTAAAGGTGGTACCCGCTCCCCTGTTTCCCTGGATACCAGCAGTCTAGCTTGCAGCAGCAACAATGCGCACACCACCTCCAGTGTGGCGGCGCCTCCGGCACTAGAACGGCCGTGGAGTGGCTGCCAAAATCACGGGTATTTAAAATCATAACTGCGCTCATTTTTGGGCTGAACCAAAAAGTAGCAAGTTGAGTGGAAAAGGAGTATTGAGCCTGACACTCCCCACGATCTAATCCACTGCCTCCTCCATAGAATGGGGCCCATAAGATTAGGGTAAATATACACTATTCCCTAACATAAACGAGGGACCTCAGGCGGACGACAAACGGCAGCATAGTAGTGACAGTAGTATTGGGATAACTGACAGAGTCTGGTGATGATGCCGACTATAAAGATAAAAGAGATAAATATATTAAGTAACGCATCCCTATTTTATATCCCTCATCCAATCCCTGAAATCATCAATGACCCTCAAGTGTCATTGATAGGTACTCTTACTATGGGACAGTCAGACCAGGCCCACTCCCCACTCACTCAGACAGCCTCCCAACTTTGGCCCTGATACTCAAAATGCCTCCCCTCCTATTGTCTACTCCAGTCTAGTCTGTGATATTGTTACGACAGTTCGGCAAGTTTTTTGTTGTTCATTTATTTGCATCGTCTGCCTTGCTACAGCTTTGTATTAGAGAGGTGGAGCTGACCAAGTTCTGGCAGATGCCACATTCAGCGTTATGGAGGAAAGTATGGATTAAAGTGCTCTCTGACCCTGCAATCCAGTATCCCAGAACAGGTTCCATTCGTGTCACCTGCAGTTCTACAACATTATCCAGTCTAGTTCAGATCTGTACTAACAGGCCAAATCTCAGGCCCTCTTTGGGCTGACCATCCCTACAGCTCCAGTAGATTCCCCAGAGCTAACCACTCAGGCTGACAATACACTTCAGCTGTTATCGCTTCAGGGGTTGCCAATGCAGTCCATCCATATATATTAATGATATATTTGTGGTCGGGGCACGAAAGAAGGACTCCTACCTGCTGGCTAGCTAAAGCGGTTAGAGTTATGCCGAAACCGCGACGTCAAAGGGATAGCTGAAGGAGGCCATCCCCTTGTTGTGAAGCTGAGATTGAGGGTGGGTAGGGTGGGAGAGTTTGACACGTCGTTCATTGAAGGAGGGGCAGAGGTGCCATGATATAGGCAACCGTGCCCCTCCCACAAATACAGGCCAATTAATCGGCCTTAACACTTGTGGTCGGGGCACTCACGAAAGAAGGACTCCTACCTGCTGGCTAGCTAAAGCGGTTAGAGTTATGCCGAAACCGCGACGTCGAAGGGATAGCTGAAGGAGGCCAAAAAGAACAACAATTCCTATCATATCGCAAAGCTACAACATTTATAAACACGAATATGAGTTATGAATTGAGGACCGGTAAGGTGAGTATTGTTGAATGGTAGCAAGGACTGTCGGGCGGCTTGTTTGGCAGAGAGGACAGAAGCTGTTGCAGCACGCGCACGGGACACCAATGATGAGAGGTCGGGAAGAAAACACCTGGGTCGGGGGGCCTACCTGAGAGGTCTTGGTGGTGAGTAGCGAGAGTATGAACCATCTCTAGAAGCCGAGAGCTGACTGAGAGTGACGTATCTGCTACTGTTAGCCGGGGAAGTAAACTTGGCCGGTCTCAAAACCCGTAAAAGGCCGGGTACATGGCAGCTTTTATTACCAAACTATGCAGGGCACCGAATGGTTTTTGTCTAACAAGTCGGAAAGGTCGCGGAAAAGCTGGCCAGTGACGGGTAGCCGGCGAGTGCGTGACTCGCAGTCGCTTTTCTCGAGACCCCTCAGAGTAGCTTTAGTGGCATGAATTGAAAATAATGAACCTGACTGAGTGAAACTCATGGCTCCAAAATGTTGCACCCCTGCGAGGTAGGACTTGACCATGGTGTGGGATAGTTTCAGATTGGTGTGACAGTAACCTATGAACGCCAGGATGTACGGAACGAACTCGGTGTCACCTTGCGGACAAGAGTCCTGAAATCTCTGGAAGGCTCTCCAACCTGTCTGGTAGGCTCTGGCTGTATTGGGTGAGAGGGACTAGAGTAACAGTGACCGAGCGGCGGCGAGATGAGCGTCTATGGAAGGATTAGAGCAGCGTATGGAGGGACTGGGCTCCCGATGGCGTCTGCTTCTGGACAGATCTGTGAAAAAAGGGTAAAATTAAACGAGACAACGCGTCGGCTGCTACGTTGTGGTTACCGGCTACATGTGGAGCTACGTAACAAAATTGGTGTTGTAATGACAGAAGGACCAGGCGCCGAAGAAATAACATGACACATGGAGACTTAGAAGAACCACTATTGAGAATCTCGATGACGGCTGTATTATCGGACACGAAGGACACAGTCTGACCTGACCAACTTTGACCCCAGGTATAGGACACTGTCACTAAGGGGTAGAGTTCAAAAACTGCTGAGGTACAGAAAAAAACCAGGAATGGAACTAACTTTGATTGGCCATCTGTCTGCTAACCAATGGTTGCCAAAAATATCCGCGAAACCTGTATTGGCAGTGGCGTCGGACAAAATTACAGGGAAGTTGTCGGATATTGTGGGAACAAAGGGTGATGGTCAGCGGACTGTAAGTTCCTGCTCTCGTGTGTAGACTCTGGAAGGGAACCGAACCTAAACCCTGTACTAAGGAACTCCACGAAGCCTGGGTCAGAATACCTGCGTAAGAACTGCTGCAACCGAACTATATTAACAACACACATGTAATTATTATCTGATTTTAATGAACAGACTACTTTAGGGTGGGCTCTGAAGCAGTTTAGTACATATGTGTAGCAAGCGACACTGACTGAAGTTACAGGATGCGTAGTTGAAATTATTACAAATCTGTGACCTGCCGAGTAGTTTGATAGGTCTACCCAGCTTGTCAACTAAACCAGAGGATCTGTTTGAATCGGACGGGCCGGAACAGGACCTGTAGAACTGGACCCCTCACTTCAAACAGCCTTATGACACCACACAGTAGAACGGTCAACTGAATGGCACAGGGAGCACGAAGGTGCCCTAAGCCCGGCGAAATGCCTACAAAAATCTCTGTATCAATAGTTAGCCCAATTTGTGAGAAACTGGAACTGACTTAAAGTGGCCGCTGCCTTTTTTTTTTAACAACCCTAACTAAATCTCCCCAAGGTGGTCATAGCTCTGGTGGCCACTAGATGGAGCCAACACAGAGCCATGGCCTGCACTGCCGGCAGTCACCACAAGAGGGAGCCTGCACCATCCAACGCTGGTCATGGACTGTATCGGCTCCAGCGGCCACCAGGGGGAGCCCACACAGTTACCAGCCACCTGTAGCTCGTGCAGACAGCAGAGGAGACCACAAGCAGGAACGCACGGGTAAGTGTGCTGCAAGATGACATGGGGCCAGTGCGGGCATAAAAAGGGGGGGGAACCATGCTGCTGCCAAGGACCCTGCCTAACTAGTGGCACAGCGGCCTGTGCCAGACATTGAAGGGGGGGGAGAAATTCGAATCGGGATCACGCTGACCCCTGCACCCTACGATTCATGCCACGTGGGAGCTGAAGCTGCCTGGCAGACGCTCCGGTGCAGTGTGGCTCCCCCTTTACCTAGGGAGCCGGCACTGCCGGCCGGACTTGTGAGATCGAGACTGCAAAGCGTGGCAGTCACTTACCTGATCCAGTAGCTTGCGCACAAAACGAACCTCTGGGAAACAAACTTCTGGGAGCTTGACCACCGGCAATCTTCACGCACCGAACGAGGCCAGAGTTTGACACGTCGTTCATTGAAGGAGGGGCAGAGGTGCCATGATATAGGCAACCGTGCCCCTCCCACAAATACAGGCCAATTAATCGGCCTTAACACATGCCACGGCCTGGCTGAAGCCAGAGTGGAGGATGGAAGTGGTAGTAGCTCTGGCCTTAACAATTTATCACAGTGTCTATCCTCTCACTACTGCTCCCTAGGGCCAGGGCAGTGACATGAGGCAGCTCCTTTTCTTCTCTCGGGACACTCCCTGATTTTGAGGCTCCATCCTGATGGTAGTTAGGGTGTCCTTGATGTTATTTTTGGTGAGGGTGCCCGGCAGAAGGTGTAGGGTGCAATGGCCAGGGTATGGTATAAGAGTCAGAAACCATGCCAGAGGTAGAAAAATAAACCTCTCCCTTTACTTAAGTTCAAAATGAGAGTTGTAGTACATCTAACCATAGCAGACACTGTTCCAGCTGTACACAGTACAATTCTCTTCCAGATAATGATGTATAGATTTAGGCAAGAATGGGAGTTATGACCCTCTTTCCTCTCTATCTTGCTAAAGTCTCTTCCAACAGAATCTACATATGGCAGACACTAGTATTTGTGCAAAAATGGTTGTAGTATCCACATGGGATATATGGTTTTGAAGGCATGTCTGGCCAGGATGTGTTCAAGTGTGAAGGGTGTCTTAACAGGGGCCCTCACTGCAGTAAAGTCGTAGCAGGTTTAGATAGCAGGTTGCCTTACTGACTCCAGTGCTTAGCCATGCAGACTCTAGGTTCTTCTGTCTTTCTCCTTCTCTCCTTCTGCTAATCGTGCAGAGATCAGTGAGTGTCTGTAGCTTTCTGAGCTTAAGAAGAGGGAGCAAATATACTTTGCCTCCAACTCTCCATAAGGTGAGTAGAGGTGCCAGCCCACATCTTACCCCCTACAAGGGCTGAGCCAGGATTATTAATCCTGGGTGTGCCATCTATAGATAGCTATACTGGGCATAATACATGGCATAACATTACAACATATGAAAAAAAAATGAGTATCTGTTTGCAGATACCCCCTGCTCTGGGGCACTGCACGTATATTAAGATATTTGTATATACAGTACATACCCCGAGACTCCCCTCTATGAGCTAAGAACAGCTCCCGCAAGCCGACAATATACTTCAATATACTATTGTGCACGCCTTAGCCCTCCCTAGCCAATGGCTTGCCATCTTAGGGTACTTAAAGGGGTTGTCCGGGTTCAGAGCTGAACCCGGACATACCTCCATTTTCTCCCCGGCAGCCTCCCTGACAGGAGCATCGGAGCAATTCATGCTTCAATGCTCTCCTTTGCCTTGCGCTAAATTGGGCAGGGCAAAGGCATTTTTGGGAGATCCGATGATGTACCAGGGCTCTCCATGGGGCTGCCAGGAAGCCCGGTGACGTCACCGGCACTGATGGGCAGGATTTAGCGCTGCCCTAGAGAGTAAAACAGCTAGGGCAGCGCTAAAGGCCGCTCATCAGAGCCGGTGACATCACCGAACACACTGCTGGGCGGAAGTTTCCGCCCGGCAGTGTGTTATTGTAAACAAAATATCACTTGCCCTGCGCTGTTTAGCGCAGGGCAAGGGAGCGCAGCAGAGCATGAGATGCTCCGATGCTAGCCTTAGGGGAGCTGCCTGGGTGAAAATAAGGGTATGTCCGGGTTCAGCTCTGAACCCGGACAACCCCTTTAAGGCATCTTCCCCTGTGAGAGCGTTCCTGAGCAATAGGTTTCAATACGCTAGTATTCCTGTAAAAGTGAACTATATTTGTTCTGATCCTCCGAGAACTGACTTCTGCCTGTTTACTGGATTTTAACCTATGCTGCCTGACCAGACTTCTGCCTGACACTCAAATTCTCTGCCCTGAAACTCGGCCTGATTTTCATATGGAATGTACTCTGTCTGCCCTTTCATTGGCTTGTTCACTGATTATCATTTTACCTGATCCCTCAGTGCTCCGCATCAGTGTCCCTTAACCCACATGGGTCAGCAGTCATTTGAACAAATACAAACCGGATTCCCAAAAAGTTAGGACACTAAACAAATCGTGAATAAAAACTGAATGCAATGATGAGGTGGCAAATGTCAATATTTTATTTGTAATAGAACGTAGATGACAGATCAAACGTTTATTCCGAGTAAATGTATCATTTTAAAGGAAAAATACGTTGATTAAAAATTTCACGGTGTCAACAAATCCCCCAAAAGTTGGGACAAGTAGCAATAAGAGGCTGGAAAAGGTAAATTTGAGCATGACGAAGAGCTGGAAGACCAATTAACACTAATTAGGTCAATTGGCAACATGATTGGGTATAAAAAGAGCTTCTCAGAGTGGCAGTGTCTCTCAGAAGCCAAGATGGGTAGAGGATCACCAATTCCCACAATGTTGCGCAGAAAGATAGTGGAGCAATATCAGAAAGGTGTTACCCAGCGGAAAATTGCAAAGACTTTGCATCTATCATCAACTGTGCATAACATCATCCGAAGATTCTGAGAATCTGGAACAATCTCTGTGCGTAAGGGTCAAGGCCGTAAAAACATACTGGATGCCCGTGATCTCCGGGCCCTTAAACGACACTGCACCACAAACAGGAATGCTACTGTAAAGGAAATCACAGAATGGGCTCAGGAATACTTCCAGAAACCATTGTCAGTGAACACAATCCACCGTGCCATCCGCCGTTGCTAGCTGAAATTCTACAGTGCAAAGAAGAAGCCATTTCTAAGCAAGATCCACAAGCTCAGGTGTTTTCACTGGGCCAGGGATCATTTAAAATGGAGTGTGGCAAAATGGAAGACTGTTCTGTGGTCAGACGAGTCACGATTCGAAGTACTTTTTGGAAATCTGGGACGCCATGTCATCCGGACCTAAGAGGACAAGGACAACCCAAGTTGTTATCAACGCTCAGTTCAGAAGCCTGCATCTCTGATGGTATGGAGTTGCATGAGTGTGTGTGGCATGGGCAGCTTGCATGTCTGGAAAGGCACCATCAATGCAGAAAAATATATTCAGGTTCTAGAACAACATATGCTCCCATCCAGACGTCATCTCTTTCAGGGAAGACCCTGCATTTTTTTAACAAGATAATGCCAGACCACATTCTGCATCAATCACAACATCATGGCTGCGTAGGAGAAGGATCCGGGTACTGAAATGGCCAGTCTGCAGTCCAGATCTTTCACCTATAGAGAACATTTGGCGCATCATAAAGAGGAAGGTGCAACAAAGAAGGCCCAAGACGATTGAACAGTTAGAGGCCTGTATTAGACAAGAATGGGAGAGCATTCCTATTTCTAAACTTGAGAAACTGGTCTCCTCGGTCCCCAGACGTCTGAGTGTTGTAAGAAGGGGAGATGCCACACAGTGGTGAAAATTGCCTTTTTGGGGATTTGTTGACACCATGAAATTCTGATTCAACATATTTTTCCCTTAAAATTGTACATTTTCTCAGTTTAAACTTCTGTTCCGTGATTTATGTTCTATACTAAATAAAATATTAGAAGTTGGCACCTCCACATCATTGCATTCAGTATTTATTCACGATTTGTATAGTGTCCCAACTTTTTTGGAATCCGGTTTGTACTACTCCAGGAGATAAAGGCCTGTAACTGACAAGTGTTATGCCTTATGCTCATATTTTTATGTAACCAGTAAGTATCATGCCCGTATGTAATTATAACTACCAAGCTTCTATTACATATCTAAACATTAAGCTTCACGTTACACTATATAAACAAAAGTATTTGGACAGCTACATACACGTTACAGCTTTTATAGCATTCTATTCTAAATCCATAGGCATTAAAGGGATTATCCAACATTATATCAGACCTCACAGAGTGGCTGATCTGCGATGGTGATCATACTTACCTGGCCCCAGCCTCTGGGATTGGTCTCTGTCAATCTCTCTCTGGCACTTCGTCTGCCTGGTACTCTGATATTAATATCCTGTTGACGGGGGAAGGGGCACGGGACTGCTGTAGCCAATGGCTAGACACATCAGGGGAGCAGGTCACCGCTGAGGCCAACCTATAGCTGCAGCGATGACCCACTCCCCTGATATGCCCACTCTCCCCTACCTCCCTCCCTCCCTCCCCTGCATCAACAGGATGTTGAGATCAATGGACCAGGGAGACAAAGAGGTGGCCAGGGAGCAACAGAGATGGAACTTAGTTTCAGGTAAGCAAGTAAGTATGATCAGTGTGGGACTGTTGTGCCTCGGGCCCTCCAGTAAAATTTATTTTGGGAGCCCACTGTACAGATACATTCAAATATTACCTGCTCACACAGCAGCAAGATGTGCTTTTTTATATGAATAAAGGCTGGTTGAGGTGCTGTACATGGAAAATATATACGTAGTGCAGTAAGTCTACTGTGCCACTTGTGCACCCGGGATTCACCTGTACCACTGTGGGCCAATCCGAGCCTGAGTATGATTAACACTGAGGGTCAGCCACTATGTGAGGTCTGATATAACCCCTTTAGCGAAAATGGTCCTCCTTCATAGCTAAAACATCTTCAACACTTCTGAGGTCAGACACAAATTCTGTCTAGGCATGAGCAAATTGAATGTAAACAAATTAGACGCAAGGCCAATCTTGTAAAAATTTAAACTGCATCTAAATCTGAATTTTGGGTGATTTGATCTGGGAGAACTTTGGAGGGACGAGGAGAGAGAGAAACAGAGAAAATTTATAAAAAAATAAAGAAAGAAACGGACAAACTAGGAAACCTCAGAGACAGTGTTATACACAAATTTTTAATTCAAGAAGAATCAATTCAGACCCAAATCGAATCAATCGACAGATTTGACAAAATCAAACCCAAATAACATTTTCTGCGATTTGTTCATCTCTAAAGTTGGATGAGTGGACCTTGCTCGCAACTCCCTCTTTACTTAATTCCAATGGTGTTGGATTCAGTTGAAGTCAGGACTCTGTGCAGGCCAGTCAAGTACAGTGGTCTCTCAAGATACAATATTAATTGGTTCCAGGATGATCATTTAATGTTGAAACCATTGTAAGTTGAGTAATCCGTTCCAAGGCCCCAAAATGTCATCCAAGATGAGAGAAAATGAAGATTTAAGAAAAATAAGCAGATAACTAAGACAGGTAATATAAGTTCTTACATATAACAGCCAGGAATAGCTGCTAACTAGTAACTAATATAGCTATTTTACCAGAAAAGTGGCCTTGATTGGTTGGATCTGAGTCTGAGACATTGTATGTTGAGTCTGGTTTCAACTTACGGATGGGTCAGAAAAGGTCAATGTATGTTGAACATATTGTATCCTGAGGCCATTGTATCTTGAGGGATCACTGCACTTCAAACCAATGTAACATGATAGCTGGTGTAGTATTGGAAGGGATGTGTTTCTCACCCAGAATCCTCAAGTGGGTGAGGTAAAAGAATCCAGGAAAGCTGAGTTACTTCAGCAAAGTGTATTTTGCTGAGGCACTTAAAAAAAAAAGTGTATTATGAGTTGGAGTTTTTATGGAATGGCAGGTAAGTGTTAGTATTGGGACTTGCCATTCCTTCCCTACTCCCGTACACCACTTTCCCCTAGCCCGAGGCAAACCCAGGTGTAGCTACTAGGAGCATTACTGGGGAAATATCTATTCAATGGCAGAGCCTGTAAACTGCATGACCTACTGGCTGTGTCAAGCCTGATCTCCCTGTGTTTGGTGAAAGTGTCTAGGTAAAGCCTATCTTTAGTTAATGTCCATGTGGGTAGGTGTTTTTATTATATTTATATGACTTTTTCCAACATGACTGTGTAACTTGGCTGCCCTTCTATTATTTTTTTATTCATAGCCTTGTGGCACACTGTTGACGGTGCTATAAGTAGGGTTCCCATTCTATTATATTCAAATAATCTTAGCACGATGCAAATTTGTTGTGAATTATTTATTTAGAGGCGGCTGTACACATGCGGTTTCAGCTTTCTGGCCTTCTATAGACTAATGACGTTGGTAGAATCAAAAAAAGAAGTAGTAAGTAGTTGCAATAAGGTATATGTCTGGAATTACTCTCTGGTAACTGGCGCCAGGTACCAATTATTAATTAATTTAAATAAACTGATATAACCAATTGTCCACTCAATTATGAGTGACTTAATCCATTGCTACAAAACCTTTTTGTTTTAAGAGGGAGGAATTCTTTATTTGAAGTGACAGGAATGCACTCTTACTGTTTTCGATCTTCTTTTATGGGTACACCGATGGCTGTTAAGCTGCTCCTACAGTCAACATTCATCTTTATCGGACTCCTGCCACTTCCAGAAGGTTCCAGGAAAACCATGCGCCACCTATCGCCAGGTAAGATTGAATTATATACACACGTATACCTTAGAAATACAATGCAACCATGTGTCCTCTTCATTGCATTTCACATGAAATAGGTTCTTTCACGGTGGCATATGTTTAATTTGATTAAGGGGTCATGCACATGACCTTATTTTTTTCTGTGTCTGTTCCGTTTTTTGCAGCCAGTATCTGGAACAATTCATTTCAATTAGTCCGCAAAGAAACGGAAATGACTCTGTGTGCACTCCGTTTTCATATGTTTGCATAGCCGTTCCGCATAAAAGATAGAACATGTCCTATTCTTGTCCATTTTGCGGACAAGGCTAGGCATTGTTACAATGGATCCGCAAAAAAAAAGGATGCAATACGGATGTCACACGAACAACATCCATATTTTTTGTGAATCCGTGATTTGCGGACGGCAAAATACATATGGTAGTGTGCATGAGCCCTAACCCTGTTTGTTAATAAAGATACAAACCAGTTAGTGAATTATTAGTTTGAATCAGAAAGCTGAAAGCTGTAGAGAATCAATGCTATAGAGTCCAACAACAAAGCCTTCTAACTCGGAGTATCTGCATGAAGAATAACTAATAGAGAACAGGAATTTTTCGATTTTTTTATTTTATTTTTATTTATTTTTTTCTCCAGGAAACGTAGATTCTTATGAGACCAGGCCAATTTTGGAATCATTTCCAAAAAGGTGAGTATTGCTTTTGGGATTTTTTTTTGTAGCATAAAGAAGGAATCAAATTACACAATAAGGCCTCATGCACACGAACATTTGTTTCATTCCGTGTCCATTGTTCCGTTTTTTGTGATTTTCTGCGGACCCAAAACTCGGCTAATGCACCGTTTGTTATCCGCGTCCGTGATCTGTGGTTCCAGTCCGTCAAAAAAATATAACCTGTCCTATTTTTTTCATGGAAAACGGTTTGCGGACCCATTCAAGTCAATGGGTCCGTGAAAAAACATGGAGGCACACAAGATTGTCATCCGCGTCCGTTTTTTTCCAATGATTTGCATGGCAAACTTGACTTAGACTTTTTTTACTTTCCTTCATGTCTGGTGATCCTCCAAAAATAAAGGAAGACACACGGAAGCAAAAACGGAAACGGATCACGGAACAACGGAACCCCATTTTGCGGAACGGAACACAACAACGGTCGTGTGCATGAGGCCTAAATCATATGTATGTCTTAACTCGTCCTATGTCTTTTTCACCAATATGAATAATGATTAAATCAGGTGATGGCCAAATTATAGAAAGTCCATTACATTCATATATAATTTTTTTATTATAAATTCAATAATCCCTCTCCAATATATGTGAATATCAGAACCAAACTGCACTTGTTCTGTGTAAGGACGTACTTTAGCTCTCCTCTCAGAAATGCCCACAATCCAAACTGTCAGCTTTGAACCTGAGGAAATAGGATATACTTAAGGCCTCATGCACATATTGGGGCATATTCTCTTGTTCGCAATCCGGAAGGTGCGAAGCGGAGGCACGCCGTAGTGCTTCCGCGGGGTTTCTCTCTGTGGTGCAAACTTGAATGGGTCCGGATTTGTCTCAGCACCTGCACGAATGTTGCCGCAATTTGCTGTTCTCAATGCACGGAACGGCCGTGCAACAGCCGTGTGCATGAGGCCTAAAACTAAGAAAAAACTAGATTAGGACGAATGTATATTGATTTCCACCTGCCAATATTTTTAATTATATCTTCCTTAACTCTGATTTGTGCTGTTACTGTTGTTGCACCTATTCTGAAAGAATGGGCGAAGAGTTTTAAGTTATCATAACCTAGGAATACTTTTCTTTTCTTTGTAGAATAAAATTAAATTCATACCTAGTAAATCATGTAAAGTCGCTGTGTGTGAATAATGCACCATTAAGTGTAGGTCTTATTGCTAGCGGATTTTTTAATGCTTTAACTAGACACAGTTCTGCATCATTATATTCATTAAGATACATCCATTGACCTATACCTGTCTGATCGTTTTTTTATTTTTTGATGAACAATCTAACATATGTATATGAAGTGCCCACTTCTGATAATAAAATGGGTGCATGAGTTGTATGTGAATTTACAGATTCTTAAAGCTCCAAAAAACGCCAGAACGAATGCAGGCCTAAATAATTGGGTTTCCAGTTCCAAACTACATACTTTATTTAAGCAGGAATACAATTTACACAATATATTGATTGATATAGGTCTGATTTTTTCCCACCATCGTACTGTTGCTTTTTAATCTTTTCAATATTTGGTTTATAATAGATTCAGATTTTTGACCGCATATTTTTTGAAAGAAAGAGATTCCTGTTAAAAAAAAATTGTATCGAAGTAAAACATAAATTTTTATTCATTAAAAAACAAATACCTCCATGTTAAAATAATTAACAGGCAGCATATCACAAAAAAAAAAATTCCACTCGCTCCAAGCAGTGTTGAAAGAGGACCGTGTATTAGGGGCCAAATAATTTTTTTATAATCGTTGAATCAGTCCCACATCACTTTCCATAATTGATGCGTACATGGTATTTTCACATGAGAAACTACCAGAATCAATTATCTGAATTGTTCTATTTGTTGGCAGGATAAAGAATCAGCAACTAAATTATGTCTTCAATACCTTACTGGGCAAGCAGATCAGGACCAGTCGCCTGAGTAATTTTGACAAGCAGTTAACTGAAAATACCACTCCCTTATTATCAGAGAATAGCAATATTATCTTGTTGTGAAAGTCTTTCTTTCAAATATGTACAGAAACAAGTACCGGAAAAGGTTCCAGTAAAACATTCATTAGGCCATATTTCAGCAGACTATTGGTTACTGTAAAAGGCTCCATAGCCAACTGAACCAAAAGCATCGGTGTACAAATGCAGGGATCAATAATTTCTTCTTGCCATATTATGTGGCCATTGAAATTTGATAAAAATTCACACCAAATTACGAGATCTTCCTTTAATTGGCGAGTCAATCTAATATGTGAATATGGGTAATTTCTTTCCCCTTTGCTGTAGCATGTAATCTTTTGGAAAATACCCTACCCATAAGAATGACCCTAGAAATGAGATTTAAGGACCCCAAAATAGATTGTACCTCTTTTAAATTAGATTTTTATGGGATAATAAATGGGAAATTGATGACTGCAATGTGTATAACTTCTCTGCCGGCATACAAAATTCCATCTTTACGGTATCAATGGTGATACCAAAAAAAGTGATTGTGTTGGGGGCACAGTTTTATCTTCAGCGAGAGGTATATTAAAGGCCTTTGCGACCTCTATAAATGTATTCAACAACAATAAACATTCATTTGTATAATGATTTCCAATGAATAAAAAGTCGTTCGAGTAATGATAATTTTTCCCCCAGATGACTGGCTTTCAACAATCCATTGCAGGAATGTTGCAAAGGCTTCAAAATAAAAACACGAGAGTGTAAAACCCATAGTGAGTGCCAAATCAAAGTAATACTGGTTATCAAATTGGAATTCCAGGGAATTACGGTATCCATGGGTGAATTGGGGAGTAGCCAGGCAGGCACATCAATTCAGCAAATCCATCTGTTCCATTGTAGGGGTGACATATCCACAATTTTTTCAGTAAAAAAACCCTGTACTTAATTTGTGAAATTAAAATATAATCTCAGTTAAATCCATTTATGTTTAAAGAAACCCTTTTTTAGAGGCAATAAAGTACCTTTTTGCCCTGTACTGCATTTCTGACCGTCTAATAAAACCACCAAAAACTGCACATGTGACAGGCAGGCACATACATTCAGCAAATCCATCTGTTCTATTGTAGGGGTGACATATCCACAATTTTTAATGTACAATACCCCTGTGCTTCTTCTGTGAGAGGGAAATATTATCTCAGTTAAATCTATCTGTTTCATTTAGGGTTAAAAAAAACTTTTTGGGGGCAATAAAGTACCCTTTTGCCCTGTGCTGCATTTCTGACAGTCCAATAAAACTGCCAAATACTGAAGTTACATTTTTTGCTGAAAAATTCTAATTTTTGTTGCTATAAAGTATATTTACATCTTTGGGCTTCAAATTGCCATTTTTTGGGTGTAAAGTACCTCTGAGGCCTGCACATGTGACAGGCAGGCGCATAAATTCAGTAAATCCATCTGTTCATTTGTAGGGGTGACATATCCACCATTTTTTATGTAAAAAAAACCCTGTGCTTTATCTGTGATAGTGAAATATATCTCAGTTAAATATAATCTCAGTTATATCCATCTGTTTCATTTAGGGTTAAAAAAAACTTTTTTGTGGAAGCAATAAAGTACCTTTTCGCCCTGTGCTGCTTTTCTGGTAGTTACCATAAATAAATCCAGTTAAATCCATCTGCTTTATTGTGTGTGAGAAAAAAACTTTTTGGGGCAATAAAGTACCTTTGCTGCCTGCACTGCATAGCAGAGTACACTCACCAACCAGAAGGGAGGCACATTCCCTTGTCTCCACTGTGTATGCAATGCATCAATGTGCAGAAGGGTCAGTATTTTCAACATCCTCAGACAGGAAAATCTTATAGAATCAAGAGTTATTATACCTGAGAAACAACTAATGTAATATACCTAATAAAGTGCCCTTGCGGCATGCTGTATAGAGGGAAGTGAAAGATCGGATCAACAAACACAAATCGACAATTGGGAACAAGAATCTCCTATTCCCTATACCATTTAATTTCCATACTCACAATCATTCCATATCACAATTGAAATACCAAGTTATTGAGCGCGTATATTTACGACTGAGAGGAGGGGATTTAAAGAAGTTATTACTCAAAAGGAAGGCGTTCTGGATTCACACCCTTGACACTTTACACCCTAAGGGTCTTAATAGGGATTATGAAGTGACGTGTTTTTAATGTGAAATTGTATATGTTTCCTTACAGACTACTAGGGCGCGACCATGAAGGGAGGAGATTATTTTGTTGTACTATTCGTAAGAGTACTTTTTCGTTGTAGTATTCGCAAGGGTATTATTTAACTCCTTAGGGACACAGCCTTACTTCACCTTAAGGACCAGACCATTTTTTGCAAATCTGACCAGTGTCACTTTAAGTGGTGATAACTTTAAAACACTTTGACTTATCCAGGCCATTCTGAATTTTTTTTCGTCACATATTGTACTTCATGACACTGGTAAAATGAAATAAAAAAAATCATTTTTATTTATAAAAAAAAATAAAAAATTTACCTTTTTTTTTTTAAATTGCAAATTTCCAAGTTTCAATTTATTACATAGTAATACCTGCAAAAATAGTTATTACTTTACATTCCCCATATGTCTACTTCATGTTTGGAGCAATTTGGGAATGATATTTTATTTTTGGGGGATGTTACAAGGCTTGGAAGTTTAGAAGCAAATCTTGAAATTTTTCAGAAATTTTCAAAAACCCACTTTTTAGGGACCAGTTCAGTCACTTTGTGAGGCTCACATAATAGAAACCACCCAAAAATGAACCCATTCTAGAAACTATAACCCCTCAAGGTATTGAAAACTGATTTTTACAAAGGTTGTTAACCCTTTAGGTGTTCCACAAGAGTTAATGGCAAATGGTGATAACATTTTTGGCAAAGTTTCCATTTTAATCCATTTTTTCCAGTAACAAAGCAAGGGTTAACAGCCAAACAAAATGCTATATTTATTGCCCCGATTCTGTAGTTTGCAGAAACACCCTATATGTGGCCGTAAACTATTGTACGGGCACACAGTATAGCGTAGAGAGAAAGGTGCGCCATATGGTTTTTGGAAGCCAGATTTTGCTGGACTGTTTTTTTTTACACCATGTCCCATTTGAAGCCCCCTTGATGCACCCCTAGAGTAGAAACTCCATAAAAGTGACCCCATCTAAGAAACTACACCCCTCAAGGTATTCAAAACTGATTTTACAAACTATGTTAACCCTTTAGGTGTTGCACATAATTTAATGGAAAATAGAGATACAATTTCAAAATTTCACTTTTTTGGCAGATTTTCCATTTTAATATTTTTTTTCCAGTTACAAAGCAAGGGTTAACAGCCAAACAAAACTCATTATTTATGGCCCTGATTCTGTAGTTTACAGAAACACCCTATATGTGGTTGTAAACTGCTGTACGGGCTCACGGCAGGGCGCAGAAGTAAAGGAATGCCATATGGTTTTTGGAAGGCAGATTTTGCTTGACTGTTTTTTTTTTTACACCATGTCCCCCCCTGATGCACCCCTAGAGTAGAAACTCCAAAAATGTGACCCCATTTTAGAAACTACGGGATAGGGTGGCAGTTTTGTTGGTACTAGTTTAGGGTACATATGATTTTTGGTTGCTCTATATTACACTTTTTGTGAGGCAAGGTAACAAGAAATACCTTTTTTGGCACCGTTTTTTTTGTTATTTACAACATTCATCTGACAGGTTAGATCATGTGGTATTTTTATAGAGCAGGTTGTCACGAATGTGGCGATACCTAATATGTATACAATTTATTTTTTTTGTAAGTTTTACACAATGATTTCATTTTTGAAACAAAAAAAATCATGTTTTAGTGCATCCATAGTCTGAGAGCCATAGTTTTTTCAGTTTTTGGGCGATTATCTTAGGTAGGGTCTCATTTTTTGTGGGATGAGATGAAGGTTTGATTGGCACTATATTGTGGTGCATATGAGTTTTTGATCGCTTGCTATTACACTTTTTGTGACGTAAGATGACAAAAAACAAAAAAAACGTTTTTATTTTTATTTTTTTACGGTGGTCATCTGAGGGGTTAGGTCATGTGATATTTTGATAGAGCCGGTCGATACGGACGCGGCAATACATAATTTGTATACTTTTTTTTATTTATGTAAGTTTTACACAATGATTTCATTTTTGAAACCCAAAAAATCATGTTTTAGTGTTTCCATAGTCTAAGAGCCATAGTTTTTTCAGTTTTTGGACGATTATCTTGGGTAGGGTAGGATTTTTGCGGGATGAGATGATGGTTTGATTGGTACTATTTTGGTATACATGCAACTTTTTTGATCACTTTTATTACCTTTTTTGGGAAGTAAGGTGGGCAAAATTTTAATTTCCTCATAGTTCTTTATTTTTTATTTTTATGGCGTTCACCGTGCAGGAAAAGGAACATAACTGTTTTATAGATCAGGTCGTTACGGACGCAGTGATACCTAATATGTGTAGTGTATTTAATTTTTTTAATTTTAATTCAGTGATAAAAATATATATATTTTTTTTTACTTTACTTTATTTTTACTTTTTTTACATTTTTTTGACCCAGACCCACTTGGTTCTTGAAGATCCAATGGGTCTAATGTCTGTATAATACAGTACAGTACACTATATAGTGTTTTGCACTGTATTTTACTTACACTTTGTCTGAACAGATCTATATGCCTTTAGCACAGATCTGTTCAGCACTATGGACAGCAGGATGCCTGAGAAGGCGTCCTGTTGCCATGGGAACCTTCCCCGTCTGCTCAGTTGTGGCCACAACTGAGCAGACGGGGAAAGGTAAGGAGGGGGGCTCCCTCCCTCTGTGACCCCATCCTGTCTGGGGACTGCAAAGGCACAGCAGCCCCCCGATGGGAGAGGGAGCTCCCTGACTGTTATTAACCTTTTCCATACAGCGGTCCGTACGGACCACGGTATGCAGAGGGTTAAACGGCTGACATCGCATCACAGATGTCAGCCGTTTATAGCAGGGTGTCAGCAATGTGCTGACACTCTGGTATAACCACTGGCCACCAATGAATATTCAAGAGGAGGCGGGCGGGGGATCGCACCGTCTGCACCAACCGCACCACCCGCAACCCCCCCCTGCACCTCCCGCCTCCATAAAATCACTCAGTGATGCAGAGGGGGGTGAAAATCTATATTTTGGGCTTTATAAAGTTTCTGATCCCTGGCTATTAGGTATGCTGAGTTTTGTGCTTTCCTAAAGATTGAAAGTGGGTGCTTTTGGGATTCTTTCACCTATCAGTTTATCCTGTTTCAGGATATCCCAATGTCTCCCAACGATCCGTTTGAGGACCCTATCTCCTTTACTGTACTTGGTTATGATTGGGATTTTGAGTAAGGTGTCTCCATTTTCGTTTATATATTTATTTTTATTTTTGTTTGTATTTGTATCCTTTCCGTTCCCAATTGTTGGTGCTGGGGATTCTTGTTCCCTATTCATTGGTATATTTTTTATTAATTCACTACGGTCTAATTTTTTCACTTCCTCTACTATTGGTTCTAGATCAGTTAATCTATAACCTTTTTCGATGAATTTTCTGTTGAGCTCTGCTGTTTCCTCCTCAAAGTGTGTTATATTGCTACAGTTTCTACGGGTCCTGATAAATTGACTCCTGGGGATATTCTTCAACCAGGTTGACAGGTGACAGCTTTCCAATGGTATGAAGCTATTACAATCTGTTGGTTTGTGAAATATTCTTGTTTGTATTTTACCCTTCTCTATAAAAATTGTTAAATCCAGAAAATTGATCTGTTCTCAGCTCCAGGTTGACGTGAAATGCAAATAAAATTCATTTTTATTTAAGTTATCTAAAAATTGATGCAGGCGAGATTCCCCTCCCTTCCAAATAAAAATCACATCATCAATGAATCTTTTCCAGAGGACTAGATCCGCACCGAGTCCGCCAGATGGACAGATGGCAAGCTCCTCCCACCTCCCAACATATCGATTGGCGAAACTCGGCGCGAATCGAATCCCCATAGCAGTCCCCCACGTCTGGAGGTAAAATTCATTTTCGTACTTAAAATAATTGTGCGTTAAAATGAAATTTATACATTGTCCTATGAAGTCCACCTGTTCATCGGGTATCTCTCCACTTTTCCTTAAAAAATATTCTGTTGCCTCCCTACCCTTTGTATTTTCTATGATGGTATAAAGCGAGGTAACATCCAGGGTGCCCATGATATAGTTATCACACCACTCAATGTTATTTAGTAATTGTAGGATGTGCTTGGTGTCCTTTATATAGGCTGGTAGCTACTAGTACGAGGACTGGTAGCTACTAGTACGAGGACTAAGAAGACGGTTAATAAGGATTTTTTCAAGGTAAAATCCCCCACAAAAAGAAAAAAACGCAAAGAGGAAGACGTGGGAAAGGATTAACCAAGAAAACCAACAAAAATAATAACAAAAAGACAGGAGAAGGGATCTTCAACCTGAGCAAATATATATTGAAAAATGACAAACTGAGATTACTTGAAAAAGGCCTGAAATTCGCCCCTTCATCTAGTTTCTGCCCCTTTGATGCCTTTATTGGTATAAAGAAATTTCTACGAAATCTAGCTCTTAAAAAGTACTTTTTGAAAAAAGAGCATAAGGAAAAAAGTCTGGATAAAGGGACAGGGCCTTTATTGATAGAAAAAAGGAAAAAAATTGAAAATACTGAAAAAATAGAAAAAATAAATAATAATAATAAAAAAATAGATACCTTTACGCATACAGGGCTAAAACCGAAATCCCATTTTAACCCTATAGGTGAGTACTCGGAGGCCCTCCTAACATTCCAAACCCTGGTAATACGGGATCTGCATAGGTTTAAACCCAAAACAAAAAATAGATATCAAAATCTATCAAAAAGAGAAAAGGCAGCAATAAAGGCACTACAGACCAACAATCAAATTGTTATTAGACCAGCTGATAAAGGGGGGGGGGGCATTGTAATCCTCGACCAGGAGGCCTACCACAAGGAAGCTCTCAGACTACTGATGGACCAGAAAACATACAAAAGACTACAACTAGACCCCACAGCAACATATAAAAGTGCATTGAATATATTAATAAAAAAAGGGAAATTGAGAGGTATCCTCTCCGGTGAGGAATCACTATCCATAAACAACCAGTGCCCCAGGATACCCATGTTTTACTATTTACCCAAAATTCATAAGTGTCAATCTAACCCCCCGGGAAGACCTATAGTCTCAGGGATTGAGGGTTTGACCTCAAACCTCTCAAAATACGTGGATATTATCTTACAGAAATATGTACAGGAGCTACCAGCCTATATAAAGGACACCAAGCACATCCTACAATTACTAAATAACATTGAGTGGTGTGATAACTATATCATGGGCACCCTGGATGTTACCTCGCTTTATACCATCATAGAAAATACAAAGGGTAGGGAGGCAACAGAATATTTTTCAAGGAAAAGTGGAGAGATACCCGATGAACAGGTGGACTTCATAGGACAATGTATAAATTTTATTTTAACGCACAATTATTTTAAGTACGAAAATGAATTTTACCTCCAGACGTGGGGGACTGCTATGGGGACTCGATTCGCGCCAAGTTTCGCCAATCTATATGTTGGGAGGTGGGAGGAGCTTGCCATCTGTCCATCTGGCGGACTCGGTGCGGATCTAGTCCTCTGGAAAAGATTCATTGATGATGTGATTTTTATTTGGAAGGGAGGGGAATCTCGCCTGCATCAATTTTTAGATAACTTAAATAAAAATGTATTTTATTTGCATTTCACGTCAACCTGGAGCCGAGAACAGATCAATTTTCTGGATTTAATAATTTTTATAGAGAAGGGTAAAATACAAACAAGAACATTTCACAAACCAACAGATTGTAATAGCTTCATACCATTGGAAAGCTGTCACCTGTCAACCTGGTTGAAGAATATCCCCAGGAGTCAATTTATCAGGACCCGTAGAAACTGTAGCAATATAACACACTTTGAGGAGGAAACAGCAGAGCTCAACAGAAAATTCGTCGAAAAAGGTTATAGATTAACTGATCTAGAACCAATAGTAGAGGAAGTGAAAAAATTAGACCGTAGTGAATTAATAAAAAATATACCAATGAATAGGGAACAAGAATCCCCAGCACCAACAATTGGGAACGGAAAGGATACAAATACAAACAAAAATAAAAATAAAAATAAATATATAAACGAAAATGGAGACACCTTACTCAAAATCCCAATCATAACCAAGTACAGTAAAGGAGATAGGGTCCTCAAACGGATCGTTGGGAGACATTGGGATATCCTGAAACAGGATAAACTGATAGGTGAAAGAATCCCAAAAGCACCCACTTTCATCTTTAGGAAAGCACAAAACTTAGCATACATAATAGCCCCATTTGTTAAAACTATTCTAAAGAAAAATAACACACAAAACGGAACAAAAATAGGTTTCTCCCCCTGTAAAATGTGCAGAAATTGTAGGGCGACTAGACAATATAACCCTATTTTGGAAATAGGAGATGTTCCAACCACCTACAAAATAAAAAATTATATGACCTGCGACACCAAAGGGGTAATATATTTCATCAAATGCCCCTGTCAGAAAATCTATGTTGGCAGGACTAAACACCAAATGAAAATTCGAATACAGGAGCACATCAGGAATATAAATAAAAAAATTGATGGACACCCATTATCCAAACACTACACAGAATATCATGGCAGTTCATTCACAGGTTCAATCTTTGGCGGTATTGAAAGGGTTAAAACGGATATGAGGGGTGGTAATTATATCCAGCAAATGTCACGCTGTGAAAGTAAGTGGATATTCAGATTAAATAGTCTGGCACCAAAGGGCCTAAATCAGGAAATTGAGTTATTTGCATTTAAATAGAGACATGGACCCCATATAACAATGGGCTGGGATAGCGTAAAATGAATAGTGGTGTGCCCCTAGGTTCCTGACCAGATACTAGGGGTGCACCGAAATTCCGGCAGCCGAAAATATCGGCCGAAAATGCACCTAATCCATTTCGGCCGATATTTGTACATATCGGCAGAAAATAGCGGGGAGGGACTGGGAGGATGAGCTGGGGGCCGGTGCGTTCACTGTGCTCCGGCCCCCAGCTCCAGTAGTTATAAAAAGTGTGCAATTAATACGGATTCTATTCATGAGGCCCCCTCTACATCCTACTCACAGGGCTGTTATCTTAATGCTGGCCGGCCGGGCAGACGAGCGGCAGCGTCACGACTGACGTCATGTGCCCGGCCTACTTTCTGAATGAAGGAGGCGGCGCAGGCATGTGACGTCAGTCGTGACGCTGCCTCTCGTCTGCCCGGCCGGCCAGCATTAAGATAACAGCCCTGTGAGTAGGATGTAGAGGGGGCCTCATGAATAGAATCCGTATTAATTGCACACTTTTTATAACTACTGGAGCTGGGGGCCGGAGCACAGTGAACGCACCGGCCCCCAGCTCCTCCTCCCAGTCCCTCCCCACTATTTTCTATTAATTGTACAATGGGGGGGAAGGGTCTGTGGATGGCACTGTTATGGGGGGGGGGGGTCTGTGGATGGCACTGTTATGGGGGGGGTCGTCTGTGGATGGCACTATTATGGGGTGGGTGGGGGTCTGTGGATGGCACTGTTATGGGGTGGGTGGGGGTCTGTGGATGGCACTGTTATGGGGTGGGTGGGGGTCTGTGGATGGCACTGTTATGAGGTGGGGGGTCTGTGGATGGCACTGTTATGGGGTGGGTGGGGGTCTGTGGATGGCACTGTTATGGGGTGGGTGGGGGTCTGTGAATGGCACTGTTATGGGGTGGGTGGGGGTCTGTGGATGGCACTGTTATGGGGTGGGTGGGGGTCTGTGGATGGCACTGTTATGAGGTGGGGGGGTCTGTGGATGGCACTGTTATGGGGTGGGGGGTATTTTAAAAGTATTTGGGCAAAAAGGCAGTTTCGGTTTCGGTTTCGGTCAAGGGGTATCCTGAATTTTCGGTTTCGGTTTCGGACCAGAATTTTCATTTCGGTGCACCCCTACCAGATACTGCAGGAAAGATTATGGGAATGGAAAACCTATTTAACCCCCAGGACTTGTACCATGAACTATCCCTGACGAAGGAACCCGTAGGTTCTGAAACGCGTTGGATGGAAATTTGTCCTTTGGAGGCACCCAGAGCGAAGTTGTGACGTCACACGAAGACGCTCCTGAACTCATCCCTGCAGGCTCCTCCACGTGTGCGCTAGCTACCGGCCGGGGCAGCGTGCTAGGTGAGAGTTAGAGCAAGAAGCGTCTCAGCAGATCGATACAGCGCTTCCTGGAACAACGGGATCACACCACATCACGGAACGACTATTCATCAGATAACAGGTAGAGATCTGGTAATTAGCGTCCTGTACATATACACATAATAATCCTCACCCTCCCCTATCCTCTCTGTATGCCAGCACCGGTATTATATACATATACATATAGCATTTCTAAATTACTTGCCTTTGAAATGCTGTCATTCCCTCTGGTGGAGACGGATAGTTTTAAAGGCCTTATGGCGTTGGCTGTCCCACAGTACGTCCTGCCCAGCCTCCACTACTTTTCATGGCGAGCCATCCCTTCCCTTCACAACTAAGTAGGGGACAAAATCAGGTGTGCACTGTGCAACGCCATCTATGGCAAGGTGCACCTGACTATGGATACGTGGACCAATAAGCACGGTCAGGACCGTTATATCTCCATAACAGCACACTAGGTAAATGCAGTGGCGGCTGGGCTTGAGGCAGATAGCAGTTTGGCGCATGTCCTTCCACCACCGAGGATTGCAGGGCGCTTCAGTTTGCCTCCTGTTGCTTTCTCCTCCTACTCATCTTCCTCATCCTCTACCAGCTCCTCATCCGGTCAGCCAGGGGCGTAACTAGAAGTGACTGGGCACCACAGCAAATATTTGTAAGGGCCCCTCCAGCGCGCTTCGCATCTCCCTCCTCCTCTGTAAACCCCACTCCTTTGGCACAGTGTAGCGGTATACTGTATATTGTGAGGCACAGTGTAGAGGTATACTGTATATTGTGTGGCACAGTGTAGCGGTATACTGTACATTGTGGGGCACAGTGTAGAGGTATACTGTATATTGTAAGGCACAGTGTACAGGTATACTGTATATTGTGTGGCACAGTGTAGAGGTATACTGTATATTGTGGGGCACAGTGTAGCAGTATACTGTATATTGTGGGGCACAGTGTAGAGGTATACTGTACATTGTGGGGCACAGTGTAGAGGTATAATGTATATTGTGGGGCACAGTGTAGCGGTATACTGTACATTGTGGGGCACAGTGTAGGCTATATGTGTATAACATAAACATATTTCATATGAACACTTACAATTTCTTGACTTGGCCCTTGGGGATCTCGGACGCCACTTCCACACTTGGCCGGGGGCTCGGCGGAGCTGATGTTGTGTTTTATCCTAATGAGAAAGATTTTATAATAAGGATTTGGAGAAGGGGCAGAGGGATAGCAGAGCAGGGAGAGGCTGGTGCTGCTACTAGGGGGTCATACCATGGGGAGTAATAAAGCCCACCATAATGCCCACCCAGTAGTAATAATTCTCCTTATAATGTGACAGTGCAAAAATACCCCCTTGTAATGCCCCCAGTTGAGCTAATGTCCCCATAGTGCCCCCATAATGTGCCAGTATAAAATACCCCTATATAGTGCCCCCAGTAAATTCCCCCATAGTGCTCCTCTCCCCCCTTCCTGCTAGTGCCCCCCATAATGTACCAGTATAAAATGCCCCATATATAGTGCCCCAGTAGATGCCCCTCAGTGTCCGGCCTCTGATAGGCTGCCGGCCTAGTGTCCCCCATAATGCCCCCCACTAATGTGCCAGTAAGTGTCCCCATAGATGCCCCCCCATCATGTGCCAGTATCAAGTGCCTCTCCCCCCCCCACATGTCCCAGTATCATAGTGCCATCTCCACCCATGTGCCAGTATCAAGTGCCTCTCTCCTTCCCACCCCCCATGTGCCAGTATCATAGTGCCAAACCCCCTCATGTGCCAGTATCAAGTGCCTCTCTCTTCCCCCCCATGTCCCATTATCATAGTGCCATCTCCCCCCCAAAAAAGTGCCAGTATTAAGTGCCTCTCCCCCCATGTGCCAGTATCATAGTGCCAACCCCCCCCCCCCCACATGCCAGTATCAAGTGCCTCTCTCCTCCCCCCCATGTCCCGGTATCATAGTGCCATCTCCCCCCCCCCACAAAAAAGTGCCAATATCAAGTGCCTCTCTCCCTCCCCCTCCCCCTCCCCATGTGCCAGTATCAGGTTCCTCTCTTCCCCCCCCATGTGCCAGTATCAAGTGCCAACCCCCCCTCTCCCCTCCAGGTGCCAGTATCAGGTGCCTCTCCCCCCCCCATGTCCCAGTATCATAGTGCCATCTCCCCCCCCCCACACAAAAAAAGTGCCAGTATCAAGTGCTCTCTCCCTCCCCCCCCACCCCATATGCCAGTATCAGGTGCCAACCCCTCTCCCCCCCATGTGCCAGTATCAGGTGCCTCTTCCCCCCCCATGTGCAAGTATCAGGTGCCAACCCCCCCTCCCCCCCCAGGTGCCAGTATCAGGTGCCACTCTCCCCCCCATATGCCAGTATCAGGTGCCACTCTCCCTCCCCCCCCATGCCAGTATCAGGTGCCACTCTCCCTCCCCCCCCTATGCCAGTATCAGGTGCCAACCCCTCTCCCCCCCCCATGAGCCAGTATCAGGTGCCTCTTCCCCCCCATGTGCCAGTATCAGGTGCCAACCCCCCACCCCCCCAGGTGCCAGTATCAGGTGCCAACCCCCCTCCCCCCATGTGCCAGTATCAGGTGCCACTGCCAGTATCAGGTGCCTCCTGCTCTCCCATGGCAGTAACAGTCGGGTATAAAAATAAAATAAACACTTCTACTTACCTCCATGTCAGCGATGCGATGCAGCCTCTTCCTGTGTCCCGCCTTGTATGTCCATATATGGAGTCAGTGCTTGTATTTCAGAAAAGATTCTGCTGGGATTCAAACCCACGACCTTCTGCTTCAGAGGCAAAGCAGCTAACCACTAGACCATACCAGCTGCCTGATGCTGACTGAAAAAATATGAGACTTCTACTGTTATAGCTGGCTAAGTGTACATCTATACACATGACAGCTGCTCATATATAGAGATATAGCAGAGCTGAATGTGCTGAGACAGCTGTCATATACAGATATAGCAGTATCTCAGATATATCTCTATATGACAGCTGTTCCAGCACACTCAGCTCTGCTATATCTCTATATATGATAGCTGCCCCAGCAAACCCAGCTCTGCTACATCTATGCATATGACAGCTGCCCAAACACACCCAGCACTGCTATATCTCTATATGACAGCTGTCCCAGCACACTCAGCTCTGCTATATCTCTATATATGACAGCTGCTCCAGCACACCCAGCTCTGCTACATCTATATATCTCTAAGTATTGCTATACAGTAGATAGATATATAGAGATATAGCACAGCTGAGTGTGCTGGGGCAGCTGTCATGTGTATAGATGTAGCAGAGCTGGCTGTGTTTCGACAGCTGTCATGTGTATAGATGTAGTAGAGCTGGGTTTGCTGGGGCAGTTGTCATATATAGAGATATAGTAGAGCTGAGTGTGCTGGTGCAGCTGTCATGTGTATAGATGTAGCAGAGCTGGGTGTGTTTGGGCATCTGTCATGTGTATAGATGTAGTAGAGCTGGGTTTGCTGGGGCAGCGGTCATATATAGAGATATAGCAGAGCTGATTGTGCTGGGACAGCTGTCATATAGAGATATAGCAGTGCTGGGTGTGTTGGGGGCAGCTGTCATGTGTATAGATGTAGCAGAGCTGACTGTGTTTCGGCAGCTGTCATGTGTATAGATGTAGTAGAGCTGGGTTTGCTGGGGCAGCTGTCATATATAGAGATATAGCAGAGCTGATTGTGCTGGGACAGCTGTCATATAGAGATATAGCAGTGCTGGGTGTGTTGGGGGCAGCTGTCATGTGTATAGATGTAGCAGAGCTGACTGTGTTTTGGCAGCTGTCATGTGTATAGATGTAGTAGAGCTGGGTTTGCTGGTGCAGCTGTCATATATAGAGATATTTCAGAGCTGAGTGTGTTGGGGGCAGCTGTCATGTGTATAGATGTAGCAGAGCTGGCTGTGTTTCGGTAGCTGTCATGTGTATAGATGTAGTAGAGCTGGGTTTGCTGGGGCAGCTGTCATATATAGAGATATAGCAGAGCTGAGTGTGCAGGGACAGCTGTCATATAGGAATATAGCAGTGCTAGGTGTGTTTGGGCAGCTGTCATGTGTATAGATGTACAATTAGATGAGTTGTAATGCAGCCTTTATGGCTGTGAGGGTAAATGCTTTGCCACTGATACACTGCTAGATTGGAGGGTGGAGGTTGTGGGTTTGAATCCCAGACCAGGAGACTTTAGCAGACAGTAAAAATTAGATCACACTAGCGGCTGCTGTGAAGGGGCCCTGAACACGATATTTAACTAACTTGAAAATAAACTGTCACACACGCTGCAGCGTAACTTCGGCCTTCCCGCTCACCGCCTCATATGCGACGTGCCCACAAGGTGGAACTCCACCTTGCACATGCTGGCCAGACTGTGCGAGCAGCAGCAGGCGATAGTGGAGTTTCAGCTGCAGCACGCACGGGTGAGTTGCTTGGTGGAACAGCACCACTTCACCACCAATGACTGGGCCTGTTTTCCTTCTTGCGCTGTTTTGAGTACTCCACCAACATGGCCAGTGCCAATAACGCCATTCTCAGCGTTACTATCCCACTTCTATGCCTCCTTGAAAAAACAATCATTCCGATGATGGAAGAGGATGTGGAGGAGGAGGAAGAGGGATCATTTCGTAGGGTTTCGGCCAGTCATTCCCAAGTGGCTCCGAGGGTGGGTTCCTGCACCCACAAACCCAAGGTACACAATTGTCTAGCCAGGGCACAGTTCTGGAGGATGAGGAGATGGAGGAGGAGGAACCGTGTTCACAGCAGGGTGGCACCCAAACCCGCTCATGGCTATCACTAGTGCGTGGCTGGGGGGATACAGACGATACACCTCCCACAGAGGACAGCTTTTCGTTGCCTCTGGGCAGCCTTGCACACATGAGCGATTACATGCTGCATTGTCTACGCAACGACCGCAGAGTTGCCCACATTCTAACTTGTGCTGATTACTGGGTGGCCACGCTGCTGGATCCCCGTTACAAGGACAACTTACTGTCCTTAATTCCGTCACTGGAGCGTGATCATAAGATGCGCTGCTGGTGGCATTCCCACCTGACAGCGGGGGCACAGTGGAAGCACAAGGCGAAGGCAGAGGACGAGGAAGAGGTCGACAACTCAGCTGGGGCACCACCAGCACCTCAGAAGGCAGGGTTAGCATGGCCGACATGTGGAAAAGCTTTGTCAGCATGCCACAACAACCAGCACCACCAGCTAATATGGAACGTCTTAGCAGGAGGCAGTATTTTACCAACATGGTGGAGCAGTATGTGTGTACACGCCTACACGTACTGAATGACGGGTCTGCCCCCTTCAACTTCTTGGTCTCTGTTGAGGAAGGGTGGTAGATATGCATGCCTACTGGGGCATGCATATATATATATATGTATGGGCGGTGCATAATCCCCTCAGAGGGCGATGTGCGCAGATGTGCCCAGCACCTGCGCACATCTGCCTCTGATATTCCCCAGGGGCTCATTCATGCCCCTGTGGGAATTCATATATATGTGCCCCCTTGATATATATGTGCCCCCTTGATATATATGTGCCCCCTTGATATATATGTGCCCCCTTGATACGTGCCCCCTTGATATATATGTTCCCCCTTGATATATATGTTCCCCCTTATCACATATGTTGCCCCCTGACCATATATGCCCCCTAAATTAACCCTATAATCCATATATGCTTATAGATGTGCCCCAAGCATCTATGGGCATATATGGCCGGAATCCCACCTGCTGGGGAGGGGGAGTGGAGGAGACGAGGAGACCGACAGTTGGACAATTAGGTCCAGCGTCGGCCTCCACAAAGGACAGAGGATCAATAAGATCCTCTGCCCTTTGTCACCATCTCCGGCAGCGCCGGAGATGGTACGCCTCACAGAGACATGGGAACAAAGAGTTCCCATGCCCCTGTGAGTGGCTGACCTCCGGCGCTGTAATTACAGCGCCGGAGGTAGGCGTCCGCTTCACAGGCGGGAGGATCAAAGGATCCCTCCCCCTGGAAGCGCGCTCCGAGATCCTCGGGCCGGCGCGGTGACGTCACATCACCGCGCCGGCCCACGTGTTCAGGCCGGCCGTGCGCATGCGCACGGCGGCAATAAGAGGACTGCGAGCGGGCGCTGCCAGGCTTAAATAGGCCAGGCGGCGCTCCGCTCGGCAGTCAGGTAAGTGACCCAGGAGAAGAGCCCTGCCGCCCCCATCAGCAGAAGGAGCCGACCACCCCTAGACGAACGAGCATAACCCCTGGACGAACGAGCATAAGTATCACCCCATTATTTCCCAACCGCTATCCCACCAACGTTTGTAGCCCCTTGTTAACCCTCCCAGTCCCTGCCTATCCCAAATCCTAACTCCTAGTCCCTAATTTGTATCCCCTTGTTAACCCTCCCAGTCCCTGCCTACCAGTATCCCCTTGTTAACCTTCCCAGTCCCTGCCTACCAGTCAAATACTACTACCCCTGCACCCTAGTCCCTGCCCTGATCCTACCACCCCTAATTACCCTCCCTGATCCTACCACCCCTGATTCTGTTTAACCCCTTCCTTACCGGTCCAGATATAACCCCTTTCTTGCCCCTGAGTTCCCCTTTGTGTTTGTGGTCTGATTACACCCCGGTTAAACCACCGTTAACCCTCGTCGTGCCCCCTAGGGATAGAATATTAGTCAGGTGGGTGGGTTGTTAATGTTACTTGTATGTGTGAATTGTCTAGTTAGTTTATGGGTGGAATTGGGAACGTGTAGTGTAGTTGAGTACTGTATATTTAGTGTTGTGTTGTCAGTATTGCGTGCGTAGTGTATTGTAATAAATACCGTAATATTTGTACCCTTTGTGTAGTGTGTACTTGTTAGCGGTAGTAAGTAAGGCGCATGCAGCTAGCATTAGTGATTAGTGTAAAGCATAGCAAAAGTATTGTGTTAATTGTTATATAAAGGTATAAATAGGCGGAGTCAGCACTAGACGGCTCCTCCTATTTAGGAATATTAATTATCGATATTCGCATAATATTGGTGACTAATAGGGATGAGCGAACTCGAACTGTATAGTTCGGGTTCGTACCGAATTTTGGGGTGTCCGTGACACGGACCCGAACCCGGACATTTTCGTAAAAGTCCGGGTTCGGGTTCGGTGTTCGTCGCTTTCTTCGCGCTTTTGTGACGCTTTCTTGGTGCTTTTTGAAAGGCTGCAAAGCAGCCAATCAACAAGCGTCATACTACTTGCCCCAAGAGGCCATCACAGCCATGCCTACTATTGGCATGGCTGTGATTGGCCAGAGCACCATGTGACCCAGCCTCTATTTAAGCTGGAGTCACATAGCGCCGCCCGTCACTCTGCTCTGATTAGCGTAGGGAGAGGTTGCGGCTGCGACAGTAGGGCGAGATTAGGCAGATTAACTCCTCCAAAGGACTTGATTAACTGATCGATCTGCAGCTGTGGATCATTGAGCTGCTGATCCTCAATTGCTCACTGTTTTTAGGCTGCACAGACCGTTTGTCAGTCACATTTTTCTGGGGTGATCGGCGGCCATTTTGTGTCTTGTGGTGCGCCAGCACAAGCTGCGACCAAGTGCATTTAACCCTCAATGGTGTGGTTGTTTTTTGGCTAAAGCCTACATCAGGGTGAAGCTGTCACACCAAGTGCATTTAACCAGCAATAGTCTGTTCATTTTTTGGCCATATACAAAATCAGGGGCAAGCTGCGCCTGTCACCAAGTGCATTTAACCCTCAATGGTGTGGTTGTTTTTTGGCTAAAGCCTACATCAGGGTGAAGCTGTCACACCAAGTGCATTTAACCAGCAATAGTCTGTTCATTTTTTGGCCATATACTAAATCAGGGGCAAGCTGCGCCTGTCACCAAGTGCATTTAACCCTCAATGGTGTGGTTGTTTTTTGGCTAAAGCCTACATCAGGGTGAAGCTGTCACACCAAGTGCATTTAACCAGCAATAGTCTGTTTATTTTTTGGCCATATCCCAGTCTAATTCTGTCACTAAATCCATACCGGTCACCCAGCGCCTAAATACTAGGCCTCAAATTTATATCCAGCTAAATCTGTCCCTAGTGCTGTAGCTGGGCGAGTTATTTAGTGTCCGTTCAAGCACATTTCTTGTTCTGGGTTGAAATACAATTCCCAATTTAGCAATTTCATAATTTAGTGGTTTCTGCTATATCAGAGCTATTTGAAATCTATCCCTAAAAGGGTATATAATATTCAAGGTGCACATTGGGTCATTCAGAATAACTTCACACACACCCGCTACTGTGTATTTCCAAGTCTAATTCTGTCACTAAACCCATACCTGTCACGCAGCGCCTAAATACTAGGCCTCAAATTTATATCCAGCTAAATCTGTCCCTAGTGCTGTAGCTGGGCGAGTTATTTAGTGTCCGTTCAAGCACATTTCTTGTTCTGGGTTGAAATACAATTCCCAATTTAGCAATTTCATAATTTAGTGGTTTCTGCTATATCAGAGCTATTTGAAATCTATCCCTAAAAGGGTATATAATATTCAAGGTGCACATTGGGTCATTCAGAATAACTTCACACACACCCGCTACTGTGTATTTCCAAGTCTAATTCTGGCACTAAACCCATACCTGTCACCCAGCGCCTAAATACTAGGCCTCAAATTTATATCCCGCTAAATCTGTCCTTAGTGCTGTAGCTGGGCGAGTTATTTAGTGTCCGTTCAAGCACATTTCTTGTTCTGGGTTGAAATACAATTCCCAATTTAGCAATTTCATAATTTAGTGGTTTCTGCTATATCAGAGCTATTTGAAATCTATCCCTAAAAGGGTATATAATATTCAAGGTGCACATTGGGTCATTCAGAATAACTTCACACACACCCGCTACTGTGTATTTCCAAGTCTAATTCTGGCACTAAACCCATACCTGTCACCCAGCGCCTAAATACTAGGCCTCAAATTTATATCCCGCTAAATCTGTCCTTAGTGCTGTAGCTGGGCGAGTTATTTAGTGTCCGTTCAAGCACATTTCTTGTTCTGGGTTGAAATACAATTCCCAATTTAGCAATTTCATAATTTAGTGGTTTCTGCTATATCAGAGCTATTTGAAATCTATCCCTAAAAGGGTATATAATATTCAAGGTGCACATTGGGTCATTCAGAATAACTTCACACACACCCGCTACTGTGTATTTCCAAGTCTAATTCTGGCACTAAACCCATACCTGTCACCCAGCGCCTAAATACTAGGCCTCAAATTTATATCCCGCTAAATCTGTCCTTAGTGCTGTAGCTGGGCGAGTTATTTAGTGTCCGTTCAAGCACATTTCTTGTTCTGGGTTGAAATACAATTCCCAATTTAGCAATTTCATAATTTAGTGGTTTCTGCTATATCAGAGCTATTTGAAATCTATCCCTAAAAGGGTATATAATATTCAAGGTGCACATTGGGTCATTCAGAATAACTTCACACACACCCGCTACTGTGTATTTCCAAGTCTAATTCTGGCACTAAACCCATACCTGTCACCCAGCGCCTAAATACTAGGCCTCAAATTTATATCCCGCTAAATCTGTCCTTAGTGCTGTAGCTGGGCGAGTTATTTAGTGTCCGTTCAAGCACATTTCTTGTTCTGGGTTGAAATACAATTCCCAATTTAGCAATTTCATAATTTAGTGGTTTCTGCTATATCAGAGCTATTTGAAATCTATCCCTAAAAGGGTATATAATATTCAAGGTGCACATTGGGTCATTCAGAATAACTTCACACACACCCGCTACTGTGTATTTCCAAGTCTAATTCTGGCACTAAACCCATACCTGTCACCCAGCGCCTAAATACTAGGCCTCAAATTTATATCCCGCTAAATCTGTCCTTAGTGCTGTAGCTGGGCGAGTTATTTAGTGTCCGTTCAAGCACATTTCTTGTTCTGGGTTGAAATACAATTCCCAATTTAGCAATTTCATAATTTAGTGGTTTCTGCTATATCAGAGCTATTTGAAATCTATCCCTAAAAGGGTATATAATATTCAAGGTGCACATTGGGTCATTCAGAATAACTTCACACACACCCGCTACTGTGTATTTCCAAGTCTAATTCTGGCACTAAACCCATACCTGTCACCCAGCGCCTAAATACTAGGCCTCAAATTTATATCCCGCTAAATCTGTCCTTAGTGCTGTAGCTGGGCGAGTTATTTAGTGTCCGTTCAAGCACATTTCTTGTTCTGGGTTGAAATACAATTCCCAATTTAGCAATTTCATAATTTAGTGGTTTCTGCTATATCAGAGCTATTTGAAATCTATCCCTAAAAGGGTATATAATATTCAAGGTGCACATTGGGTCATTCAGAATAACTTCACACACACCCGCTACTGTGTATTTCCAAGTCTAATTCTGGCACTAAACCCATACCTGTCACCCAGCGCCTAAATACTAGGCCTCAAATTTATATCCCGCTAAATCTGTCCTTAGTGCTGTAGCTGGGCGAGTTATTTAGTGTCCGTTCAAGCACATTTCTTGTTCTGGGTTGAAATACAATTCCCAATTTAGCAATTTCATAATTTAGTGGTTTCTGCTATATCAGAGCTATTTGAAATCTATCCCTAAAAGGGTATATAATATTCAAGGTGCACATTGGGTCATTCAGAATAACTTCACACACACCCGCTACTGTGTATTTCCAAGTCTAATTCTGGCACTAAACCCATACCTGTCACCCAGCGCCTAAATACTAGGTCTCAAATTTATATCCCGCTAAATCTGTCCTTAGTGCTGTAGCTGGGCGAGTTATTTAGAGTCCGTTCAAGCACATTTCTTGTTCTGGGTTGAAATACAATTCCCAATTTAGCAATTTCATAATTTAGTGGTTTCTGCTATATCAGAGCTATTTGAAATCTATCCCTAAAAGGGTATATAATATTCAAGGTGCACATTGGGTCATTCAGAATAACTTCACACACACCCGCTACTGTGTATTTCCAAGTCTAATTCTGTCACTAAACCCATACCTGTCACCCAGCGCCTAAATACTAGGCCTCAAATTTATATCCCGCTAAATCTCTCGTTACCCACCGCTGTACTGTTGTTGCTGGGCAAGATATTTAGTGTCCGTCAAAGCACATTTTTTGTTCTGGGTTGAAATACAATTCCCAATTTAGCAATTTCATAATTTAGTCGTTTCTGCTATATCAGAGCTATTTGAAATCTATCCCTAAAAGGGTAGATCATATTGAAGGTGCACATAGGGTCATTCAGAATAACTTCACACACACGCTTCTGTGCATTTCCAAGTCTAATTCTGTCACTAAATCCATACCGGTCACCCAGCGCCTAAATACTAGGCCTCAAATTTATATCCCGCTGAATTTGAATACAATACATTGGGCCAAATAATATATTTGTTGTTGTGGTGAACCATAACAATGAGAAAAACATCTAGTAAGGGACGCGGACGTGGACATGGTCGTGGTGGTGTTAGTGGACCCTCTGGTGCTGGGAGAGGACGTGGCCGTTCTGCCACATCCACACGTCCTAGTGTACCAACTACCTCAGGTCCCAGTAGCCGCCAGAATTTACAGCGATATATGGTGGGGCCCAATGCCGTTCTAAGGATGGTAAGGCCTGAGCAGGTACAGGCATTAGTCAATTGGGTGGCCGACAGTGGATCCAGCACGTTCACATTATCTCCCACCCAGTCTTCTGCAGAAAGCGCACAGATGGCGCCTGAAAACCAACCCCATCAGTCTGTCACATCACCCCCATGCATACCAGGGAAACTGTCTCAGCCTCAAGTTATGCAGCAGTCTCTTATGCTGTTTGAAGACTCCGCTGGCAGGGTTTCCCAAGGGCATCCACCTAGCCCTTCCCCAGCGGTGAAAGACATAGAATGCACTGACGCACAACCACTTATGTTTCCTGATGATGAGGACATGGGAATACCACCTCAGCATGTCTCTGATGATGACGAAACACAGGTGCCAACTGCTGCGTCTTTCTGCAGTGTGCAGACTGAACAGGAGGTCAGGGATCAAGACTGGGTGGAAGACGATGCAGGGGACGATGAGGTCCTAGACCCCACATGGAATGAAGGTCGTGCCACTGACTTTCACAGTTCGGAGGAAGAGGCAGTGGTGAGACCGAGCCAACAGCGTAGCAAAAGAGGGAGCAGTGGGCAAAAGCAGAACACCCGCCGCCAAGAGACTCCGCCTGCTACTGACCGCCGCCATCTGGGACCGAGCACCCCAAAGGCAGCTTCAAGGAGTTCCCTGGCATGGCACTTCTTCAAACAATGTGCTGACGACAAGACCCGAGTGGTTTGCACGCTGTGCCATCAGAGCCTGAAGCGAGGCATTAACGTTCTGAACCTGAGCACAACCTGCATGACCAGGCACCTGCATGCAAAGCATGAACTGCAGTGGAGTAAACACCTTAAAACCAAGGAAGTCACTCAGGCTCCCCCTGCTACCTCTTCTGCTGCTGCCGCCTCGGCCTATTCTGCTGCTGCCGCCTCGGCCTCTTCCTCCGCCTCTGGAGGAACGTTGGCACCTGCCGCCCAGCAAACAGGGGATGTACCACCAACACCACCACCACCACCTCCGTCACCAAGCGTCTCAACCATGTCACACGCCAGCGTTCAGCTCTCCATCTCACAAACATTTGATAGAAAGCGTAAATTCCCACCTAGCCACCCTCGATCCCTGGCCCTGAATGCCAGCATTTCTAAACTACTGGCCTATGAAATGCTGTCATTTAGGCTGGTGGACACAGACAGCTTCAAACAGCTCATGTCGCTTGCTGTCCCACAGTATGTTGTTCCCAGCCGGCACTACTTCTCCAAGAGAGCCGTGCCTTCCCTGCACAACCAAGTATCCGATAAAATCAAGTGTGCACTGCGCAACGCCATCTGTGGCAAGGTCCACCTAACCACAGATACGTGGACCAGTAAGCACGGCCAGGGACGCTATATCTCCCTAACTGCACACTGGGTAAATGTAGTGGCAGCTGGGCCCCAGGCGGAGAGCTGTTTGGCGCACGTCCTTCCGCCGCCAAGGATCGCAGGGCAACATTCTTTGCCTCCTGTTGCCACCTCCTCCTTCTCGGCTTCCTCCTCCTCTTCTTCCACCTGCTCATCCAGTCAGCCACACACCTTCACCACCAACTTCAGCACAGCCCGGGGTAAACGTCAGCAGGCCATTCTGAAACTCATATGTTTGGGGGACAGGCCCCACACCGCACAGGAGTTGTGGCGGGGTATAGAACAACAGACCGACGAGTGGTTGCTGCCGGTGAGCCTCAAGCCCGGCCTGGTGGTGTGTGATAATGGGCGAAATCTCGTTGCAGCTCTGGGACTAGCCAATTTGACGCACATCCCTTGCTTGGCGCATGTGCTGAATTTGGTGGTGCAGAAGTTCATTCACAACTACCCCGACATGTCAGAGCTGCTGCATAAAGTGCGGGCCGTCTGTTCGCGCTTCCGGCGTTCACATCCTGCTGCTGCTCGCCTGTCTGCGCTACAGCGTAACTTCGGCCTTCCCGCTCACCGCCTCATATGCGACGTGCCCACCAGGTGGAACTCCACCTTGCACATGCTGGACAGACTGTGCGAGCAGCAGCAGGCCATAGTGGAGTTTCAGCTGCAGCACGCACAGGTCAGTCGCACTACAGAACAGCACCACTTCACCACCAATGACTGGGCCTCCATGCGAGACCTGTGTGCCCTGTTGCGCTGTTTCGAGTACTCCACCAACATGGCCAGTGGCGATGACACCGTTATCAGCGTTACAATACCACTTCTATGTCTCCTTGAGAAAACACTTAGGGCGATGATGGAAGAGGAGGTGGCCCAGGAGGAGGAGGAGGAGGAGGAGGAAGAGGGGTCATTTTTAGCACTTTCAGGCCAGTCTCTTCGAAGTGACTCAGAGGGAGGTTTTTGGCAACAGCAGAGGCCAGGTACAAATGTGGCCAGCCAGGGCCCACTACTGGAGGACGAGGAGGACGAGGATGAGGAGGAGGTGGAGGAGGATGAGGATGAAGCATGGTCACAGCGGGGTGGCACCCAACGCAGCTCGGGTCCATCACTGGTGCGTGGCTGGGGGGAAAGGCAGGACGATGACGATACGCCTCCCACAGAGGACAGCTTGTCCTTATCCCTGGGCAGCCTGGCACACATGAGCGACTACATGCTGCAGTGCCTGCGCAACGACAGCAGAGTTGCCCACATTTTAACCTGTGCGGACTACTGGGTTGCCACCCTGCTGGATCCACGCTACAAAGACAATGTGCCCACCTTACTTCCTGCACTGGAGCGTGATAGGAAGATGCGCGAGTACAAGCGCACGTTGGTAGACGCGCTACTGAGAGCATTCCCAAATGTCACAGGGGAACAAGTGGAAGCCCAAGGCCAAGGCAGAGGAGGAGCAAGAGGTCGCCAAGGCAGCTGTGTCACGGCCAGCTCCTCTGAGGGCAGGGTTAGCATGGCAGAGATGTGGAAAACTTTTGTCAACACGCCACAGCTAACTGCACCACCACCTGATACGCAACGTGTTAGCAGGAGGCAACATTTCACTAACATGGTGGAACAGTACGTGTGCACACCCCTCCACGTACTGACTGATGGTTCGGCCCCATTCAACTTCTGGGTCTCTAAATTGTCCACGTGGCCAGAGCTAGCCTTTTATGCCTTGGAGGTGCTGGCCTGCCCGGCAGCCAGCGTTTTGTCTGAACGTGTATTCAGCACGGCAGGGGGCGTCATTACAGACAAACGCAGCCGCCTGTCTACAGCCGATGTGGACAAGCTGACGTTCATAAAAATGAACCAGGCATGGATCCCACAGGACCTGTCCGTCCCTTGTCCAGATTAGACATTAACTACCTCCCCATAACCATATATTATTGGACTCCAGGGCACTTCCTCATTCAATCCTATTTTTATTTTCATTTTACCATTATATTGCGATGCTACCCAAAGTTGAATGAACCTCTCCTCTGCCTGTGTGCTAGGCCTAAATATATGCCAATGGACTGTTGCAGTGGTGGCTGACATGAAGCCTGATTCTCTGCTATGACATGCAGACTAATTCTCTGCTGACATGAAGCCAGATTGTCTGTTACGGGACCTCTCTCCTCTGCCTGGGTGCTGGGCCTAAATTTATGACAATGGACTGTTGCAGTGGTGGCTGACGTGAAGCCTCATTCTCTGCTATGACATGCAGACTGATTCTCTGCTGACATGAAGCCAGATTGTCTGTTACGGGACCTCTCTCCTCTGCCTGTGTGCTAGGCCTAAATATATGCCAATGGACTGTTGCAGTGGTGGCTGACGTGAAGCCTGATTCTCTGCTATGACATGCAGACTGATTCTCTGCTGACATGAAGCCAGATCCTCTGTTACGGGACCTCTCTCCTCTGCCTGTGTGTGTGCTGGGCCTAAATATATGCCAATGGACTGTTGCAGTGGTGGCTGACGTGAAGCCTCATTCTCTGCTATGACATGCAGACTAATTCTCTGCTGACATGAAGACAGATTCTCTGTTACGGGACCTCCCTCCTCTGCCTGGGTGCTGGGCCTAAATATATGCCAATGGACTGTTGCAGTGGTGGGTGACGTGAAGCCTCATTCTCTGCTATGACATGCAGACTAATTCTCTGCTGACATGAAGCCAGATTGTCTGTTACGGGACCTCTCTCCTCTGCCTGTGTGTGTGCTGGGCCTAAATATATGCCAATGGACTGTTGCAGTGGTGGCTGACGTGAAGCCTCATTCTCTGCTATGACATGCAGACTAATTCTCTGCTGACATGAAGACAGATTCTCTGTTACGGGACCTCTCTCCTCTGCCTGTGTGTGTGCTGGGCCTAAATATATGCCAATGGACTGTTGCAGTGGTGGCTGACGTGAAGCCTCATTCTCTGCTATGACATGCAGACTAATTCTCTGCTGACATGAAGACAGATTCTCTGTTACGGGACCTCCCTCCTCTGCCTGGGTGCTGGGCCTAAATATATGCCAATGGACTGTTGCAGTGGTGGGTGACGTGAAGCCTGATTCTCTGCTATGACATGCAGACTAATTCTCTGCTGACATGAAGACAGATTCTCTGTTACGGGACCTCTCTCCTCTGCCTGTGTGTGTGCTGGGCCTAAATATATGCCAATGGACTGTTGCAGTGGTGGCTGACGTGAAGCCTCATTCTCTGCTATGACATGCAGACTAATTCTCTGCTGACATGAAGACAGATTCTCTGTTACGGGACCTCCCTCCTCTGCCTGGGTGCTGGGCCTAAATATATGCCAATGGACTGTTGCAGTGGTGGCTGACGTGAAGCCTCATTCTCTGCTATGACATGCAGACTGATTCTCTGCTGACATGAAGCCAGATCGTCTGTTACGGGACCTCTCTGCTCTGCCTGTGTGCTAGGCCTAAATATATGCCAATGGACTGTTGCAGTGGTGGGTGACGTGAAGCCTCATTCTCTGCTATGACATGCAGACTGATTCTCTGCTGTCATGAAGCCAGATTGTCTGTTACGGGACCTCTCTGCTCTGCCTGTGTGCTAGGCCTAAATATATGCCAATGGACTGTTGCAGTGGTGGGTGACGTGAAGCCTCATTCTCTGCTATGACATGCAGACTAATTCTCTGCTGACATGAAGACAGATTCTCTGTTACGGGACCTCCCTCCTCTGCCTGGGTGCTGGGCCTAAATATATGCCAATGGACTGTTGCAGTGGTGGGTGACGTGAAGCCTCATTCTCTGCTATGACATGCAGACTAATTCTCTGCTGACATGAAGCCAGATTGTCTGTTACGGGACCTCTCTCCTCTGCCTGTGTGCTAGGCCTAAATATATGCCAATGGACTGTTGCAGTGGTGGCTGACGTGAAGCCTCATTCTCTGCTATGACATGCAGACTAATTCTCTGCTGACATGAAGCCAGATTGTCTGTTACGGGACCTCTCTCCTCTGCCTGGGTGCTGGGCCTAAATTTATGACAATGGACTGTTGCAGTGGTGGCTGACGTGAAGCCTGATTCTCTGCTATGACATGCAGACTGATTCTCTGCTGACATGAAGCCAGATCCTCTGTTACGGGACCTCTCTCCTCTGCCTGTGTGTGTGCTGGGCCTAAATATATGCCAATGGACTGTTGCAGTGGTGGCTGACGTGAAGCCTCATTCTCTGCTATGACATGCAGACTGATTCTCTGCTGACATGAAGCCAGATTCTCTGTTACGGGACCTCTCTCCTCTGCCTGTGTGTGTGCTGGGCCTAAATATATGCCAATGGACTGTTGCAGTGGTGGCTGACGTGAAGCCTCATTCTCTGCTATGACATGCAGACTAATTCTCTGCTGACATGAAGACAGATTCTCTGTTACGGGACCTCCCTCCTCTGCCTGGGTGCTGGGCCTAAATATATGCCAATGGACTGTTGCAGTGGTGGCTGACGTGAAGCCTCATTCTCTGCTATGACATGCAGACTAATTCTCTGCTGACATGAAGACAGATTCTCTGTTACGGGACCTCTCTCCTCTGCCTGGGTGCCGGGGCCTAAATATCTGAGAATGGACTGTTCCAGTGGTGGGTGACGGGAAGCCAGATTCTCTGCTATGGAACCTCTCTCCAATTGATTTTGGTTAATTTTTATTTATTTAATTTTTAATTTAATTCATTTCCCTATCCACATTTGTTTGCAGGGGATTTACCTACATGTTGCTGCCTTTTGCAGCCCTCTAGCTCTTTCCTGGGCTGTTTTACAGCCTTTTTAGTGCCGAAAAGTTCGGGTCCCCATTGACTTCAATGGGGTTCGGGTTCGGGACGAAGTTCGGATCGGGTTCGGATCCCGAACCCGAACATTTCCGGGATGTTCGGCCGAACTTCTCGAACCCGAACATCCAGGTGTTCGCTCAACTCTAGTGACTAATATTCCCCCATTACAGTCTCCAAATTGGGCACTTGCCCTTTACGCCTTGGAGGTGCTGGCCTGACCTGCAGCCAGTGTACTATCTGAACGTGTGTTTAGCACGGCAGGGGGCGTCATCACAGACAAGCGCAGCCGCCTGTCCACAGCCAACGTGGACAAGCTCACGTTCATTAAAATTAACCAGGCTTGGATCCCACAAGACTTGTCTGTACCTTGTGCAGAATAGACATTTATACCACCATCAAACATACATTCTTTTACTCAAGTTAAGGCCTCATGCACACGACCGTTGTGTGCATCCGTGGCCGTTGTGCCGTTTTCCGTTTTTTTTCACGGACCCATTGACTTTCAATGGGTCCGTGGAAAAATCGGAAAATGCACCGTTTGGCAGCCGCATCCGTGAGCCGTGTTTCCTGGCCGTGAAAAAAATATGACCTGTCCTATTTTTTTCACGGCCAACGGTTCACGGGCCCATTCAAGTCAATGGGTCCGTGAAAGAACACGGATGCACACAAGATTGGCATCCGTGTCCGTGATCCGTGGCCGTAGGTTTTAGTTTCATACAGACGGATCCGAAGATCCGTCTGCATAAAAGCTTTTTCAGAGCTGAGTTTTCACTTCGTGAAAACTCAGATCCGACAGTATATTCTAACACAGAGGCGTTCCCATGGTGATGGGACGCTTCTAGTTAGAATACACTACAAACTGTGTACAAGACTGCCCCCTGCTGCCTGGCAGCACCCGATCTCTTACAGGGGGATATGATAGTACAATTAACCCCATCAGGTGCGGCACCTGAAGGGGTTAATTGTACTATCATATCCCCCTGTAAGAGATCAGGGCTGCCAGGCAGCAGGGGGCAGACCCCCCCCCCCCTCCCCAGTTTGAATATCATTGTGCGGCCCCCCCCTCCCCTGTTGTTAACTCGTTGGTGGCCAGTGTGCGCACCCCCCTCCCTCCCTCTATTGTTTTAATACATTGGGGCCAGTGTGCACGCGCCCCCCCAACCCCCCCCCCCTCCCTCCCTCTATTGTTTTAATACATTGGGGCCAGTGTGCGCACCCCCCCAACCCCCCCCCCCTCCCTCTATTGTAATAATAGCATTGGGGCCAGTGTGCGCGCCCCCCCCCCCCCCCCCCCCCGATCATCGGTGGCAGCGGAGTAGAAGATTTTCATACTTACCTGGCTGCTGGCTGCTGCGATGTCTGCGTCCGGCCGGGAGCTCCTCCTACTGGTAAGTGACAGCAATGCGCCGCAAAGACCTGTCACTTACCAGTAGGAGGAGCTCCCGGCCGGACACAGAGATCGCAGCAGCCAGCAGCCAGGTAAGTATGAATCTTCTACTCCGCTGGCACCGATGATCGGGGGGGGGCACACTGGCCCCAATGCTATTATTACAATAGAGGGAGGGAGGGGGGGGGCGCGCACACTGGCCCCAATGCTATTATTACAATAGAGGGAGGGAGGGAGGGGGGTGCGCACACTGGCCACCAACGAGTTAACAACAGGGGAGGGGGGGCCCACTGGCCACCAATGAGTTAAAAACAGGGGGGGGGGTCTGCCCCCTGCTGCCTGCAGCACCTGCAGCAGCAGGGGCAGTCATGTACACAGTTTTTTTGTATATTCTAACCTGAAGCGTCTCCATCACCATGGGAACGCCTCTGTGTTAGAATATACTGTCGGAAATGAGTTTCACGATGTAGCTCATATCCGACAGTATATTCTAACATAGAGGCGTTCCCATGGTGATGGGGACGCTACAAGTTAAAATATACCATCGGATTGGAGAAAACTCCAATCCGATGGTATAACAGAACTCCAGACTTTACATTGAAAGTCAATGGGGACGGATCCGTTTGAAATGGCACCATATTGTGTCAACATCAAACGGATCCGTCCCCATTGACTTGCATTGTAATTCAGGACGGATCCGTTTGGCTCCGCACGGCCAGGCGGACACCAAAATGACTTTTTTTTTCATGTCCGTGGATCCTCCAAAAATCAAGGAAGACCCACGGACGGAAAAACGGTCACGGATCACGGACCCACGGACCCCGTTTTTGCGGGCCGTGAAAAAAAACTGTCGTGTGCATGAGGCCTAAGTGCAATGATTCTTTGTTTTCTTTTTTTTATTTGTCACAATATTTTGGGGCTACCTACCTCAATAAAAAAATAAAAATAAAAACATTGTTGGCTACCTCCTCCATTGCTGCCTCTACCTACAACAGGTTAATAATTTGTAATTTTTAGTTATTTTATTTTAAGCTATTTCCCTATCCACATTTTTTTTTTGCAGTGCAGTTGCCTTGCTCTTAAGCACATTTTACTGCCTTTTACATCCCTCTAGCCTTTTCAAGGACTATTTTATAGCCATTTTAATGCAAAAAAGTGCCAATTTTAGTGCTCTAAATTAAAAAAAATTGTATTTTCAATTGTCGGGTGACATTTTACCATTTTTGGCGTATACAAACCCCTTTTGCCGTGAATGAACCCCTGCTGTGCCTGGGTGACAGGGGCTAAAATCTCTCAAAATCCTCTGTTGTATTGCTGGGTGACATGAACCCCCTTTTGCCGTGAATAAACCCCTGCTGTGCCTGGGTGACATGGGCCTAAATCTCTCAAAATCCTCTGTTCTATTGCTGGGTGAAAACATCTGTTACTGATCGGAAGATGCGCGACTACAAGCGCACGCTGATGATAGCATTCCCACCTGACAGCGGGGGCACAGTGGAAGCACAAGGCAAAGGCAGAGGAGGAGGAAGAGGTCGCCAACGTAGCTGGGGCACCACCAGCACCTGAGAAGGCAGGGTTGGCATGGCCAAAATGTGGAAAAGCTTTGTCAGCCTTGGAGGTGCTGACCTGCCCTGCAGCCAGTGTATAGTGTGAACGTGTGTTTAGCACGGCAGAGAGCATTATCACAGGCCGCAGCCAATGTGGACAAGCTTACTTTTATTAAAATGAACCAGGCATGGATCCCACAGTATGTCCGTACCTTGTGCAGAATAGACATTTATACCAGCCTCAACCATCCATTCTTGTACTCAAGTGCACTTATTCTTTGTTTTATTTTGTTATATTTCTCAATATTTTGGGGGATACCCCAATGTAAAAATAAAAAATAACACAAATCAGTGTTGGCTACCTATTCCTCCTTCACCGCCGCTTCCACCTACACCGCCACGTCAACCTACACCGCCACATCCACCCATCCACCGCCTCCTCAACCTCCTACTCCTAGATCCAGGATTGTTATTTTAAAATTCTCTGTATTTTATGTTATTTTAAGTCATTTCCCTATCCACATTTGTTTGCAGAACAGTTGCCATGCTCTTAAGCACATTTTGATGCCTTTTGCAGCCCTCTAGCCCTTTCCAGGACTATTTTAGAGCCATTTTAGTGCCCAAAAGTTTGAGTCCCCGATGACTTTAATGGGGTTCAGGTTCAGGGTCAAGTTCGGGTCCTGAACCATTTTTTCAAGTTCGGCCGAACGCGTCGAACCCGAACATCTAGGTGTCCGCTCAACTCTAGTGGTCACCATGTTAGGCGCATAAAAGAACATAGAAAGTTGATAGGAATCATAGGCGTGCGCACGGGGTGTGCCGGGTGTGCCTGGGCACACTCTAATAGGTTCGTCACCTCCATGCGCACTGCCCCCCAGCCTATTTCCCTGTCTGTTTTGCTGGCTGCCACCGCCCGCCGCGCTGTCAATTCATTTAGAATATCTGGCTGTGGGCTGCCGGCGGGCGGTGGCTAGTATTCAAATAGGGGGCGGAGTCCCGGACCCGGCAGAGGCAGAGAGGGAGTGCGTGCTGTGCGGCGCAGGCTGAGTTGACGTTGACGTCACGTCACGCTGCATCTGAATAGTAGTACCCTGCCTGCGCGCCTGGCCGTCTGCTAGCTGGTGAGGTGAGGGCTGGGCATATAAAAAAAGTAGTATGTACCCCCCCGTCCCACAGTGCTACGAATCCTCTGTTGTCGCCTGTATTATCCTGATACCCCTCAGTTATATAATATATCTGAGGGGTATCAGGGTAAATCATACAGGGGATAATATAACTAGGGGTATCAGGGTACATGAGGGGAAATATAACCGAGGAGGGCTAGGCTATTATCAGACATTATACAGGGGTAATATAACTTATCTTACCCCTCACCCCTGTATTATGTCCCTGATAGCCCTGCTCACTTGTATTACCCCTGTATAATGTACCCTGATAGATACCCCTTAGTTATATTACCCCCTGTATAATGTACCCTGATACCCCTCAGTTATATAATATAACTGAGGGGTATCAGGTTAAATTATACAGGGCGGGGTAATATAACTAAGGGGTATCAGTGTACATTATTATACAGGGGGTAATATAACTAAGGGGTATCAGGGGACATTATTATACAGGGGTAATATAACTTAGGAGGGCTATCAGGGGACATTATACAGAGGAAATATAACTTATATTACCCCTGTATAATGTCCTTGATAGCCCTCCTCAGTTATATTACCCCTGTATAGTGTACCCTGATACCCCTTAGTTATATTACCCCCTGTATAATTTACCCTGATACCCCTCAGTTATATTACCCCTGTATAAAGTCCCCTGATAGCCCTCCTCAGTCATATGTCATCCACAGATCCCCCATAACAGTGTGTCATCCACAGGTCCCCCATAACAGTGTGTCATCCACAGGTCCCCCATAACAGTGTGTCATCCACAGGTCCCCCATAACAGTGTGTCATCCACAGGTCCCCCATAACAGTGTGTCATCCACAGGTCCCCCATAACAGTGTGTCATCCACAGGTCCCCCATAACAGTGTGTCATCCACAGGTCCCCCATAACAGTGTGTCATCCATAGGTCCCCCATAACAGTGTGTCATTCACAGATCCCCCATAAAAATGTCATTCACAGATCTCCCATAAAAATGTGTCATTCACAGATCCCCCATAAAAGTGTCATCCACAGATCCCCCAAAACAATGTGTCATCCACAGATCCCCCATAAGTGTGTCATACACAGATCCCCCATAACACTGTGTCATCCACATATCCCCCATAACAGGGCACCTGCGCACTATGGAGAGACTGAAAGGAGGGGAAGATCCGCGGAAGCAAGCAGAGGACGGCACAGCAGACGACTGAATGGCTTCTTTTGTAAGTAAATTATTTTATTATAGTGCTGAAACTGCTTTAAACTCTAAAGAAAAGTTTTGGAGAGTGTTTCTCTCTTTCTCAGGTATGAAGCAATACCGAGGAAGAAAGGAAAACTCTTGAAAGCTTGTCTTTTAAGTATTAGGATAGTACAATAAAAAGGTACCCCTGCATACCGCAATACTCTCCTATTTTGTAATCTTATTTATATATACTTATTTCGTTTTTTTCAGTAGTATGATTATATGGTGGAAATTATTAGTGCCCCCCGCCCCCATTTTTGACTGTGGTATATTATGTGCCCCCCCCCCCCCCTATATATTGTTCCTAGGTGCAGAGGCGGAGTCACGGCAATGCTAGGGTGAGGCCCAGCCTGTGTGTATATGTGTGTGTGTGTATATAATTATATATATACAGTGTGTGTATATATATATATATATATACACACACACACACACACATATATACATACATACATAAATACACAAATACACACGTGCGCGGGGCGTGTGTTTTTGTGCTTTAGGGTGCAATAGGCTACGCACGCCTATGATAGGAATATATCCAATTGGATCGTGGACATCACAGGGACGTGCGATCAGGATGTGGTATCCCTTTCTCAAGCTCCCTCTCCGGCATAGAACCCTGATTCCCCTTTACCTGTGATCACCATAGTAGGCGCAAAAAAGAACATTGAAAGCTGATAGGGCAGACATCCAAATGGATTGTCGCCATCACAGGGATGTGCAATCGCCCAGAGATTATCTAGAGTCACCAATGCGGCAGCAGGCCCTCGCCCCTAAGGTTTTAGATGGTCAGATCAGCAGGCCCTTGCTCCAAATGTTATTAAGGGTCACCAGCAGGTCATCAATCAAAATCTTTCAAGGGTGTGTATGATCCCCTCCTTTATGTGTAACAAAGGGTGTTTTGGAGTGCCGGTCCTTGTAATTTTTGGCAGCACTTTCACTACCTGAACAATTGTACCACAATGTGAATAAGGCCCTCTTTTATGTGATATACAGGCTGTTTCGGAGTGCCTTTTGCTTCTAATTTTATTGCAGCACTTGTACTTTATATACAATTGAATATACAGGAAAAAATTTGGAAAAGTTTTGTCAGCACGCCACAGCAACCAGGACCACCAGCTGATATGGAACGTCTTAGCAGGAGGCAGCATTTCACCAACATGGTGGAGCAGTATGTGTGCACACGCCTACACGTACTGAATGACGGGTCTGCCCCCTTCAACTTCTGGGTCTCCAAATTGGGCACATGGCCTAAGCTTGCCCTTTAGGCCTTGGAGGTGCTGGCCTGCCCTGCAGCCAGTGTATTGTCTGAACGTTTGTTTAGCGCGGCAGGAGGGGGTTATCACAGACAAGCGCAGCCGCCTGTCGACAGCCAATGTGGACAAGCTCACGTTCATTAAAATGAACCAGGTAGGGATCCCACAGGACTTGTCCGTACCTTGTGCAGAATAGACATGTATACCGGCCTCACTCAGCTAATGTTGTACTCCAGTGGACTTTCTCTTTGTTTTATTTTTTATATTTCCCAATGTTTTGGGGTCTACCCAAATTTAAACCAAAAAATAATAATATATATAAAATAAAATAAAATAAAAAACAAAAACCAGTGTTGGCTACCTCCTCCACTGCCACCGCCATATCCACCGCCTCCTCAACCTCCTACTCCATATGGACCTCCTCCTCCTAGATCAAGATTATTATTTTAAATTTTTACGTATGTTATGTTATTTTAAGTCATTTCCCTATCCACGTTTGCTTGTAGAGCACTTGCCATGCTCTTAACCACATTTTGCTGCTTTTTTCAGCCCTCTAGCCCTTTCCATGACTTTTTTAGAGCCATTTTAGTGCTCCAAAGTTCGGTTACCCATTGACTTCAATGGGGTTCGGGGTCAAGTTCGGGTCCCGAATTCTAACTTCTTTGCGAAGTTTGTCCGAACCCATCGAACCCGAACTTCCAGGTGTCCGTTCAACTCTACTGACCTGATATCCGTTTTGGTTTATAAGGCATATGCGCCTGATGCCTTTATCATAGTTAGAGCTTGATCAAAGGACGCATAAGAGATGGAAGCAGAATTTTTATTGATTTTATCATTTAAGTAATAGTTATTAGGATAAGAGAGATGGTGAATCAATCTAAAATAGTTGTTTTAGGGGGGGTGGGTTGGGGATGATCTTATTAGCCCGGTTTTTCTGTATGCATTGTAATTGGCGAAGGATGTGAAGTTACTCTAGGAACGCTGGAGGATAGCGGGACTCTCCGGCATTGAACAATGGCCAAAGTTTTTTGTTAAATCAGGGCACTGTGCGCTCTATGGGCGGGGACCCGGGGCTCGGGACCCTGGGCGGCCCGGGGGCGACCCGAAATGCGGTTCTCTCTGTTTGATATGCGGTTTGACTGTAGGCAGTGATACGATACATGTTGTATGGGTGCTAGTAGGGGACAGGGCCGGTCTCTGGTGGTGTTTCTGTCCACATTTCTTTTAAAATGCCGGTGATTGCCGAGTGATACTCGACCTGAGTCCCCTTGCACCTGAGATACTGGTGTGATTGTATGTGAGGTATGGTTAAGCTGGGCACTAACTTTCAATCTTAACTATCTGGGGATGTGGCAGCAAAATATGCATGTGGGTTTTTTTCTTTCTCCACTGCGGTAGAAGACTGCTGGACTCCCTAGGTTGCCTCAAGAAATGTTTTCGATCAAAGATCGTTGTAAGCCCGCTATGCATGGTTAATGTGAGCACCAGGTGAATGGATCTAAGATTGTTAATCCTGTCCTTCTTCACCCATATTTGGGAGAGGACGCGTGGGGTGTGCGCTCGCCCCCTGGTGGCCGCCCGGGCCGCGGGCCCCCGATCTCTGCCCTTTATAGATATTAACATGCTAAGTTAGATGCTGTATGTGTTTGCCCGATTGGGCTGCCGATGTCGGGGGAGCCCCGCCCTCCTCTTAGCAAGTGAGATTTCCATTTGACCTGTATTATCCCCATAAGTATGGGTAATTGTATGAAATTATTATTAACTATGCTTATAAATCAGAAACTTACGGACTTCAGGATCTTATAATAGCATAAATGTTATATGGATATGTATTTTTGTATTATAAATAAAATATTTAAATAAAAAATAAAAAATTGTTGTTTTATTTTTTGGGGAACTAGGACTAACTGGGATAATCGAAAATTTAAAAAAGGTGGTGACATAACAGGACCGGCTACTCTACCTTGTTCAATTTCTTTATTCATTTTTTCTCTAACAATATCTTTGTTTTTGTTAACAGAAAACACATTTTCATCCCAAGTACATCCGGGACCCTTATACTCAGGTACAATAAAGCCAGAATGAAAACCGTTGTATAACATTTTAGCTTTCTCCCGGTTTCAATAGAATTTTAGCCAAGGGGTTATTTTTTGCAACCTCGCTGGTGTCACTGTTTGGCGTTAGAATCTTTGTTATTGTGAGAGTTTCATAACCCATGTTTCTTGAAGCATTTCAAAACGGGGTGATTGTCATTGCAGAATGAGCATTGTATGCTTGTATCTGCAATTGGCTTGCCATTCACACTGATTTTCATTTACCCCTTCAAGACTGCCATACGTGTCCAGTGGAAGTCACGTCTTTAAACATGGCGCCCACTCGCACGTGCATCGGGCGACCATAGCCGCCGGGTTTCTGCTATTTAAAACAGCAGAGACCCGCTGCACATGTATGCAATCAGCCATAAGGCTGATCGCATACATTTTCCCCCCTCGGATGCCGTGGTCAAATGTGACCACGGCATCTGAGCAGGCTGGAAGCTGGGAACTCCCGTGCTCGTAACAGTGTTCCCTGGGTGAGATCGGGGAACCTGTTACAGTACACTAATAGCCTGAAGCCTCAAGCAGGCTTCTGTGGCTATTAGTGGAATATACTAATGCAGGCCACTAAGTAGCAGCACTGTATATTCAAAAGGAAGTGTTCAATGATGACTATATAGCCATCAATGAACACAATGGGCAATCTAATGATTGCCAGTTATAGTCACCAAGGGTGACTTAAAAAAAGTTTAAAAAGTTTTTAAATATATATATATATATATATATATATATATATATATAAAAGTTCAGCCCCCTTTCCCAAAAATAAAAAAATTTAACCAATAAAAAAAAATAAACATCATGGGCATCACCGATTGCGAATGCCCGTTCTATTAAACTTTAACAATATTAATGCCATACGGCAAATGTTATAATGTAAAAAAAAATTTATAAAAAGTGATGAAAAAGTCACACTCTTCAAAAGGGTATCAAGTACAGATCACTCGGCAAAAAATTAGCCCTCACACAGCTCCATACACATAACCACAAAAAAGTTAGGGTGGGTTCACATCTGCGTTCTGTATTCCGTTCTGTATTCCATAAGACGGAAGTCAAAACGGAAGCCTTTAAGAGGCATTCTGTTTTGATCTGTCTTCACTGAAGTCTATGGGAACGGATCCATCTGGTTCCCGTTATGCAAGACGGTAAACAAAGTTCTGTCGACAGGACTTTTTTCTCTGTTCTGCATAACGGAAATGGGACAGATCCATTATGATTCCCCTAGACTTTTAAAGGCTTCCATTTTGCATTCCGTCATAATACAAGTCAATGGGCAGTATAACGGATCCATCCTTCCGTCTTATGGATTCCATTATTTTCTGTTATAACCATGTTATAACGGAAAGCCATAACGGAATCCAGAATGCAGATGTGAACCCATCCTTATAGGGGTCAGAATATGGTTGTGAGAAAAAAAAAAGTTTTTTTCGGTATTAAAATGCAAGAAAAACTATACAAGTGTGGAATAGTTGTAATCATACTAGAGAATGAAGGTAATAGGTAAATTTTAGCATCCTGTGTCAGAATTGCGTTTTTTCCCAATTCCACCCTATTTGGATTTTTATTCCTGCTTCCCACTACATTGTATGCAACCGTAAATGGTGCTATTAGAAAGTACAACTTGTCCTGCAAAAAATAAGCCCTATCAGGGCTCCAGATGGCGACCAAAATGGTCACCAATGTAACTTAGAATTTACAAATGGCGACAAGACTTTTTAGCTACCCGAGATGATAGTTCTCTGCCCTGCCGCCGATGTTCTTATCAGCAGCACAGTGGAGAAGGAGTCTCTCCCTCCCCTTATGCTGCTGCCACCGCCAATAATGAGAGAGAGGGGAGGTGCTGGACCTGAGGGGTTAACTGCAGCGGATCGCAGCTCTCTGTCATTGAGGCCTCCTGTATTTGTATTAACAGGTCAGTTATCTTCATTGGTGGCGCAGTGCGCCCCCCCAACACCCCAGTATAATAAACATTGGTGGCGCAGTGCCAATGAGGGTTAAAAAAAATATATCATAATTAACTCACCTCCTCCAATTGATTGTGTAGCTGCCGGTCTCCTGTTCTTTCTTCAGGACCTGTCAAAGGACCTGTGGTGATGTCACTGAGCTCATCACATGGTCCATTACCATGGTGATGGATCATGTGATGGACCATGTGATGAGCTCAGTCACATCACCACAGGTCCTTTTCCTCACAGATAAAGACAGAAGAGAAGCCGGGCTGCGCGAACAAGTGGATTAAGGTGAGTTAAATTATTATATATTTTTTTTAACCCCTCCAGCCCTATTTTACTAAGCATTCTGTTTTAAGGAAAAATAATTACATCTACGCAACCTTGAACCCAAACCTGAACTTCATTGAAGAAGTTCGGGTTTGTGTACCACAGTCAGTTTTTTAGCACGCGCGTGCAAAACACATTGCACCCACGCGATAAAAACTGAACAACGGAACGCAATTGCAGTCAAAACTGACTGAAATTGCGTACTTACCCGCGCGTGTTTGCCGCAAAGAGGGAGCCGGACTGAGGGCGCAGCTTAGGGGGAGGCGAGCATGACAGGGGGTGGTTTTAAGGAGACCCCTCCCTGGTGATAGTTAGGGATTGGCGGATGGGAGTAGTGGGGGTGGGGACAAAAGGGGTTAAAAGGGGTTGCGAGGCAGGAGAAGGGGGCCATTTTAAAGTGTACTGACCGCCATACGGACACGTGATGGAGGCGATCTTGGAGCGGATTCGTGCAGCGGCAGCCGAGAAGGGTGAGGACTGGCTGCAAGGTCGGGTCCAGGAGCTGCTGCAGGGGGTGGCGGAGGTTCCCATTTCGCCTCCGCCTCGGACGTCCCAGCCGCGGCGGTCCGTACCGCCGGCGCGCCTCAGTCCGGAGATGGCGCCCCCTAGGGCTCGGCGCCGAAAGAGGAGCCCCTCAAGAGACCCTTCACGCCTGGGGCGGCCGGTACCTGTGCCTCCACGGACGCCCAGGCGTGGGAGGAATCCTGTTCAGCGGCGGAGCTCTGCTGCAGGCTGCGCCAGGCCTGCCCGGCGGGATGATCGGCGTTTGGAGGCGGGACCTGGTGTGGCAGGCCCAGTCCAGGGATCTGCGACTGGGGCCTCTCGGAGTGGGAGCGATGGACAGCATGGCGGAGCTGCGGCAGGCCACGAGGCAGGAGGCAGCAGGCTCCCGGCGGTGGCTTCCAGAAGAGCTGAGGGGGAGGGGCCGGCCCTCCTTGAAGAAATTGTCAGCTGCAGTGGATCCTCGGCTAGTGGAGAAGTGGGACGCCTGGTAGAAGATGCGGCTGGAGGATCGGCGCTGAGAGCAGATCGTCTGGATGCAGGACCTGCGGCTGGTGGGGTCACAGCACCCACGCAGCTAGGTGAGACACCTTGGGGACCATTAGTGCAGTTGGGGGCTAGTTTGGCTGTGGCTGGGGCTGGGGGTGGGGGGGCCCACCTTGATTTGAGCAGAGGTTTAGGTCAGCTGCTGGGGGGTCTGGCGGGCTTGGCGGCTAGCTGGGGGGCTGGGGGCCTGTCACCGCTGCCAGTTTGGGGGGCGTTGGGGGGTCCCGGCGGGGTACAGAGTGGGGGAGGTTCGGTTGCGGGCGTGCAGGCTGCTAGCGTGTCAGTGCAGACTCAGGCCGGCGGAGTGGGGGAAGCGGCGGAGTCGCGGGTAGATGACCGGGCTAAAGGGGAGGTTTATGTGTGCTTTGAGGGGCCGCTGGGGGCCCATTTAAAACAGGAGGTGAGGGAGCGGATTTGGAAGGGGGAGTATGTGGACATTTTTTCACTACTCCCTCTTGAGAAGTTTAATCTTGATAGGGCGAAGAAGGATGAGGGAAAACGGGAGGAGGAAGAGAAGCGGAGGCATCGGTTGATACCGCGCACGTTTGCAAACTGGTTGCAGGCGTTCGCGATCCTGGCCAGTGTGATAGGGGAAAAGGAGCCGGAATGTTGTTCCGCCCTTTTTTGTTACCTGGACGCGATAGGGGAGGCCCACCGGGTGTATGGGGGGTTGGCTTGGCTGCGCTACGATGAGCAGTTCCGGCAGCGCAAGGCGGTTCGGCAGGGGATCCGGTGGGATCACAAGGATATCGCGCTGTGGTTGAAAGTTACGGCGCCGGTGAGGGGGGGACAGTCCTTTCGGGGGGATGCGGGGGGAGGGGGCCAGTCAGGTTTTGCAGGCAGCATCCGCGAAGGGGCTGTGCTTCCTTTTTAATGAGGGAGGCTGTAAGTTCGGGGCAAAGTGCAAGTTCAAGCACGAGTGCTCAACTTGCGGGGGGGCACATGGAGCGGTGAGATGTTTCAGAGGGGGGAAGCAAAGGGGGGGAGATAACTCTGGAAAAGGGGGAGACGCCGGTGCGGTTGGCAAGGATGGTTCCGTACCTCGATAGGTATCCGGATAGGGGGGCGGCGGAGTTGTTGAGAGATGGTTTTGCGTCGGGTTTTCGGATTCCGTTTGTTCCGTCTGGCGCTGTTTTGGTTAAGAAGAACTTGCGGTCGGCTATGGAGCACCCGGGGGTAGTCACGGGAAAGCTGGAAAAGGAAGTTAGGTTAGGCAGGATGGCGGGCCCTTTTTTAGAGCCACCGTTAGCGGCGTTGCGCTTGTCGCCGTTGGGGGTGGTTCCAAAGAAGGAGGTTAATAAATTCCGGCTGATTCACCACTTGTCCTTCCCTAAGGGAACGTCGGTCAATGATGGTATTGACCCGGCGGTGTGTTCCGTGGTCTATACGTCGTTTGACGCGGCAGTGGCATTGGTGAAGGGGTGTGGGCGGGGAGCGCTGATGGCAAAGACCGATATTGAGGCGGCATTTCGGTTGTTGCCAGTGCATCCCGATAGCTTGCATCTGTTGCGGTGTTTTTGGAATGGAGGTTTTTTCGTGGACCGTTGTTTACCGATGGGGTGCTCCTTGTCGTGCGCTTACTTTGAGGCGTTTAGTTCTTTTTTAGAGTGGGCGGTGCGGGACACGTCGGGTTGTGAGTCGGTCATCCATTATCTGGATGATTTCCTTTGTGTGGGTCCGGCCCAGTCCCGGGTGTGTTCAGTCTTGTTGAACACGTTGTTTGCGTTGTTTGAGGCGTTTGGGGTCCTGTTGGCGGGGGAGAAAACGGTGGGTCCGGCTACGGAATTGAGCTTCTTAGGGATTGTAATCGATTCTGTGAGAATGGAGTGCAGGTTGCCATTGGACAAGGTGGAGGACCTTAGGCAGGAAGTGGCGAGGGCGGGGAGATTGTCCAAAATCAAATTGAGGGATTTGCAGTCTCTTCTGGGTAAGCTCAATTTTGCATGCCGGGTGATGCCTATGGGGAGGATTTTCAGTAGGAGGCTGGCGGGGGCCACGGGGGGGGCTCGGGCTCCTCATCATTTCGTTCGGTTGGGGCGGGAGTTGAAGGCTGACCTGAGGGTTTGGGGGGTGTTTTTGGAGCAGTATAATGGGCGGTCTTTGTTCATGGAAGATGTTAGCTTGTTTGATTTTGACTTGTTTTCTGATGCGGCGGGGGGTTGTGGTTTTGGGGTCTATTTGGGGGGCCAGTGGTGCGCCGGTAGGTGGCCGGACAGCTGGGTCAGCAAGGGATGGGTGCGCAACCTAGCGTTATTGGAGCTGTTTCCGATTGTGGTGGCGGTGTTGTTGTGGGGAGACCTGTTTCGTAATAAGACGGTGCGGTTCCACTGCGACAATTTGGGGGTGGTGCAAGCAATTAACAGTTTGTCGGCTTCTTCACCATTGGTTGTGCGGCTGTTACAGAGGTTGGTGCTGGAATGCCTGCTGCTGAATGCATGGGTGGTGGCGGTGCATGTTCCGGGTGTGGATAACTGTATTGCTGACGCCCTCTCTCGTTCGCAGTGGGACCGTTTCCGCCAGCTGGCTCCTGGTGCAGCGGCAGTGGGCCTGGAGTGTCCGGCGGGGATTTGGGAAATCCTGGAACCGCAGTGATGGGCTTGATTCGGTCGTCCTTGGCGCCTGAGACGTGGGATAAGTATGCGGGAGCTTGGCGGGGGTGGGAAGAGTGGAAGGTGAGGTTGGGTGTGGGGGAGCGGGAGGACCCGGAGATCCCCCTGTTGTTGTTTATTGGGCATTGTAGGGAGGAGGGATGGTCTGTCACCAAGATGAATGGTTGGATCGCGGGAGTGGCTTTTGGGTTTCGTTTGCGGGGCTTGGTCGATGTTACGAAGGCCTTTTTGGTGAGGAGGGCGTTAAAGGGGTGGCGTAGGGGCGGGATGGGGAAGGATTCTCGTCGCCCGGTGTCGTTTTTGTTGTTGTTGCGGTTGGGTAGGTCGTTGGCGGACGTGTGCACGTCGCTGTGGGAGGTTCGTTTGTTCCGCTTGGCGTTCTCGCTGGCGTTTTTCAGTGCATTGAGATTGGGGGAGCTGGTCTGCCCGGCGACGGATAGGTTGGGGGGCCTATTGCGGGACGATGTGGATGTTTTTCCGGATCGGATGGAGTTGGTTTTGCGGCGGTCTAAGACCGATGTGGAAGGTAGAGGCAGGCGGGTGGTGTTGTTCAACGTCCCGGATTGTGAGATGTGTCCGGTGCGCTGTTTGCGGGATTACGGTTGTGTTGGGGGCGGGGTGGTTTCCCCTCTGTTGGTGCATGCTGACGGGTCTTTTCTGTCACGGTTCCAGTTCACGGCGGTGTTTAGACGGTGCTTGGGTCAGTTGGGTTTGTGTGCTGCGGGTTATGCTAGTCATTCCTTTCGGATAGGTGCGGCAACGGAGGCCGCCAGATGGGGTTTAGGGGAGGAGGTCATCAAGAAGATCGGGAGATGGGAATCAGTCAGGTTTAGGTCTTATGTGCGCCTGGAGGGGCTTGGGGGGTGGTGACTGGTCGTGGGGTAAGCCGGGTAGGGGATGTGGGGAGTTGGTTAATTGACTTTGGTTTGTTGTTTCCTTGCAGGTTCCGGTCCGGCGTTGATTTGGGTGCTGGGGCACTCCTACGTTTTCTGGGGAGCACTCCGGGCGGCGGTTCGGCCTGACGGGCGGCAGCTCGGTTTTGCGCGAGATGTGGCAGTGGTAAGGTGGATTGGTAGGCGGGGCATGATGTGGAATGGAATGTTGCCGGAATTCCACCGGTTTGCGAAGCGGGATAGGGCTCCGGACGTACTTGTTTTGCACGTGGGGGGCATTGATCTGTGCGCGCGTCCTTCACGGGAGTTGGTGAGGGATGTTAAATTTGATCTGCTCAGGTTGTGGTCCCTCTACCCGGGCATGGTGACGGTCTGGTCGGACATGGTGCCGCGGATGGCGTGGAGGGGTGCTCGCTCAGTGGAGGGGGTGAATAAGGCGCGAGTGAAGGCAAACAGGGCAATAGGTAGGTTTATGGCCCGGAATGGGGCGTTGGCAGTTAGGCACCGGGAGTTGGAGAGGGGTGTTGGCGGTTATTGGCGTAGTGACGGAGTTCACCTGAATGCGCTAGGTATCGATATGTGGTGTTTGGTTTTGCAGGAGGGCATTGAGGTTGCAGTGCGGGTGTGGAGGGACGCCAAGGCTTAAGAGGTCAAGCCTAGGCTTCAGTGGCGGTGGGAGGTCCTTGGAGTCGGTGGGTGTATCAGAGGACGAGGATGGGAGGGCCCCACGGTGGGGGCTGGACTCCCATGGTTGCTTGGCGGCTGTGGTGGGACTGTTGGGGTGTGTCAACCGTGGTGCTTCCGAGCTAAGGTGCAACGGCTGGAGGTAAGGTCGGCCACCCCGGCATGGGTTCCAAGGTTTCCGGGCTTCAAGGACCTCCCCCTGGGTTTGGTTAATGTGGGGTTAATTTTATATGTATGTTTTGTTTAATAAAAGGCTGCTGTGGCCAATTCATTCCATCCAGGTGTCGGTGTTTTATTTAAAAGGGAGAAAGTCAGAGTGGGAGTGGAGGCGGGATGGTGAGCGGTGGCCAGCCTGAGGTAAAAAAGGGGGGTCGAGTGGAAGTAACCAGTACCCTGTCATGCACCCGGGACGCATCTGGAGCCAAAACGTGACGCCCGTCTGAAAGAGGCCTAAGGCTACTTTCACACTTGCGGCAGTTTGATCCGGCAAGCAGTTCCTTCGTCGGAACTGCCTGCCGGATCCGCCGATCTGGATGTGACTGAAAGCATTTGTGAGACATCTCAAAAATGCATTGTAAGAACAAATCCGTCTTTCCGCTTGAAAGTACCCTAAAATATTAAGTTTAAGTGCCCCCTTTCCCAATTTTACATATAAAATATATAAACAATAAATAAATAAACATATTACATAACGCTGCATTCGAAAAGTCCAAACTATTCAATTATTAAAAAATATCTCCTATGCGGTGAGCGCCGTAACAGAAATAAATAAATAAAAACCATGCGATTCGCCATTTTTTAGTCAACTTGTCACCCCAGAATATAGGATAGCACTGTTCTATTATGGGCCGAACGTTTCATAAAATGCGAAATGCAAGTGGCTTTTTTTGGTGTTTTTATTTTCCGCGTGGTATTGAGTATCGCAATACTTTTTTATGGTGACGAAAGAGAATAAAAATGTTGGTATCAAAACAACCCTATGCTGATCTGATCGGCGTAGCCTTGTCACGATACCGAAATTTTGATTTGGTTTCGATTTGGCAACTAAAAATTTAATTTGGCTCCTACATTTTTCAGTTCAGGAGCCAATGGCTACTAGGTATTTTTTTAGTCTGGAGCACTGCCTATAGGGCTATATGAATGGAAAAATAAAAAAAGGCAGGACTCTGGGCAGGAGTGAAAAAAGAAAACACAAAAATGAATAATTTATTTTGAGCGTTATTGGTTTGTTGATGAAAAAGAGCACCCCTCTGAGGGAGCATAAGATTCACCCACAAACCGATGTATTTTGATCCCCATTGTAATGAGGGGTATATAGCAAGTGTTTGTCGGAATGTTTCATCATATGGACACCAAGGGGTCATTTAATATACTGAAAAACACCTATTTTAGGTGTATTTTCGATGCAGATGGCAGCGCTATGGTTAGTTGCGCCGCAATCTGCGACTTTTCCCCGCTCACACATGGTCTAAAAATTGTGGGTGTGGCACGGGTGGGGAAGGGGACGGGCCAGCATCATCATTTTCTACGCCTGTTTTAGATGTAGAAAGTGGTCTAAATATAAGACCGCTCGGAAGCTGGCTTACATTTAGACTGGCGCTGGATGCGGCGAAGTTATGAAAAGGCAGACACCACTTTATAACTTCGGCGGATACACCTCCAGCTATGGGGCTTTATTAAGACCAGCATGTAAAATGGTGCTCTCAATAAATGACCCCCCAAGTGTTCTCGCTAAAGTTCCTTTATTCCCCCAGTATGGTGTCAATATGAAAAAAACTACTGCTGCAAAGTTCTGGGATTTTTTTCACCCATTACTGCTGTGTACTACTTTCACACTCGCGTTTGGTGCAGATCCGTCATGGATCTGCACAAATGTTTCCGTTCAGATAATACAACCGCATGCATCCATTCAGAACGGATCCGTTTGTATTATCTGTAACATAGCAAAAACGGATCCGTCTTGAACACCATTGAAAGTCAATGGGGGACGGATCCGTTTTCTATTGTGCCATATTGTGTCAGTGAAAACGGATCCGTCCCCACTGACTTACATTGTGTGTCAGGATCCGTTTGGCTCAGTTTCATCAGATGGACACCAAAACGCTGCAGGCAGCATTTTGGTGTCCGCCTCCAGAGCAGAATGGAGACTGAACGGAGGCAAACTGATGCATTCTGAGCGGATCCTTTTCTATTCAGAATGCATTAGGGCAAAACTGATCCGTTTTGGACCGCTTGTGAGAGCTCTGAACGGATCTCGCAATCGAAAAGCCAAAACGCCAGTGTGAAAGTAGCCTAAATGGAAAAAGCTTGTACCCAATTTAAAAATGATTTATTTTGGATACTTTTTTTTAGCTTCCTCCTTATCATCCCTTTTATCATTTTTACCTATTTCTTTAGCAGAAAGGAGTAGTGAAAACATTTCTACATACTCCATTCTCCATTCTGGATGGTAAATGGAATCCTAACAGAGATAATTTATATGCCTGGACTCCTTTCAAGGATGTCTCTTTCACTCCAGAGCTAAGTTCTACATTAAGGATAAATATGGAACTGATGTCATAATTATGCATATCCTTGACAAATTGATCTTTATTATCATAAATAGGATGTGTGTCAGGCCCAACCACATATCAGCTATATTATTCTTAGGGGACTTATCCTTATGTGACATAAAACTGATAAATTCTTTAAATAATCTAAGTTTATCAAAGGCTACACTAGCGTTTTTGCTGGATCCGGCATCAATCATCAAAAACGCATCTGTTACTTATAATACAACCATCTGCATCGGTTATAAACGGATCCGGTTGTATTATCTTTAACATAGCCAAGACGGATCCGTCATGAATACCATTGAAAGTCAATGGGGGACGGATCAGTTTTCTATTGTGTTATTTCGTTCCGCATCCCATGACAGAAAGAAAACCGCAGCTTGCTGCGGTTTGCTCTCCAGTATGAAATCGCAACCAAACTTTTTGGAGCATTCCATTCTATTCAGATAAGTTTTGTCCCCGTTGACAATGAATGGGGACAAAACGGAAGCGTTTTTCTCAGGTATTGAGATCCTATGACGAATCTCAATACCGGAAAATAGAAACTGTAGTGTGAAAGTAGCCTAAGTCCATTGTGGATGTTGGTGCGCTGTGATTCACAGCCACCATGTCATTGTAATTGTCTCACCCTCTGTGGCTCGTTCAGGTCATTGCTGATTCACTGTAGCCCGATCATCCCTCCGGCCATTGATCTTTCTGCCAACTGCTTGCTGTCGGCGTCGCTGACATCCATTCCTCCTTTGCCTTTGGCATCATTTCATTTTTCTGTCCTCTTCTTTCCTTTTCTCGGATGCAGAGGGGTGTCAATTGTTTTGCTCCTCAGGTGCCTTTTGTGTACTAAGGAGATGCACATCACTGCGCATGCGTGTGCCACAATGTTCAGATCCATAGGCTCAACACTCTCGAGCCTTCCTGCACTGCAGTCCACTTTAGATGATCCTGGGACAGATATTCAGAGTGAGCTTCTTCTGCTAGGCATTTTCTGAGCTAATCTTTGCCCCTATGGGCTTCAGCTTTGAAAATAAGTTGGCATAGCAGTTATTCCATCTTCTGTTATAGAAGAAGAAAATAAGAAAATCCCTTTATTGTCCCTCAGTGGGGAAATTTTGGCAACACATAATCTTCTGTTATATGTGTAGCAGGTCAGTCTGCTTTGTTTGAAGTGATGGGAATGCGCACTTACCATTTTCTTTCGTCTTTTATAGGTTCACTGGTGGCCATTAGGTTGCCCCTCCATTCAATATTCAGCTTCATTGGGCTCATGCCTCTTCCAGAAGATTCCAGAAAAAACATAGAGTACCTATTACCAGATTGAATTATATACACAAGTATACCTTAGAAATACAATGAAGGGAACACTGCAACCATGAACCCCCTTCATTGCATTTTGCATGAAATAAGTCCTTTCAAACTCTTGCTGTTCCAGAGATCCAGCAGCCTGTTCCCTTTCCCTGCTTGATGGTCCTGGACTCCAGCTAGCACTGCACTTCCATCTGCAAGTTGAGTCCTGCTTCTTGCTGGCACTACCTCTCACTGCTGATAGCTAGTGCGTGCGCCCCCTCCAGCGTGCACACCCTCTTCTTCCCCAGCCTATGGATGGCCAGGGCCATTATAGGCACCTTCCCCTATAGAAAGGTGCCTAAGCCATAGCTTCTAGTTTACTAGTTTCCTGCTAAGATGTGCTGTGTGTTCATTTGTCAGTTCCATGTACTAACTTGCCTGATTTCTGGATTTGACCCTTCACTACCTGACATCATCTCTGTCTGAATTATGGACTGACTCTGAGCTGCCATCCTGACTAGAGATGTCGCGAACATAAAATTTTCCGTTCGTGAACGGCGAACGCAAATTTTTGCAAATGTTCGCGAACGGGCAAACCGCCATTGACTTCAATAGGCAGGCGAATTTTAAAACCCACAGGGACTCTTTCTGGCCACAATAGTGATGGAAAGGTTGTTTCAAGTGGACTAACACCTGGACTGTGGCATGCCGGAGGGGGATCCATGGCAAAACTCCCATGGAAAATTACGCAGTTGACGCAGTCGGGTTTTAATCCATAAAGGGCATAAATCACCTAACATTCCTAAATTGTTTGGAATAACGTACCTATCGATTAGGTAGTGTAGCGGTTACGCCCGCTTCACAGTGACAGACCAAACTCCCTGTTTAACGCACCGCAAACAACCGCAAACAGTCCATTTGCACAACCGCAAACTCCCCATTTGCACAAAGTTGGATATCAAGCTAGCCATGTCCCGTTCCTTGTCCTCACTGATGTCATTGAAGGTCTCTTCCTCCACCCAGACACGTACAACACCAAGGGTCCCCGAAAGGTGACAACAAGCCCCCTGGAACGCCTTCTGTGGTTAGTCTCCCACCTCCTCAAAGCCACCTTCCTCCCCTGACTCCTCTTCTTCAGACTCCTCTCTCTGTGTTGCCTCTTTCTGCGTTATTATAAGGTGTGTTAAGTAGTACTATTCCTATCAGTTTAATCCCTGTTACGTCCACTAGTATTATTATTATTAATATTATTATAAGGTGTGTTAAATAGTACTATTCCTATCAGTTTAATCCCTGTTACGTCCCCTATCAGGGGACGTGTATATGGCATCGATTTTAGGAACCGGCAGATGGAAAAAGATGCTTGGTCGGTCCTCCTACTTCAAATTTTGAGCACTGCGCGTGCAAATCGAATGTGCCACCAGATATGAGCGGCGTGTTAAGTAGTACTATTCTTATCAGTTTAATCCCTGTTACGTCCCCTATCAGGGGACGTGTATGGAATAGATTTTAGACAACCACAAAGAGTTGTCAATAGTTGACACACTCATGACATAAATTGTATTCCTCAAGGCATCAATCTTGGTGCACTGATGACTGTGCTCGTGCGCACATTTGGGAGATTGCAGACGATGGGGGTTTTCAAAGCCTATGGTCGTGCTGAGATAGTTCAGTGACAGTTAAGTGACCCAGAAAACAATGATTCTGCAGTGTGGGCCCATTGTTGGCCTAGTAGGCTTTAATGATCACCTTAGATGATCACAAAGAAAATTAATGTTTTTTCTATGCAAAATTATCCAGCCGATCGCTTTTGGTCTGTTCACAATGAAGCAACGACCTTATCATCTGGGGTGTGCCAACATTGCCATTGCCAACACACTCATAGAGGTGGTCGCTTCATTGTGATGTGCAAGCCCCTTCACCACAACAAGGTAACAATCACGAAGTGGAATTGACACCTGTATGTGCCTTTTTTGGTGGGGGGGGTGTGAAGCCACAGTGCAGCACCAGAGGCCAGAAAAATTAGGCATGTACACATGCCTGAAAAACTAGGTATTGTTGCAGCCGCTGCTGTAGCAGCTGCCAGAAAAATTGATGTTTCCCAGGCAGAAAGTGCCCTAAAACATTGCGGCTTGATCCCTAGTTGGTGGCGGATAAGTCACGCAAGTCATCCGGTATTCAGAGATAAAATACAGCAGCGTGTGGACCATTTTTAGCCCAAGGCAGCTCATCTCAGTCATCAGCCCTTTTTTAGTCGAATGTATCGCCCACTGTCAGTCCCTTCGGGATCCATCCCTCATTCATCTTAATAAAGGTGAGGTAATCTAGACTTTTTTGACCTAGGCGACTTCTCTTCTCAGTGACAATACCTCCTGCTGCACTGAAGGTCCTTTCTGACAGGACACTTGAAGCGGGGCAGGCCAGAAGTTCTATCGCAAATTGGGATAGCTCAGGCCACAGGTCAAGCCTGCACACCCAGTAGTCAAGGGGTTCATCACTCCTCAGAGTGTCGATATCTGCAGTTAAGGCGAGGTAGTCTGCTACCTGTCGGTCAAGTCGTTCTCTGAGGGTGGACCCCGAAGGGCTGTGGCGATGCATAGGACTTAAAAAGCTCCGCATGTCCTCCATCAACAACACGTCTGTAAAGAGTCCTTTCCTTGCCGGCGTGGTCCTGGTAGGAGGAGGATTACTTTAACCTCTTCCCCTGTTAGATTCCTGTTGTGCTGTGATATCACCCGTATACGCTGTGTAAAGCATACCTTTTAATTTATTTTTAAACTGCTGCATCCTTTCCGACTTCCGGTAATTCGGTAACATTTCAGGCACTTTCTGCTTATACCGGGGGTCCAGTAGCGTGGCCACCCAGTACAGGTCGTTCTCCTTAAGCCTTTTTATACGAGGGTCCCTCAACAGGCACGACAGCATGAAAGACCCCATTTGCACAAGGTTGGATGCCGAGCTACTCATGTCCCGTTCCTCATCCTCACTGATCTCACTGAAGGTCTGTTCTTCCCCCCCAGCCACGTACAACACCATGGGTAACAGATAGGTGACAACAAGCACCCTGGGATGCCTGCTGTGGTTGGTCTTCCTCCTCCTCAAAGCCACATTCCTCCTCTGACTCCTCTTCCTCAGACTCCTCTTCCAGCGTTGCCGCAGGTCCAGCAAGCGATGCTGATAAGGCTGTTTCTGGTGGTGATGGTGACCACAACTCTTCCTTTTCACGCTCATCTACGGCCTGATCCAGCACTCTTCGCAGGGCACGCTCCAGGAAGAAAACAAATGGGATGATGTCGCTAATGGTGCCTTCGGTGCGACTGACTAGGTTTCTCACCTCCTCAAAAGGACGCATTAGCCTACAGGCATTGCGCATGAGCGTCCAGTAACGTGGTAAAAAAATTCCCAGCTCCGCAGCGGCTGTCCTAGCACCCCGGTCATACAAATACTCGTTGACGGCTTTTTCTTGTTGGAGCAGGCGGTCGAACATTAGGAGTGTTGAATTCCAACGTGTCGGGCTGTCGCAAATCAAGCGCCTTACTGGCATGTTGTTTCGGCGCTGAATGTCTGAAAAGTGCGCCATGGCCGTGTAGGAACGCCTGAAATGGCCACACACCTTCCTGGTCTGCTTGAGGACGTCCTGTAAGCCTAAGTACTTATGCACAAAGCGTTATACGATCAGATTACACACATGTGCCATGCATGTGTCAACTTGCCCAAATTCAATGCCGCCAACAAATTGCTTCCGTTGTCACACACCACTTTGCCGATCTCGAGTTGGTGCGGAGTCAGCCACTGATCCACCTGTGCGTTCAGGGCAGACAGGAGTGCTGGTCCGATGTGACTCTCTGCTTTCAGGCAAGTCAACCCCAAGACGGCGTGACACTGTCGTATCCGGGATGTGGAATAGCCCTTGGGGAGCTGGGGGGGTGCCGTTGATGTAGAGCAAGACGCAGCAGCAGAAGAGGACTCAGCCGAGGAGGTTATGGAAGAGGATGGAGTAGGAGGTGTAGAGGAGGTGGCAGCAGGCAAGTCGTGGCGGTGTCACCAACTCCTCTGCAGAGCCACGCATTCCATGCTTGGCAGCCGTGAGCAGGTTTACCCAATGATACCTGCCCTGACCGTGCTTTGCAGACCAGGTATCAGTGGTCAGATGGACCCTTGCCCCAACACTGTGTGCCAGACATGCCATGACTTCCTTTTGCACAATCGAGTACAGGTTGGGGATTGCCTTTTGTGCAAAGAAATTTCAGCCGGGTACCTTCCACTGCGGTGTCCCAATAGCTACAAATTTTTTGAGGGCCTCAGACTCCACCAGTTTGTATGGTAAAAGCTGGCAGGCTAAGAGTTCAGACAAGCCAGCTGTCAGATGCCGGGCAAGGGGGTGACTTTGTGACATTGGCTTCTTATGCTCAAACATGTCCTTGACAGACACCTGACTGTGGGCAGATGAGCAGGAACTGCTCAAGGCGAGAGGCGGAGTGGCGGGTGGTTGAGAGGGGGCAAGGAGGACAGCAGTGGTTGACGTGACTAAAGATGCTGGACCAAGAGGAGGATGGTGGCTTTGAGTTTGTGTGCTGGTTTTACTCATGTGTTGATCCCATAGGCGTTTGTGATGTGAGATCATGTGCCTTCGCAAAGCAGTTGTACCTAGGTGGGTGTTGGACTTCCCACGACTCAGTTTCTTTTGGCACAGGTTGCAAATGGCATCACTGTTATCAGAGGCAGACACACAAAAAAAATGCCACACTGCAATGACGGCATTCTGGTGGTGGCAACAGCATGAGCTGACCACGGGTGCCGATACATGCTGTCTGACTATGCCACTAGCTCCTTGCGACGACCTCCCCCTGCTTCCAACTCGTCGCCTCCTCCTCTCTGTCTCCCCATCTGAACTTTCCCCCTGTTCTTCTTCTCTTCGAGCGGGCACCCCCGTGACATCCACAGACACATCGTCATCATCAACCGCTTCACTTGTATCTGACAACTCAGCAAAGGAAGCAGCAGCGGGTACAACATCATCATCATCATCACCCCGTATGTCCATGTGTGTAGTGCTGCCTGACTGAGACATATCCCTGTTATCTACATCCTCTGGCAATAATGGTTGCGCATCACTCATTTCTTCCAACTGATGTGTAAATAACTCCTCTGACAGATCAAGTGACTCAGCTGTGGTGCTAGTGTTGGTGGTAGGGGCAGGCGGGCGAGTGGTAACTTGAGAGGTGCCCGAAGCTGAGCTGGAGGAAGATGGTGCGTCAAGGTTCCGAGCGGAAGCTGTAGAAGATTAGGTGTCTTGTGTCAACTATGTCCTCAGAACTTTTCGAGTTCAGGGTACGTGGCCTCTGAACACTGGGCATTAGTCTAGGGCAGTGTTCCTCAACTCCGGTCCTCAGGGCCTATCTCCTGTCCATGTTTTCAGGGTTTCCTTAGTATTCAGCAGGTGATATAATTAGTGTCAGTGCATCAGGACTTACCACGTGTGTTTTATTCAGTGGGATATTCTCAAATCATGATCGGCTGGTTGGCTCTGAGGACTGGAGTTGAGGAACACTGGTCTAGGGCCAAAGGGAATCACACACCACGATTTTAGATTAGTTAAGTTGTACTATGCGTACAAGCTACTGTGACACAAGATATGGGTTGCGCTGAAGTGACACTATGCACTGCACTGGGCCTTAAGCACACAAACACATGTGTAACTGACTGCTATTTATTCAGTCAAAATGTTTTTTTTTCTTTAAATGGAATCGAATGTGACACCAGATATGAATGGCACTGAAGTGACACTATGCACTGCACTGGGCCTTAAACACACAAAGGCCTCATGCACACGACCGTTGTTTCATTCTGTGTCCATTGTTCCATTTTTCGTGATTTTCTGCGGACCCATTGACTTTCAATGGGTCCGTTGAAAACTGGGCTAATGCACCGTTTGTCATCCGCGTCTGTGATCCGTGGTTTCAGTCCGTCCAAAAAATATAACCTGTCCTTTTTTTTTTACGGAAAACGGTTCGCGGACCCATTTAAGTCAATGGGTCCGTGAAAAAACGTGGAGGCACACAAGATTGTCATCCCCGTCCGCGCCCGTTTTTTTCCTATCATTTGCATGGCAAACTTGACTTAGACTTTTTTTTACTTTCCTTCATGTCTGGTGATCCTCCAAAAATAAAGGAAGACACACGAAAACAAAAACGGAAACGGATCACGGAGCAACGGAACCCGATTTTGTGGAACTGAACACAACAACGGTCGTGTGCATGAGGCCAAACACGTGTGCAACTGACTGCTATTTATTCAGTCAAAATTGTTCTTTTTTCTTTAAATGGAATCGAATGTGACACCAGATATGAATGGCGCTGAAGTGACACTATGCACTGCACTGGACCTTAAACACACAAACACGTGTGTAACTGACTGCTAGTTATTTACAGTCAAAATTGTTTTTTTTCTTTAAATGGAATCGAATGTGACACCAGATATGAATGGCGCTGGTGACACTATGCACTTGCAGGGCTGTGAGCCTACACACACGCTGGCAGGCAGGCAACTGCAATTTGATTACACAGGGAAAAAAAAGCAGACTGATGTTCTAGCCCTAAAAAGGGCTTTTTGGGGTGTTGTCCTTACAGCAGAGATCAGATGAGTCTTTCAGGACTGCAGTGGACACTGAATACACTAGCCTAGCTATCGATTTCTCTATTAAATCAGCAGCAGCTACACTGTCCCTCCTCTCACTAAGAATGCAGCTTCAGAATGAATCTAAAATGGATGCTGTCTAGGAAGTGGGAGGGTCTGGGAGGGAGGGTCTGCTGCTGATTGGCTGGAATGTGTCTGCTGACTGTGAAGTACAGGGTCAAAGTTTATTCAATGATGATGTATAGGGGGCGGACCGAACATCGCATATGTTCGCCCACTGCGGCGAACGCGAACAAGCTATGTTCGCCGGCGAATAGTTCGGGACATCTCTAATCCTGACCTCAGACTGTTTATTGGATTTCATGTACTTTGTCTGCCCTGAGGATGCAGTTTTGCCTGATCCTTTGGTGCCTCTTGACCCCTGTGGGTCAGCCTTCACTTGAAAGGAGACTACTCCAAGAAATAGTGGCCTAATATCTGTGGAGTCCATATACCTGTATAGGGCTTAAAGGGTGAAGACATAAGGAGCCACTTAGATAATGTCTTTACGAGTAGCCCCAAACCAAATCTGTTCGAGTGGCACGGCAGATCCACTTCGTTATACTCATCCATGAGATAGAGAAGCATGATTCAACACTCAACAGAACACGTTTTCACTACTCCCGATCTGATACTTGTAATTGTGCTTGGTAATGTAAGGCTTACATGCATCCGCTAGGCCATGGAAACCCAGGCCATGAAGCTCCTGACGCAGATTATTTGTCCTGATGTTAATGCCAGAGGCGGTTTGGAGCTCTGAACTTATAGAGTGAGCAAAGCATTGGGACCTTTATGTGCCTGAGACCCCACTCTGTAACTTTGTGTGGTCTGGCACTTCCTGGCTGAGTTGCTGTTTTTCATAAACAATTCCACATCGCAATACCCCTCATCAGCACCTGAATCTGAATACTTTTGTAATTGCATGTAATTAAAAATTTAGCATAGCCAGTGAGTTATTCAATAAAATGTATTTGTTTAGCGCCACCTGCAGTTTTTTCTTTTCCTTATTTATTGTCGACCTCACTGAGCTGGTGGAAAGTACCAGTTTAAAGGGAACCTGTCACCTCTACTATGCTACCCTCACTGAGCGTTTCTAAAGGTTGATTGTGTTGCCCTAAACATATAAATTACACTTTTAATTTCATTTGCAGACGAATTCAGTAGGTATTATGCATTTTTGTACTTCCCGCCTTTTATGCAAATTAACATAAGAGTCATAACTTACTTGTGTGACCAGAGAAGAGTCATATTTTCAAGCTCTGACTCATCTCAGGTTAATTTGCATATGTATCAAATCTGTATTTTTACACAATAAAAGCACACAGAGCTATGGGGACTGGGTATTGCGGATGTGCTAGCGGCCATCTAGCAACCCATGTCCTCAGCTCTATACACAAAATCACAGTGACAGGTTTCCTTTAAATCTTCAACTATCACCAGAGATATCTTCTGTTAGAAGCTGTGGCAGTTACAGAAAGAGAGCGGTAGCAGGAAGGACTTGCCCCTTGAGCTGCCACGCTGATGAGAATCTAGCAGAACAATTGGAGCAATGATTTGTTAGAAAATAGAAAGCTATTGTCATGTACTATATGATGTCTGATTTTTATTTTTAACCTCAATCATGGCACAACCCCTTTAAGTCATTCCCAGGAACATGCATAGTTTCGTGTCTTAAATATTTGTCTTGGAAGTGATTCTTCTTGAAAATTTCTCACATACACAGAACTTAAGTATCCGTTCCTATTTTGTTAAATGTTTTAGAATATAAAATACCATTGTACTGTGATCATTCATATCCAGTGATTATGTCATGGTAAAGGGATGTGGAACTCTACATTTGGAACTGTTAACCATTGCAACAAACATTAAGCAAAAGTGTCTGGAATTGCATCCAGATGTAGACTGCAGAAATTAGCTCATTTGTAATTCTTTAACATGTATTTTATACAACACACTTTCAACCCAATGTAACAGTTTTATGTAGAACTTTTTTTTACCCCCTGCCATTTTTCACCTTAAAGACCAGGCCATTTTTTTGCAAATCACTTTATGTGGTGATAACTTTAAAACGCTTTTACTTACCTAAGCCATTCTGAGATTGTTTTCATATTGTTATTTACAAATGGCCGATTTGACCAATAATGTCCCTAGATTGACACGTGCTGCTTATTGATTTACGAAAATTTTACATTTATTGATTTAGTTTAAAAATAAAATGAATCACCTAAAGCTATCTAGTTTGGTTAAAACTTTCAGTTAGGTGCATTACCGCTAGTGTCCTGGTGGTGCTTATTCTGAATCGGCTGCAAAGGCTATGAATGTGGTTTTCAGTAGCACATGGAGCTCATTGCCCTGAAGAGATTATTCATCCCAAATCACCTTTCCAGATAGCTTACTCAGTCCCAACTCACATGAAAGAAGATCTGGCGATGTTTATTCGTCGTATGATCCGTAGAATGCAAGTTACAACAGGTAAAAGAACGATTCTTCCATGCAGGTATAGAGAATAGACACAGGTCAGATGAATTACAGCATTAAAATGGCTGATACAGCAAAGAGGGGGAGGAGACTGAGCAGCATGCAAACTAAGGAATGCCACAAGAGACAAACTAGATAGGCATTAAAGAGACAGTACATAATAAAAAATAATATCATGTAACATGACACTCCCCGCCTGAAATCTTTAGATTTCAAAGTCTATTACATATATAAAGATAAGTCCAACTTGAACCTGTAGGGGAAGAAACGTTAAAGGTAAAACTGGTGTGTAAACCATAGATACGAGATACCCGCAAACACAAGAAGGTATGCAGTAAATGAACAATGAAACATGACGTCCAAAAAACAGATGGCTTGAGTCCTGCGGTCTATCGTTTGTAATGGTGGGACTTCAACAGTAGCACAGTCAATAGTGATAGTGATATTCTCCCCGCCATAACAGGTATAGCCGGTACTCATGCCTAAGTCACTCACTTGGGAGAAGAAGCACCAATTCCGTGATTGGTCGTGAGAAAGTCCGAGCAGAACCTCCTTTAGTTATCTTAACTTCAACCTTTCGAACCTTTCCGTCATCGCTGGGCATTACGCCTGTTACAAGACCCATAGGCCACTCATTGCGACAGACTTCTTTATCTTTCAGAAGAACAAGGTCTCCTACTTTGAGGTTAGGCTTGGGTGTTTGCCATTTGGAACGGCTTTGAAGGGTATGCAGGTACTCCATTCTCCAGCGGTGCCAAAACACATTGGCTAGGTGTTGCACCCGTTTCCATTGACGCCTATAGATATCCTTCGGGTCAATCTCGGCAGAAGATATCACGGTAGTTCCAACCTTCTGAGTAAGGAGTGTGGCTGGGGTAAGGATCATTGGAGCATCAGGATCGGAAGATACTGGTACTAGAGGCCTTGCATTAATGATGGCGGATACTTCTGAGAGAAAGGTACTCAAAGTCTCGTGAGTCAATAGTGAAGACTTGTGGTCCTGCAACATGGAATCGAGAATTCTTCGAGCGATTCCAATCATTCGCTCCCAGGATCCTCCCATATGCGAAGAATGTGGTGAATTAAACAGCCAAGTACATCCATTGTTTGCTAAGAAATTGTCTAGTTGAAGTTCTTTACAGGCTCCAACGAAGTTGGTACCACAGTCGGATCTTAGTTGTTTGACAGGTCCTCGGATGGAGAAGAATCTTCGTAAAGCGTTGATGAAACAAGACGAATCCATTGACTCGATCACCTCGATATGTACAGCTCGTACGCTGAGACAGGTAAACAACACGGCCCACCTCTTGCTATTGGCTGCTCCACCGCGAGTCCTACGAGTTACCACAGTCCATGGACCAAATACGTCAACTCCAACGTAGGTGAAAGGTGGGTCTGTACTCAGGCGATCAAATGGCAGGCTTGCCATTTGTTGTAGTTGGTGTCTACCTCTTAACTTGCGACACTTGATGCATTTAAAAAGCAGGGAAGAAACACATCTCTTCATTCCAACAATCCACAAGCCAGCTGACCTGATAGCACCTTCTGTAAATTGTCGGCCTTGGTGCTGTATTAGTTTGTGATGGTGCCGTATTAGAAGAGTGGCAATGTGGTGCTGACCTGGTATGATGACGGGGTTTTGTTCCTTGCTGCACAGGTCAGATTTCTCTATTCGGCCTCCAACTCGTAGCAACTGATTGTCATCGACTACAGGGTTCAGATTAAATAGTGAACTACCCTTTGATAGAGGTATTCCACCTTTGAATCTGTGCAACTCTTCCCTGTACACTTCTTGTTGTACACAGCGAATGATTACCCTTTCCGCCTTTTCAATTTCCGTTGCAGTAGGGAGGTTGGTACAGATATGCCAGCCATGACATTCTGAAGTTGAGCTCCATTTAAAACAATGGGCAATGTGTATCAAATAAGCAATGGTCCTAACAGCTGATGACCAGGTTGAGAAACGTTCAAAACGATGCGACTTTAGTTTTTGTTCTGAACTCGCAGAGGTACACAGTGTGGTGTACATAGACCTGATTTCTTTATCATCGTCAGGATGTACCAGTTCATAGGTAGTGTCCGTGGGAATTGAGTAGGAGTTTTCAGAAAGAAATCTTGGAGGCGACAGCCACAAGCAGTCGAGGAGAGCTACTGGAGATATAGCTCTTGTCCCACAATCGGCAGGATTAAGGTCAGTGGGAATATGATGCCATTGCTTTGGCAAGTAGAACCTTCTGATACGTTCTACTCTATTGCTGACGTACACGTAAAATTGTTTAGTTTGGTTGTAAATGTAACCAAGCACTGTCTTGCTGTCTGTGTAAAATGTGAAGGAATCAATGTTAATGTCCATTTCACTCTTTATGACTTCAGCTATTTCCACTGCTAGCACAGCTGCACAAAGTTCAAGTCTGGGTATGGTATGTGCGGGTTTTGGTGTTAGCTTCGTCTTGCCTAGAACAAAGTTGCAGTGTATGTCTCCATTAACTCCTGAGGTCTTCAAATAGGCCACTGCAGCTATAGCTTCAACTGATGCATCAGAGAAAATATGGATTTCCCTCTGGACAGCGGCTGAGATGGAGACTGGGGCATAGCAACGTGGAATTTGGAGCTGTTCTAATGTCTTCAGAGAACCTCTCCATTTCTCCCATCTTCGTTGTTTCTCAATAGGTAACGGAGTGTCCCAATCTATGTTATCAGTAGTAAGCTGTCTTAATAACATCTTACCTTGGATGGTGACTGGGGCTATAAATCCCAGTGGATCGTAGATGCTGTTCACTACGGACAAGACTCCTCTCTTGGTGAAGGGTTTGTCACAGGTTGACACCTGGAAGGCGAATGTGTCTACTTTGATGTTCCACAGCAGACCTAGACTTCTCTGCATAGGGGGTGCGTCTGACCCAAGGTCAAGGTCTTTCACACTGGCAGCATAGTCCTCAGGGTGAAATGCATTCATTAGCTCTTGGCTGTTAGATATAATTTTGTGAAGTCTCAAGTTTGCTACAGCTAGCATCTCTTTTGTTCTGGTAAGAAGATTAATTGCTTCTTTAGCAGTAGGAAAGGATTTGAGCCCGTCATCTACGTAAAAGTTCCTTTCAACAAATTGACGAGCATCGGATCCATACTCAGCTTCTCCAAGCTGAGCTGTCTTTTTTAGTCCATAGATTGCTACAGCTGGGGAAGGGCTGTTCCCAAAGACATGTACCCTCATTCGGTAATCAATTACCTCTTTGTTGATGTCGTTGTCCTTGTGCCATAGAAACCTGAGGTAATTCCTGTTATCTTCCTTGACGATGAAGCAGTGGAACATTTGTTGAATGTCGGCCATCACCGCTACAGGTTCTTGACGAAAGCGAATTAGGACTCCAATGAGGTTGTTGTTCAAGTTAGGCCCTGTGAGGAGCATGTCGTTAAGTGAGAAGCCTTCATGTTGGGCACTGGAGTCAAAGACAACTCTGATTTGGTCTGGCTTTCGTGGGTGATACACACCGAAGGAAGGGAGGTACCAGCATTCTTCTCCTTCTTTCAATGGGGGTGCGGGTTCGGCATGACCCCTGTCAAAGATATTCTGTATGAAGTCCACAAAATGTCTTTCCATCTCTGGCTTCCTGCTTAAGGTACGCTTTAAGGAGGAGAATCTTTTGACTGCTTGATGTAGATTGTTTGGTAGCTTCTCTCTCGGGAGGCGAAAGGGTAGGGGTGCTACCCAGCTATTGGAATCTTCCTGAAAGAACTCATTGTCCATTACTTTAAGGAATTCTTTGTCTTCTGCCGAAGGAGCCAACTTGTCGTCTTCACTGCTTACATTGAAAACTGTAGAACCAAAGCTGTCATCGTAGGTGGGGGAAAGGTTTGTGTTGCGATGTTGCAACTTGCAGCTAGTTACCTTCTCCTTCACCCAGTAGTGATGTGGGCATGGCTCAAAGTGAGTATTACGACCATTTGGCAATACATTTGTCTTGAATGAAGAAATGTTAGTAGGCCTTTTCATTTTGCCTATACAGACGTTGCCTATGATGACCCAGCCTAAGTCCAGGTACTGGGCGAATGGGGCCTCTGGAGGTCCGCTGACCTGCCTGTGTACCTTGTGGATCCTTAGAATATCTCTTCCCAGCAGAAGAAGGATTTTAGCATCTTTGTCAAGTGGTGGGATTTCACTGGCTATTGACCTTAGATGAGGGTGGTAGAAGGCAACTTCTGGTGTAGGTATTTCTTCTTTGTTGGCTGGTATCTGGTTACACTCTACAAGTGTAGGTAAGGGTAATTGTAGGTTATTTTCTAGGGAGGACACAATAAATCCATGAGCCCTTCTTCCAAAAACCTCTGTAGTTCCACTACAAGTGCCTAAGGTGTAAGGGTGAACCTCTCCTTTTGTGCAAAATAGATCGAACAGTTCGGATCGTGCAAGCGATCGATTGCTTTGGTCGTCTAAGATAGCATACACCCTTAAAGTCTTTTCTGGCTGATCCTTGTGATGAATATTCACTAGGCATATTTTAGCGCAAGATTTGTCACAGTGGTCTTCCCCACAGACTTCAGTGCACGAAGAAAATACCATGGTGGAATTAGGTACGTGATCTGTACTCTTCCCGCTGTGGTTCTGCCCAGGAGGAAGGTCTGCATGTTGTGAAGGATTGGACTCAAGGGGATGGAGTGCTTGCACATGGTCCTCGGAACCGCACTCTATGCACTTGATAGGAGTTTTACATTCCTTGGCAAAGTGATCGGTGGAAGCACAGCATCTATAACATACCCCAAAAGTCTTTAGGAGTTCCTTTCGTTCTTGTAGGGGCTTCTTTCTGAAACCGATACATTTTTTGAGGGGATGAGGCTTCTTGTGGATGGGACATAATCGGTTTGGGTTTTCGATCTTGCCGCTCTTGTTTGGGGCGGGAGTGGGAATAATGTCTGTCTTCCTAACGGACACGGGACCTCTGCGGTTCCTGTAGCTAGTATGTAGGTTGTCACCTTTAGGTGAGGGAGTATTGAACTCGTTGAATGCAAAACTAGGATCGTTCTTGGTGTCAGCAATGTTCCTGACGAAATTGCAGAAGTAGGAGAACGGGGGAAAGGAAACCTTGTTTTCCCGTTTGTATGATGACCCAACTTGGATCCACTTTTCTTGTAGGCCATGCGGAAGCTTGCAAATGATAGGGTTAACTCCTCGAGCGGTGTCCAGGTAACTGAGGCCAGGTAGCTTAGGGTCAGTTTTGGCAAGCTGGACTTCGAGAAGAAGGTCGCTGAGTCTCTGGAACTCTATATTGTCCTTACCAGATATCCTTGGGAAATTTTCCAATCGTTTGAGCAATGCATTCTCTATGGCTTCAGGACTACCGTAAGTCTGTTCTAGACGCTCCCATGCTGCGGTGAGACCTGCAGTTGGATTGTCGATGTAAACTGACCTGAGGCTCTTGACACGTTCTGTTGACTGTGGGCCAAGCAACCCGATCAGCAGATCCAGCTCACGATCGGCAGTAAAACCGATACCGCCTAATGTAGTTTTGAAAGCGGCTTTCCAGCTTCTATAATTTTCAGGATGGTCGTCGAAGTTTACTAGGCCTGACTTGGCGAGCTCATGTCGAAGTAAGTACTTTACTACCTCTGTTGTATCGGTTGCCTCTGACTTTACATAGGAGGTTGCTGGTTGATTGTTGTGGATCGCATTGTTTATGGTATCGTTGCAAAGAGACGTGGGAAGATATGGTGCAGCAAGGGCATTCAGCTGAATTGTTGGGTGAAGGTCTGGAACAGTACTGTTAGCAGGAGGCTGGCGACTTGCTTGCGGCTTAGTGTGCCGTTTTGTGACATATGCGGGATCAGCATGACAGTCGGGAGCTGCACTGGGGTGGGTTTGCATGTAGGAAGTGGCTGGAACGGCTTTTACCTGATGATGTGGTGAAGTCCTTGCGTTGCCGTGAAACGTGGAGGTAATTGAGTGTTCACTGCTGTGGTTTAGAACATAGTTCTTAGTGCGTTCAAAAGGATCTGCTACATCTGCCTTGACGCTGACCCTTTCGCTAGCATTTTCATCTGCACCGATAGCTTGTTCCAAAACCTTTAGTTTTGCTGCAGCTGCCTCGTAGTTGCTCTGTTCCTTTAAAGCTTCAATTGCTGCCCTTTGACGTGCCGTTTGAGCTTCTATTGCTGCCTTTTGATGCGCTGCCTCGGCTTCCATTACTGCAACCTCGGTCTCCATATCTGCTCTTTTTTTTGCATATGCGGCCCGTACCTTGATAGCCTCTGCTTCGGCGCGGGCATTCATTAGCTGTTCACTAAGCGTTGAGTGCTTTGAACTTCGGGATCTAGAGGAACCTTTAGAACGTCTGGTGGATACAGATTTGTGAGATACAGTGTCCCGTGGCAGCATTAATTTTGCTTCTGCCTTTGCTTTAGTTCGCTGGATAAAGCTTTCTCTTTCCTCATTAAGAAGCTGGGCATTGTTAAGTTGCTCTAAGGACTCCTCAGTGTTGATGCTTTGCAGAATAGTTTTATATTTGTTGCTTGTAGTCTGGTACAGTTCGTATGAAGCAGAGAGATGCTTTATTGCGCCCTCTAGTTGCAGTACCTCATGGCTGGGACATGAAATCACATCAATGTGGGAGAGGATTTTATCCCAAATCTGCTTCAAACTGGTTGCTAGTTCAGTTCTCATGGATTCATAGTTCTCTTTAACCTTCCAAGTGGGTTTCACAGAGCGTTTGGTCGATGCAGTGAACTCTGGGTCCTCATCCTGACTTTCTCTGTGTGAAGCATGCTGTGGTGTTTCATCACACACTGAGCCCTTTCCACTCATGATGGCCTGCAGTACACAGGCTTGACTGTAGCAGTGAAGAGTGTCTGTATACTGTGAGGAGCTGTAACAAGCTGTGCTGGGGTTGTATGCAGAATTCTCGTGCAATACACACAGTTACACTTCACTATGATCTGTCCTGTGACGCAGTTATCTCTGTGCAGGCTGCTGGATACGTTCTTTTACTATTCTGAATCGGCTGCAAAGGCTATGAATGTGGTTTTCAGTAGCACATGGAGCTCATTGCCCTGAAGAGATTATTCATCCCAAATCACCTTTCCAGATAGCTTACTCAGTCCCAACTCACATGAAAGAAGATCTGGCGATGTTTATTCGTCGTATGATCCGTAGAATGCAAGTTACAACAGGTAAAAGAACGATTCTTCCATGCAGGTATAGAGAATAGACACAGGTCAGATGAATTACAGCATTAAAATGGCTGATACAGCAAAGAGGGGGAGGAGACTGAGCAGCATGCAAACTAAGGAATGCCACAAGAGACAAACTAGATAGGCATTAAAGAGACAGTACATAATAAAAAATAATATCATGTAACATGACAGTGCTTGTGGATTACACACGGGCTACACTGTTCACTTCCTGGCTCTCTCTTAGGTATTTGTTCAGTGCTCGGCACTTAAAGGGAACCTGTCACCAGTTTTATGGTGTCCTAACTAAGGGCAACATAAATAAGTGACTGATTTGCTTAGCAAAATGCTGGGTCACTTTCTTTAATTGACCCAGTCAATCTGCCAACATCTTGTATTGAAAGCTCCAGGTGATAATGATGAGTCCTGAATATTCATGAGCTCCTGACTCTCCCTGCCCACCTGCTGCTGAATGACAGTTTGTTTCCATATGAATCAGCAGCAGGTGGGCAGGGGAGTGGCTATAGCTCTGAATTAAATATACGCAGGACTCAATGACATCACGCTGGACTCCAATCAGCTCATTAGCATGTGGCATCTTTGTGTGTATATTATGAGGTAACCATCTGTCACACCACTAAGTGAATACATCTAAGGCACTTTTAGTAGTTAATGATTGTATATAATTAGTTAGATTATAATCAAATATCCACATGACAGGTTCCCTTTAACTCATGTGCTCTCTGTTACTTTCACAGTGAGCGTTAGTTTTGTGAGGTACCTGTCTAAGATCCACTTGCTATAGTTAGTTATATTGTCTAGTATCACGGCACTCTAACTGGCTAAAAGCACACAGACATCTCACTCTGCCCCCCAACATGTTTCGCCAAACTCGTTGGCGTCTTCAGGGGTATGGGCAGCTGTATGAAAAGGGGCGGGACCAGGCTTAAATAACCTCACTATGCAGGCGTAACCTATTGTTGGCAAGTTTCTATCGATGTTATTACTATGTTGCGATTTTCAACCTATCTGTGCCTGCCTCAAAGTGACAATGTCACTACAGTACCTCCCATTTAATCCTCATCCAATCCAGGGAGGTACTGTAGTGACATCGTCACTTTGAGGCAGGCACGGATAGGTTGAAAATCGCAACATAGTAATAACATCGATAGACACTTGCCAACAATAGGTTACCCCTGCATAGTGAGGTTATTTAAGCCTGGTCCCGCCCCTTTTCACACTGCTGCCCATACCTTTGAAGACGCCAACGAGTTTGGCGAAACATGTCGGGGGGCAGAGTGTTATGTCTGTGTGCTTTTAGCCAGTTAGGGTGCCGAGATACTAGACAATATAACTAACTATAGCAAGTGGATCTTAGACAGGTACCTCACAAAACTAACGCTCACAGTGAAAGTAACAGAGAGCACATTAAGTGCCGAGCACTGAACAAATACCTAAGAGAGAGCCAGGAAGTGAACAGTGTAGCCCGTGTGTAATCCACAAGCACCACCAGGACACTAGCGGTAATGCACCTAACTGAAAGTTTTAACCAAACTAGATAGCTTTAGGTGATTCATTTTATTTTTAAACTAAATCAATACATTTTAGTAAATCAATAAGCAGCACGTGTCAATCTAGGGACATTATTGGTCAAAGCGGCCATTTGTAAATAATAAAATATAGAAGTCCCAACACGTGCGAGTGGGTCTAATGTAAATATAGTTTTTTCATATTGTTGTCACATATTGTACTTCCTGACAGTGGTAAATTTGAGTCAAAATATTTCATTAATTTTTTTTTCAAAAATACCAAATTTACCCCAAAAATTAGAAAAATTAGCAATCTTAAAAATTAAAATTTCTCTGCTTTTAAAACAGATAGTGATACCTCCTAAAATAGTTATTACTTTACATTTGCCATATGTCTACTTCATGTTTGGATCATTTTGTATAATACATTTTCTTTTTTTGGGGACGTTAGAAGGCTTAGAAGTTTAGAAGCAAATCTTGAAATGTTTCAGAAAATTTCCAAAACCTACTTTTTAACCCCTTAGGGACGCATGACATACCGGTACGGCATGTTTCCCGAGTCCTTAAGGACCCATGACGTACCGGTACGTCATGGGTTTAAATCGCGATTGTGGCGCGGCAGGCGTTAATCGGAACAGGATGCCGGCTGAAATCATGATGAGTACCTGGAAGGGAGGTCACGGTTGATGAGTCTCTCGTTGCGTTCAAGGGGAGACTCAGTTTCCGCCAATACATTCCCACTAAGCGGGCGAGGTATGGCGTGAAGCTATACAAAATTTGTGAGAGTACCTCAGCGTACACTTACAAATTTCATGTGTACGTGGGGCGAGATTCCCGTATTCAACCCCTAGAATGTCCCCCCACTCTGGGTGTTAGCGGGAAACTCGTGTGGGACCTTATGTACCCACTGCTAGATAAGGGTTACCACTTGTACGTGGATAACTTTTATACTAGTATCCCCTTGTTCCGGTCCCTTGCCACCAGATCCACGTTCGCTTGTGGGAGTGTGCGGAAAAATCAGCGCGGCCTCCCTGCCCACCCCCTCCAGGTACCTATCCCCAGGGGTGAGACCCATGCCCTTACCAGTGGAAACCTGTTGCTGGTCAGGTATATGAACAAGTCTGATCAAGGCCTCAAGCCATATAATGCCATGCGCAAAACCCGGGCATGGTACAAAAAAGTTGCGGTCTATTGGTACAGGTTGCCTTGTACAACTCTTTTGTACTATCCCGAAGCGCTGGCAGCCCAGGGACATTCCTCCAATTCTATGAGGCAGTCCTCAAGGACCTGATTTTTTCAGACTGGAAAAGAGCAGGCCGGAGTACCTCGGGAATTGGAGGCGCCCGGATCGTCCCTGGCCAACATTTTCCAGGTGTGGTCCCGCATACTGGAAAGAAGGGACGAACCCCAAAAAGATGCAGAGTGTGTCACAAGAGGGGGATACGGAAGGACACCACCACTCAATGTGACACTTGCCCCGATCATCCGGGCCTCTGCATTATCGATTGCTTCAGGGAGTTTCACACTTCCATGGAGTACTACTTTCTTATAATACCCAAAAGTCCCCTAGAGAACATAAAAAACTATGGCTCTCAGATTTTGGAGACACGGAACCATTTTTTTCCCCCCAAAATATTAGTTTTAGTGCAGGCATCCTCAAACTGCGGCCCTCCAGATGTTGTAAAACTATAACTCCCACCATGCCCAACCTACAGCCATCAGCAGGGCATGGTGGGAATTGTAGTTTTACAACATCTGGAGGGTCGCAGTTTGACGATGCCTGCTTAGTGTCTCCAAATTCTGAGAGCCATACATATTGGGCATCGCCGCGTCTGTAAAAATAAAAAATATTCTCTATAAAAATAACATGTAACCACCCCCACCCCCCCCTGGATGAACAGTGTTAAAAAAAAAATAAAGGGTATAAGAAGCCATTTCTTTCTTAGATGGAGTCACTTTTTTGGAATTTCTATTCTAGGGGTGCAATGGGGGGCTTAAAATGGGACATGGTATGAACAAAACCAGTCCTGCAAAATCTGCCTTGCAAAAACTATATGGCGTTCCCCCTCATTCTATGTCCTCCCGTTTGGCCAAACAGTAGTTTACGACCACATATGGGGTGTTTTTGCAAACTACAGAATCAGGGCAACCCATATTGAGTTTTGTTTGGCAGTTAACCCTTGCTTTGTTCCTGGAAAAAATTGATTATATTGGAAAATTTTCCAAAAAATCAAAATTCTTACATTGTATGTCCATTTGCCATGAAGTCTTGTGGAAGACCTAAAGGGTTAAAAAAGTTTGTAAAATCAGTTTTGAATACCTTGAGGGGTGTAGTTTCTAAATTGGGGTCATTTTTGGGTGGTTTCTATTACGTAAGCCTCACAAAGTGACTTCAGACCTGGACTGGTTCATAAAAAGTGGGATTTGGAAAATTTCTGAAAAATTTAAAAATTTGCTTCTAAACTTCGAAGCTATGTAACATCCCCAAAAAATAAAATAGCATTCCCAAAATAATACAAACATGAAGTAGACATATGGGGAATGTAAAGTCATCACAATTTTTGGGGGTATTACTATGTATTACAGAAGTAGAGAAACTGAAACTTTGAAACTTGCTAATTTTTCCCAATTTTTGGTAAATTTGGTATTTTTTTGTGCAAAAAAATTAACTTTTTTGACCCAATTTTAGCAGTGTCATGAAGTACAATATGTGACGAAAAAACTATCTCAGAACGGCCTGGGTAAGTAAAAGCGTTTTAAAGTTATCAGCACTTAAAGTGATACTGGTCAGATTTGCAAAAAATGGCCAAGTCCTTAAAGGGACACTGACAGGCCGAATAAGCATAATTAGCTGTATATATGCATGCACAGGTCTTCTAATGTGTAATAAAAACATATAAGTCTAACCCCTGTCCACCTTATGAATACTGTAAAATGATGTTTTATAACCTGCTAGAATTGCTCGTCTTTCTGCCCAAGGGGCGGCGTTTCAGCTTTACTTCTGCCCAGGCAGCCTCCCCCCAACCGCCGTTTTGAAGCACCGCTCAGCTCATCACGTTCACTTCGCTGGGCGGCTTCTGCGCTGCTGAGAAAAGGCGCAGAACGCAGAGGCTGAAGCGGCCTCAAAGCAGAGGGGACGCAGGCACAATGTGATCCCGGCCAGTGAGGGTGCCTGGCGCATGCGGCGGATCTCGGAACGTCGGGGACAGCAGAAGCTGCCCAGCGAAGTGAATATTGATGAGCTGAGCGGCGCTTCAGAACGGCGGTTGGGGGGAGGCTGCCTGGGCAGAAGTAAAGCTGAAACGCCGCCCCTTGGGCAGAAAGACGAGCAATTCTAGCAGGTTATAAAACATCATTTTACAGTATTCATAAGGTGGACAGGGGTTAGACTTATATGTTTTTATTACACAATAGAAGACCTGTACATGCATATATACAGCTAATTATGCTTATTTGGCCTGTCAGTGTCCCTTTAAGGTGAAATAGGGCTAAGTCCTTAAGGGGTTAATTATAGATATTTACATAAATATTGATAATTTATATTCTCCCTTTACACGAGTGGATATAGAGACTAAACGAGTCCTTGCTTGGCTCGGACACTCACTGTGCATATGTCAGACAACATCTTCAATCGTTCTTTGAGAATAACTCCACAGATCTCACCTTCATTACTATGGGAGTCCCATAAGGCCTATGTACGAGTGTTTGTCGCAGTAGGGACGAGAGTTAAGAGGGAGAGACAACAGAAAATAGATCGGCTTCTGGACCAAATAGCCACAGCTGAGCAACTTAATAAGACTTCTTTCTCACAGGCTAGACAAGAAGAACTAGTAAACCTTAGGCAGCAGCTTAAACAAATCCTTGACCTTAGAAGCCAAACAACACTTATATTGTAAACATAAATTATATGCCCATGGAGATAAGGGAGGAAAACTTATGTCCTCCTTGATCAAAAAGATAAGAGATAGGACTTACATCCACAAAATTAAGGACAGCCACTGTATACCCAGACATCTGACATCGCCAAGGCCGTCCATTCGTATTACTCAGGGTTATACAATCTACAAACCACCTCAAATCCCTTCTCTACTTCAGGACTTCCCCTTCTCTACTTCAGGAAGTTTGAAGACGTATTGTTGCCACATCTAATTACCCTCTGTAACCATCTACTCCAAGAAGGCACTCTCTACCCGCAAGCACAAGAGGCACATATCACATTAATACACAAAACTGGGAAGAACCCCCAACTATGTGGAAATGATCGCCCCATCTCGCTACTGAATCTTGACTCAAAAGCCTGGGCTAAACTATTAGCTATCCGCATTAGCTCCTTACTCCTTTGTCTCTTTGGGAAAGAACAAGCAGGCTTTGTCAAGGGCAGGGAAGGCAGACACAACTCCTGTAAACTTTACCCCACTTCTCCTGGCACGTTTCCAGAGAGTGGCAGAGAGATTCATTCAGACCTTTCCCTTAAAAAGACAACTTACCCTATTTGAAGTTCCTCTGCCCACTGTTCTACCATTGCCTAGGAAGGTGGGAAGACTTTATTCCCTAAACCTCACTTCTCAGACCGAGTCTAGATCCACTTTTATTTTCTGATAGGAGAGGGAGCTGAACATATCCACTTCAGATGAAGAAGTCCAGACAATTCTACATACATCTCATGGTTTTTCCTCATGTGTAAGATTACAGGACAATCACTATAAGTTATTACAAAACCCCAGAGTTTCTTTTCATTCACAAACTCTTTCAATCTAAAAACTGATGGACATGTAAGACACGTCGGCTCCATCTCCCACATCTGGTATGAATGCCCCCTTATCACTGCTTACTGATTCCATTTATTTTATGTGTATTTACATACTTGAATGATCTTATGTTATTCCACTTGTGTGTACATTCTTCACAGTCAAAACAACTGTCTTTGGCTGAATCATTGTATCCATATTGCAAAGAGATTTTAAGCACTGTTACTGTTTAAAGCTTACTTCAAATAAAGAATAAAAAAATAAAAAGAAAATGAAGATACCAGATCTGGGACTGAAACCATTGTTAATAGGCACCAGATCCAGTTTTTTATTGTCTGCAAAAACCGGATCCGGCACCATTGACTTAGGCTACTTTCACACTAGCGTTCGGCTGTCCGCTTGTGAGCTCCGTTTGAAGGGGCTCACAAGCGGACCCGAACGCTTCCGTCCAGCCCTAATGCATTCTGAGTGGACGCGGATCCGCTCAGAATGCATCAGTCTGGTGGCGTTCAGCCTCCGCTCCGCTCAGCAGGCGGACACCTGAACGCTGCTTGCAGCGTTCGGGTGTCCGCCTGGCCGTGCGGAGGCGTGCGGATCCGTCCAGACTTACAATGTAAGTCAATGGGGACGGATCCATTTGAGCCATAGTGTGTCATCTTCAATCTTCAAACGGATCCGTCCACTATTGACTTTCAATGTAAAAGTCTGGACGGATCCGCTCAGGCTACTTTCACACTTAGAAAATTTTATACAATATAATGCAAACAGATCCGTTCTGAACGGAGCCACCGTCTGCATTATATGAGCGGATCCGTTCTGAACGCAAGTGTGAAAGTAGCCTTACATAGTTTGTGGTACCAGATCCAGCTTGTTCAGCTTCCCATGCTGGACACAAAAACGCTGCTTGCAGCGAATGGTTTTGTGTCCGGTCAAAGAATGCAATGGACCGGAACAGAATGCATTCTGACTCCATTGACAATGAATGGGGACAAAAAGGATGTGTTTTCCTCTGGTTTTGAGGTCCTCTGCTGGATCTCAAAACCTGAAACGCAGATGTGAAAGTAGCCCAAGAAGGCAGCATATTAGACAATGAGGTTTAAATCCCACTTCCCAAAATGAATGACTATGAAATCTGAGCTGCTTTATTTGTATTAATATATATTGCCATCTGTCTGGAATGGAAGGGTTAGCCATTTAATTATCTGTTCTCTTTATATCACTTTGATATCTGTACAAACACTGCTACTCCCCACCTACATATACAGTATTTGTTGTCTACTACATGCAATAAAAAGTTAGATTTTTAATGGTGAAGTGCTGAATTCCACCTTGTTTGGATATTTGCACGAAAGCATCATTTTAACCTAAACTTCATTGCCGTTCAGAATTTTTTTGTGTAGTAGTTGTGTGTAGTATTCATCTTGTAAGGTCAGCTATTTGTGCTTTCAGACATATTATGAGTAAGTTTTCAATGCAAACTTCATGCCACAAATTAGCACCAGTTTATAATGGAATATACTCATTGACTGATATAAAAAGTAATGAACCCGGATAGAAATGTTGATTTGCTGCAAAACTAGAAGTTACTTTGCAGGCAGATATATAAATGATTAAAGGTGTGGTGTGATTAGACACTAGGCCCTGTCACAAGGCTTCTCCCACTGCCCTATACAAAGGTTGTCAGGGGCTACTTTTGGGTAGTGTACCTCTTGGAGAGATTATTCATGCTAAACATGCCTCTCTGAGGCACTCACAGACATTTTGCCCAGATGACTGACTTTGAGAGAGAGCGCATTATTGGACTGAAAGAAGTACAATGGTTTTTTCATCAAATTGCCTGCCATCTAAGCCGTTCTGACCTACCTTTTATGAGGTTTTGGGAGCAGTGGTTACATGAGGGCACATGTGATGAACAGGCTCCGCACAGCCCAGATAGATCACCAGTGGAGAGGATTGTTTGATCTGCCGACAAGCATTAGCAGCTCCCACATTTTAGTTGTACACCATCCAAACCCATGGGGCACCTTTATTACACCTCCTTCTTTTCCTGGACCATTTCCAAGCACTTAGCAGAAGAAAACTTGGTATTATGGCGCCCATTACGTTCCCTGCCATTGTCAACCAGCCACCATCGCCTTTGTTTGCCATGGTGTCATGAATTAGAAAAGTGGACTTGTATGAACTGGAACTGTATCTTCTTTAGTGACTAATCGAGGTTCTGTGCTGTATGGATCCACCACTTCCACACTTTAACAACAGTCCAACAATTATATTTTTGCACCATTAGCATTTCTGACAATAAATGTATTAGGCTACTTTCACACTTGCGGCAGGGGAATCCAGAATCCGGCAAACAGATGCATTTGTAAGACGAATTCGGTTGCGGATATGTCTGACAAATGCATTGCAATACCGGATCCGTCTTTCCGGTTGTCATAGGGTTTCCCGGAACACTTAGTACCGGATCTGGCATTGATATATTTCAATGGAAATTAAAGGGCTTCTGTCACCCCACTAAACTCATATATTTTTTTTTTGGGGTACTTATAATACCTATCCTGCGATATAGCTCTACATTATGTTATTACTCATTTTCGTTCTGTAGATATGTCAAAAACTTACTTTTATAATATGCTAATTACCTGTCCACCAGCAAATAGGTGTCTACTCAGTGCGCCTGCGCCGATGACGTCTTCTCTTTCGGTGACGTCATCGGCGCAGGCGCACTGTGGGAGTGCTGAGGAGGCGAGCCTCCTTATCTCAGAGCACCTGCGCCGAATCAACACAGGCGCGCGATTTTAGAAATGCTGACAGGGCCAGCTGGAGGAGGAGATCGCGGCTGGCCCTGTCAATCAACAGGAGGAGGGGCGTTTTTTCTACGGCTGCTACCAGCAAGTAGCCGCCCTACTTGCTGGTAGACAGGTAATTAGCATATTATAAAAGTATGTTTTTTTACATATCTACAGAACGAAAATGATTTATAACATAATGTATAGCTACAGTACAGACCAAAAGTTTGGACACACCTTCTCATTCAAAGAGTTTTCTTTATTTTCATGACTATGAAAATTGTAGATTCACACTGAAGGCATCAAAACTATGAATTAACACATGTGGAATTATATACATAACAAAAAAGTGTGAAACATCTGAAAATATGTCATATTCTAGGTTCTTCAAAGTAGCCACCTTTTGCTTTGACTACTGCTTTGCACACTCTTGGCATTCTCTTAATGAGCTTCAAGAGGTAGTCACCTGAAATGGTTTTCACTTCACAGGTGTGCCCTGTCAGGTTTATTAAGTGGGATTTCTTGCCTTATAGATGGGGTTGGGACCATCAGTTGCGTTGTGGAGAAGTCAGGTGGATACACAGCTGATAGTCATACTGAATAAACTGTTAGAATGTAAACTGTAAACTGTAAAGAAAAACGAGTGGCTATCATTACTTTAAGAAATGAAGGTCAGTCAGTCCGAAAAATTGGGAAAACTTTGAAAGTGTCCCCAAGTGCAGTCACAAAAACCATCAAGCGCTACAAAGAAACTGGCTCACATGCGGACCGCCCCAGGAAAGGAAGACCAAGAGTCACCTCTGCTGCAGAGGATAAGTTCAACTGAGTCACCAGCCTCAGAAATCGCAGGTTGACAGCAGCTCAGATTGGAGACCAGGTCAATGCCACACAGAGTTCTAGCAGCAGACACATCTCTAGAACAACTGTTAAGAGGAGACTGTGTGAATCAGGCCTTCATGGTAGAATATCTGCTAGGAAACCACTTCTAAAGACAGGCAACAAGCAGAAGAGACTTGTTTGGGCTAAAGAACACAAGGAATGGACATTAGGCCAGTGGAAATCTGTGCTTTGGTCTGATGAGTCCAAATTTGAGATCTTTGGTTCCAACCACCGTGTCTTTGTGGGACGCAGAAAAGGTGAACGGATGGACTCTACATGCCTGGTTCCCACCGTGAAGCATGGAGGAGTAGGTGTGATGGTGTGGGGGTGCTTTGCTGATGACACTGTTGGGGATTTATTCAAAATTGAAGGCATACTGAACCAACATGGCTACCACAGCATCTTGCAGCGGCATGCTATTCCATCCGGTTTGCGTTTAGTTGGACCATCATTTATTTTTCAACAGGACAATGACCCCAAACACACCTCCAGGCTGTGCAAGGGCTATTTGACTATGAAGGAGAGTGATGGGGTGCTGCGCCAGATGACCTGGCCTCCACAATCACCGGACCTGAACCCAATCGAGATGGTTTGGGGTAACCTGGACCGCAGAGTGAAGGCAAAAGGGCCAACAAGTGCTAAGCATCTCTGGGAACTCCTTCAAGACTGTTGGAAGACCATTTCAGGTGACTACCTCTTGAAGCTCATCAAGAGAATGCCAAGAGTGTGCAAAGCATTACACAAAGCAAAAGGTGGCTACTTTGAAGAACCTAGAATATGACATATTTTCAGTTGTTTCACACTTTTTTGTTATGTATATAATTCCACATGTGTTAATCCATAGATTTGATGCCTTTAGTGTGAATCTACAATTTTCATAGTCATGAAAATAAAGAAAACTCTTTGAATGAGAAGGTGTGTACAAACTTTTGGTCTGTACTGTATATGGCAGGATAGGGATTATAAATAAGTACCCCAAAAAAAAAATATTTGTTTAGTGGGGTGACAGAAGCCCTTTAATGCCAGATCCGGCATTCCGGCAAGTGTTCAGGATTTTTGTCCAGAAAGAAAAATGCAGCATGCTGCGGTATTTTCTCTGGCCAAAAAACGTAAGAGGGACTGAACTGATGCATCCTCTCCATTCAGAATGCATTAGGATAAAACTGATCCGTTTTTTCCGATATTGAGCCCCTAGGAAGGAACTCAATACCAGAAAAGAAAAATGAAGTGAAAGTACCCTAAGGCAACTACATTCGTTGTTGTCTATCCACAGTATTCTTTATTTTCTGTACTGTATAAAAACTATCAAATCTGAGAACATAATTTGCAGAAGTATTTTTCTCGGGATCTGCCAACATGTGAGGTTTTAGGGAACACGTCCTCTTCTTCATGTGCAGCGGCCAGATTCTACATGTTCCCCATTAAATCCATGAGATGAAGACTTCACATTCATGAATTACAATACAACATATCTGTGCTAATTGCAGCATGTGTACTAACTCTTGAAAGTCCCACAAAAAGAAATGCATCGGTGATCATATAACTACACTAAAATTACAGGCTTGATTTAATCCCGTGGGCTGCATTGTCTCCAATTTCACTATCCAAAATACTTCACATTGTAAGAACTGTTTTCTATTAACCCTTTCATTCTCACACAATTTCACCTCTTCAACTACATACCATCGGAGGTCACTCACATGATGTTTGCACTGAAAAAAATCACATCAATCACAGCTCCAAGTCCCTTTGGATAAGTCTCTATGAGCTTGCCACATCTTACCACTGGGATTTTTGCCCATTCCTTTTTGCAAAACTGCTCCAGCTCCTTCCAGTTTGATGGTTTGCACTTGTGAACAGCAATCTTTAAGTCTGACCACAGATTCTCTATTGGATTGAGATCTGGACTTTGACTAGGCCATTCCAACACATTTACATGTTTCCCCTTAAACCACTGAAGTGATGCTTTAGCAGTGTGTTTGGGGTCACTGTCCTCCTGTAAGGTGAACCCCCCGTCCTAGCCTCAAATCACGCACAGAGTGGTACAGGTTTTGCTCAAGAATATCCCTGTATTCAGCACAATCCATCTTTCCCTCAACTCTAACCATTTTCCCAGCCCCGGCTGCTCAAAAACAGCCCCACAGCATGATGCTGCTACCACCATGGTGTTCTTTGGGTGATGTGATGTGTTGGGTTTACTCCAGACATAGCAAGAATGAGCACCTCCCTGGCTAAGAGCAGTGCACTCTGATTTGATGTGCTCACAGCCAGAGAGAAGAGAACAGCCCACAGTGAAACTGCGAGTCTCCGCCTAGTATAACCGAGTCGGCTCATTATAATAATATAAGGCGCCAAAATCAACGAGGCCAACAGTGCACAAACAGGGGGGGGGGGGAGACTTTGAAAAAAAAACTAGTGCCATGGCATCAGTGTGGGCTGCCCTATAAGGTAAGACCATAATTAGACTAGGGCTAAACTGATGAAAGGTCCTCTTTAAGCGGTTCTATATAACTGCTTCCACAAAATACTGATTGAGGGGTGTGATATACCTGCTTCTACCAAATATTGATTGAGGCTTGTGATACACCTGCTTCCACAAAATACTGATGGAGGGGTGCGATATATCTGCTTCCACCAAATATTGATTCAGGGGTTCTATATACATGCTTCCACAAAATACTGATTGAGGGGTGTGATATACCTGCTTCTACAAAATACTGATTAAGGGGTTCTATATACCTGCTTCCACAAAATACTGATTGAGGGGTGCAACATACCTGCTTCCACAAAATACTAATTAAGGGGTGCGATATACCTGCTTCCACAAAATACTGATTAAGGGGTTTGATATACCTGCTTCCACAAAATTCAGATTGAGGGGTGCGATATACCTGCTTCCACAAAATACTGATTGAGGCCTGCGATATATCTGCATCCACAAATACTACTCTTCTCTAGGGACTTTGGCACAGGGTCATTTTGAACATAACAGGCAGAGGAAGAGGCAGGACATTCTGCAGGGGTGGTAGGGGTCAGGCAGGTTCACCAGGCCAGAAACTAAGTGGGAAGTTGGAGAAGGTGTGTGCGATTACGTCAAAGGACGCACCAGAGCTGGTTGAGTGGCTCACTTAGAATTCCGCATCTGCACCCTCTTCATGCTCTGTATTTGCATCCCCCTGACTCTCTGCTGTGTGCACCTCCAAAGACACCACACCGCCATAGCCCCTACACTCGAGTCAGAGGAATTATTTTCTCATCCATTCCCAGACTTTACCAATGCGCAGCCATTTTTGGCATCAAACGAGGAAGAGGAGGTAGCAACGGCCGCCACCCAGTGGTCTGACGACAGTACCCAGATCAGCCCAAGGAAGGTGGTCCCAGCTGTTGCTGCCTACTATTTCTAATGTCAGTGGTGGTGAAGGTGACGATGATGACGTGTCGATGGATGTCAAGTGGGTGCCCACAAGAGAGGAAGAAGGAGGGGAGTTCAGAGGGAGAGACAAAGCAGCAGATAGAGAGGAAAAGGAGGAGAAGCAGGCAGAACTCGCAGTGCACAGGCAAAAAGCAGACTGCAAAAGGTATCTAGAGCGAGCCATCCACCATGCACGGTCACATCTTGCGCTCCCATGATGCTGGCACATGGCTCTGCAGAGTGGGCTTCTTTTAATGTGTCAGCTGCTGACAATAGTGTTGCCATCTGCAGCCTGGGCTGTCAGTGCATAAGTCGCGGTAAGCCCAACACTCACCTAGCAACGCCGTCAGAACCCATAAAGCAACACTCCCGGCGCTCCACGTCCTGCCTCTTCTTCTTCTCCTCCCATTTGTCCAAAACAAAAAACAGATAGTAACATCAGCACAGTGTACAAAAAGTAGTTAGGGTGCAAAATCCTTTGAAAGGGTGGACAGCCTTTCCTCCAGTATAGTGTATCCAAAGAATAGGCTGCACTCCAAATGTGATAAAAGGTGATGACCCGTTTATTCCCAGGCAACTTTTCAGCCCACACATTGGGGCCTTTGTCAAGCCCCAGTGTGTGGGCTGAAACGTTGCCTGGGAATAAACGGGTCATCACCTTTTATCACATTTGGAGTGCAGCCTATTCTTTGGATACACTCCTCCCATTTGTCCTCTACTCCACCTTCCACCATGCCGTCGTCGCGTTCATCTGGCAGAAGGCAGGCTTCCGTGGCCCAAATGTTCGAGCGTAAAAAGTTGATGACGCCCGATAACCCTCTTGCCCAACGGCTGACCGATGGCTTGGTGGGACTGCTAGCCCGCCAACTACTGCCATTTAAACTGGTGGACTCGGAGGCCTTTAAAAAATTTGTGGCCATTGGCACACCGCAATGGAAGGTCCCCGGAAGGAAAAATTTCTCCCAGAAGGGCATCCCAGAGCTATATGGCCACGTTCAGGGGCAATTGAATATATCTCTGGCACACAGTGTCAGTGCCAAGATACATCTGACCACAGACACATGGTCTAACAAACACGGGCAGGGAAGGTACAAAACTTTTACTTCCCGCTGGGTGAACCCTCTGATAGCCGTCAAGCATGTAACCTGTGGCACCCGTGTGGATTTGTTGTTACCGCCACGGATTGTATGCAGGCCTGCCTCTTCTCCTCCTTCTACTCCATCCTCCGCCTCCTCCTCGGCTGACTCCTACTTTTCCACTGCCCCCGCCTCTTCTGCTGCACGCCCCAAGCTCCCCATAACCTATTCGACGAACCAGGTGAGACGTTGCCATGCTGTGCTGCGGCTGTTGTGCCTGAAAGCCAAGAGCCACATCAGTCCTGCACTGCTTTCAGCTCTGCGGTCACAGGCCGATCAGTAGCTAACCCCGCTCAATTTGACAGTTGGTGAAGTGGTGTGTGAAAACGGTGCCAATCTGCTGAGCATGCTGAAACAGAGTAAAATGACACATGTTCATGGCACAGGTCCTGAACTTAGGCGTGCAGCGATTAGTTGCCAAATACCCCTGGTTTCCAGGACATCTTGTGGCAGGCCAGGATAATCTATGGCCATTTTAGAAGAACTTACACAGCCATGGCTCACCTTGCTGGCGTTCAGCGGCGACACCACCTGCACATCAGACATCTGATTTGTGACAGTCCGACGCGCTGGAACTCCACCTTGTATATGCTTGATAGGCTGCTCCAGCAACAACGTGCCATTAACCACTACCTGTACGAACTCTGCAGCAGGACAGATTCTGGGGAGCTTGGTTTATTTTCACCGCGCCAGTGGCTGCTCATGTGCGATGCATGCAGACTTCTGCGGCCATTTGATGAGATCACCAAACTGGTCAGTCGTAGCCAGGATGCCATCAGTGACATCGTACCTTACGCCTTCTTTCTGGAGCGTGCATTGAGTCGTGTCATTGATCAAGCCATTGAGGAGCAGGAGTAGGAAGATGAGGAAGTTGCAATGGTGAATGAATTCCCGGGGGAGGGCTACTCCATCTGAGACAAGTCAGCAGGAGTCTGAAGAGGAGGAGGATGGTGGCTGGAGGGAGGAGGAGGAGGAGCAAAAAAAGCAGGCTTTAAACTTTTCGGGGATCCCTGGTGTTGTCCGTGGCTGGAAGGAGGAGACCGAGGACGACATTCTCCGGGGCGATGAGCAGGAGCCAGGGCGCTCCACCGCTACCAATTTAGTGCAAATGGGGGCCTTCATGCTCCAGCGTTTGAAGAGGGACTGCCGTATAAAAAGCATGAAGGGCAAGGACCAGTACTGGGTGGCGGTACAAACACAAAATGGCGGACATGTTACCAGCATCATAGAGGGTTGTCAGAATGCAGCATTTCCAGGCCTTGCTGCGAGAGATGCTGCATTTTGCTGTTGCGGGCGCTGGCAGAGGAATTTCCACCCACAGCGAAACAGGTGCGGGTACCAATCCTACAGCCTGCAAGAAGAGGGCGGTTTGAAAATGTGTTGATCACTTAGGATATGAAATCATTCTTGCAGCCAACCCATCGAGAGCCACCCTCCGGATCAAGCCTCAGGGAACGCCTAGACCGACAGGTGTCCGACTACATCAGGTAACGGCCGATGCGGACGCTCTGAGAAGCGAGGAACTCCTGGACTTCTGGGTGTGCAGGCTTGACCTGTGGCCAGAGCTGGAACAATCTTCCATAGAACTCTTGGCTTTCCCCTTCGTCAAGTGTCCTGTCCGAAAGGATGTTCAGCGCAGCATGGGGGATCGTGACCGATAAGCGCACTCACCTAGCTCACGACAGTGTGGACTACCTCACATTTCTAAAAATGAATGAGGCATTGATTTCGGAGGAATTCAACACCTGTGATGACCACGTGTAATTGAATTTCCTCATGCCAGCCCACACATATCTGCCACCACACAGAACAAAGAATGGTCCTTGTCTTATGTACAGTATATACAGCGGCATTAAAGGCCTTTTCTGTCAGGTGAATGCCTAATTTTGGGGGGCCTGTACAGGCCTACATTAAACTTTTTAGCGTGTGACCGCCTATTGGACCTACAGCCACATAATTACTTGTTCTTTTCTGTCGAGTGAATGCATAATTTTTGGGGCCTATACTCTACTGGCCTACAGTAAAATTGCTATCCACTGACCGCCTAATATACCTCCAGCCACATAATCACTTGTTCTTTTCTGTCGGGGGAATGCATATTTTTTGGGGCCTGTACTCCACTGGCCTACAGTAAAATTGCTATCCACTGACCGCCTAATATACCTCCAGCCACATAGTCACTTGTTCTTGTGTGTCCGGTGAATGCCTAATGTTTGGGGCCTGTACTGCATTGGCCTGCAGTAAAATTGTTATTCACTGACCGCTTAATATACCTCCAGCCACATAATCACTTGTTCTTTTCTGTCAGGTGAATGCCTAATTTTTGGGGCCCGTACCCCCGTGGCCTAAAATAAAATTTCTCTAGGCTCCAGCAGGGCACATTTTTGAGAGTTTCCTTTTAAGAAGCATAAAAATGGCCACTGATTAAAATACATATTTTTTGTGGGAATTTTTGCCATTGATCCCCCTCTGGTATGTCCTGTCCATGTTGTGCATATCTAGTAAGTATTTGGTGGCTGCAGATATGACCTGAAGGTTTTTCAGGTTCACCCACCATTACAGTGAATGGGGCCCGCCGCGAACGCACGGTTCGCGAACATTTGATCGCGAACGCGAGTTTGCGAAACGTCCCAGCCGATGTTCGACCATCACTATCAGTCTCTGCTGTGGAAGTCTGCAGCTCCTCCAGGGTTACCTTAGGTCTCTGTGCTGCCTCTCTGATTAATGCCCTCCTTGCCCGGTCCGTGAGTTTTGGTGAACAGCCATCTCTTGGCAGGTTTGCTGTTGTGCCATGTTCTTTCCATTTGGTTATGATAGATGTGATGGTGCTCCTGGGATCATCAAAGATTTAGATATTTTTTTATAACCTAACCCTGACTTGTACTTCTCAACAACATTGTCCCTTACTTGTTTGGAGAATTACTTGGTCTTCATTGCAGTGTTTGGTTAGTGATGCCTCTTGCTTAGGTGTTGCAACCTCTAGGGCCTCTCAAAAAAGGTGTGTATTTGTAATGACAGATCATGTGACACTTAGATTGCACACAGGTGGACATCATTTCACTAATTATGTGACTTCTAAATGTAATTGGTTGCATCAGAGCTTTTTATGGGCTTCCTAACAAAGGGGGCGAATACATACGCACATGCCAATTTTCTGTTTTCTATTTCTAAACAATTGTTTTATTTATATATTTTTCTCATTTCACTTCACCAACTTAGACTATTGTGTTCTGATCCATCACATAAAATTTAGATTAACAAAACAATAAACGTAAGGCTGTAATGTAACAAAGCACAAAAAAAGTCAAGGGTGGTGAATACTTTTGCAAGGCACTGTATAACAACACTGGACAGCAATCCTTTTCGATGGATGATGAATATACTCGCCCATAATTTTTTAACTACAATGCCTGTCCTGTGCATGCACTGTACACTGCCCACTATGGGCAGCTACCAGTGGCGTACATACAGGGGTCGCAGTTGCGACCGGGCCCGGCACTCCAGGGGGCCTGGCCGCCTGTAAACCCCTGGCCCCTGCAGTAGTGCCACTCAGACTCAGGTGGGAGCCCGCGGCAGCGGTGGCGGCAGGTGACAGGGAGATGAACGCTTCCATTGTGGAAGCGCTCATCTCCATAGTGATCTGTATCGCCGTGCTGCGGCAGGGCAGGGGAGGGAGGCGTCTCCCTTCCCTGTTCCTCCTATCAAAGCGGTGCAGGCGGCGCGATGACGTCATCGCGCCGCCTGAGCCGTACAGCGTGGGACACAGGCCGGAAGAGGCCTGCATCGCATCGCTGCTAAGGAGGTAAGTATAAGTGTTTTTTTTTATTTTTTTATACCATTTGGACATGAGGAGGCACTTGATACTGGAAAATGAGGGGGGGGGGAGGTTGGCACTTGATACTGGAAAATGAGGGGGGGGAAGGTTGGCACTTGATACTGGAAAATGGGGGGGGGAGGTTGGTACTTTATACTGGAAAATGGGGGGGGAAGGTTGGCACTTGATACTGGAAAATGAGGGGGGGAAGGTTGGCACTTGATACTGGAAAATGGGGGGGGAAGAGAGTTGGCACTTGATATTGGAAAATGAGGGGGGGGAAGGTTGGCACTTGATGCTGGAAAATGAGGGGGGGGAGGTTGGCACTTGATACTGGAAAATGAGGGGGGGAAGGTTGGCACTTGATGCTGGAAAATGAGGGGGGGGAAGGTTGGCACTTGATACTGGAAAATGAGGGGGGGGGAGGTTGGCACTTGATACTGGAAAATGGGGGGGGTTGGCACTTGATACTGGAAAATGAGGGGGGAAGGTTGGCACTTGATATTGGAAAATGGGGGGGGGAAGGTTGGCACTTGATACTGAAAAATGAGGGGGGGAAGGTTGGCACTTGATACTGGAAAATGAGGGGGGGGGAGGGAGTTGGCACTTGATACTGGAAAATGAGGGGGGAGGGAGTTGGCACTTGATACTGGAAAATGAGGGGGGGGGGAAGGTTGGTACTTGATACTGGAAAATGAGGGGGGGGGGGGTTGGCACTTGATACTGGAAAATGAGAGGGGGAGTTGGCACTTGATACTGGAAAATGGGGGGGAGGTTGGCACTTGATACTGGAAAATGAGGGGAGGGGGGAGTTGGCACTTGATACTGGAAAATGAGGGGGGGGGGCGGTTGGCGCTTGATACTGGCACATGGGACGGTTGGCACTTGATACTGGCACACGGGGCAGTTGGCACTTGATACTGGCACACGGGGCGGTTGTCACTTGATACTGGCACAATATTGGGGGCACTATTGGGGACCACAGGGCACAGTATTGGGGTAGTAGGATGTTTTGTCCAGAAGATGGTAGGATGATGAAAAATTAGTAAACTAAGATATTTTTTTTTATCAAACTGCAGAGATTAAAAACGGCGTAAAAATGGTGGTCTGGTCTGAAAGGAAAAGACGAGGACAGAGAACATCTACATCGAAGGAGACGTCACTGGATTTAAGGGGTACGGGCGCGATTTATGGGTGGGGCTGTGTGCCGGTGTGGTTTGAGGGCAGGTGGGGACACAGGGGCCCCATAATCTCCTATTGCCCAGGGAAATGCCCCTCCCGAGACCGGGGGGGGAGGGGGCCCATGGATCCGTTTCGCACCGGGGCCCCATGGATTGTGTGTACGCCACTGGCAGCTACATCAGTAAACTAACTGCACATGCCCGGGTCCAGCACTGACGCAAGCTGTTGTGAGATTTCATGAGTCCATGATATCAGTGCACTGGGCTGGCTTACATTACAGCATGGGTGGAGCGATAACGGCATGCTCAGGAGAACATGGGCACTTACATTCAGAAAGGAATGCCCCTGGGCACTTGTAGCTCATTTGCATATATCTTCAAACTTGGTTTTTTTCAACATCAAATATACAGAAATAAGAAAGAAAGGTATGATCTGTTAACTGTTTATGTCACCTACAGGACAGCAATGACAGTTTAATATGTTCAAAGTAGGTGACAGACTCCATTTAACCAAATTAGCTTCCAAATAGTGTCATGGTGGCGCTTGGTGCCACAATGACACTACATGGAACATGGATCCAGTTAAAGATCTTAAAGGGGTTTTCTGTGATTTAAATACTGATGACCTATCCTCTGGACAGGTCATCAGTATCTGATCGGGGGGGGGTCCAACACCCGGAACCCCCGCCGATCAGCTGTTTGAGAAGGTACCGGCACTCGCAGTAGTGCCACAGCCTTCTCCAGCTTTTCCTAAGTCAAGAGACATTATTTTCATTGGTCACATGGCCTAGGCGCAGCTCAGTCCCATTCATGTCAATACGAAGCACAGCCGCTATACAATGTACAGTGGTGTGCTTGGTGAGCAGGAAGAAGGCCAAGGTGCTCACAGGAGTCCTGGTGCCTTCTCAAACAGCTGAAAGGCGGGGATCCCGGGTGTCGGAACCCCACCGATCAGATACTAAGAAGACTAGGTCATCAATATATGTCGCAGAAAACCCTTTTAATCCATAGGATACCAGCACCGTACATGTAGAAATCCCAGCGCCATACAGCTACGGCACTCTGATCGGGCAGGCGCAGGAGCTGCACCCGCCTGATCAGCTGCAGGGGTCAGAAAGCCGGACCCCTGCTTTATGCACCAGCATCTGTGAAAACACTGTTGCTGACGCATTAACCCTTGCACTGTCACAGTCAGCGCTGACGGTGGCATGTGCGGTACCCTGCCGGGACCCGCGCTGCTGTGACGGGACCCGATGGCAGGAAAGGTAGCCCGATGCCTTCCTTAAGCATCGTGGCTGCCTTCCGTGTGAGCCTGTGAGATCCAGCCCCCTGGATCTCACAGGCAGGAAGCTGTAAGTGTATTACAGTAAGCAATACACTTACAACCAATGGATTACAATACAAAAGTATTGTAATGCATTTAAAAGGGGATCAGACCCCCAAAAGTTGAAGTCCCAGAGTGGGACAAAAAATAAAGTGAAAAAAGAAGTTGAAAAAATAAAGTTTTACAAAAAATATTTAAAGTTTCAAGTAAAAAAAAAAGCCCCAAAAATTTAATACATTTTAAAATAAGGGAAAAAAAAGTAGACATATTAGGTACCGCCGCATCCATATCGATCGGCTCTATAAAAATATCACATGATCCACCCCGTCAGATGAATGCTGTAAAAAAATAACTGTGTTAAAAAAAAGCCATTTTCTTGTCACCTTGCCTCACAAAAAGTGTAATACCAAGTGATCAAAAAGTCTTATGTACCCCATAATGGTACCAATCAAATCGTCATCTCACCCCGCAAAAATGAGCCCCTACCTAAGACAATCACCCAAAAAAATAAATATAGGGCTCTCAGAATATGGCAACACAAAAACAAGATTTTATTCTGTTAAAAAATGATTTCACTGTGTAAAACTTAAAAATAAAAATGATAGACATATTAGGTATTGCCTCATCCATAACAACCTGCTCTATAAAAATATCACATTATAGGCCCCATCAGGTGAATACTGTAAAATAAAAATGGAATCAATCAAATTGTCACAAAAAAATGAGTCCCCACATAAGACAATAACTTAAAAAATAAAAATCAATGGCACCCATAAACCTATCTATTAAAATCTGCACTGCAAAAGCCATATGGCGCTCCTTCCGTTCTGAGTTCTGCCATGTGCAGTTTATCACCACATATGGGGTGTTGTCGTATTCAGGAGAAAATGGGTAACAAATTATTGGGTGCTTTTTCTCCTGTTACCCCTTGCGAAAATGAAAAATTTGGGGCTAAAGCAACATTTTATTAGAAGAAATTAGAAGAAACTTTTCATTTTTATTCCGTAAAGCGATTAGGGGGTCAAAGTTCTCAGTACCCCCCTTAATATATTCTTTAAGGGGTGTAGTTTCCAAAATTAGGTCAAATTTTGAGGATTTCGGACCGCAAAAAACGTCACGGTCGTGTGCATGAGGCCTTAAAGTACCTTTATGTTCGACCGTTTTCCTCTGGTGGAGTAGAGAAGTCAAGGGCAATCCAGGCCTTGTTCATTTTGATAAGAGTCAACGTGTCAGCATTTTTAGTTGACAGTCGGATGCACTTATCAGTTATTATGCCCCCAGCAGCACTAAATACCCGTTCTGACATAATACTGGCGGCAGGGCAGGCCAGCACCTGCAAGGTGTAGAGCACCAATTCGTGCCACTTGTCCAGCTTGGACACCCAATAGTTGTAAGGCACAGAGGGATCATTGAGGATGCTGACATGGTCTGCTACATACTCCTTCACCATCTTCCAAAACTTTTCTCTCCTTGTGACACTAGGCGGCGCATCAGGGTGAGGTTGCTGGCGGGGTGTCATGAAACTGTCCCAGGCCTTGGAGAGTGTCATCTTGCCTCTGTTGGAACTGCTATGTGTTCCCCTCTTCTCCGCTCATCGGTTGGCCAAGGAACTACATACTCTGCTGCCAGCTTGTCAGCTGGAAATTTTTGGAGCAATTTTTCCACAAGGACCTTCTGGTATTGCACCATTTTGCTAGTCCTCTCCACCACAGGAATACAGGAATGAGAGATGAGAAGTTATCTTTGTAGCAGGGGTCGAGAAGGGTGAACAGCCAGTAATCGGTGTTCACCAAAATATGTATAACGCGAAGGTCACGGAAAAGGCAACAGAGTCCCAACAGACAGGACTTCGCTGTCCACATCAGGAGGATGACTCTCAATCTCCTCATCATCTTCCTCCTCTTCGGCGCATCCACGCTGAACAGATGGAATAAACTTGCTGTGGGTACTACCCTCTGTAGCGGAAGCAACCATCTCCTGCTCCTCCTCCTCATCATCATCATCATCATCCAATTCACGCTCAGAAGACAAACGGAGGGTGGTCTGGCTATCACCCTGTGTACTGTCTTCCCCCATTTCCACCTCTTCCACATGCAAAGCATCTGCCTTCATCGTGAGCAGCAAGCGTTTCAGTAGACACAGAAGTGGGATGGTTACGCTGATAAAAGGTGGGATCACCGCTCACCATCTGTGTTGATTCCTCAAAGTTACGTAAAACCTCACAGAGGTCAGACATCCATGCCCACTCGTCGCTTGTGAAGAGCGGAAGCTGACTGGACACGCGATGACCATGTTGCAGCTGGTATTCCACTACTGCCCTCTGCTGCTCACAAAGCAAACATGTGTAACGTGGAGTTCTAGTGCGTGCTCACATCACACAACAGTTGGTGAGCTGGCAATTGCAAGCGCTGCTGCAACGTTGGACAGACCGGCGGCAGCTATAGATGACTTTCGGAAATTGCCACAGACGCCACACACCTTCACCAGTAGCTCAGGCAAGTTGGGGAAGGTTTTGAGAAACCGCTGAACTACTAAGTTGAACACGTGGGCTAGGCATGGTATGTGTGTGATCTTGCCGAGCTCCAAAGCCCCCACCAAGTTATGGCCATTATCAGACACAACCATGCCTGGTTGTAGGTTGAGTGGCAAGAGCCACAGCTCAGTCTAGTACCTTATACCCTGCCACAGCTCTGAGGAGGTGTGCTGTTTGTCACCTAAACATATTAATTTAAGGACGGCCTGTTGCCTCATCCCCACTGCAGTGCTACACTGCTTCCAGCTACTGACTGATGGCTGACTGTTGCTGCAAGATGATAATTCAGAGGTGGAAGTGGAGGAGGAGAAGAGGGGTTGCAGCCACTAATGTAGGTGGTGGCGGAAATCCTGATGAAAGTAGGGCCCTTGGCGTCGGTAGCACCTGTACCATCCCCGGGTACGACTCGCTCCCGACCTCCACAACATTCACCCAGTGTTCCGTCAGGGAAATGTAGCGTCCCTGGCCACAAGCACTTGTCCATGTGTCAGTCGTTAAGTGGACCTTCCCAATAACTACATTGGTCAGGGCAGGGGTGATGTTACGGGATACATGCTGGTGTAAGACGAGGACGGCACACCGGGAAAAATTGTGGCGGCTGGGGACCGAGTCCACATGCCTCAGTGTCCACAAGCCTAAATGGCAACATTTACAGGCCAGCAATTTGGAAAGGTGCGCATTTAGTGCTATGGCCTGTGGGTGGGTGGCTGGGTATTTGCACTTTCGTTCAAAGGCCTGGGGTATGGACATCTGTATGCTGCGCTGGGACACAGAAGTGGATGTGCTAGCTGATGGTGCTTGCGAAGGTCCAGGTGCAGGGCGGGAGGCATCTGGGTCTGAGTCTTGGACAGGGTATTGGCCAACTTGTAACACAGGGGAAGAGGAGGCAGTGGTGTGACCCGGAGACACTAATTGTGGACCCAGGCATTCGGCCCACCTATCAGAGTGCTTTGATGCCATGTGGCGGATCATGTTGGTGGTGGTGAGGTTGCTAGTTTTCACACCCCTGCTCATTTTGGTACGGCACAGGTTGCAAATTACAATTCTTTTATCCTCCGCACTTTCCTCAAAAAAGCGCCAGACTGCAGAACACCTAGCCCTTGGCAAGGGAGATTGCCGCAAGGGGAATCTCCAAGGAACAGTTGCGGGCCTTTTTGGTGTGGCCCGCCTTCTCCCTTTTGCCACCCCACTGCCTCTTCCAGCCTGTTTTGGTGCTGTGGATCCCTCCCCTTCTGTACTGCTGTCCTTGCTAGGCTTGCCACCTTCCCAAGTTGGGTCAGCGATTTCATCGTCCACCACCTCCTCTTCCACTTTCTCACTCTGTTCATCCTCCTGACTTGTTGACCTAACAACAACCTCAATTATTGACAACTCTGTCTCATCCTCATCATCAACCTCTTGAGACACTAATTGCCATTGACTTATTACCAACTGTGTCTCATCATCATCATCATCATCACTAATTTCCGTTCCCCACTGTCATCTTCTTGTGACTGTGGATGCTTAAGAGTTTGGGCATGGTGAGAATTCTGTTGACCACACTCTTTACAACTGAGACTGGACTTTGTTGAAGACAGGGTGGTGCTTAACCGACTGGAAGCATTATCTGCTGCAATCAAACTGGTTGCACTGGTGTGACTCCGAGAGTTGTGTCCTACGCCGCCCTGCAAACTGGAACATGAAGCTCGGTATCGTGGATGAGTGTATTTCTTGTGTTCTGGCAGCAGGCACAGTTCCACCGTGCCCAGGGTCACGGCCTCTGCGTGCACCATCAGCAGCACGGCCACTTACCCGTCCCTTACCGCTCGCCTTCTGCATATTAAATGGTATATATGCTTGCAAGTATGTCACACGTACAGTAGCGCAGGTTTTGTAAGTGTATGTGCAAATTAATTAAACTGAATGTCACTGATATTTATGATGCGCAAACGTTATACAGGGGATGTAGCGCAGGTAATGTAACTGTCTGCAGCGGACACCATCTACGTAAAAAGTACACTGGATGTCACAGATATTTTTAGCATGCACACACACTAAACAGGAGATGTAGCGCAGATAATCTCGCTGTCCGCAGTGTCTACGGAAAAAGTACACTGGATGTCACAGATATTTTTAGTCTGTGCACACGTTAAACAGGAGATGTAGCACAGATAATGTTGCTGTCTGCAGCGTCTACGGAAAAAGTACACTGGATGTCACTGATATTTTTAGGATACGCACACGTTATACAGGAGATGTAGCGCAGGTAATTTAACTGTCCGCAGCAGACACCATATACGGAAAAAGTACACTGGATGTCACAGATATTTTTAGGCTGTCTGCAGCGGTCAAACAACTGCAAGCTATTTAGCGCAGGTTGCGCTAAAAATATATATTGCTGCCAGATACAACAATAGTCCTTAAAAAGACTTTTGGGTCTCTAACAGCAACCCTGCCTAACCAAAAAATAACATTAAATTTCATACACTATCTGTCCCTTCTACAGCACAGCTGTCCCTGACTAAGACTGTCCGAACCACGTGTCATCGGGTTCTTTTTAGCACCTGATGACGCATTCCGGCCAGCCAATCGCTGTAATGCCAGTAACCAACATGGCTATGGCATTACATTGAGTGGCAGTACTTACCTGCATTTTTAATGGCTGTGTAGCAGCAAACAAACATGCGGAGAGCAAACGAACATGTGCCGATCATCGCGATGTGCCGAGCCAAACTGGTGTTCGGCCGAGCATGCTCGATCATCACTATTACAGATCTTTTGATAATCGTTGACAGACTAACTATACTGTATAGACTAAGTATACATGCCTAGCTATAATAAATTAGCAAATTTAAAAAAATTACTGTTACATTTTAAGGCCCCTTTAATGCCGATTATCACTAATCATTATTTGTATGTACACTCATTTGCAATAATCTGCCAGAGTAAAAGTACCCGATGAACGAGTGAAATACTCATTCATTGGCAATAGGATTGTTGTTGAGGATACCTAAATCATCATTCACCAGCAGCAGATCATGCCGTATAAACAGCACTCTGAAGCCAGCAAACATTGATTCTCACTTTGCGGTTTATACTTCTTCCTGGATTGTGTTCACTGCTGGAGGCTGCTTCCTCAGATAAGTCTGTTTCCTTTATTTGTGTTTCCTTGCTGGCTTGATTCTAGGTGACCCTGACTCCGTCCGTATTAAGTGCAGGGAGCCGGTGGTCGTATCCCCTCACTATTATCGGGTTTTCAGGTGTCACATAGTATGATGTACGTGGACATGCAATCGTCTACCATAAAGACCTTTGCATGGGCATAGCAGTCAGGGAGAGCTCTAGGGGTTTTATAGGGCTCACGCATATGCTCCTTAGTTTGGGATCAAGCCAGTCGGATGTTTATTTATAAGTTCCAGCTTTCTGCAACACCATCCGTGACACACAGCCATGGATATGTATGTTGTGGTTGTATGATAGATATATCTTTATGCCTCATACACTACTCCTACATCTACGAATGCATTCTAACATAATCCATGCAGAGGTTTTTGCCTGGAGGGAAAAAATCTTTCTGGTGTGGCATTGCGCAAATGTAGCGGTATAGTGCAGTATATTATATACCTTTAGAAGAACCCTGAATAGTTTAATAATTATGGACTGTTTCACGTATATTAGTCAGAAAGAAACATTTATGAATGACAATGACAAACAAGACATATATCCAGGGGTGTAGCTATGGGGGGTGCAGAGGTAACAGTCGCGACCGGGCCCAAAGACCCTTGTGCTGTATAAGAAGATATCAGTATTATACAAAGTGCGTGCTGGTCAAGTTACACCTCTGGCTGGAGGGAAGGGGTTAGGTCAAGAATTTAGCAGGGGGGGTTCAATTTTTGCCTCAGGCGCACGAAGGCTATGTGCTTCCCTGCCCCTGGCCACAAAGCACTAAGGGAAGGGGGTCCCAAGCTGAACTTTTGCACCAGGGCCCATGAGCGTTTTGCACCAGGACCCCTGCATATATCCCTTTTATGAGGGATATTTTAAAAGTATATGAATAACGTCCAACAACTTCATGTATCATTCAGTCATTTAAACTTACAGGTAGGTACTTTGCAGATTAATGAGTCAAGCAATATAATACCATAGAGTTTTAAATCTTTATATATACATGAAAATTGGAGCCATTTCACACGCAGTTGCCAGAATATCTTTCCCCTGGTACTTCAGCCCTGAAACTGACTATCTATGACCCTGCTCTGCTCCTCCTCTTGGCTCAATTAAACACATTATTAAAATTCCTTTCTGCGTATGACCTCCTACAGCACGAATAATTCCTGATTATGCCATAAACTCTTTCAAACATAAAAGCATGAGAAACAAGGTCACTGTCTACATGTGCGGAGAAGGCCAGATAAGAAAATTCACTGAATAGGAGCTGATAAGCAGATATACCCTGTACAAATGATGTGGACAGCAAGGCATGAAAATGCAACATCCCTTCTCCACCTTTGAAGAGTGATGAATGGGCAAAATAAAAACCATAAGGAGGGCCCTAGGAAAAGGAATGGTAATGGGGAGACTGATATGGACTGGGAATGGTATGGAGGGGTCCTTTGTGCAAAATGGAGCTGGCCAGATGGCTGGTGATGCCAAGTAGTTTATGGCAGAGATAAGGAAATTATAGAAGGCAGTTCTTAAGATGGAAGATATGTGAAAGGGTTAGTGTTGAGCAAGAAAGGCATTCAAAGCAGAATTCGGTCCGAAGTCGATCAAGAAAAACTTTGATTCGCAATCAAGTCGAATTTCCTAATGTTTCAGGTTTTCCTAAAATCGCAGCCGCGCATATTACAAAATGAAAATAAGAAGCCCGGGAATGCGAGATCACCCATAATTCCATTCACCAGCCAGTCCACAGCCCTGTGATGTCACAGCCCTATAAAACCGTGATACTGCACAGTTGCCACCATTTCACTGTGAGATGAGCATAGGGAGAGATGTTTCAAGTGCTCATGCACTAGGGACAGTGTTGCTGAAAATTGTTTTAAAAAATAATATTGAAGAGAGAGAGTGCAGAAAGGTTGCAGGGAGAGATTTTTAAGACTGTAGGGAGATATCAGGGAGACTGCAAGTTGAGTGTAATCACTGTGGGTACCTACGTTCTAGTGCACCGACATTAAGAGCTAATTCCTTATTTTAGTGATACCGTTACATATTTATATTCCAAAACGGTGTAATTTTTTTGCCCTGTACATATGTGTGCAGTGTAGCAAAATTTATCATAGCGAATGCCTTCTGTTAGCTGTTGCGTTACATAGTGTCAGTATGACACCACAGTTAACTACTTCATCCTGTACATGTGTGCAGTAGAACAAAATTAATTATAACAAATGCTTTCTGTTAGTGAAACAGTTGTTATACATTACGGCCAACAGTTGCCTTGGCCCCCCAAAGGAATGGGCAGTGGCAATAATGATGCTGTAGCTGGCACAAGTAGCAGCAGAAGAAGGGGTGGTGGTAGTAGCAGCCACAGAAACAGACCAGAGGTGCCACTGTCATCTAGCGTTCGTGTTTTGACCAACAATCCAGTTGTGCTGGAATGGTTGACTCGCTCTACACAATCATCTCAAATTATATAAGATACACACAGCCAGGAATTGGTGGGTTCCTCTGACACTACGCTTTGTCGCCATGGCCCAGGAACTGCCTCTATGAACTCAACCTGTCCTGAACCTACTTCTTGCTTTCGCTGCTTCTTCTGTTAGGCAAGTAATGTTTCCCGGGAGCTCTGTTCCGCTTTTTAGTGATGATGAACTTTCTGGGGACAGTCAGCAGTTACAAAGCAGCGCCACAGATTTGGAGAAGAGGTCTGCAGACTCTTTTATAGGTGCAACTGTGAGATCACCTTCTGTAGCCCCCAAGATGAGACATATGAAGCTCCAATTGAATACATCTGTGATTACATTGAATAAGCTATTACATGCAGTTTGTGTGACTGGCCACTAGAGGCCCTTAGTCGGGCAGCCCCCTTAGAACTAATGGAGCGAGATGTTGACAATTAATATAAAAATAAAAGTAATCTTATAGCTGCAGAGGATTTGCTTTCTTATTGAAATGGACTGTTAAAAGTAGCATTTTGTTATTTTGTTGCCATGTCCTAACTTCCTGGGAAAAGCTAGAGGGGCTGGATAAAGGAAGTGGCAGGAGGACAGAAAGTCAGCAGTTAAAGAGCAAAGGATTCAGATGTGTCTGCTAAATTGTTTACCTGAGGTGTTCTGTGATCAGCCAGAGATTGAAGGCTTTATCCACAGCAATCAAGGAACGATTGTTGAGTACCTGCTGCCTGCTAAAGAGGATCTGTAGTCTTCGTTTATAATCAGGAGCTGAGGAGATCAGAGGCCTGCTTGCCCTGAGGCCAGCGTTAGATCATCCATCAAGAAAACCAAGCTACCATTCAGGCCTGCACTGGAGATCTCAGCCTGAAGCATTTTCCACTCAGTTAGTGCACACTTTGAATGGGACTTAAATCCCTTCCTGCAATTAGGGTGAGGACAAGTTTTGGCACCGTTGCAGCAGTTAAAGCTTTACTGCGACAGCAAGTGGATCCACATCCCAACTCTGGAGTTACAAATAGCCACATGAGAGTTCATGGGAGTCTAGCTCAGGTGGGGTGGTGGGCATTACCGGCATCTGGGAGGGATAGTGTGGTATTTTTTCTATATTTGGCCTCTGTGAGCCACAATGCCCCTCAGCTGAGATACCAGGTACACAGACCCCAAATTTGCTGTTCATTCCTAGTAGCTTCGGTTCTCTGTGTTTGGTTAGGAGATCCTGCCGTATTTAGTGGCATTTAGGCAAAATATAAATCCTTAAAGGTAAAGTACCTAAATTAGGGAATTCCCGGCTGGGGTCCCACTGTGGACAATCTTGGGTTGCTAGCAACCCAGAGAGATTGTACCACCACTTCAGTACACCGGAGCACACCCCACTCCGTGTGGTCCGGCTGTATCACGGTGTACATTACATTGTATATAGTTTTCTCCTCTAGAATCAGTAAAGTTCTTTTGGTTCACACAGCTCACTGTCCGTGCATTAATTCTTGTGTGGTTCACTGTGTCCCAACGGACTCCCTAGGGTCCACCTCTTACACAACTACCGATGATGGAAACATATGTGGGACCACATATTGCGGAGGTCGGGGACGTGCGCATCAGACAGGTGAGGGTGACACAAGTGACTTTCAAACGTATGTAGATGATGATGTAGCTGATCGCACGTGGGAGCCGGGTGAAGAGGTTGCATCATCATCGGGGCAAGGGTGGCAGCGTGTGCGTTAGACAGCAGGGTGGAAGTGTGCCTGAGATACAGCAGGGTGGAAGCGTGACCATGAGACAGCAGGTTGGAAGCAGTGGGAGATCTTGAGCCAAACGTGGGAGGGGTACACCGTCTGCTACTCGGGAGGAACACACTGGCAGTGCATAGGTTCATAAAAGCAGTGGCAAGCATCACGCATTGCTGGTGGGAAAAATTTGATTCTCTGCAGTGTGGGAATTTTTCACCAAGTCAGTGGGGGAAGTTTGCATGGCGGTAGGCAGGATATGTGGGCAGAAGGTGAGGCGCAACCAGGGTGATTATGTTGGCATGATGGCCCTGCGTCATTAAATGGAGCATCACCATAAAGTGGCGTGGGGAACACCGTGCCACTCATTTAGGCCTCTTTCACACGAGCATGTCTGGATAAGGTCCGGATACGTTGCGGCAAACCCGCGCGAGTAGGTACCCAATTGCAGTCAGTTTTTATCCCGCGGGTGCAATGCGTTGTGCACACGCGTGATAAGAAACTGAATGTGGTACCCAGACCCGAACTTCTTCATTAAAGTTCAGGTTTGGGTTTAAGGTTGTGTAGATTGTATTATTTCCCCTTATAACATGGTTATAAGGGAAAATAATAGCATTCTGAATACAGAATGCTTAGTACAATAGGGCTGGAGGGGTTAAAAAAATAAAATAAAATTTAACTCACCTTAATCCACTTGTTCGCGCAGCCGGGATCTCTCCTGTCTTCTTCTTTGTAGAATATGACCTTTGATGACGTCACTGCGCTCATCACATGGTCCATCACATGATCATTTACCATGGTGATGAATCATGTGACTGGACCATGTGATGATCGCAGTGACGTCATCAAAGGTCCTATTCCTCAAAGAAGAAGACAGAAGAGATGTGGATTAAGGTGAGTTAAATTTTTATTTTATTTTTTAACCCCTCCAGCCCTATTGTACTATGCATTCTGTATTAAGAATGCTATTATTTTCCCTTATAACCATGTTATAAGGGAAAATAATAATGATCGGGTCACCATCCCGATCGTCTCCTAGCAACCGTGCGTGAAAATCACGCAGCCCCGTTCACTTCTATAGGGCCTGCGTTGCGTGAAAAACGCACAAAATAGAGCTTGCTGCGATTTTCACGCAACGCACAAGTGATGCGTGAAAATCACTGCTCATGTGCACAGCCCCATAGAAATTAATGGGTCCGGATTCAGTGTGGGTGCAATGCGTTCACTTCACTCATTGCACCCGTGCGGAAAACTCGCCTGTGTGAAAGGGGCCTTAGTGTTACAGCCTGATGCAACAACCGCTGCATCTCCCAGCAGCTCAGACCCCCTTTCCAGCAGTCAGGGCTCGTCAACGTCAACAGAAGGAAGCTGTTGTTTCTTCCCATCCACTTTAAAGTAGTCTATTGCTCCTGATGCTCCTCCTCTTCATCGACAGCAATCGATCACCGAGGCGATTGCAAAAAGTCAACACTATGCATGCACTCATCCAATGGCACAGAAGCTCAACGTGCACCTGGCCAAGTAGCTGACACTACAGTCTTTCTCTTTCCATGTAGTTGACTCTGCACATTTCAGAGAACTCATGGCTTGTGCCCAGCCAAGGTGGAGAATCCCAAGCCGACATTACTTTTCCCAAAAAGGTGCACCAGCCCTGCACATGTATGGTGAGCAGAAGGTGGGCCAGTCCTTGGGCCTCTTGGTGTCTGGTGTCTTGGTGTCTGGTAGAGTTCACGCCAGTTCAAGGACAATATACGTAGTTCACAGCCCACTGGGAACATGTTGTTCTGGCCCAGGCACACCAGCAACTTGGCCAGGTGATGGCAATGCTGCCTCAGTTCTGTAATCGTGGGACTTCTGCACCAATGTCCTGCTCTGCTTCCTCATCTCCACCTTGTCCTCACCCTCTCGCTGTGGACCACCGCTTGATCCCAAGATCCAAATATGAGCTTTTTAACTGCAGCAACTTTATTATACGCTATTGGAGCTGTAATTACCGTGGCTCCAGGCACCAGACTTGCCCTCCAGCAGATCCGTGTTAAAGGGGTTAAAGTTTACTTGTTACAAATTAATGACAGGGCCTCAAAAGAGTCCTGTATTGTTATTTGCCATCACTCTTATACCTCCCCAATTGGGAGTGGTCATTTGCACGCCTGCTGCCTTCCTTGGATGTGGTAGCCGTTTCTCAGACTCCCCCTCTAGAATCGAACACTGATTCCCCCTTACTCATGGTTACCATGGTAGGTGCAGAAAGTACCATCGAAAGATCATACAGCAAATATCAGAATGGATCATCACCATTATGGGGACTTGCGATCGGCCTGAAGTTATCTAGAGTAGCAAAAGCGGCCGGGGAGGTTGGCGCTGCATGGAAGCCGACAACGCGGCCGGTGGGAGCAGATCAGGGGAGGGAAGGGCATTCGGAGTGAAGGGGCGGACGGACTCAAGTTCTTCATTGTTTGTATTGCTTTCAGAACTTTTCCATTTTTGGTTTTGTATTTTTGTTTTTTCCTCCCAATGTTCCAATAGCCATACATTTTAACATTTTCCATTCATATAGCCATATGAAAATCCATTTTGGGGGGGAATAAGTTGTACTATTGAAGGGTACCATTCAATTTACCATTTATTATCGGAAAATGGGGGAGAAAAAAATCTTTGTAGGGTTAACTTGAAAAATAAGTACTATTCCGCCAAAGTTTTTGGAGTTTTGACATCATGGCATTCACATAACATAACATCTTTATTCTACGACTCAATACGAATACGGAGATACCAAACTTGTATATATTTCTTTGTTTTTCTACTTAAAAAAATAAAAACCTTTGACAAAATCAAAATTTTCTTTGCATCACCATTTTATGACAGACATATTTTTTTATATTTCGGTCTATATAGCTATATGAGGGCTATTTTATATGCGGGATGAAATTTAGATGTTATTGGTATTGGTTATTGGTACCAACTGCAAATTATGTTTTTTGTTGTTTTTTTCCATTATAGCAATCAGCACATAGGACATTTTTTTAAATACACTGCCTGTCCCAAAAAAAAGTTGCCACCAAAAAAAAGCCTTTAGCTTTGATTACGGCACGCATTCGCTGTGGCATTGTTTCGATAAGCTTTTGTAATGTCACAAGATTTATTTCCATCCAGTGTTGCATACATTTTTCACCAAGATCTTGCATTGATGATGGTAGAGTCTGACTGCTGCGCAAAGCCTTCTCCAGCACATCCCAAAGATTATCAAAGCCCCCACAGGCTTGTACAGTAGGCACTAGGTATGATGGGTGCATCACTTCATCTGCCTCTCTTCTTACCCTGATGCGCCCATCACTCTGGAACAGGGTAAATCTGGTCTCATCAGACCACATGACCTTCTTCCATTGCTCCAGAGTCCAATCTTTATGATTTAAATAATAAGAGAAAAGAAGAAATGAATCGCATATCCACTGCTAATGCTATGATCTCATCCCTGCATTCCTACAGGAGACAGCACTGAATAGCGCATGTGTACTACCTCCATGCTACATGCTAAATGAGGCATTTGTGTACATTTTGATCAAAAGGCAATAAGCCCACTCACCACGCCAAGGTAGCCCAGTATTCTGTAGTAGGGGTTAAATTAGCCTATCATGCTCTCAGTTGGAGTTCCTGTGAGCTTCAGAGCAGGTGAGCTTTGACAACTGTTCACATGGTGCGGTGCTGCACGGGGGCCACTGTGCTGTTTTTCTGGCTGGTTGGTGGGGCCCAGAGCTAGGTTTGGCATGGTCAGGCAGCAGGGGTGCTGTTTGGCCACTGGGTCCCGCCGCCGGCCGGGATGGTGCCACAGCGTTGGTGTTCGTCGTGCAGCGCCGCACCAATTTCAGGTTAGGACCCACTCATAGAGGCAACCTTGGTGTGGTGAGTGGGCTTATTGCCTTTTGATCAAAATGTACACAAATGCCTCATTTAGCATGTAGCATGGAGGTAGTACACATGCGCTATTCAGTGCTGTCTCCTGCAGGAATGCAGGGATGAGATCATAGCATTAGCAGTGGATGGACGATTCATTTCTTTTTTTTTTCTCCCATTATTTAATCCAATCTTTATGCTCCCTAGCAAATTGAAACCTTTTTTTCTGGTTTGCCTCACTGATTAGTGGTTTTCTTACGTCTTAGGCTACTTTCACACTAGCGTTCGGGCGGATCCGTTCTGAACGGATCCGCCCATAATAATGCAGACGGAGGCTCCGTTCAGAACGGATCCGTCTGCATTATATTAGCTAAAAAAAGCTAAGTGTGAAAATAGCCTGGGACGGATCCGTCCAGACTTTCAATGTAAAGTCAATGGGGGACGGATCCGCTTGAAGATTGAGCCACATTGTGGCATCTTCAAACGGATCCGTCCCCATTGACTTACATTGTAAGTCTGGACGGATCCGCACGCCTCCGCACGGCCAGGCGGACACCCGAACCCGGCAAGCAGCGTTCAGCTGTCCGCCTGTCCGTGCGGAGGCGAGCGGAGCGGAGGCTGAACGCCGCCAGACTGATGCAGTCTGAGCGGATCCGCCTCCATTCAGACTGCATCAGGGCTGGACGGCTGCGTTCGGGTCCGCTCGTGAGCTCCTTCAAACGGAGCTCACGAACGGAAACCCGAACGCTAGTGTGAAAGCAGCCTTACAGCTACACAGCTGTTCAGTCACAATCCCTTGAGTTTCCTTTGCATTGTGCGTGTGGAAATATTCTTACTTTCACTATTAAACATAACCCTGTTGTTTTCCTTCGATTTGATTTCACCAAACGTTTAAGTGATCGCCGATCACGATCATTCAGGATTTTTTCCCTGCCACATTTCTTCCTCGAATACGATGGGTCCCCACTATCCAGTTTTTAATAATGCGTTGGACAGTTCTTAACCCAATTTTAGTAGTTTCTGCAATCTCCTTAGATGTTTTCTCTGCTTGATGCATGCCAATGATTTGATCCTTCTCAAACAGCCTAACATCTTTTCCACAACCACGAGATGTGTCTTTCAACATGGTTGTTTAAGAAATGAGAAGCAACTCATTACACCAGTTGGGGTTAAATAACTTATTGCCAGCTGAAAGATAATCGCCCATGCAGTAATTATCTAATAGGAGGCTCATAACTATTTACTTAGTTAAATCCAGATGGCGACTTTTTTTTTTGGACAGGCAGTGTATTTTAATAAATATAAAACAATATATACAAAATATATATAAAGAAAAGTCAATCCTGAGTCCCAACAAGGACAGGTACTTGCGCTGCTGGTCCCGATAAGGTGTGGTAGGTAGTTCACACTGAATGATCAAGGAATAATGGTTTTGGAACCGCGCTGCTCGAGGCTATGTAGTCCGTTTTGCCAGTGGATATAGCAGGGCACCCGCTTCTCTCCTCTTCACCTAAAGGGGATCCAATCCTTCACAGACCGCCTCCTCTACAGGGTCAAGAAGATTTCGCAAGATAGTGAAGTACCCTCTATTACGTTGGTTTAAAAGGTTTTATTGTACTCACAAGAGTTTGCAGAAAACAGGCATAAAACACAAAAGAACCGTCACGTTCCTGCCCGACCCGGGTTTCGCTCGCTGGCTTCCTCAGGGGCGACAACTGCACATGTCCGCAGTCAGGCCCTTTAAATAGTCCGGCCTCTTATATTACAAGTGCCGATATCGGCCCAAATCACATTCACATTTTCATACCTACTGTTACAAATCAAGCAAACTCAGTAAATAATAAAAACATCCTATATATTCAAAAAATTTTCTCTCTAATTGCAGCATTTTAAAACACCCTTTCCTTTTTCGGGTTACCGCTGTTATACAAAGGATCTCATTTATCTTATTCCAGACCTGCATCTTGCATATCACCTAAAAAAGCTCTTTCTCGTTCCGGATTATATAGTAAATATTCCAGTCTTCTAGGGTTACTCGATTTACACTTACTATTACATGCATATTTATCATTACATGCACATTTATCATTATACTTCCCGTTGCACCATTACACTTGCCGTTACATGTAGTCCCACCCTCCTATGCCCACGTCATTCAGGTGTTCTCAGCCCTCCTTCCTCACAATATCCGCGTCACCTAGCCTCGACGCCCGTCAGGTGGCCACGCCCCTTGACGTGCCTCAAAGGTTCTCAAGAAGGATGGCAGAGAACTCACCAAATGACGTCATAAGAAAGGATCGTTCATATTATGCAGGGTTTTAAGTCAAATTCAATATTCAGGCCCCCAGGCTGCAGGGTCCCCAGCTGGTAGATCCATTCTACTTCTTTTTTGTTGATCTGTGCCAGCGAGTCCCCCCCTCGCCAGTGCGGCTTGACAACTTCCACTCCGGCGAACTTCAAGCCTCGCGGATCTTTCCCATGCATAAGTTTGAAGTGAGCCGACACACTGTGAGTCATCAGTCCCTTCTTAATATTCCTTACATGTTCCTGAATCCTTATTTTTAATTTTCTCACTGTCCTGCCAACGTACTGGAGCTCACAAGGACACTCCAGCACGTATATGATCCCCTCATTTTCGCATGAACAGTTCCCTTTTATACGGAACTCTTCACCATTTTTTTTTCGATATCATACAGTTGATGTTTTTTAAACGTCCTTTATTGTCCCGGTTTCTGCATCCAGTGCAGAAGCCGCACCATGTGAATTTTCCTCCATCTTTCCTCGGTTTTACATTTACTGGGGGGATAGCGCTATGAACAAGCTTTGTTTTGATGCTCGCCGTTTTTCTAAAGATAAAAGAGGGATTGTCGGGTATGACCTTACCTAACACTGGGTCGTTCTTTAGGACGCGCCAGTTCTTTTTCACCGCTTTTTTAATCTTATCAGCCATCGAACAGTACTTTGTCACAAAAGAGAATCTGTAGTCTTTTTCATTCTTTTTCCTTTTTGTGTCCTCCCTGTCTTGCTTACATTCATTTTCTTTCTTTTTTTCCTCCTCTACCGTTTTAATACATGTGTCCAAAACAGCTTCATCGTAACCCCTTTCTAGAAATCTATCTTTTAGCACCTTACACTGTGTCCTATAGTCTTCCACTACTGTGCAATTACGGGCCATCCTTTTAAACTGCCCTTTAGGTATGTTTTTGAGCCATGGCCCGTAGTGGCAGCTTTTCGTATCGATGTATGAGTTCACATCAGTTTCTTTGAAGTACGAGCTAGTTTTAAATCGCCCCTCCTCTATCTGTATACACAAATCCAGAAAGTTAACAGATGTATTACTGACCTCCCCCACAAAACGCAGGTTCCAGTTGTTAATATTTAGTCCCTGGATAAAGGTCTCAAGTCCCTCCCTCTCTCCTTCCCACACCAGGAGACAGTCATCTATATATCTTCTCCAGAAGGTAAGCTTACCCCCTTGGATATCTGCTCCTAGTGTGGGAAGGATAGTCTTCTCCTCCCATGCCCCCATAAAAATATTGGCGAAACTGGGGGCGAATTTCGCCCCCATCGCCGTACCAATGCACTGAACATAGTGGGAGTCCCTAAACCAGAAGTAATTGTAATCCAAACAGTATTCAAGACATTTCAAGATGAAATTCCCCTGCACATCTCCTATTTTAGGGTCATTCCTAATCCTGCTTTCCACCGCTTCTATGCCTAACCCCTTTGGGATAACGGTATACAGGGATGCCACATCAATTGTGGCCATCCATGTATTCATAGTGGGGGGAGTTAAATTCTTGATGAGGTGTATCACTGCCCCTGTATCCTTTAGGTGCGATGGGTTTTCCATCACATATCCCTGCAGAAAAAAATCGATATATTCCGTAATTCTACAGGTTAATGAATTGAGACCATAAATTATTGGCCTCCCTGGGGGGTCAGTCATGCTCTTATGCACTTTTGGTAGATGATATATCACCGGCACTATTGGAAAAGGAACGGTAAGGTACTCATACTCTTGTTTGTTTAGTACTCCTTTCCTAAAACCCTCTTTTAATATTCCATCAAGAATCTGTTTATATTCAGAGGTGGGGTTCTTTTTTAACTTCTTATATGTTATTTCATCGGAAACCAATCTCGCCATTTCTGATTCATAGTTCTCTTTATTCATTACAACCACCCCCCCCCCCCCCTTTGTCAGCCGGCTTAACAATAATATCCGGGTTCCGCTCCAGATCTTTCAGGGCCTTTCTTTCATTGTAATTAAGATTATGTGACACCTTGCTAGTATCTATATTTTCCAGCTCTTTCAATAGGCCTGTCTTGAATGCCTCCACACACTCGTTATTCTGGTTTTTGGGAAAGAATTTGGATTTTTCTTTCATTTGTGTGTGGACAAAACCCTTTTCCTCCTCCACACATTTATTCTGCGGTGCTGGATTATTTATCCAATATTTGGCCATATTAATTTTCCTAATGTACTTATGAATATCCAGGAATGTCTCGAATTTATTTACTTTCTGGCTTGGTGCATACTTCAGACCTTTCCCAAGGACACTTATTTCTCCTTCTGTTAAAATGTGGCTACTCAAATTGAAAATCCCTCTCATATCTCCTTGCTCTTTTTGGTTTTTGGGCTTATTCTTCCCTTTTCCCCGTCTTCCTCTACAAGACTTCTTTTTAATGGTGTTCTCACAACCTGTTCTCTTATTTCCCCTTCCCTCTGCACTCCCTTTATACTCTGATGGGGAAAATTCTGTTCACCTTGCTGTTTTAACCTTGTTCTATCTATGTCTTGATTTTCTTTAATCTGATTCTCTCCACGGCCATTCCCCTCATAATATGTCCCTCTTCCATATTGATTCGTACCGTAATCATCCTGTGGTCTCCAATTTTTCTTTCCCTTATATCCACCCCCTTGATAAGGTGGTCTATATGGTTGTCTGTATTGATATCCTTTATATCCGTTGTTATGACCATAGTTTCTACTCTGCTGGCCTGTATGGTAATGCTGGTAAGTATGATTTTGAGGGTATGTATGTTCATTTCCTCTCCCAAAATTTGACTCATATCCATTTTCATTGTCTCTATTAGGCTGATATGCATATTCATAATTCCTATTGTAATACCCATGTTTATATTGCGGTATATACCCATTAGTTTGGTAATTTGGAGTGTAATTATTCCTATTATTAAAAACCTTTTGTTTTCCACCCCCATTTTCTGTTCTCCTAAAACCTTCAGTGTGGTATCCCGGTTTAGGATTACCACCACTGGGCTCATCCACCTGCTCCACATCCAACATAGTCTCCTCTGTATTTTTTTGTTTATTTTTCCATTTATACACTATATCATTTTTATAATCGTTATTAATCTTAGCATACTTTTTCTGCTTTTTGTTCCTTATTTCTTTTTCAGATTTAAGCACTGCTTCTTGGCATTGTTTGCTACATTTTTCATAAGTTTCCCTATTGCTGTTTTTTTCTGGATTGATCGCCTCTTGCAATTCATCAATCACTTGATTAATCTTTTTTAACTTATTTTTCCGAACAGAAATGATATATTGCATCACTTTCCATGCACATTCATTCAATACCTTTTCCCATCCCACTAAATCCTCCCCCTCCTCAGTTACCAAAGGGAGTTGCCATCTTAAACCCTCTGGGATCTTGCCTTCCATTAGGAGTCGCTCCAGGGAGGCAATATCCCAGCTGGTTCTTATTTCCCTAATGAATTCCTTTTCTAGTTTTGCAAACAATGTCCGCATATCATCACTCCCTTTCTCATTTCCAACAGGAATATCACAGAAGACATCAAAATCACATTTAAAGTTCGCTCTAAATTCAAAAATGTCCATGTTAGTAACAGGATTCGACGCACCTACAAACACAAGCAAATATAAAACAATATATACAAAATATATATAAAGAAAAGTCAATCCTGAGTCCCAACAAGGACAGGTACTTGCGCTGCTGGTCCCGATAAGGTGTGGTAGGTAGTTCACACTGAATGATCAAGGAATAATGGTTTTGGAACCGCGCTGCTCGAGGCTATGTAGTCCGTTTTGCCAGTGGATATAGCAGGGCACCCGCTTCTCTCCTCTTCACCTAAAGGGGATCCAATCCTTCACAGACCGCCTCCTCTACAGGGTCAAGAAGATTTCGCAAGATAGTGAAGTACCCTCTATTACGTTGGTTTAAAAGGTTTTATTGTACTCACAAGAGTTTGCAGAAAACAGGCATGAAATACAAAAGAACCGTCACGTTCCTGCCCGACCCGGGTTTCGCTCGCTGGCTTCCTCAGGGGCGACAACTGCGCATGTCCGCAGTCAGGCCCTTTAAATAGTCCGGCCTCTTATATTACAAGTGCCGATATCGGCCCAAATCACATTCACATTTTCATACCTACTGTTACAAATCAAGCAAACTCAGTAAATAATAAAAACATCCTATATATTCAAAAAATTTTCTCTCTAATTGCAGCATTTTAAAACACCCTTTCCTTTTTCGGGTTACCGCTGTTATACAAAGGATCTCATTTATCTTATTCCAGACCTGCATCTTGCATATCACCTAAAAAAGCTCTTTCTCGTTCCGGATTATATAGTCAATATTCCAGTCTTCTAGGGTTACTCGATTTACACTTACTATTACATGCATATTTATCATTACATGCACATTTATCATTATACTTCCCGTTGCACCATTACACTTGCCGTTACATGTAGTCCCACCCTCCTATGCCCACGTCATTCAGGTGTTCTCAGCCCTCCTTCCTCACAATATCCGCGTCACCTAGCCTCGACGCCCGTCAGGTGGCCACGCCCCTTGACGTGCCTCAAAGGTCCTCAAGAAGGATGGCAGAGAACTCACCAAATGACGTCATAAGAAAGGATCGTTCATATTATGCAGGGTTTTAAGTCAAATTCAATATTCAGGCCCCCAGGCTGCAGGGTCCCCAGCTGGTAGATCCATTCTACTTCTTTTTTGTTGATCTGTGCCAGCGAGTCCCCCCCTCGCCAGTGCGGCTTGACAACGTGCTGGAGTGTCCTTGTGAGCTCCAGTACGTTGGCAGGACAGTGAGAAAATTAAAAATAAGGATTCAGGAACATGTAAGGAATATTAAGAAGGGACTGATGACTCACAGTGTGTCGGCTCACTTCAAACTTATGCATGGGAAAGATCCGCGAGGCTTGAAGTTCGCCGGAGTGGAAGTTGTCAAGCCGCACTGGCGAGGGGGGGACTCGCTGGCACAGATCAACAAAAAAGAAGTAGAATGGATCTACCAGCTGGGGACCCTGCAGCCTGGGGGCCTGAATATTGAATTTGACTTAAAACCCTGCATAATATGAACGATCCTTTCTTATGACGTCATTTGGTGAGTTCTCTGCCATCCTTCTTGAGGACCTTTGAGGCACGTCAAGGGGCGTGGCCACCTGACGGGCGTCGAGGCTAGGTGACGCGGATATTGTGAGGAAGGAGGGCTGAGAACACCTGAATGACGTGGGCATAGGAGGGTGGGACTACATGTAACGGCAAGTGTAATGGTGCAACGGGAAGTATAATGATAAATGTGCATGTAATGATAAATATGCATGTAATAGTAAGTGTAAATCGAGTAACCCTAGAAGACTGGAATATTGACTATATAATCCGGAACGAGAAAGAGCTTTTTTAGGTGATATGCAAGATGCAGGTCTGGAATAAGATAAATGAGATCCTTTGTATAACAGCGGTAACCCGAAAAAGGAAAGGGTGTTTTAAAATGCTGCAATTAGAGAGAAATTTTTTTGAATATATAGGATGTTTTTATTATTTACTGAGTTTGCTTGATTTGTAACAGTAGGTATGAAAATGTGAATGTGATTTGGGCCGATATCGGCACTTGTAATATAAGAGGCCGGACTATTTAAAGGGCCTGACTGCGGACATGCGCAGTTGTCGCCCCTGAGGAAGCCAGCGAGCGAAACCCGGGTCGGGCAGGAACGTGACGGTTCTTTTGTGTTTTATGCCTGTTTTCTGCAAACTCTTGTGAGTACAATAAAACCTTTTAAACCAACGTAATAGAGGGTACTTCACTATCTTGCGAAATCTTCTTGACCCTGTAGAGGAGGCGGTCTGTGAAGGATTGGATCCCCTTTAGGTGAAGAGGAGAGAAGCGGGTGCCCTGCTATATCCACTGGCAAAACGGACTACATAGCCTCGAGCAGCGCGGTTCCAAAACCATTATTCCTTGATCATTCAGTGTGAACTACCTACCACACCTTATCGGGACCAGCAGCGCAAGTACCTGTCCTTGTTGGGACTCAGGATTGACTTTTCTTTATATATATTTTGTATATATTGTTTTATATTTGCTTGTGTTTGTAGGTGCGTCGAATCCTGTTACTAACATGGACATTTTTGAATTTAGAGCGAACTTTAAATGTGATTTTGATGTCTTCTGTGATATTCCTGTTGGAAATGAGAAAGGGAGTGATGATATGCGGACATTGTTTGCAAAACTAGAAAAGGAATTCATTAGGGAAATAAGAACCAGCTGGGATATTGCCTCCCTGGAGCGACTCCTAATGGAAGGCAAGATCCCAGAGGGTTTAAGATGGCAACTCCCTTTGGTAACTGAGGAGGGGGAGGATTTAGTGGGATGGGAAAAGGTATTGAATGAATGTGCATGGAAAGTGATGCAATATATCATTTCTGTTCGGAAAAATAAGTTAAAAAAGATTAATCAAGTGATTGATGAATTGCAAGAGGCGATCAATCCAGAAAAAAACAGCAATAGGGAAACTTATGAAAAATGTAGCAAACAATGCCAAGAAGCAGTGCTTAAATCTGAAAAAGAAATAAGGAACAAAAAGCAGAAAAAGTATGCTAAGATTAATAACGATTATAAAAATGATATAGTGTATAAATGGAAAAATAAACAAAAAAATACAGAGGAGACTATGTTGGATGTGGAGCAGGTGGATGAGCCCAGTGGTGGTAATCCTAAACCGGGATACCACACTGAAGGTTTTAGGAGAACAGAAAATGGGGGTGGAAAACAAAAGGTTTTTAATAATAGGAATAATTACACTCCAAATTACCAAACTAATGGGTATATACCGCAATATAAACATGGGTATTACAATAGGAATTATGAATATGCATATCAGCCTAATAGAGACAATGAAAATGGATATGAGTCAAATTTTGGGAGAGGAAATGAACATACATACCCTCAAAATCATACTTACCAGCATTACCATACAGGCCAGCAGAGTAGAAACTATGGTCATAACAACGGATATAAAGGATATCAATACAGACAACCATATAGACCACCTTATCAAGGGGGTGGATATAAGGGAAAGAAAAATTGGAGACCACAGGATGATTACGGTACGAATCAATATGGAAGAGGGACATATTATGAGGGGAATGGCCGTGGAGAGAATCAGATTAAAGAAAATCAAGACATAGATAGAACAAGGTTAAAACAGCAAGGTGAACAGAATTTTCCCCATCAGAGTATAAAGGGAGTGCAGAGGGAAGGGGAAATAAGAGAACAGGTTGTGAGAACACCATTAAAAAGAAGTCTTGTAGAGGAAGACGGGGAAAAGGGAAGAATAAGCCCAAAAACCAAAAAGAGCAAGGAGATATGAGAGGGATTTTCAATTTGAGTAGCCACATTTTAACAGAAGGAGAAATAAGTGTCCTTGGGAAAGGTCTGAAGTATGCACCAAGCCAGAAAGTAAATAAATTCGAGACATTCCTGGATATTCATAAGTACATTAGGAAAATTAATATGGCCAAATATTGGATAAATAATCCAGCACCGCAGAATAAATGTGTGGAGGAGGAAAAGGGTTTTGTCCACACACAAATGAAAGAAAAATCCAAATTCTTTCCCAAAAACCAGAATAACGAGTGTGTGGAGGCATTCAAGACAGGCCTATTGAAAGAGCTGGAAAATATAGATACTAGCAAGGTGTCACATAATCTTAATTACAATGAAAGAAAGGCCCTGAAAGATCTGGAGCGGAACCCGGATATTATTGTTAAGCCGGCTGACAAAGGGGGGGGGGGGTGGTTGTAATGAATAAAGAGAACTATGAATCAGAAATGGCGAGATTGGTTTCCGATGAAATAACATATAAGAAGTTAAAAAAGAACCCCACCTCTGAATATAAACAGATTCTTGATGGAATATTAAAAGAGGGTTTTAGGAAAGGAGTACTAAACAAACAAGAGTATGAGTACCTTACCGTTCCTTTTCCAATAGTGCCGGTGATATATCATCTACCAAAAGTGCATAAGAGCATGACTGACCCCCCAGGGAGGCCAATAATTTCTGGTCTCAATTCATTAACCTGTAGAATTACGGAATATATCGATTTTTTTCTGCAGGGATATGTGATGGAAAACCCATCGCACCTAAAGGATACAGGGGCAGTGATACACCTCATCAAGAATTTAACTCCCCCCACTATGAATACATGGATGGCCACAATTGATGTGGCATCCCTGTATACCGTTATCCCAAAGGGGTTAGGCATAGAAGCGGTGGAAAGCAGGATTAGGAATGACCCTAAAATAGGAGATGTGCAGGGGAATTTCATCTTGAAATGTCTTGAATACTGTTTGGATTACAATTACTTCTGGTTTAGGGACTCCCACTATGTTCAGTGCATTGGTACGGCGATGGGGGCGAAATTCGCCCCCAGTTTCGCCAATATTTTTATGGGGGCATGGGAGGAGAAGACTATCCTTCCCACACTAGGAGCAGATATCCAAGGGGGTAAGCTTACCTTCTGGAGAAGATATATAGATGACTGTCTCCTGGTGTGGGAAGGAGAGAGGGAGGGACTTGAGACCTTTATCCAGGGACTAAATATTAACAACTGGAACCTGCGTTTTGTGGGGGAGGTCAGTAATACATCTGTTAACTTTCTGGATTTGTGTATACAGATAGAGGAGGGGCGATTTAAAACTAGCTCGTACTTCAAAGAAACTGATGTGAACTCATACATCGATACGAAAAGCTGCCACTACGGGCCATGGCTCAAAAACATACCTAAAGGGCAGTTTAAAAGGATGGCCCGTAATTGCACAGTAGTGGAAGACTATAGGACACAGTGTAAGGTGCTAAAAGATAGATTTCTAGAAAGGGGTTACGATGAAGCTGTTTTGGACACATGTATTAAAACGGTAGAGGAGGAAAAAAAGAAAGAAAATGAATGTAAGCAAGACAGGGAGGACACAAAAAGGAAAAAGAATGAAAAAGACTACAGATTCTCTTTTGTGACAAAGTACTGTTCGATGGCTGATAAGATTAAAAAAGCGGTGAAAAAGAACTGGCGCGTCCTAAAGAACGACCCAGTGTTAGGTAAGGTCATACCCGACAATCCCTCTTTTATCTTTAGAAAAGCGGCGAGCATCAAAACAAAGCTTGTTCATAGCGCTATCCCCCCAGTAAATGTAAAACCGAGGAAAGATGGAGGAAAATTCACATGGTGCGGCTTCTGCACTGGATGCAGAAACCGGGACAATAAAGGACGTTTAAAAAACATCAACTGTATGATATCGAAAAAAAATGGTGAAGAGTTCCGTATAAAAGGTAACTGTTCATGCGAAAATGAGGGGATCATATACGTGCTGGAGTGTCCTTGTGAGCTCCAGTACGTTGGCAGGACAGTGAGAAAATTAAAAATAAGGATTCAGGAACATGTAAGGAATATTAAGAAGGGACTGATGACTCACAGTGTGTCGGCTCACTTCAAACTTATGCATGGGAAAGATCCGCGAGGCTTGAAGTTCGCCGGAGTGGAAGTTGTCAAGCCGCACTGGCGAGGGGGGGACTCGCTGGCACAGATCAACAAAAAAGAAGTAGAATGGATCTACCAGCTGGGGACCCTGCAGCCTGGGGGCCTGAATATTGAATTTGACTTAAAACCCTGCATAATATGAACGATCCTTTCTTATGACGTCATTTGGTGAGTTCTCTGCCATCCTTCTTGAGGACCTTTGAGGCACGTCAAGGGGCGTGGCCACCTGACGGGCGTCGAGGCTAGGTGACGCGGATATTGTGAGGAAGGAGGGCTGAGAACACCTGAATGACGTGGGCATAGGAGGGTGGGACTACATGTAACGGCAAGTGTAATGGTGCAACGGGAAGTATAATGATAAATGTGCATGTAATGATAAATATGCATGTAATAGTAAGTGTAAATCGAGTAACCCTAGAAGACTGGAATATTGACTATATAATCCGGAACGAGAAAGAGCTTTTTTAGGTGATATGCAAGATGCAGGTCTGGAATAAGATAAATGAGATCCTTTGTATAACAGCGGTAACCCGAAAAAGGAAAGGGTGTTTTAAAATGCTGCAATTAGAGAGAAATTTTTTGAATATATAGGATGTTTTTATTATTTACTGAGTTTGCTTGATTTGTAACAGTAGGTATGAAAATGTGAATGTGATTTGGGCCGATATCGGCACTTGTAATATAAGAGGCCGGACTATTTAAAGGGCCTGACTGCGGACATGCGCAGTTGTCGCCCCTGAGGAAGCCAGCGAGCGAAACCCGGGTCGGGCAGGAACGTGACGGTTCTTTTGTGTTTTATGCCTGTTTTCTGCAAACTCTTGTGAGTACAATAAAACCTTTTAAACCAACGTAATAGAGGGTACTTCACTATCTTGCGAAATCTTCTTGACCCTGTAGAGGAGGCGGTCTGTGAAGGATTGGATCCCCTTTAGGTGAAGAGGAGAGAAGCGGGTGCCCTGCTATATCCACTGGCAAAACGGACTACATAGCCTCGAGCAGCGCGGTTCCAAAACCATTATTCAGTGTATTTTAATAGTTCAGACATTTTTGGACTTGGTGATACCTAAGTCGGCTGCAGACCGCTCCATACATTCCTTCTGCCACCATGACATAAGGGTATGTCATGGTGGTTGAAAGGGTTAGATACTTTCACAGTTAATGCCACTGTTAACTGTAAGCCAGCAAGGAAGCTGGCTTACAGTACATTTAGACTGTAGCTAGTGTGAGGAAGTGACAGGCCTCATGGTTGCTAGGGGAGATATATGGCAGGATTTGCTGTGTCTTCCCCAGAATCACCAGGTCTGAAGAAAGACCAGGTGCAGTAATCACCCGGGGATAAAGGAATCCTCAGAGTGAGAGGGGGTGGGGACTTGCACACAGAAGGCTGGAGTGGTTCTGTGTGGTCTGAGCCGGGAGGGCTGTGAGACCACTATCCCCCAAGAGACCCTGGTGTGGGAGCAGCCTGGAGGCTGCTGGAGGTTCGGCTGGGAAAGCCGCATCTCATCACAGGTGTGAACTGTGGTATGCTTTAGGTGAGTCAGGGAAACCTATGTGTTTAGATAGGGCCCTGACGGGCAAGGTATTTTATTTTGGCTTTGTGTGTTTTTCTTTATGCCGTGTGCCACAATAAAGCACAGTTTGGCCCCTAAATCATGGTGTCTGTGAAGAAGTGTGTGTTTGCAACCCCTGGAAAAGAGCTAATCCCCTACACTAGATACATCAAAGCATAACTCCTAACTTTTGAAAATCGCAAAGAGGGACAATATGTGGGGCGCGTATCACGACAGTTTTATTCATATTAGGTCACGCCTCTAACTCCGCCCAAAGCATAATTACTGACTCTGTCACAGCTGCAGTAGCTGGGGATCAGTTAGGTCCCTTTATTTTTTTTACAGCATGTGGAGCCCCTGGGACAATATTTTTCTTGCACTTTAATAGCCATTTAAATATTAGCACATACATCATCAGATTATAAATAGTTTAAGGTCCAAATTGCACCAATAATGAATTTATGGTCTAATATACAGGTAGAAACTATACAGACACTTTAGTAAGGAGCAATGTAGTAAATTTATTAATGCAGATTTATGCATTAATTTCCCAGGTCAAAAAGAGGGACATTTAAGGATCAAAGAGGAACAGAGGGACTTGGGTCAAAAAGATGGACTGTCCCTCCAAAAGAGGGACGCTTTTGAGGCATGCCAAAGTCATCACTTAAATATAAACACCAAGAAGGATAAGAAGTGGATGTGGAATTATGGAAATCACAGAATCGATATGTAAATGATAAGCAAATGATATGTGATGATAAAAATGGAAACAAATGGGCACACAAATCATCAAGATCCGTTGCTGGCAGCTCCCTTTGCAATTGCCAAACAATAACGTCCCAGATGTGCTCAATAGGAGACACGTTCAGAGACAATTGAGTCTATGTTAGTACGTTTAGGCCATGCAGGCTGCTCACAGTAGCCAAAACAACATGCAGCCTGTCATTTCCCTGTTGTAAAACGGCTCCTGGGACATTTTGGAGAAATGGCCATACCACTGGTTCCATGACCAAATCAACAAAATGCCAAGCTGTTAGTTTACCTGAAATGAAGGCTAGGGGTTTGTCTACCATACATTATGCCACCTCACACTATAATCCTGGGAGTAGGACCACTGTGAAGGCCTCTTCATAGCGTTATTTATGTTTCCTCCAGACGTCTGACTCACACCCCGACCCCAGTGTTGTGCAAATGTCTCTTGCTGTCATTCCAGTTTGTCATTGTTCTCCCAACTACTGGGATAAGCAGCACTGAACAGTGCTGTCATCTCGGTTTAGGCGACTAGAAATCTATTGGAGTAATAAGCCAAGGTTTCTCAGTTCAAGGATTCTGTCCCTCTCACTTTGTGTCAACTGGCAATAACTGGCCTGTCGATGAACAGGAGGCATCGCACAATCATCCCACGCAACTTGATCTGATTATTTGTGTTTCTTGTGGCTAAAAAAACCTTTCCTTTAAATCAGGCTTTTATATCCTTCCCACATGCCACTGATTGGAGCTAGGTGCTTGAAAATTTGATAATCTGCATATGTTAACGACACCTGCTACTTCCTTGGTTTGCATAACAATTTGTCCTTCTTGCCGTTGCAGTTTTAATGTTGAGGAGTGTATATATCAATCTGCTCGGCTTCTCCTGCTCTATGCCATGCTGCTTGCAGACTGCACTGCATTTCATGGTGACTGGTTTTCTCTAAAAGCACCATGAAAACAAACAGATCTCAGGATAACAATGGCATCTGATTAACTTACAAAAGAACCCCTGCTCCTTCACACAATAAGTATCCCAAAGTTGGATCACCCTGTCTGCAATAATAAGCAATTAAAAAACTGGGTCGGTTTTAGGCTGTATTCACACGTCCGCAATGTGTTTTGCGGAAACACGGAGACACGGATCCGCAAAACACGGAAAGCGGCAATGTGCTTTCCACATTTTGCGGACCGCACATTGCCGACATAATAGAATATGCCTGTTCTTGTCCGCAATTGCGGACAAGAATAGGACATGTTCTATTTTTTTGCGGAAATGGAAGCACGGATGCGGAAGTGCGGATCCGCAAATGTGGATGCGGACAGCACATTCCGTCCCCATAGAGAATGAATGGGTCCGCACCCTTTCCGCAAAATTGCGGAAAGGATGCGGACCCATTTTGCTGACGTGTGAATGGAGCCTAAAGGGGTTCTTCGGGATTTTAATATTGATGACCTATCCTCAGAATAGGTAATCAATATCAGATCAGAAGGGGTCCGACACCCAGCAACCCCGCTGATCAGCTGTATGAAGGGAAGGTGAGCACAGTGTTCACGTGCTGTCTCGTTTCTCTCTTCGTGCTTGCTGCTGCTATGTCTAGACATGCTGAGAGTTGAAGTTCTCTCTCATATCCCTCTCCCTTTAACACTGATGTACTATAATAACAGTCTGGACATGATGGAAGTTGTAGTTCTCTCTTCTTATACCCTTCTCAATATAATGTTTACTGATGCCCTATAATAATAGTCTGGACATGCTGGGAGTTGTACTTCCCTTCTCTTATACCTCTGTCCTTGTAATGTCCTCTGATAGCCTAGAAATGCTTGGAATTACCATTGTGATGCTGGGCTTTAATCCGGAGCTCTGTACATGTACTGTACGTCATAAAATTCAAGCTTTGGTTAATGCAATCTAGCCAAGGACAAGACAGAAGCAGTTTATTATAGATTCTGTCTTCCTTTATGTTCTCTGCATAGTGCTCAATGAGTACCATGTAGTAAATTAAAGAAATGGTTAAGCCACTTCCTCTATTGGACCCAGAAATCAGACTGGGGGCAGAACGGAGTAGCAGGGTCTCAGCAGACCCTGATAAACTTTGCCCGAGTGGAATGCCCCAGAAGGGGGCTATTTTCCCATGTAAATGGCGCTGCTGCCTTCTCAAACAGCTATATCGGCAGGGGTCCCAGGTGTCGGACCTCCACCGATCAGATACTGAGGATAGGTCATCAGTAGAGATGAGCGAATCGAAACTGATGAAGTGGAATTCGTTTAGAATTTTAGGAAAAATTCATTTCGCAACGAATGCGAATTCCTTGCGCTTCGTGGTAACAAATCACAATTTTCCTAAAATGGCGGCTACACGTGTGAGGACTGAGGACATGGGGCAAGGAACTCTGGAAAGGCAGGATCACCCAGATTGACATGCCTGCATGCAGTCAATTAGCAGCCAATTCGTTTAGAATTTCAGGAAAATTTCATTTTGCAACGAATGCGAATTTCCTTGCGCTTCGTGGTAACAAATCTCAATTTTCCTAAAATGGCGGCTACACGTGTGAGGACATGGGGCAAGTAACTCTGGAAAGGCGGGATCACCCAGATTGACATGCCTGCATGCAGCCAATTAGCAGCCAGCCCTGTTATGTCACAGCCCTATAAATTTGGCAGCCATTGTAGATTCTGCCATTTTCCAGCGTTCAGAGTGCAGGGACAGACGTGTGAAGGCGCTAAGGAAAGCAAGTGGAAAAACTATTGTGGAAAAAAAAGACAGAAAAAAATGATTTATGAGTGCAGGGAAAGGATAGGGAGGAATCATTTCACAGCATCTTAGTGCAGGGAGAGACGTCAGAAGGTGTTAGGGACAGACATTGATTGGAAAGTAATTTACAAGTGCAGGGAACGATTATTTGGGGATCCAAATAGTCATTAGACAGCTCTGTATCACAGTGGGGAGTGGGGGAAAACTCCCCACCATATAGTGTAGGAAAGCTGGGAAGCAGCTAGGCCTGGACACCTCATAATGGGAGCAGGTCACCTCCTAATGCCGCCCTAATCCTGTCACTGACTCCTAATGGTATGAGCAGACCCAGATGGTAGGTGAGCTCATACACAGGAACCTAGGACCATGAGTCGCCCTGAAGATCCCTGCAATGAGGTTAGGAGCAGGAGACGCGGATAAACAGGAGTCTCCACTGACCTAGCTACAAGGAAAGGGACAGCCAAAGAAACGGCCACTAGATCGGCAGATAAGAGCCCAGAAACAACATGCACTTACCTGCCGCGGCCACAAAGACAACTGGACCCCCATGCAGACAGGAAGCATGGTGGCCCCAGGCAGAGCTGCTCAACGACTTGTGATTCCCCCTCCGGGGAACCCTGACACCCCCTTCCGGAGGTTATGCGACTCACAGGGGAAAATGTCTAACAAACATGCTGAAAGAAAGACACCACATGCCAGACATGTAACGAAAACTAGACATACAACAGACCCCGCACATAACCCACACCAAACATAGATACAAGGGAAGGTAAAGACATAGGGGAGACATCAAGGTGACATTGATGTCTAGCTAGGAGGCCCTACCACTGGACAGATGGTATATCCAAGAAAGGAGCAGCACTCCAGCTCACACAAAGGCTGAAGGGCCACTGACCTCAGGCTGACAACACAACATATAAAGAGCCAAGAGGCCACACCCAAGACACACCTAAATCCACACAAGCCAGATAATTATCCCCTCCAGCACTAGACAGTGAAGGACCCAGGGAAAAGGAGGAGCCACCTACATGCTGCAACACCACGTTGCCACAGGCAACAGCATGCACGGCAACCGTGTCACAGCGCACACAACAGAGGCCATGACACTCGTCCTTACAGCTATTTGTTATTGGGCTTCAAGTGTTATATTGAAAAGCCTTTAGAGGCTTATATCTTAGTATCTTATTCAGTACTACAAGAAAAATCTATACACTTCTGCAGTTATTTCTGGTGAAAGAGTATAGGGGCGTATTTCAGTAAAAAAAGAAAAATATGAACGCACTGCACTGTTGCAGTTACTTCTGTTTAAAGTGTATAGGGGCGTATTTCAGTAAAAAAAATTATATATATATACACACTGCACTGTTGCAGTTATTTCTGTTGAATGCCTATAGGGGCGTATTTCAGTAAAAAAATAAAAATATATACACACTGCATTGTTGCAGTTATTTCTGTTGAAATCGTATAGTTGCGTATTTCAGTACTTCAAGAAATATATATAAGCACTTCAATCAGATTCTTAAAAAATTTTCTGGTCAAACTGTATAGTAACCTATTTCCGTCCAACAAGAAATAGTTCACTGCTGCAGTTATTTCTGGTAAAAGCGTGTAGGGGCGTATTTCAGTACTTTAAGAAAACTATATATGCACTTCACTTTTTAATTTTTTTCTGGTCAAAGTGTATAGTGGCCAATTTCAGTGCAACAAGAAATATATATTCTCAGTGCACTGCTGCAGTGATTTCTGTTAAAAGCGTATAGGGGTGTGTTTCTGTACTTCAAGAAATATATATACGCACTTCAATCATATTCTTAAATTTTTTTCTGGTCAAAGCATATAGTGGTCTATTTCCATCCAACAAGAAATATATATTCTCAGTTCACTGCTGCAGTTATTTCTGGTGAAAGCGTATAGGGGCGTATTTCAGTACTTCAAGAAATATATATACGCACTTCAGTCTTGAATTTTTTTCTGGTCAAAGTGGCCAATTTAAGTGCAACAAGAAATATATATTCTCAGTGCACTGCTGCAGTGATTTCTGTTAAAAGCGTATAGTTGCGTATTTCAGTACTTCAAGAAATATATATACACACTTCAATTAGATTCTTAAATTTTTTTCTGGTCAAAACGTATAATGGCCTATTGCTGCCCAACAAGAAATATATATTATCAGTTCACTGCTGCAGTTATTTCTGGTGAAAGCGTATAGGGGCTTATTTCAGTACTTCAAGAAAACTATATACGCACTTCACTCTTTGATTTTTTTTTCTGGTCAAAGCGTATAGTGGCCAATTTTAGTGCAACAAGAAATATATATTCTAAGTGCACTGCTGCAGTGATTTCTGCTGAAAGCGTATAGTTGCGTATTTCAGTACTTCAAGAAAACTATATACGCACTTCACTCTTTGAATTTTTTCTCGTCAAAGCGTATAGGGTCGTATTTCAGTACAACAAAAAAATATATTTTCAGTGCATTTCTGCAGTTAATTGTGGTAAAAGCGTTTGGTGAACTATTTCAGTACAAAAAGAAAAATATATTTGTCGCTTTTAGGAGTGTTTTAATTTCCATGTAATTTGTTTAGTACAGCTACAAGTATGTCAGGCAGAGAAGTGCCAGGCCATGCACAGAGAAGTGGCAGAGGCCTGAATGTTTCTGGTACAAGCAGAGGTCGCAGCAGAGTAAGGGGGCGTGGCAACAGGAGTCGCAGCGAGAGGCCTGAGCTCCCGGTTTCATCTACCGGTTGTGTCTTGACCAGAAACCCAGCGGTTCTTGATTGGTTAAGTCGGTCATCCACGTCATCCCAAGTGACATCAGACACCAACAGTCGGTAGGTTCGTCAGCCACAACCTTTAGTTGGCATGGCCCAGGAGCAGGCCCTATGCCCTCACCTGCCCTCAACCTGCCTCTGGCCTTTTCTGTTCCCTCACCGTGAGAAGTACTACATGCTTAGCTCCACTTTTCATCAAGGAAGAGCTACTAGAGGACAGTTAGCAGATACTGCCCAGCCAAGATCTGGAGGAGACATCCGCCACTTCCTCCTCTAGGCGGGCAAGTAGTGATGAGAAGAGTGGTGCGGGAGCTTGTGTTGCGAGCGGTCAGGCTCCTGACCCAGAGACCGTTAAGGAGGACATCAGTGATGTGCAGACACTACTCAATGATGATGAAGCACTTGGGAGCCGGGTGAAGAAGGGGCTTCGTCATCATCAGGAGAAGAGGGTGGAAGCTTGCCCGTGAGCCAGCGGCAGAGCCAGCAAGTCGCTAGCGTGACCGGAAGTCAGCAGGGTGGTAGCAGTTGTAGGTCGGGAGCCAAACGAGCACAGGGTAGACCACCCGCTAAGCAGCAGCCTATATGTAGAATATGTGGGCAGAAGGTGAAGCATGGGCAGGGTGCCAATGTTGACACCATGGCCCTGCATCAACCTATGCAGTGTCACCATAAAGTGGCCTGGGAGAACCATGGCTCTGATGTGGTGGTCCAGCCTGCCGCAGCTACCGCTACATCACCCAGTGGCACGCACCCAGTTTCAGCCAGTCAAGGCTCCACCACCTCAGCCGAAGGGAGCTGTCTGTCAATCCCATCTTCTGCTGGTCCAGATGCTCCTGCTCCTACTCCTCATCAGTCATTCCATTAGCAATCAATCACCAAAGCGATTGCCAAGAGACAGCAGTATGCGTGCATGCATCCAACAGTACAGAAGCTGAACGTGCCTCTGTCCAAGTTGCTGGTGCTGCAGTCCCCCACTTTCCAAGTGGTAGACTGCACCTTTCAGAGAACTGATGGCTTGTGCCGAGCCGAGGTGGAGAGTCCCAAGCTGTAATTTATTTGCGAAAAAGGCAGTGCCAGCCCTGCACACACATTGGCTAGTCCTTGAGCCTGTCGGTGTCTGCCAAAGTGCACGGCAGCGCCGACCTGTGGAGCTGTGAATACGGTCAGGGACAATACATGTCCTTTATGGCCCACTGGGTAAATGTGGTTCCTGCATAGCCACACCAGCAGCTTGGCCAGGTCACGCCGCTTCTGCCTCCACGTTGTCACGCCATTGGTCCTGCAACAAAGCCCGCCTCTGCCTCCTCATGCTCCACCATGTCATCAGCCTCCACTGCAGGGACAAGTCACAGTGCCCCTCCAGCATACCACATGTGCAGAGTTCGGCGGTGTCATGCTGTTCTGAACCTGGTTTGCCTTGGCAAACTGAGTCACGCAGGGGAGGAACTGCTCCGTGTGATGCATCAATAAATCGAATCCTGGCTTTCTCCGCAAAAAAATTTAAATCGGAACCATGCTGACCGACAACGGGAAGAACATGGTGTCGACGCTACGTCAATGAAGGCTGAGCCATGCGCCCTGCATGGCACATGTGTTCAATCTAGTTGTCAAGCAGTTCCTGAAGTCTTTCACCCATCTGTAAGACATCCTAAAACTGGCCAATAAACTTTGCATGCACTTCAGCCACTCGTACACCGCAAAACACACCCTCCTTGAGCTAGAGCGGCAGAATGGCATCCCCCAACATAGGCTGATATGCAACATTTCCACCCGTTGGAATTCCACCCTCCATATGTTGGACCGACTATACGAGCAGTGAAGGACCATCAAAGATTTCTTGATGATGCAAGCGGATAGGAGTAGTCCACTGTGTAACTTCGATGTCAGCCAGTGGCAGCTCATGCGTGACACCTGCCGTTTGCTCAGGCCCTTTGAGGAGGCCACGTTATTTGTCAGTCACCAGGACTACAGAGTGAACAACGTCATTCCACTGCTTCATGTCCTGGAACAGATGCTGGTAACAATGGCTGGTGGTGGAGAAGGAAATTGGAGCACAGGCAATGTGTAGCCAAATAGGTAGTTTTTCTACTCAGCTAACAGGACAGGAAGAGCAGGAGCAGCCAGAGGAGCTACAGGGTGATGAGGCAGATGAGACAGTGGACCCGGCACCCCGTGGCAGTATGCAGTCGAGATGGAGGCAGGGAGTCCCTCCGAGTCACTTGCACAAATGGCACGATGCATGTCACCATTCGGCAGAGGGATGACCTCTGGCTCTCCACCTTGTTGGACCCTTGCTACCGGTCCAGAATGGGGGCCTATTTTACATCCACCGAGAGGAAGGACAAACTGAACTACCACAGAGACATCCTATGTAGCCGCTGCCTATCTGCGCCATCATCCATCCTCTCACAGGTCTGACTGGGGGGGCCCTCTGCACTCACTTTCCACTACCATGGCTGCTGGGGAGGGGTGAGGTGGCAGGAGCAGTACTAGCTCCATCATCAGCAGCCTTAGTCTACAGTCGCTGATGAGTAGCTTTCTTCACCTGCATAGTGAAGAAACCACTCACCAGCAGCAGCAGTTAGACGTAGAGCAGAACCTGAACCAATAGGTGGTGGCATACTTGCATAGCACCCTGCCACCCCACATTGAAGATCCGCTGCACTACTGGGTAGCCAAACTGGATTTGTGGCCGCAACTATCAGTTTGCCCTGGAAAAGCTGTCCTGCCTGGCCAGTAGTGTGGCATCAGAGCGGGTGTTTAGTGCAGCGGGGGCCATAGTTACCCAAAGGAGAACTCTGTTCACCCAAAATGTGGAGAGACTGACCTTTGTCAAGATGAATTAGGCATGGATCAGCCAGGATTTCCAACCACCAATTCCTGATGCATCAGACTAGATAATCCATGGTGCCACACCAACACTTTTATACAAGAGACCGGTTTCTTCTGACTACCTGCCGAATGCTGCTTATTTCACCCACCTTCATCAGCGGGTACTGGTATTGCCACCCACCGCCCCACTCTGTTACCAGGTCACTTTGCGGTCTCCTGATGCAGCCTCTGCTGCCATCTCCAAACTATGTCACCTTGCCACTCTGTGGCCTCCTGATGCTGCTGCCACCTCCAAACTATGCACCTTGCCACTCTGTGGTCTCCTCATGTTGCTTCCATCTCCACACTATGTCACCTTGTCACTCTGTGGTCTCCGGATCCTGCCACCATATGCACACTATGTCACCTTGCTACTCTTTTGCCTCCTGATGCTGCCACCACCTCCAAACTATGTCACCTTGCCACTCTGTGGTCTCCTCAGTGGGCTGCCATCTTCACACTATGTAACCTTGCCACTCTGTGGTCTCCTCATGCTGCTGCCATCTCCATAGTATGTCACCTTGCCACTCTGTTGCCTCCTGATGCTGCCGCCACCTCCAAACGATGTCACCTTGCCACTCTGTGGTCTACTCATGCTGCTGCCGTCGCCACACTATGTCACCATGCAACTCTGTGGTCTCCTCATGCTGCTGCCATCTCAACACTATGTCACCTTGCCACTCTGTCGACTCCTGATGCTGCTGCCACCTCGAAACTATGTCACCTTGCCACTCTGTAATCTCCTCATGCTGCTGCCATCTCCAAACTGTCACCTTGCCACTCTGTCGCCTCCTGATGCTGCCGCCACCTGCAAACTATGTCACCTTGCCACTCTGTGGTCTCCTCATGCTGCTGCCATCTCCACACTATGTCAATATGCCACTCTGTGGTCTCCTCATGCAGCTGCCACCTCCAGACACTGTCATTGTGCCACTCAGTGGCCTCCTCATTCTGATGCCAAATCCAGACTTTGTCATTGTGCCACTCTGTGGTTTCTTCATGCTGCTTTTACCTCACCACTATTTCATAGGTCCACTCTGCAGACTTCTCATGCCCTCCCCACTTCATGACTGGGCCACTATTTTGCCTTTCCGCCTGGCTGACATCATGATTTACATGATTTATTTGACCTTTCTTCTGATCTGTCAGAAGGAAGGAAAAATGAGACGCACAATGAATACTGTATGCGTAGCAGCTGTAAGGCCTGTATGGTCCCATCAGAATTGGCTTATGATTTGGTAGCCAAAAGCAGGAGTGGGTACAAAACACAGAAAACATGCAAATATTCTATTCACGTGTCATCTCTGTTTTACATCCACTCATGTTTTATTTTTGGCATTAGCAATACTGATGGATTATTGAGCAAATACTGACCGAGTGAAGGTGTATGCTCCACAGACAGGATCCGTTTTTTGTGGGTTATTATTCAGAGGAAGGGCAAATTAATCAGTGACGTCAACACAAACTTACTGCTGACACCCTCTGCACTCTGTCCGGGTGGGCTTTACTTGTATACGCATTTAATAGAACAGGTTCTGTAGGCATCCATGTGGAATCAGCTGATGACGGTGTAAAAGGAGTGCACTTCTTCTTGGCGCTAACATCGACCTGTAAGGCTGAGTTCATACTTGAGGTATTTGGTCAGTTTTAGCCCCGTGACTGCCCTAATAAGTGCAATGTGCAGTGATTCGAAGAGCGACGTCTGTCATCTGCATGTCATACTGACTCTCAGTATTATTTCACTACCAAAGCAGACTCCCTATACGTGTTACTACAAGGCACAGTGTTCTACACCATTATAAAGGCTCTCAGCAGCCAGGAAATAGCTGTTTTTTAATGTAATTCGACGTGAATATATTCAGATCGAACCACATTTTCCCCCAAAAATTCAGCAAACCGGCAAATAGAATTTTTTTAAATTCGCTCATCTCTAGTCATCAGTATAAAAATCTTGGAAAACCCCTTTAAACAATGAAGGATTTTGCAGGTGCCATGTTGTACCTCTGGATGGCAATTTATTGTAGCTAATTTCATCCTACCACATGACAATGACAGTACTGCTCTAAATTATATAAGACCTTCCTAGGAAACAAGTAGTCAGAGGGCCTGTATCGGACTGAGGTCCCTTGAAGAAATTATTCTGAGGACCCACCTTCTGTTTATAAAGGACTTTAAGGGCCCGCTTTTATTAGTAGTCCTTTATTGGCACAGTTTGGGCCCACTGGAGGATCTTCTAGTACTCTGGTGGACCAGTCTGACCCTGCAGAGGACATTCTGTCTGTAATAGATTGCCCAGCGCAATCTTTTCAACCTTATTAGCTTGCATTCACACGACCATAGTTTTGGTCTGCATCCAATCCGCATTTTTTGTGGATAGGATGCGAACCCATTCATTTCAATGGGTTCGCAAAAAATGAGGACAGCACACCATGCGCTGTCCGGATCCGTATGTTCGTTTAGTAGCCCCCCAAAAAAGATAGAACATGTCCTATTCTTGTCTGTTTTGCGGACCAGGATAGGCATTGTTACATTGTATCCGCAAAAAAAATGGATGAGACACGGATATCACGCAGACGTCACCCGTATTCTTTGCGGATCCACGTTTTGCAGACTGCAAAATACATACGATCATGTGAATGCACCCTCAACCACCTCCCATCCGCACGTTGACTAAAAAGGTGGTTTTCTATCTCTAAATGCACGTTTCTGAACTTCTACGGGGCCTGTGTTGTGTGAAAAACGCACAATATAGAGCATGCTGCGATTTTCACGCAACACACAAGTGATGCGTGAAAATCACCGCTCATGTGCACAGTCCCATAGAAATGAATGGGACTGGATTCAGTGCGGGTGCAATGCGTTCACCTCAGGCATTGCACCTGCGCGGAAATCTCGCCCGTGTGAAAGAGGCATTAGGCTACTTTCACACTAGCGTTTTTGCTGGATCTGTCATGGTTCAGCAAAATCAATTCCGTTACTGATAATACAACCGTCTGCATCCGTTATGAACGGATCCGGTTGTATTATCTTTAACATACCCAAGACGGATCCGTCACGAACTCAATTGAAAGTCAATGGGGGACAGATCTGTTTTCTATCATGTCAGATTGTGTCAGAGAAAACTGATCCGTCCCGGTTGACTTGCATTGTGGGTCTTGCTCCGCATCCCAGAACGGAAAGCAAACCGCAGCATGCGGTTCAGTTACATTTTGTCCCCATTGACAATGAATGGGGACAAAACTGAAGCGTTTTTTTTTTTCTGGTATTGAGACCCTATAATGGATCTCAATACCAGAAAATATTAACAGTAGTGTGAAAGTAGCCTTAGTTATATTCTCTATTCATTTTATGACTTTTATTATATCAAATTATTTATCATGGAAGTTGTAACATTTTCTAAATGATTCACCTTTTAAATAGTAGTTTATATAAAAAGTTCTATAAGTCTAAATTGTAAATGTAACTATTAAGTAACAAGAATTTTGAACTCTTGAACCTACCAATTTGGAATGCTAAAAATGTTTAACTTTGCTACACATACAGGTTAAAAGAAAATTCATAAACCACTGTCTTTAATGCAATGTCTTATTGTAATAGTATACCTTGAGATAAATTTACAGTAACTGTATACAACAGCAGCAGCCGTTTCAGGGTAACGGAGAACAATATCTGCAACAACCTTTCCCTTAGGTAAAATACTATTTCAGTTTACTTTTTTTTTTAAGGATTCTGTCACCTTCCCCAAGAGCAATTAAGAGCATTACTACATGAGTACTGCTTGCGCTGAGTTTTAATTGCTAATATTTATGTTGATACTCCCCACTCTTTCCCCAGTGTGTTCCCACAAAGCCACCCTGGAATACATCACGAGGAGCTCAGGAGGTCATCCTCTCTATTTTGTGCCAGCAGCTCAGAAGGACTGTCAAAGTACTGCAGAGCTGGTTTGGAGGTGCACAGCAGGGGAATGTGGGAGGGGGTAGCAACATACAAATTAGAGATCCAGACTTAGCACAAGCTGTACTAATCATGCAGTACTGGACTTAATTGCACTTGGGGGTGACAGATTGCCTTTAATTCACTGAGACATCTCTAAACTTCTTGTTAACAGTAGTAAGATTAATCATCTAAACTGCAAATAGAGGTAAAAGAAGTGATATTGCTCATTATCTTTATCTTTAGTAATCCTTTCATATAATATGGTATATCACTAGGATATTACAAAACATTTTGATCCCAGAAGGTACAACTCCTTGGAGTGGTGTTCCAGTTCACTTGCCCTGCAGAGGACTGGTTGTGCTTCATTCAATTCAGTGAACGGGGCTGCGCTACAGTTCCTTGCATAATAGCACTTCCACTCTCATCTACCCGCTGTGCAGGTAACTGCAGCACGGAAACATTCACTTCAACAAAGACGTCTTGCAGTCCCCTGTAAAGGAGCTGTAGTGCCTAAACAGATATGCAACTCCTTTATCATAAAGATCAGAAAGTGATGGTACCTATATATCCTATTATCATATTTTACCATGACCACACAGAGCAGTAGTGATTCGTTTGGGTCACAACCAGCTGCGTTCAAGATTAACTAAGTTAACTAATAAAGACCGCACTGTTTAAGCCAGGGGTGCACAACTTGCAGTCCGGGGGCAACATGCGGCCCTGATACCATTCTGTGCGTCCCCCAACCAACTGGTAACAGACATGTATATCTATGTCTTGTGGCTGCTGACAACCAGACATTTATGGAATATACTGTATGCTCAATATGCCATAAATATAGTATTTCAGTTGGTAATACCCCTTTAAGTTTTATATTTAGCCCCCGATTGGTTCAGTCTGACTTTGTGGCCCCCAGGAAGAAAAAGTTGTGCATCCTTGGGCTAGACAGTCTGAATTCTTAATTCACGCACAGTATTGAAGGTGCCATGAAGCCTTTACGAATTCAGACCACCTAAATAGTGTAGTCTTCGTTAGTTAAATATCAGGCAGCTGTGGCCTAATTGGCCGCACGGTTTTTGACCGCAGCTGGCCACGGCCCAAGCGCATCATGACCGCGCTGTGTGGTCATACCCTAATATTGAGAGAACCCCTTTAACCAATACTTGTAGCTGTCGCAAGCAACTCCTCTTTTATACAATGCTCTCTTTCTCAGTTCTCTGCTTGGGGTATCTTCCTGTTCTACCTATAATTTCCCATTGGTCACTAAACTAAACAGGCTTTAGTTTTCATTATTCACCTCTCCCAGGCATCTTTACTGCTAGAAACTATACAGTGACTTGGGAAAAATAACTATATGTTTTATAAAATAGTAAAACATACACATCAATACTTGATACTATTACTGGCCGCAGTGACTAAGTGGGCATTTTCAACCATTTCCTGTGGCCAAGACAGGACCAGGAAGTGGGGAGCAGCAGAGACAGCAGCAGCAGCAGAATAGCAGTGGTGGGGACAATGAGATAAATGTATCTTTATGTTTAACCTTCCTGGACATTTTTTTTTTTATTTCACCCCAGAATACCTCTTTAATGTAAGAATGCCCAAAAAGATTTGCATGTCTTATTACTTGCTATATTGTGTTAAGGTTATATACTTAAAAAAAAAAAAAACACACAAATGCTTTGTAATATTTGTCAAAAGAAACCACACATTTCTAGCAGATGAATTTACGTGGAGGGAGGTAATAGAATTTATTTAATGGGTATAAAAAGTGAGGGGGTTTCACAAAAGTATTAATAAGAATGCTCGAGTGCTTGTGAGAATGGCATAGGATTCCCAAAATTCCTATGCACAATAATTTCCTTAAGAATCTTGCTCAGAACCTTTGAAAAGAAAAAATACAAGAAAAATAAGAAAAATGTACAGTGATGGAAAACAAAAACAGGTTTAGCCACAGACAATACTAAGAACATATTCTGAATCCTGTTTGCGTTTCAGACAGCGGTAAGGTTTCATTTTTTGATGAATCCCAGGTAAAATGTAGGAAACCTCTTCAAAAGTCTTAAAGGTGGCCAGTAAACTTTAGATGCCTGTCAGCTTATAGCTGCCCCGACCACCCCTATACATACTGTACATGATTGTCTAGGCTGAGAACACGCATTCTCAATAGGGAAGGAGAAGAAACCTCTTGGAGTGGTATCTCCCCAGAGAGCAAAGGACTGAGCATGTTAACCATTTCTATACTGCCCATAGACTATAAAAATGTTGGCCATTAGTCCATACTGCAGCTCCAACCAATGCCCCTGGAAACCGTAAACTATATGTCCCCATATCAAAATAATCATTATGGAGAGGGGAAAAAATTTATAAAAACAAATTTTTGTTGCACTATGTGCTACTAAAAATTAAAGTAAAAAATGTGAAAACAGACTATTTTCAGACTTTTTTTTTTTTACTTTTCCCTGGATATAAAAATAAAAACAAAAATGACAAAAATAAAAATGGCATAAAAATACAGCCCCATCTATTACTGCAAAATAGGATGCAAAAATTATTTAAATAATGAAACAAGAATAAAAATTTTAAAATCTTGTTATGAAGATGGCATTGGGGGAGAGTTCGGACACCTCCATAGTCTTGGATGTTTGATCGGTCCCACTGAAATTGACATATTCGGCCGATGTTCATCTAATGTGTATGGCCACCTTTAGACTTTATAATCATTTTATATAATATACTGTATACTGTATTTCTCAAAGACAAACACTGTTATTGTGTCTAAACAGAATTCCTAAGCAATTACATGGTATAAGGATGTAAGAATGGCTTTACTTGACAGGAATGGTTATTATATGCTGGTTGTTGCTTTTATCTTGAATAAGTACTGTGTACACATTCAGTATGAGCAGAAAGTGATGGTGACAATGAATACTTAGGTGTGAACAATACAGCCAAAGATAGGGATGACATTAATAAAAGAGGTAATGACAATAAATACAGAGAACGTCTAATGGGATTCTTACTGTGTGATTCGGCAATTAGTGGCTGACACATATCTTCCAGTATAGTGGATATTGCACCGCACCACGTTATTGGTGAAATCAGACTCCAAAACGCTGTACTTGGGATTGACTACTACCTAGGAGGCAAGAAATATTGATTAACACATGTATACACATGTAAAACAACTGTCTCAAATAAAAGCTATAACAAGATTAATTTTAGTTAACTTACCTTAAGTATATAGTTTCCTGGTTTTACTTCTGTTATATCAATCCACTGACAGTCAATGTCTGCATTGTATGTGTCATAACAGCCAGGACTTAGACCCTGAATGAGAGACACACATCGTCACTGTATGGGCAATGTATGAGAGAATGGGAAAACTAATATCAAAAGGAAATAACCTTTTAGCAAATAATTTTGAGGTAATATAACTATTTGCCAAAGATCCTGGAAACACAGGACATGGGGGATGATTTATTAAATGGTTTACACCACTTTTATGGCATAAAAAGTTGCAAATTATGGTGCACTCCATATTCGATCATTTTTTACACTTCTCAATTTTCAGAAGTGGCAAGAAAAGAGATGGAGCTTAGCAGGAAATGAATGGGCCAATCATGGCCCAACAAATTTACTAAAATAAGCCTTTTCATAAATTCAACATATTTTACTCCAATGGATTTTAGACTAAGAATAGTATAGGAAACACAAGTCTTAGTAAATCTGCATTAACGTCACTCACCTGAGTATGAGAGGTGCATGCATATCTCTTGAGGTTTCCAAAGTCACATGTGGTGTCCTCCAAACAGAAGCTGGCCTTATGTCCCTCTGCCACTTTCCGTCCTGTTGTGGCATCCAATAGATCATAATGACTGAATTCATCCATACTGTGATAGTGTCTGGAATAGACAACTTTAAAGTCAATTTTCTCCTGTTAAATTTATACAACTTATGCAATTCAGATATATGTACCAGTATGTACCTTCTGTACCAGTTTGTAACTCGATTGGGTCATGCTTAGTGAAATTGCCTGTATTATGTATGTATATCCCTTATCATATGTACAGCTCTATGGAATGAATGGCACTTTAATAATATATTATATATATATATATATATATATATATATATATATATATAGATATATATATATATATATACACATATACATACTACAACATGAAGTAAGCACGCATTACTGATCTTGAGCTCCATCATGAAGTATAATCAATTCTCATCCACAGCTGCTTTAAGAATTCTAGTGGTTGGTAAGTGGAATCTGTCAGCAATGTGAATGTGCTGACAGACACACATGTATTTATTTGTGTTGCTCTGACCAAGGCCAGCATCTGCATTCAGTTTGCATGTTCTCCATGTTCTCATGTGGCTTTCCCCCAGGTTTCTCCCACACTCCAGAATTCATACTCATAGACTGATTGGCTTCAAACAGGTATGGATTGGCTATACATTATACTGGGAGAAATGCCAGTGGGCCGGTTGGATCCAGGGAAACCTCAGGAACTGTTTTCACAGGACTCCAAGTGGCCACAATTAAGCCTTCAGTCTTGTTTTAATGCACAGCCCTACACAAATCTGCATCTGTGATTAATATTGTATAATGCAGTTTGGCAGTAAATTGCAGCAAAAACATGTATGGCAGATGTCCGTACTTCTAAGATGGCAACCGCTCAGGAGCTGAGCGAGCGCATAGCGCAGAAGACACCTGGAGTCAATGTCCATGACAATGCCCACCACAGATATTTAACCCTCAGATGCCATGGTCAATTGCGACCACAGCATCTGAGTGGTGAGATTCCATAAATGATGTGCTCCCTGGGCCGAAACAGTTCCCCAACACTGAGATTGAGGGAGTCGTTCAGTTGCTATGGCAGCCTCAGGCATTCTGAAGGCTCTGAGGTCTGCCGCAGCAAATTTCCAATGGAACCTCTGTGACAGGGCCCCATAGGAACACTGTGAATCTCCTATAGGATGCAATGTTAAGTCATTGCGGTCTCTGGGAGAAGTGATCATAAGATCTCATGTTATGTTATGTTAAGTTTATAAAAAAAATTTTTTAGATATCTGAAAAGGTCATTGGCATCGCCGCATCCGAAAATGGCCAAACTATTAAAATATAAACATATTTATCCCGTGCGATGAAAGCTAATTCTTCATAATTTTTTTTTCTGTTGATTCACCTCCCAAAAAATTGATTAAAAAGTGATCAAAAAGTCATATACACTCCAAAATGATAGGAAAGATCGTCCAGCAAAAAATAAGTCCTCAGAAAGCTTCGTAGACATAAATATAAAAAGTTATGGGGGTCAGAATATGGCTCTGAAAAGAAAATTTGTATTTATTTTTCAAATTTTCATGCTTTTTTAAGTATTAAAACACAAGAAAAATATATAAATGTGATATTGCTGTAATCAAACTGACCCGTAGAATGAAAATAAAAGGTCAGTTTTACCACATATGGATTGCTGTAAGCACAAAACCCATAAAACTTTGGTGGAGTTCCAATATAATGGAAAATAAAATAAATTAAATGGTGCAATGAGAAAAGGACAACTTGTCCCTCAAAAAATAAGCCCTCATATGGTTATGTGAATAAAAAAAATAAAAAAAAGTTATGGTTCTGGGAAAGCAAGGAGTAAAAAACAAAAACACTAAATAAATTTGGACCAGTCCTTAAGGGGTTAAGGACCTAAAGAGGTCACATAACCAGTTCACATGACTTTATCACAGGTCTTCAAGTTACAGGAGCATCAAGACTGCTCTCTACTCAGAAGGAGAAGCTGTGAAACATCTGTGTAAGTGGTGTGTGTTTATGTATGTGTGTGATATATGCTGGCTATCTGCTGTTGATCTGTAATATACCTTAAGACTGCACACTATGACTTCTTTTGTCCTGTATAGAAAGGACACTGCACAGGACCACTTCTCCTGTCCTGTATGCTGGTCGTAAATGTCCCTTAAAATAGGACGACAGCGCAGCAGATTATCGGGAAGGAAACGTTCCTTCCCGACAATCTGCTGCTCACTGGTGGAGGAGACCGCTGTATTTACATAAAACGATCTCCTCCAGAGTATGGGGAGGAGCGATCGCTAATGCAATCGCTCTTTCTCATACTGACTCGTTGTTTGTGGACAGCAGATTGTGTTTACACAGCACAATCTGCAGCCGGTAAACAACAAATTTTATGTACGCACAAATGATCAGATTACCCAATCAATGAGCATTTCTTAGTATCTGCTCTTATTCTGTATATATGGACACTGCACAGTACCACTTCTCCTGTCTTGTATACTGGGTGTAATTCTCAGTATCTGAGTATCAGTTCTTATTCTGTATATATATATATATATATATATATATACTGCACAGTACTAATTCTCTTGTCCTGTATACTGGGTGTAATTCTCAGTATCTGATCTCGTTCTCTATGTATGGACACTGCACAGTACGACTTATCCTGTCCTGTATACTGGGTGTAATTCTCAGTATCTGAGTATCTGTTCTTATTCTGTATATATGGATAATGTACAGTATTACTTCTCCTGTCCTGTATACTGGGTGTAATTCTCAGTATCTCCTCTTATTCTGTATATATATTGACACTGCACAGTACCACTTCTCTTGTCCTGTATACTGAGTGTAATTTTCAGTATCTCCTCTTATTCTGTATATATTGACACTGCACAGTAACACTTCTCTTGTCCTGTATACTGAGTGTAATTTTCAGTATGTGCTCTTATTCTGTAAATATGGACACTGCACAGTACCACTTCTCTTGTCTTGTATGCTGGGTGCAATTCTCAGTCTCAATACTCATATTTGTTACAGGGTCTGTATTTATTTTGGTGTGTGATGTTTGTACCTGATTTAGGGCTATGGGGTCTTTAGCTTTTATAAAAAGTGATCAAAAAGTCATACACAATCCAAAGTGGTATGAATAAGGCCTCATACGGCTATGTGAACGGAAAAATAAAAATAAATATGGCTCTGGGAAGGTAGGGAGTCAAAAACAAAACACAAAAACATAAAATCGCTGGGTCCTGAAGGGTTTAAGGAGGGACTGTGAGTTCTGTCAGAAAATATTTGTATTTTTTAAAAATTAAGAACTCTGGAGCATCTTTAGCAACTACTTGTGTCATTCCTCTTATTTCTCCTGAAAATATATAAATAAATTGGCAACTGGATCACATGCCAATAGGGTGTATGCATACACAGTCTGACAGAGATGTGAGGTCAAAGTTCTGTATTCTACTTTACATGAGAATAGATTATAATTCATAGTGATGATGAATAAGATGAGTGATCAGCAATTAGTCCAATAAACATGAAATAACTTATCCTTTTTGACAGATGGATCATTCAATTTTAATAATGCTGGCCAAACACATAGAAAAAAATAAATAAAAAATCAGTGAACTCTTTTCTCAGGCTGCAGCCATGACTTCTCACCCTCTCCTCCCCCCTCCCCCCTTCTTATGCTAGCGCACGTGAGCCAGGAAGTTTAGGAGGAAGCATCTGGGTTTAGGCTGGATAATTTTTGTCTACACAGTGAACGTGGCCATTTTGTGTCAATTTGCCTCTCAGCAGCTTTAGAAAGCATATGGAGGTATGCCTTATGGTATATACTTATAGTTGGCCTGATATTTTGTTCATGGGTATAGTGTATACAGAATGTAAGTACCAAGTGTGGCCTCCATTATATCTCTACAGAGGTTGTTACCCAGATTTTCGAGACTGCCAAAGTCCAAATGTGCCTAGTTATGTAGTGATAAATTCCTTCATATACCTTGACCAGCTTGTTGTTCAGGGCCCTGGAGAAGACTGTGCAGCTGAATTGGTGACAACATATTATGTTGCCCTAGTACCATATGATAGATGCACACAGCTTATCAGGACAACATTGTGTGTATTTTATATAACTAATATGCTTGCATCACTGTACCACAGAGATTGTTACCCAGCTTTCCCAGACTGCAGAATGCCACACCAGCCTGTTTATGAATTGGTAAATCCCCAGTATTGTAGAATACCTAGCTGGAAAAGCTGAGTTAGAATCCCAGTGACAAATCCTCCATACTGTAGTATAGCTAGACAGATTTGTTATTCAAGGTGTAATACAGATTGCTAAATACTAAGCTTACCTAAATTAATCTCTCCCCCTACTCCCAAACAGTGCCATAGCTAGACAGATTTGTCTTTCATGATCATGGGAAAGCTGGGTTACTTGCACAATGTAAGGGTCACCTGTAATCCATCTTCTCGAATACTGATGAAGGTCAGATTTGCCAGGACAGATATGAAAAATCCTTCCTGCCTAAATAGGGAAACCTGACACTTAGGTAGCTGGAATAGCTATGCAGCACTTTCTGTAGCTTCAGTGCCCTGGTACTGTATAGTATATCTGCACACATACAGGAGGACGTTTTGTTAGAAGCTAAGTTTTGCAATTTCCAGTGCCTTTGCAGTGCTTTGGGTGTTCATTGAAGTATATTGGCATTACGCTGCTTCGATTGTGTCCATGTCCTAGTCTCCAGAGTGTTTAAATCCGGCACCTTCTCCCTTCTGCTTCTCGGCTGCGTCATGTGACCAGCAGTCAGACTCTCCAAATCATAAAGCATCTTAGGTGTGGACAGGAAGCCAGTTTCTTTATGAATTCCTATGGAGCCGCAATGTCAGTCTCATAGGAATGAATAGAGAAGTAACTGACTTCCTGTCCTTTGTCAGTTGGAGATCAAAGAGTTGGTCACATGACACAGCTGAGGATCAGAAGGGAGGGGATAGCTCACAAATACAGTCACTGATGAGAAGATTACATTCACTAAAGATTACATCATGTACCTTTCTAGCAGATCAGTGAATTAACATTTTTTGGGGGAAGTTCTTCTTTAAGTATGATTTGTTTTGTTCCGAGAGGCAGGCATTAGATAAAAAGTAATTATGCCTGAAAAACCCCCTTAATCCCCACCTCTTTTCGAACTTCCTGTTTTGACTGAGCATGAGAGTCAGTCCCCAGCCAAAGATGGAGGGGTTGAGAGGAAGAAGACACTTCTCTGACTGCAAGATATCCTTTTAACTACTTTCTCCAGCAGTTTGCAGATGTACATGAGAAATGAGCTAAAGACAAACTTTCCTTGTTTTTTTTAGGGTTTAGTGGCCCTTTAAATGCATGAGTAAGTGGACAATTTAGACGCAATCTACTAATAACTTTGTTGCACTCACTGATGGCAGCTGTGCCACTCCCATGTCTCGCGGGGTCTTGTAGGCAAGAAATCTGCAGTTCCCTGGTTCTTCACTCTTTGTGGGAAGCGAAGCAGAACTCTAACATCATAATCTGAAGAATCTGCCGCATATGCAGAGCTGAAAAGAGAGTATAAAGAAAACAGGAGTAGTGAAAATAAGTCATATACAATGGATGTATTTCTGGAGAGTACTAATATTACAGGCTATAGCTACTAGAGAGGGGTCGTTGATTCAGGGAGTTATTCTGATTGCCTGATTGGAGTCGGGAAGGAATTTCTTATTCCCCTAAAGTGGGGAAAATTGGCTTCTACCTCACAGTTTTTTTTTTTTTTTGCCTTCCTCTGGAAAAAAACTTGCAGGAAAACAGGCCGAACTGGATGGACAAATGTCTTTTTTTCGGCCTTATGTACTATGTTACTATGTTACTATTTACTAATCCTTTCTTAGACAGTGTAAACTAAGTCTATAAATATGTGCCAGATTTATCACAGTGGCTGATGCTGGATAATAAATGTGGCGCTCATTTACACTGTCAGGTCTTAGCTTATACCAGGTTTAACTTTACACCAGAATCATGCTACAAATTGTACAATTTGGTAAATATTAAGCCACTCCCCTTTTCTGACAAAACACGCCCCTGTCCTACTAAACCACACCTCTTGTTTTTCAGTTCAAAAAAAGACTATAAAAGTGTTTAACACTTGATAGATATGGTGCAAAGAATGTACTCATGTGTTTTGGTGTAAACTGCACTAGAATTCTAGAAGAAAGCAGACACTTTTTTATCCTAGTGAACTCCGTTATTAAGGGTGTTTATCGAAATGGGCTCAACTTGCTGCAAAAATGTACATGATATTCCCAATACGATCCACAGTCTAAAGACACATTTGCACTAGACTATTATCGGGCCAATTATTGGGAACGAATGTTCATATGAATGCTTGTTCTCGATAATTGCCCTGTGTAAAGGGGCCACCAATCAACAAGCAGTGGAGATGATTGCTGCATGTAAATGCTCTTACCTCCACTGACGAGCAGGCAGTTGTCAGAAATATCTGCCATCAGGGGAGAGTTGGGAGGGCCCATACACATTAGATTTTGTATATTCTCCCCATGTTTACGTGGGTTTCCTCTGGGTACTCTGGTTTCCTCCCGTACTCCAAAAATATACAAATAAGTAAATTGGCTTCCTATGAAACTGACCCTAGTAAGTGTTCCATATTGGGGATGAATGCCTATGTGGGAGCCACTGACTCCCTAGGGAGTCGGCCTAGCTACACAACCAACCCTGCTCCTTGAGTCCCCTACGTGAGAAAAGCGCATTACAAATGTTCGTCATTGATGGATGGCCAAACCCACCAAAATCAGTGGGATTGCTCACCATAGATCTAATGTGTATGTCCAGCTTTTGTAAATCAGAAGATACATACATATCTTAAAGGAGTTGTGACAAGATTTAAACTCATCCTCCATCCATAGCTAAGGGGGCAGTCTGATGGGGATGGATGTTTGACTGCGGGGGCGTTTTTCTTTAAACATAAATGGTTATAGATATGTTAATTACTAATCGGTAATTGATGGAAGAGGACAAATAGTAACTGTACTTCAACTGTTCCTATCTGTCTTGAATATTGTCAGCAAATGAGTTCATAAGCATTGCCTCAATCTCGTAGTTTGAAATGACATACAATGATTCCCATAGGCATTTTCCAAGCAATTTAGGAATTCCTTTACCTAAAAAGGAAAAACATAATGGAGCAAGCACACTTGTGGCAGCCAAATGCTAAACGTTTAGAAGCAAACAAAACACAAACATCCTGGCAAACATTGTCACAAACTGCTACAACTGACTAGACCAATTCACGCAGCAGAGATTCCACTACAAAAATTCACATAAAATCCAAAGTCAAGGCACCTCCCATGCACATCAAAGGGGTTTTTATCTGGGGGTGGACAAAAATCTACATACTACTTATTTCAGAGGGATACACTGAGGATTAGATTAGACCCATTAAATAACAATGAGACTAATCCTTGTGCAGATCTGCTGCACCGACAACAGCACATCTGCAGCAGAAATTCAATGGTCAGTCTCTGCCTCATGTGTATGGAAACATATTCACTACGTACCTATCAATCCCTGCCCGGTTCTGGTAGGAGCTTTGCTATGTCAGGCCTCGGATCCTTCAGAAGGCCCCAGGCTGCCATAGAAACCGAACAGTTCTCGTGAGTATAGGTCTCCCAGTAATTGACTGCTCAGATTCTGTGATCACAATTCACAATGGAATATGAGGGGTTAAAAGTCTGTTATGGAGTTTATCGCTGATCACGGACTATGCCATCTGGTGTCTGCTGTGTAAAACAGCAGGTGCCTCTACTACTCTGATGGAGCAGAAATACAGAAAACCCAACTCTGATGTGAACTTAGCATCAGTGAGTCTGAAACGGGGATCACTTTTGACAAATTAGTTTGAGGCAGGGGACAGGGACAACTCTGTTAGCTAATTTTCTATTGTTTTCCACAGCAACAAGTGGCACCAGAGTTATCTGACAACCCCCCATTGCTTCTCTCTTAAAGGGCTTATCCCACAAGTTTTAAACTATTGTTTACTCACCAATCTGCTTAACTGGAAGACTGCCTTTCCTTTCTGTGGGTGGGCAGTAGCTCATGAGGCAATCAAGCACCTGCATCCCCCAGGATGCACTACAATTAGCTCTTACTAATCCCTTCCTCCTCTGCATATAAAATAGTCCTTCACATACAGTACAGCCCGAGGGGTACATATGGTATCTAATACCCCTACAGTTTTCTTCTCCGCTGTCTAGGGAGAGATACAGATACATATTTCTATGCATTTAGAAGAAGGGATGGAATGAAAGAAAGGTGTCCTGACTGCTTCTCTATGCCAGCCCTGAAAGGGGACAAGCAAGGATGCTACTGAGCATGTTAGTTCACCATTGAATGCAGGAGGTGAAGCACAAGAATAAACAGAAGGGAGAAAATGTAATGTACATTAAAAACCGAACAATATTTTTATTGCATGTAAATTGCAATAATACTTCTCTTGAAATACCCTATTCACTGCATAGGAATATTTTTCATGGTCTAATCTTTTAACATGCATGTTGTTAGGGAGATCAAAGGTGAGAGGTTTCAGCACAGTTGGTAGGTCTAAGTCCATGTTTGCATTTAAATTTGATCACTGGAATCAATTAGTACAGGGATGCTCAACCTGCGGCCCTCCAGCTGTTGTAAAACTACAACTCCCACAATGCCCTTCTGTAGGATGATAGCTGTAGGCTGTCAGGGAATGATGGGAGTTGTAGTTTTGCAACAGCTGGAGGGCCGCAGGTTGAGCTTGCCTGAATTAGTACATAAAGAAACATTTGGATTAAAGGGAAACCTTTGTATTATTTGGTCCTGACTCCTTAACACAAACAATACCAAAGAAGCACCCTACAAAGCGGTTTTGTAGCAAAAGACCTTCTAGTAAAGGTGACCACACTGAATCTCCGTGTTCTAGTGCACATCAGTAGAATCCCACCTATACTAAAAGTGGATTTTGTTGCTGGACATGGGGGAAGTAATTCATTTATGCTTCCATTTTCCAAAGCATGCTTTGAAAATGAAAGACCTTTTTAATGTAGCAGGCTTTTCTGCTAGAGGTCTCTAGTAAATGATCATCTAAGATCCTGCAACCACTAGACGTACACCAGATAGCAATTTGTGTTCTTGAACATATTTTTGTGGTAGAAACCTCGAAAGGCAACGCTCCTCTGCTGCACATCGAAGGGAATACAGATGAGCTCTCTGGACAAAGGTTGCAGCCTGAACATAGTTTGGATCAGGAACCAAATCAGGAAGCCCTAGAACAGAAAACAGATTTATTATTATTCGAGGACAATAAAAACTTAGTAGGACAATCAATTTTTATTAGAAAGGTCCCAAAACAATAAGCAGATTATAGAAGATTTGACTGCTTTCACCCCTATTGATCATGTGTAATCTCCCTTGGAACCCCTCAACAAATGTTTAATGCACCTACAGTGTCCCCACAGGGGAAATGGTGTATTACATAGTGCCTAATAATAGGCTTTCTGTATAATGTACAGAAGTGCTAGATCCCCATCACACTCTTCAGCACCCCCCACCCCCAGGCACAATATGTAAACCTCTACATTTTGCAAGCTTTAGAACTAATCATTTGAGTAGACACTTGCAGTTAACTCACCTCTACGACTCTGAGCACCACCACGAAAAACGCTCCCAGCACTGGCTCTTCCTTGTTGTCCGATCTGTGATTCGCCGCCATTGCTCGGAGTACTAGCTGGACGGTTTTGTGGTTGAAAATAATCTGGCCTTTGTGCACCATAGTATCCCTCTCCCTGATTTACTCCACCATATGGTGGCAGCCTTGCATCACCACCTCCACCTGCTACTGGGTTTACTGGGTCACTTTCTACAGGGATATCACCTCCCCTGAAAAGACTGTGAGCAAAGCGCCTGTCAAGTCCATCTTGGGGGACAACTGGATTAACTGGAGCCGACTGCCGAGGGGGCAAAACTGGGGGAGCAAAATACGGTGGTTGTGCAAAAGGTGGTGAAGGCTCCTCATAGAAATCTTCATAACCTCCTCCCCAAGGAGGTTGTGCAGCATAACTACCCCCACCTCTAGAATAACCATAGCTCTCTTCATACGCCTGAGGGTTATATTCGGGCTGAGGCACAAAGGGAGGCTGTGGTCTTGGGACAAAAGACTGTCCTACAGAATTCTGGGATGACGATTGACGTGTTCTAGTACCCCCTCCTCTTCCAGCACCTGCGGAAGGAATAAAACGACCTGTGCTGGCTGTTTCACTTCCCTCTTGCCAATTATTTGGCACTTGTCCAAAACCAAATGGGTGACGAGCATTGCCCCTGACTGTCTGAGATCCAGTGCGTGGTATGGTGGGTGCTTGGCGGCGGAGATCCACACCACTTCGACCTCCATCCAATATAACCCTAGTTCCTCCTGTGCCCTCTCCTGCAGCCTGGTATTCAGACCCTGAATTCAGCAGCCGATAATGTCTTCCACTTTCTTCCCACTGGATCATTTGTCCCCAGCCTGCCCCATCCTGACTCAGGCACAAGGAAAGTCCTGACAGACATAGACATAGTTGAGCTAGCAAATCCATGTTGGTGTCCTCTCTTTGGTGATAAATTGAGGAATGTGGCAGTGAGGTGCCAAGCTAAACAGGTAAAATGAGGGAAGCTTGTCTTCAATGTTCACATGAACACAGACATTTTGGTGAGCACACACAGCGGTCACTGGAGTTTTCTGGCTTGAAAGGAGTTAAGGGAAAAAAGTTCTTAGTAAATCTGAAACTCTAAGCGGAATCAGTGCAGAAGTAAAGCAGAAGTGGTCAGAGATAGCCAGCTGTAGGTTCCTGTCATGAAGACCAGTAACTGACTACAGGTCAAAAAAATGATGCAGTCAGGTAAGAAGCTTCTTAAACTCTCCAGCACAGGAGGAGTTAATAGTCACATTCTTTGTTTCCCAGGTCCCATTATTCTGTTCATGTCTGCCAGTGACTTACTGAACCTTGCTGTCTGGTCAGGTCCTGTGTCCTCCTCCTCCTTATCTTACTCCTCCGTCACTCCATCCTTTCTCTGTATCCATTTCTCCTATAACTTCCTGTTTTTCCCCCTCTCTTCCACTTTCCCCTCTCTCCGCCCTCCTTTCCTTCATCACTGCCCCTTCCCAAACTTTTACTTGTCGGTGCTATGCAGCCCAGCTCTCCCCCCTCTTATCCCTAGTTACACAACATGGAGACTAGAATGAAGGAGGTAAAAGGAGGTAATGCAGTTCCTTCTCTACTGACCAGGCAAGAATGGAGTGCTTCATGCCATTCTTAATGAGGATAACTCCATGTGTTTTAATAAACTTTTAGAAAAAAAATAATTAAAGCTACATATATAGAAGACTGTAGTGAGTGAGCAGAATATGGTGAACTGGCTCCAGCCTCCCTGAATTTACAGTGACCTGTCTACAATGTTGTGGGCTGGAGGAGACAAGTATGCAGGCTTCCTGCTTTAATCCACTTTAGTCTACAAGCTACAATGTATAGTGGACTGCAATCTCTTACATTAACCCACTCCATCCTCCCTGACTGTACAGTGTCCCGGCTACAATACAGCTTTTTAAAGGGGTTTTCCAGAATTTCATAGTTTTTTCTTTCTTTCTCTACTCTGCACTGTGTTGTCTCATCATGAACAATAGGGGCATATCGCTAGGATATGCCCCCATTGTCTTCTAGGTGCGGGTCCCACCGCTGAGACCTGCACCTTTATCAGCAAAATAGTTGTCAGTCATTATTAGTTCCCTATTTCTGAAGTGTTAGAAGCATGGTGAGCATATGAGAGTCAGTAAGAACTGCTCTGGGTGTAACTAGAAAAGTTAGGGTCCTATACCAAACATTTAAATGGGTTCCCCCTGAACAAGAACATTTGTCTTCTCTCTGTCATTTTTCTGCCTTATTTCCATCAGGGATTGGGAGCCAAAACCAGGATTGGAGCCGCCACAGCCAAAAGGAATTAGGGAAAGATCTGCATCTGTTCTGTGTTTAGAGTGGCACCTGGTTTTTTATCAAAATCACTGATGGAAATCACTGACCGAACACTGACGCGTGAATGAGGCATTAGGCCCCTTTCACACGGGCGAGTTTTCCGTGCGGGTGCGATGCGTGCGGTGAACGCATTGCACCCGCACTGAATCCTGACCCATTCATTTCTATGGGGCTGTGCACACGAGCGGTGATTTTCACGCATCACTTATGCAGCATGCTCCTCTTTGTGCGTTTTTCACGTAACGCAGGCCCTATAGAAATGAATGGGGTTGCGTGAAAATCGCATGCATCCGCAAGCAAGTGCGGATGCGGTGCGATTTTCACGCATGGGTTCTAGGTGACAGTCTATTCACTGTATTATTTTCCCTTATAACATGGTTATAAGGGAAAATAATAGCATTCTGAATACAGAATGCTTAGTATAATAGTGCTGGAAGGGTTAAAAATAATAAAAAAGTTAACTCACCTTCTCCTCTTGTTCGCGTAGAGGCCGGTCTGTTCTTTAGCTGTGGCTGAAGGACCTTTGATGACGTCAGATCACATGCTCCATCACCATGGTGATGGACCATGTGATTGGAGCATGTGATCTGACATCACCTCAGGTCATTCAGTCCACAGCTAAAGAACAGACAGGCATCTACGCTAACAAGAGGAGAAGGTGAGTTAACTTTTTTATTATTTTTAACCCTTCCAGCACTATTATACTAAGCATTCTGTATTCAGAATGCTATTATTTTCCCTTATAACCATGTTATAAGGGAAAATAATACAATCTTCAGAACATCAATCCCAGACCCGAACTTCTGTGAAGAAGTTCGGGTCTGGGTACCAAACATGCGTGATTTTTCTCACGCGAGTGCAAAACGCATGACAATGTTTTGCACTCGCGCGGAAAAATCGCGCATTTTCCCGCAACGCACCCGCCTCTTATCCGGGCAAAAAACATGACGCCCGTGTGAAAGAGGCCTTAGTCTCACAAATCCCATTAAAGCCAATAGTGTCCTTGTATGTGACACTTCCATTATTATCATTGTTCTGCTCCAGTGACAGAGCAGAACAATGAAAATAGCCAAACACAGATGTTAACAGAGCCTTACAACCTACCTAATATAACATTACTCCTAGTTATGTCGCTGTGTTCAGAGATTTTTGCCGTTATTTATCAACAGGGGACAAACTGAAGTCTGTTGTCTATTTTATGTAACGGTCATTCATGCACATGGCTGTGTTTTTTGAGCTGCAAATCGCGGATCCTCAAAAAAACATATCCTGGATGAGTGCATGCCACTTTCTTTTTTTCACTTCTGTAGAAAAGTCCTATCCTTGACTGGAAAATAGACAAGAATAGGACATGTTCTATTTTTTTTTTACTGGGCCACAGAATAGACATACGGATGTGGACAGTACAATGTGTGCTGGTTACGAATAGTCGGGCGGCACTGCGTGAAGGTATGGGTGCGCGGTTAGCGGACGTCACTCTGGATGCTTGAATGATAGTTGAATTGTTTTGATAAAGGCACTTGCATGTGCCGAAACGCACGCCACCTCTTCTATGAGTGGCGAATAAACCTGATATAATTGCAGTACAAAGGAGTGCCGGTTCCTTCCTTCATTCAGCACAATGTGTGCTGTCTGCATATTTTGAAGCGCTATTGAAATGAGTGGGTTTGCATCCGATCTGCAAAAATATAATCCAGAGGGGAAAAAAAATCAGTCTGGTTTGAAGTTGTTTGGGAGCAGCACTTATACAAGCAGTCAAACAACACAAGTTTGTGGACGTTGGCGTCTTTGAGTTCAAGTGTGTGATTGTATTAAGTGTATGACTTTAGATTAAGTGATTTGAGATTTAGCGATTTTAGGAGGGGACTACAGTAAGGCCTCATGCACACGGCCGTTGTTTTGGTCCGCACCTGAGCCTCAGTTTTGGCGGCTCGGATGCGGACCCATTCACTTCAATGGGGCCGCAAAATATGCGGACAGCACTGCTTTGCAGACAAGAATAGGCAGTTATATTAAAGGCTGTCTGTGGCGTTCTGCAAAATTGCGGAACGCACACGGATGCCATCCGTGTTTTGCAGATTTGCGGTTTGCAGACCGCAAAAAGCACAACAGTCGTGTGCATGAGGCCTTAGTCAGTTGCTTTTCACTGCACTGTATTATTGTATTTTTTTTTCCTTCTCTTTTCTTATGTAATCCCCATTAGTATGTGTTCCATTATTGACAGCGCAGTCCAGTGCACATCTTGTCAAATGTATGGAGTCCTGGAGCAGCCGTTTGAGGGTGCATATCTTTGTTCAAAATGTGAGCAAATTACTAATTTGGAATCACACATTGTGTATCTAAACAAGTGACTTTTGACACTGAGAAGCGTAGGCAATTTGGAAAAGAGTTTGCTGCTCACTGAGCAGGCACTCTATGGGGTAGATGTAGATAAGGGTGGGAGCATGGAGGCTCCCTGACACTTTTTCAAATCACTAGTCAGACCACACATGGAGTACTGTGTACAGTTCTGGGCTCCTGTGAACAAGGCAGACATAGCAGAGCTGGAGAGGGTTCAGAGGGGGCAACTTAAGTAATAACTTGAAAGGATGTATTTAGAGGGAAGGGGTATTATGCATATATAGATATATATGTTTTATAATATATACATATATATTTGCCCCTGTATGTCCAGTAGGGCTGCGCATCTTCACTCGTCTCACGATTCGATGCGATTACGATTATCAAGTCCACGATTCGATTCGATTCGGCGATGCATCACGATGCATCAAGATTATTACCCAAGTCCCCTTGTTTTTCAATTTTACATCAAAAAATTAATTCAATCAGTCAGAAATTGCACAAAAATATTTATTTGTATCTGCTATTTAAACAAATCATACCAAGTTCCCTGCATATCATATAGCAAAGTCTGAATGAACAAAACAGTGCAGCAGACAACAGTATTTATTTAAAACAGTACTGTCAGTGTCTCTGTAACATTAAACTGTTGTGCTGGCCTGGCTGGTGCAGTTAGTTTATAAGTTTTACAATAGTTTTACCATATAATATATATTATATATTATATAATATTAAACAGTACCTACAAAAAAAGGAGCACTTCAGTTCCTGACTGTAAAACATCACAGTGAGTCAGTGAACCTATAACACAGTCAGTGTGACGGTGACTGTGTTATAGGTTCACTCACTGTGATGTTTGCCAGTCAGGAACTGTCTGTCACACAGTGTGTTCAAGTTGTCTGTGTTGCAGAACTTCCTGGTTCACCGTGATTGTTTTGGCAGCAGGAGCAGCACCACCACCAGCACCACCACCAGCACCACCACCAGCACCAGCACCACCACCAGCACCACCACCACCACCACCAGCACCACCACCACCAGCACCACCACTAGATGGGTAGTACGTCTAGATCAGTGCTATAAGCTCTCAGAGTTGTCACTTTACAGAAAACGTTACCTGCACTGAGCACTCAGCAAGCACTCTACCACGATACATCAACTGAAGCCAAGCCATGCCACCATTAGAGGAAGCTGGAAAATCCTTGACAGAATACATTTTCAACTGAATCTGAAAACCTTGGACAAATCTTTATGGGATCACAAACACACACCACAGAATACCAGAAAAAAAATAAACACACATCCTCCTCACTGAATCATAATGGTAAAGGGCAGGCCACAGGACGGGCAAGGTGGCACAGCCACCATAATCAGACATGTCAGAAGGTCGGTGTGTGTTTTTTTGGTTTGTGTGAATGTGTATTTGTGTGATCCAATAAAGATTTACTCCAGGTTTTAAGTTTCAATTTATTCTTTCAAGGATTTGCCTTCCTCTGGTGGCTTGGCGGGCGTCAGTTGTCTGGAATTAAATACAGAATTCTTTTGGTTGAAGGTTAAACCCCTAAACAGAGTCAGAAATTCACAGAGCATGACAGACACATTGGGAAAACACCAAAAAACACGTCAGTGTAAAAATACAAAATGGATCGGACGGACAGTCGCATAATAGAAAACCATTCTCCATCTCCTCTCCACTCCAGTGCTGCTAAAAGCTAGAATAATATCATATATTCTGATTAATCATCACAGTGAACTTAGAATATATGATATTATACAATTACAAATATACATATTATAACAAAATGTTACATTCATTGATCGTTTGCAATTGCCACGACCTGCCGACCACTGCCAGTCACCTGCAGGCGGTCACTGCCAGTCTGACTGCCAGTGCCACGACGGCACCCCACCAGTCAGTCAGTCACAGTGACTGAGTGCGTTCCGTTGAGGACGAGAGTGGCATAACTGGCGTTAACCGTTAAGTAACTGGTCTTGTTGACAATGACAGGGATGGAGTTGGAGTAACTCGTCGTGAGGGAGGGGTGGGGAGGAAAAAGGGAAAGGGGAGGAAAAAGGGAAGGGGGAGGGAAGGGGAGGAAGGGAAGGGGAAGGGGGAAAAGGGGAGGGGAAGGGAAAAGGGGAGTCTGGCACTGGCAGGGGAGACAGAGAAATAAAAAATTTCAGTGGCAGAGACAATGCTATAAACAAAATCTATAAAATTAAAAACACTGCTCAGCATTTTGGAACATGTAGATTTTTCTGTAAGAACACCAATTGATCTACATGGTCTGGTTTGAGGGCGCTTCTTTTTGCAGTTACCACATCTCCTGCAGTGGAGAAAACCCGCTCTGCAGACACGCTTGTACCTGGGATACACAAGTATTGCTTTGACAGCCGAGAAAGGAGGGGAAATATGACCTCATGCTCACGCCACCAGTTCAAAGGGTCCTCAGTGAGAGGCAGAGGTGGGGCTTTACAATAGTTTTCCATTTCCTCTTCAGCCTTGGCATAGGGGGTCTTTTTGGGTTCTATTGTACCTTCAGTGTCAGTGAAAGACTGTCCCAGCAAACTCACGAGCAGCGATCTGGCCTTTTTGGGAGGAGATGGTGGAGATTCAGAATGGTTGTCTTCGATGGGTGAACTGTCCTCTTCTTCCAGAGTTTGTTTTCTTCTAGGCACTTGATGATCCTCTTGTGTCCTCTCACTCTCATCTGATGTAATCTGTGTTTGAACAAAAAAGAAACGGAAAAAAAAACAATAAGTAAAAACACAAATGTCAATGCCTTTGATTCTGATGGGGTGATGAAAAAGCACAGGAAACGGACAGTACAGTTCCCGCACCGCATCAGATTCAGAAGCGTGGTAGTGCTACTGTCGTTTCAAGAAGAAACATGATGGAATTCTTCAAATTAATTTAATTACCTCCAAGGATGCAGCTTCCTCAGTGACTCCTTTAAATATCTCCAATCTTTCTTCATCTGTGAGGATGAAAGGCAGTCCCTTAAAGCGAGGATCCAGTGCAGAGGCTGTATGAAGGATCTTCTTCTCGGCCTCACTGCTGTACCTCTTCTGGAGATCTGTTCTAATAGAATTCTTGATCTCATGGATCATGGGTGTGTCTCCCATCGTGTCTGTCATGCTCTGGAGAAGTTGTGCATTTATAGGGGCAATGAGAGAAACTGTTGGATTGCGCTCTTCTGACATCAGCATGGTTGCATCCTTCATTGGCTTTAATGCACTCACGGCGTCCTCTGCATTTGACACATCTGTTTCGTTTAGAGTGCAGAGATCGGACTCTCCTCTTCTGACTTCTGGAGACAGCAAGGTGGCACAGACTGCAGGTTGTTGTTCCAAGAACCTCTCGACCATGTCGTATGCACTGTTCCATCTTGTTGCCACATCAGTTATCAGCTTATGATTCTTCAGGCCAAGACATTTCTGTTTCTCTTTTAGACAGTGGCTTGCTCTAGTGCTGCGGTGAAAGAATGTGGATATCCGACGTACTCTGCCAAGAAGCCTAGAGAGAGTGGCCACTTTCAACGCTCGCTGGGATGCAAGATTCAGTGTATGGGCGAAGCATTTCACATGGGGGAATTTTCCAACTTGAGCTGCAACTATCATGTTTGACGCGTTGTCGGTCACAAGCACTACAGATTTATCGGACAGCTGCCATTCTTCCACAACATGAGAAAGTAGCTCTGCCAGATGAGCACCCGTGTGAGACTCATAAATGGCTCTCGTTTGCAGTACATGCGACAAAATCTGCCAGTCCTTACTAACGTAATGTGCTGTTATTGTAACATAAGACTCTGTCGTGACTGAAGTCCAGGAATCACACTGTTATTGCGACTCGACTTGCTTGGCTCATTGATGCAATTATCTTAGCTTTGGTTTCGTGGTAGAGTGCAGGTATGACGTTTTCTGTAAAGTGACTTCGTGACGGGATCTTGTAACGCGGCTCTATCGTCTTCAAAAGGTAGCGAAACCCACTGTTTTCCACAACAGAGTAAGGGCGCAGGTCCTTCGCTATGAAAGCTGCCACAGCTTTTGTTATTCTCTTTACCTTTTCAGAGTTGGGCGGCAAAGTTGACTGTAACATTGCATCAATTCTTGGCTGATCTGGGTTCATTTCCTTGGTGGTGGTGGTGGTGGTAGGTGGTAGGTTTTAGCATTTCTGGGTGAAAACGGCTGACGTGGTTTCTCAGATTAGTAGTATTCCCTAGATATTAAATTTTTGTGTGACAGATTTTACACACAGCGTATGACTTGTCCAATTCGTGCTTCCTACTTTTTTCATAAAAGCCTAAATGTTCCCAGATGTTTGCTTTTAAAAAGCTAGGTGCATTTTTTATCTCTCGTTCCTTTTGTTCTACTTCTGCCATTTTTATTTACTAGCAAATGCAATGCATGCCAGGCATCTATGTGAATTTGTGAGTAGGGATGACACAAGTCTTGAATTTGAGTGACTAAGTCTAAAGCCTGCCACGAGATCAACAGAAAAAGTAACACTGCTGGCTGCTGGTGGTGGAGCGATTCTCCTCCTGCCTGTGGTGGACTGGACTGAGCCTGAGGAGTGAGGAACAACGGACAGGTGAGGTGACACAATTTTTTTTTTAGGTACGGTAATAACAGGCAGTGACCAGCTGCAGTCTCTGTGAGTGGTGTATCTGTGTGATGGTCACCTACCTGTCACAACAAGGTGGCAGAGTCTGGCTGACACGTGGCACCTGCGCAGGGGCGTAGCTAGAAATGACTGGGCCCCATAGCAAAAAAAATTTATGGGCCCCCCGGTGGTGACCTCTATGAACCTTGTAAAGAAACCAAGACAATGGGGATACGGGACATAGCTTTCTGTAGCAGTTACATCTGACTCCGGTCCCCGAGGGGCCCAAAGGCACCAGCATTATAAATGGCACATGCCATGTGCCATTTATAATGCTGGTGCCTTTGGGCCCCTCGGGGACCGGAGTCAGATGTAACTGCTACAGAACGCTATGTCCCGTGTCCCCATTGTCTTGGTTTCTTTACAAGGTTCATAGAGGTCACCACCGGGGGGCCCATAAATTTTTTTTGCTATGGGGCCCAGTCATTTCTAGCTGGTAGGCGGCGGTAGAGAGTTTACATTGGTGCTCGAGGCTGTGCTTAATGCTACTTTCACACTTGCGTCAGAGGATTCCGGCAATCTGGACGCAAACGGATGCATTTGTCAGGCGGATCCGTCTGACAAATGCATTGAAATACCGGATCTGTCTCTCCGGTGTCATCTGGAAAAACGGATCCGGTGTTTATTTTTTTCACAGATTTAAAGGTCTGCGCAGATCGGAAGAACGGATCCGTCAATACAGCAATTTTAATGCCGGATCTGGCACTAATACATTTCAATATAAGTTTAAAGCTGGATCCGGCAAGTGTTCAGGATTTTTGGCAGGAGAGAAAATTGTAGCATGCTGCGGTATTCTCTCCGGTCAAAAAACGTAAGAGGGACTGAACTGATGCCTCCTGAACGGATTGCTCTCCATTCAGAATGCATTAGGATAAAACTGGTCAGTTCTTTTCCGGTATTGAGCTCCTAGGACGGAACTCTATGCCGGAAAAGAAAAACGCAAGTGTGAAAGAACCTGAGAGACCATCAGTATGTTAGTCCTGGAGGTTTCAGGTTGATAGATCCTGTGTATGCTACATTGTATCCACAATAACCATCCTCTCAGTAGGGACTGAGTCTGATACACGTGTGAACTGTGAAGGGGCTCTGATGGTGCAGGATCAGTAACTGTCAGTAAATCTGACACCCCAGCAGTTTCAGATCCCTGCCCTTAGCTGAGAGTTGTCAGTGTGGAATCGGATCACCTCCTGCTGGGAGCAATCTCCTGAATAGTGTGAGATAAATGTAGACATTCCCAGACTGGCCACTAGGGGCCGCTGTTTGACCGCCTTTCATAGACCCGGAACCTAAAGTTCCGTCCACTGTAGACGGAGGGGAAGAATAAGAGAGACACAACCGAAAAAAAATAAAGAAGAAACATGGCGCGGGCGGCAAAGGTATGAGAAGCGGCAATATGAGCTGTGTAGGTGGCAGGCGGTAGGTGTATATGCTGTGTAGGTGGCAGCACTGGCAGGCGCTTTGGAGGTAGATATTACATACTCATAGGTGACAAAACTCACCTCGCCGCCAGCCACCGCACGTCCGCACTGCCGCCTGCTTCTGAGTGTCTGACTGGGAGCCGGAGATGCGCGGAAAGCCGGAAACCACGCCTCCGGCTCCTCCTCACTCAGTCAGACCTGGCTCACTCAATGTTGTGGCCACCCCCTCTGACACGTCGGCGGGAGGCGGGAGGCGGGAAAGAAGGCGCCCAAAAACTTTTTTCCGACTCGGCTGCACGGCGGACGCGACGCTGACGTCATCAACATGCATCGATTATTTAAAGCAACCGCATCGATGCAGAATCACCGGGGGTCGAATCGCGATGCATCGCTGCATCGATTATATTCGACAGCCCTAATGTCCAGTATATGTGCAGTGGCCAGGATACGGGTATTTAAAGTTCTGTATTTGTCATGACGCCAATTGCAGCTGTGTTCAGGGTACTACCCCAGCACCCTTCCAAGGTGTTATAACGCACGTCCCAGATTAGGAATTCCAGAGTGGTGTAATGGCCTATACTGTCTCTATAGGGTGGTGATAATTGTGTCAACGGTGTCTCCTACCTGGGTACGGCTGGACTCCTGGCTCCTGGCTTACTTGCAATAAATTTGAATGTAGTGATAGTAGGAGTAATAGAGGAATTTTGCAGCAGAAATGATGTCATAGGTTCAAATCTGTACTAAGTGAAGAAGCAGACTCCTGCTTTCCTACATACTCCCAGGAGAATGGAAGTAAATCTCCAGCACTTAGTGGGGAAATAAGTCATTATCCTTCCATCCCTGCTCATAAAGACAAAGAGAGGCCTAGTCCAGTGTTAGGGAAAAGGTGTGTGGATTTACCCTCTATCTCTACTAGAAAAGAAGAAGAAAGGGACTCACCTAATTCAGAACTAAGTGAGAAAATAGAACAGGATGATTCTATTCCTAGATGCCACGGCAATGCTCAGGAGAATGATACAACCATTGTCCCAGCAAGACCACAGAGAACAGTCCTAGCTAGACTTCCCATTCCGGAACCTACTGTATTTTCAGGAGATGTACCGAAGTTCATAGAGTGGAAGGCAAGTTTTGAAATGATCATTGAGCATCATTGCTTCAGTTCAGTCGAAAAGTTATTATACCTTCAGAGATATGTTGGTGGGGAAGCAAAGAAAGTTCTTGAAGGTAACTTCTATAGAAAAGACAAAGAAGCCTAAAAGCAAGCTTGGGAAAAATTGAATGCAAAATATGGTCATCCTTTCTTAGTACAAAGAGCCTTTAGAGAATAACTGGCCTAAAATAGGTCATCAAGAACACTTCAGACTCCAAAAGGTATGGTGACTTCCTGCAAGCATGCAGCAATGCCATCCCACATGTTCAAGGACTGGAGGTACTGAACGACTATCTAGAAAACCACAGGATGCTAGCCAGGCTACCTGAAGAAGTGGCTTCTACATGGAATCACTATGTGACTGAACAGTTTGATCTAGGCAAGAACTTCCAAAGTTTTAAAGAGTTCTCTGAGTTTGTCAATAAGGAAGCATGTAATCCAGTAACATCATCTTACGTCTTAAAATTCTTCGAAGAAAGGCCTGCAAGAGATATAAGACGCACAAGAGCAACTAGCTTTGCAACCAACACAGCAGCTAAAGGTCCAAATACCTACGAGAGCAAGTCCAAAGTCACTACTGGGATCAGTAGAGAGACAGAACTGACAAATCTTCAGACTACCTTCAAGTGTATGTTCTGTGGAGTGAACTACTCCATACACAAGTGCCAACAATTGAAGGAGAAGGTTTGTACTTGAGAACTAAGTGTGTTTCAGTTGTCTAAGAAAAGGCCATGTTACTAAGGAGTATAAGAAAAAGGCCACATGCAGCATTTTCAAAGGACGCCATCCTACACCACTACATGAAGAACGTCCAAAGAAATATAAATCCTCAATACCTAAAGATACTGAGGAAGGAAAGAAAGTATCGGTATTCTCTTGCAGAGTGAAGGAAGGAGAAAGCAACGGCACATCAATGGTTGTACTTCAGTTTGCATTTCAAATCCTAAAAGGAGGAACAAGAAGGTAGACGCCTATGCGCTACTGGATGCCCAGAGTGACGTCACCTTCATTGATAAAGAAATCTGCGAGAAATTACAAGTGGCTACAGAACCAGTGAAGCTCAAACTCACCACAATGATGGGGAGAGACAAAGTAGTGAACAGTCAAAGGGTCAAAGGACTGAGAGTTATAGGACTTCATTCAAACTTCACATTAGATCTACCTCCAGCTTATACAAAAGCCGATATACCTCTAGATCGAGATCGCATACCTACCTGTGAAACAGCCAATAAATGGAAACACCTATCTTTCATATCTCATGAAATGCCCCCACTGAAGGAGTTTGGTGTTAGACTGTTGATAGGTTACGATTGTCCTGAAGCCTTGGTACCACGAAAGGTAATCACAGAAGGAAAGTGTGAACCCTACGCTGTTCAAACTGATCTAGGAATGGGGTGTTGTTGGAGGAAAACAGCAGATCACAAACTGAAGACAGGTGACATGATTGTGTCACCTCATCTGCCAAATAGCAGAAATCTTGCCTTAGCAAGAGTATAATGTTTGAAGAAAAGGATGGGAAGAGATCCCAAACTCAAGAATGATTATTTGAAATGCATGGAAGGTATTCTCAAAAAAGGACATGCAGAGAAAGTTAATAATCAACCTAAAGAAGGAGAAGTGTGGTACATCTCACATCAAGGTGTCTACCACTCAAAGAAACCAGATAAGATTAGAGTGGTGTTTGATTGCTGAGCAAAGTAAAATGGCGTTGCATTTAATTGATTATCTACTAAAAGGACCAGATCTTACAAACACTCTGCCTGGAGTACTCTGTAGATTCAGAAAGTATCCCATAACGGTCATGTGTGACGTTGAAAAGATGTTCCATCAGTTTCATGTAAAGAATGAAGATAGAGACTTCCTGAGGTTTCTATGGTGGGAGGATGGAGATACAGATACAGAGCCAGCAGAATATAGAATGAAAGTACACTTGTTTGGAGAAGCATCGTCTCCAGGTTGCGCCAATTATGGTATGAAGTACCTGGCCAATCAGAATGAAAAGGATTGCCAATCAGCAGAAAATTTTCTGAACAAAAACTTTTATGTAGATGATGGTCTCATAAGTCTAGAGTCCACAGAATCTCCAATCAAACTTGTAAAAGAAAGCCAAGAGTTATGCGCAAGAGGAAACCTGCGCCTTCATAAATTCATCTCAAACAACAGAGGGGTACTGGAATTATGATCAATTCCTGTCCAAAACGTACTTGGATTGGGATGGAATGTAGAGAATGACAAGTTCTTCTTTGAAGTATCTATTGAAGAGAAAATTACAACTAGATGCCACAGTGGCTTCTATATTTGATCCATTGGGATTCTTGGCCCCAGTAATCCTTAGAGGAAAAGAAATACTACAAGAATTATGCAGACAGAAGTTGGGATGGGATGAGCCCATACCTGAAAATTTGAAGCCAAGGTGGGAGAGTTGGATAAGAGACCTGCAAAACTTGAGAGAGGTTCGGATACCCAGATTTTTTTTACCGCATGATTTCGGAAACTACAAGAAAAAAGAACTTCATCATTTTTCAGATGCCAGTAGGTATGGTTATGGTCAGTGGCCATAGTGATAGGAGAAGAAAAGATACACTTTTCCCTGGTTATGGGAAAGGCCAGAGTTGCACCTACCAGTATTCAGACAATACCAAGACTTGAACTGACAGCAGCTGTTGTTTTAGCATCAGTAAGCAAGTTTCTGAGAGAAGAATTGGAATTAAAAATAGATAACGAATATTTTGGGACAGACTCACAAGTTGTCCTAGGATACATAAACAACGAAGCGTGAAAAACAAATCCGGAACATTGGCATTACATTGACGCAAAACATAACCCGGCAGATCATGCTTTAAGAGGCCTGAATTTAACAGAATTGAAAAATTCTAACTGGTTCACAGGCCCAGGGTTCCTTTGGGAAAAGGAAATCAAGCCCAGTAAAGGTTATGCAGAATTGTCTATGGGTTATCCAGAAGGAAAAGTTGTACAAACATTGAGTACTGCTGCCAAGTGTCAAGATGACATACTTGAAAGACTAGCCAGATGTTCAAAATGGAATATGGTCATAAACGTAGTAGCTCGAATTCAACGTTTGTCAAAGGGAATCATAAAGAAGGAATTGTTGAATGTAGAAGAAAGAATGAAAGCTGAAGAAACAGTCATAAGACTCATTTACCAGAGATTCTACAGTGAAGAGTTGAAGAGACTTAGTCAAGAACCTAAAAGGCTTCCAAACAACCACCCATTGTTCAAGCTTAATCTTGTTCTGCAGGATGGTATACTGAAGGTGGGAGGGAGACTGGAAAATGCATTGTTACCTAGCAGAGTGAAGCATTCAGCAATTCTACCCAAAAACTCTACCTTCACAATATTGAATATTGATCACTACCACAACAAATCCTTACATCAAGGAAGAAGCTTTACCCAAAGCCTGATGGGATACACCCAAAGCTATTAAAAGAGCTCAGCGGTTAACTAGCAAAACCATTAACAGATTTATTTAACCAATCACTGGCAACAGGAGTCGTCCCAGAAGACTGAAAATTAGCAAATATTGTGCCCATTCACAAGAAAGGTAGTAGGGAGGAATCAGGCAACTATAGGCCAGTAAGCCTGACATCAATAGTGGGGAAATTAATGGAAACCATACTTAAGGAGAGGATTGTGGAACATCTAAAATCCCATGGATTGAAAGATGAAAAACAGCATGGGAGATCATGTCAAACTAATCCTATTGATTTTTTTTATTGGGTGACTAAAATAATAGATGGCGGAGGTGCAGTAGACATCGCTTATCTATACTTTAGTAAGGCTTTTGATACTGTCCCACATAGAAGGCTTATCAATAAATTGCAGTCTTTGTGCGTGGACTCCCATATTGTTGAATGGATTAGGCAGTGGCTGAGGGACAGACAACAGAGGAGTATATTCAGACCATGGTCTTGTTACCAGTGGGGTAGCTCAAGGATCTGTTCTGGGACCCATATTGTTTAATATCTTTATCAGCAAAATTGCAGAAGGCCTCGATGGTAAGGTGTGTCTTTTTGCTGATGACACAAAGATTTGTAACAGGGTTGATGTTCCTGGCGGGATACACCAAATGGAAAAGGATTTAGGAAAACTAGAGGAATGGTCAAAAATCTGGCAACTAAAATTTTATGTTGATAAGTGCAAGATAATGCACTTGGGGTGTAAAAACCCAAGATCAGAATATAAAATCAGTGATACAGTCCTAACCTCAGTATCTGAGGAAAGGGATTTACATTATTTCTGAAGACTTAAAGGTAGGCAGACAATGTCATAGAGCAGCAGGAAATGCTAGCAGAATGTTTGGGTGTATAGGGAGAGGAATTACCAGTAGAAAGAGGGAGGTGCTCATGCTGCTCTACAGAGCACTAGTGAGACTTCATTTGGAGTATTGTGCTCAGTACTGGAGACCATATCTCCAGAAGGATATTGATACTTTGGAGAGAGTTCAGAGAAGAGCTACTAAACTGGTACATGGATTGCAGGATAAAACTTGCCAGGAAAAATTAAAGGACCTTAACATGTATAGCTTGGAAGAAAGATGAGAGAGAGGGGATATGAAAGAAACTTTTAAATACATAAAGGGAATCAACAAGGTAAAAGAGTAGAGAATATTTAAAAGAAGAAAAACTGCTACAAGAGGACATAGTTTTAAATTAGAGGGGCAAAGGTTTAAAAGTAATATCAGGAAGTATTACTTTACTGAGAGAATAGTGGATGCATGGAATAGCCTTCCTGCAGAAGTGGTAGCTGCAAATACAGTGGAGGAGTTTAAGCATGCATGGGATAGGCATAAGGCCATCCTTCATATAAGATAGGGCCAGGGGCTACTCATAGTATTCAGTATATTGGGCAGACTAGATGGGCCAAATGGTTCTTATCTGCCGACACATTCTATGTTTCTATGTTTGAGAGAAGGTGGTTACTGGATAGTGAAAGGAAGCAAAGTTATAGCAAAATATATAAGTAAATGTGTAGTCTGCAGAAAGGCACGTATGTAGACCTACCGAAGAACAAAGAAGGGCAGATTTACCAGCAGATCGTGTAAACTCATCACCACCATTTCTTTATAGCGGAATGGATTGTTTTGGCCCATTCATCACCAAACAGAACCGCAAGGAGTACAAGAGATATGGATTAATATTTACATGTCTAAGCTCCAGAGCAATTCACCTGCTAATGTTAGAAGATATGTCAACTGACGCATTCGTCATAGCCATTAGAGGTACTGTCAGAGAGCTTAGATCTGGCCAAGGATCTAATGTTGTCGGAGCGAAAAATGAATTGAAGAAAGCTCTAAAAGAGATCGATAAAGAAAAAGTCATTTGTTAGAGAAACAGTGTGATTTTCATATGAATGCTCCAGTGGCGTTACTAGGGCTGGTGTCTCCCGATGCAATATAAAAGCACCCTACCGAAGCAATAATTTTTTAGCTAAATAACAAAAAATATGTTGAAAGAAATTAAAGTTAATGCTTTTTAAAAATAGTGTTTATTTTAAATTCAACCTTTGCAGAACAAATAACAACATTTTTACAACACTAAAATAAATAGTTAAATAACACAAAATTGAACAGGAACAAATACAAGTGCACTTAAAGAACATCTCAATCAATTCAGAACTTTGCTTTCCTGGCTTTCAAAGCTGCAAAACTGTTAATTACTTCATCAAAATCAATGGTTTGCACTAATTCGCTTTCAACTGACAACAGTGCAAGATCGGAAAGCCTAGAATAGGGGTGGCCAACCTGTGGCTCTTGAGCCGCATGAGGCTCTTTGCTTCTTCAAGTGCGGCTCTAGCTGTGGAGCCAGGAAGCAGTCAGCCCGGCTCACTTTCCACCCCATGCTCAGATCTCTTTTCCTGACCAGACACTGTTGCTACTTTGCAGCTCAAGCTCACTCTCCACTACGTCCTGATGCACACAGTGGGAGAACGTAGTACGTGGAGACACGCACTATGACCTGACGTTGTGCTAATCAAGTCACAGTGGAGAGCGTGTCAGACCTGCAGAGTAGCAGGTGCCCGAGCAGGAGCCCAGTGCCCGATCAGGAGAGGGATGAGATTTTTTTTTTAATTATAGAACTGAGCATGGGGGTCTGATCTAAGCATGGGAGGTTCTGATCTGAGCATGGGGGGTTCCTGATCTGAGCAATGGGGGTCTTATCTGAGCAATGAGGGTCTTATCTGAGCATGGGGGGGGATTTGAGCATGGGGGTCTTGTTTGAGCATGGGTTGGTCAGGCCTGAGCATGGGGGGTCAGATCTGAGAAAGGGGAGATCTGAGCATGGGGGGAGATTTGAGCATTGGGGCGGGGGGAGATCTGGGGACACTGACACTGGGAGTCTGATTTGTGTTGTCTGATCCGAGCATTGAGGGTCTTATTTTGGGGGTCAGATTTGGTGGTTGGATGAGGTTTGGGGATCTTATTTTAGGTCAGATGAGGATTGGAGAACTGATTTAGGAGTCTGATCTGAGGTCTGATGAAAAATATATTCTTTCTTTTTTTCTCTGTTAATGAAAAATAAGATTATGGTGACTCTTGTGTAAATGTATAGCTTGTGGCTCCTAGTAGTCAGGAGTTGTTGTTTTTTGGCTCTTTGTGTCTGTAAGGTTGGCCACCCCTGGCCTAGACTCTCCCATTGTAGATCGCAGATCATTTTTTATAAGTTTAAGCTTTGAAAAGCTCCTCTCGCACGAAACCGCAGATACGCAGATTGTGAGAAATAATTTCAGACATAGTGAAAGGTGTGGGAGAGATTCAATAAAATCCCATTCATCTATGAAGGTCAAAACTTGTAAAGCTGCCCAACCTGTGACTTCTTCTAGGTCCAACTTTGCTGCTGTTGGGTGTATTCTCAACCTTGGTATCTCCAGTAACAGCTCACTCTCGGATACCTCATCGTAGAAATTGGTCAGTTTTGGAATGGACACCTTTAATTCTCCTTCAGTGGCAGATATAAGACTCTTTGCTTGAATAGCCTCAAACATGCCTGCTTCTTCCATGATGGCAATGAATCTGGTCTGGAGTTCCAAATAAAAGCGATAATAGCACTCAAGCATCAACCTCTTATTTTCTTTGTGGAGACTTCCAGCATCTCTTGCCAGTTCCCCTGCCATCCTCTTCTTGAACCTGGCTCTTCTCTCCACTGCAATTCCATATTCATCAGCTTTTAAAAGTGCCTGCTAAATTGCATTTTCAACTAGGTGACCGCGCTCCTCACCCAGAAAAAGTCTTAGTGTCTCAAGCTTTGTCACCACTTTATCGAGACTTAAGCCCTTAGTCTGCAGGTACTGCTGTGCATCATCAACTTCCCTCAGTACATCAGACCAGAAGTGCAGGTAGCATAGAAAAGTAAAGTCACAGACAGCAGGTAGAAGACCTTGTGCTGCTCCTCTTGTGTCCATATTTTCACAAGGTTCACAAAGAGCTTCAAGCGCCGACACAAACATGTAAAATTTTTCTTTTACTGGCTTAACTGCAGCATAATGAGCACTCTAGTGTGTTGTGGATAGTATTTTTACTGACACTCCAGCATGGTCAATTAACACATCCCATCGATGGGTGGAAGCATCAAAAAAAGAAAACATTGCAGAGTTCCAAAAAAGGTCACGCAAGATGCATTTTCAGCAAAAGAGTGCTCACCACACAAGTTAAGGGAATGGTCCACACATCCATTAAAAATAGCCTTCCTGTTTTTTCCCTTCAGAATGGATTGTACACCTCCATCGATTCCAGCTATAGTAGCAGCATTATCATAACCCTGAGAGCGGCACATCATTATGTCTAGTCCATCACTTTCTAGTTTTTAAGAATGTCAGAACTGAGATCAGCAGCTTTCTTCCCCTTTAAAAGGGAAAAATCCCCCCCAAAAATATTTTACTTCAACTTTCCTGTTGGTGATGTGTACATATCTGATCACTTCAGACATCTGATCAGTATACAATACATCAGGTGTGCTGTCAGACATGATGCCAAAGTACTTTGCAGACTTTATGTCCGTTACAATCTTCTCCATGATTTGCCAGGACACTTATAAACTCATTATGAGGCCTAGTTCACACGAACGTTTTTATTGCGAGCGTACGGGCCGTTTTTTTTGTGTTCCGTATACGGTCCGCATACGGAACCATTTATTTCAATGGTTCCGCAAAAAAAACGGAATGTACTCCGTATGCATTCCGTTTCCGTATTTCCGTCCTTCCGTTCAGTTGAAAGATAGAACATGTCCTATATTTGGCCGAAAATCACGTTCTGTGGCTCCATTCAAGTCAATGGGTCCGCAAAAAAAACGGAAAACACATACGGAAATGCATCCATATGTCTTCCGTATCCGTTCCGTTTTTTCTAAACCATCTATTGAAAATGTTATGCCCAGCCCAATTTTTTCTATGTAATTACTGTACATGGCATACGGAAAAACGGAACGGAAAAACGGAAAGGAAACGGAACTCAAAAACGGAACAACGGATCCGTGAAAAACGGACCGCAAAAAACTATAAAAGCCATACGTTTGTGTGAACTAGGCCTGAGTTTGTGGAGAAAGATAGGAGACAACACATTAACTTTACAGGTTTGCCGCTTAAACCTAATAAGGTGTTCGTTCAGTACTGGATTATACTTGGAAAGCATCTCAACCATCTCAAGAAAGTTCCCTTTATTCAAAGAAGACTCATCTTCCTTGTGGCCACGAAATGCCAGATTCTGCTTGGCAAGAAACAATGTGATATCCAACAATCTGTGCAAAATGTCCCTCCACTTTTTCTTCTTAGTCTCCATCCTAAAAATAGTTTGGGCCTCAATGGTTTCATGCAGCCTCAGTCCTGCTGCCAAAGTTTTCCACTTTTCCAGACAGTATAAGTGCTCTTCGGATGTCTCATGATTTTGGGCTCAGTTTCCACACTTCTGAAACCCAGTGACAAATTTGGGTGTTATATCTGTAGTACAGATGGCAAAGAGTCAGCAACAAAAGCATTATAAATTCCCGATGGCAGGTCAGTATACCATCCATGTCCTCAGAATTTTCTCTTCGTTTGGCATGACCTTGTAAAACCACCCTTTTGAAAGTTGATGCACTTCTCCCTTTGCTGCAGCTTTTGTAACGGGCCTTTTTGTGATACTAAAAGGACCATCTTGGTTCTGAAAAGAAGCACTTCCTCTTTTCACAATTTCTGCCCAAAAATGTATCTCCCAGAAGGACACATCAGATAAAATTAGCAAATCTTTCTTCTTAACTGCACTCATGTCTTTCATAGCATCAGGACTATGGCTTGAGTCACTTTCAGCACTCTCTTCTGCTTCAGATTCTGTCATTTCCATTCCTTGCTCTTCTGCTTGAAATTCTTCTATTTCCCTTCCTTGCTCTTCTTCAGATTCTGCCATTTCCACTTCTTGCTCCTCTGCAGAAAGCTTTCTAGCAAAAGCATCAGAAGAATCATATTCAACATATATATAAACATATAATTTGCTTCTTCTGCTTCTCATATTTTGCTAACGGTATGGATAAACCATATAACATGGATAAACCATAAAATACCGTCCCTTTATTTAACTTTGTGGCATCAGCATGCAATTTTTGTTATGGTAAAACTAGAAAGGTCATTGCATATATTTTTTTCTTTTGATTGGGTTACTAAAATAATAGATGGCAGAGGTGCAGGAGACATTGCTTATCTAGATTTTAGTAAGGCTTCTGACACTGTCCACATAGAAGACTTATCAATAAACTGCAGTTTTTGAGCTTGGACTCCCATATTGTTGAGTGGATTAGGCAGTGGCTGAGTGAGTGACAGACAACAGAGGGTTGTAGTCAATAGGACAGGGGCGGACTGGGCCGGGGGGCAGGGGGGCAATTGCCCCCCGGGCCTCTCTAGCTTGCTGTCCCGGCCGGCCGGCCGGGCCGGGCCGGAATAATGTACAACTTTAATCCAGGGAGATGGGGAGCAGGGGAGGCGTGTTGCCGGCAGCCTATCAGAGAGGCCGCCGGACAGGCGCAGGCGGCGCGATGACGTCAGCGGCGCGATGACATAATCGCGCCGCCTGCGCCGGTCCGGCGGCCTGACTGTAATTACATCTGTGGTGGGTGGAGGCGGGACCGGAGTATTCCAGAGAAGCAGGGAGGTAAGTATAAGTCTGACTGACTATTTATTTATTTTTTCTTTATTTCTGTCCCTATCTGGCTACTGGGCTGGCACTTTATGAGGGGGGTGGGGGGCAGTATCTGGCTACTCCTGGCACATTATAGGGGGCCCCCTATCTGGCTACTGGGCTGGCAGTTTATGAGGGGGGTGGGGGGCAGGGGGGCAGTATCTGGCTACTCCTGGCACATTATAGGGGGGCCCCCTATCTGGCTACTGGGCTGGCAGTTTATGAGGGGGGTGGGGGGCAGGGGGGCAGTATCTGGCTACTCCTGGCACATTATAGGGGGGCCCCCTATCTGGCTACTGGGCTGGCACTTTATGTGGGGGGCAGGGGGGCACTATCTGGCTACTCCTGGCACATTATAGGGGGGCCCCCTATCTGGCTACTCCTGGCACATTATAGGGGGGCCCCCTATCTGGCTACTCCTGGCACATTAGTGGGGTGGCCCTATCTGTCTACTGGCACATTAGTGGGGGGCCTATGGCTACTGGCACATTATAGGGGGGCCCTATCTGACTACTGGCACATTATAGTGGGGGGGCCTATGGCTACTTTCACATTATAGGGGGCCCTATCTGGCTACTGGCACATTATAGGGGGACCCTATCTGGCTACTGGCACATTATAGTGGGGGGGCCTATGGCTACTGGCACATTATAGTGGGGGGGCCTATGGCTACTGGCACATTATAGGGGGGCCCTATCTGGCTACTGGCACATTATAAGGGGGCCCTATCTGGCTACTGGCACATTATAGGGGGCACTATGGGGACATTAGCTCAACTGGGGATATTACAAGGGGGTATTTTGTGCACTATTATAAGGAGAATTATTTCTACTGGGGGGGTGGGAATTATGGTGGGCTTTATTACTCCCCCATGGTATGACCCCCTAGTAGCAGCACCAGCCTCTCCCTGCTCTGCTATCCCTCTGCCCCTTCTCCAAATCCTTATTATGAAATCTTTCTCATTAGGATAAAACACAATATCAGCTCCGCTGAGCCCCCGGCCAAAGTGTGGAAGTGGCGTCCGAGATCCCCAAGGGTCAAGTAACTGTAAGTTTTCAAATGAAATATGTTTATGTTATACACATATAGCCTACACTGTGCCACACAATATACAGTTTCTCCTGCAAAAGTCATCAAGTGTCATGGGGGGGACACAGAGCAGCGCCCAGCGGGGAGGAGAGAATACACGGATGCAACACTGTATCAGCCAGAAAATGACACTTTCGGCATTATACCAAAAATGCAATTTTCGGCTGATGTGTTTCGGCGGCCGATATATCGGAGCATGCCTAGTTTATTTTGTTTTACTGTGTTCTAATTTACATGGCTGACGAAAGTGGGGGGGGGGCTCAGTGGGCCTCTGGGTGTTACTTGCCCCCTGGGCCAAAAGTTGCTAGGTCAGGTGCACCCCACTATCGCTGGCTGGCTGGCTGACCGAGACACCAAATGCTGTTCAACTTCTTCTGGTGACCACTTCTTCGTGTGGTCATCGTGTTCTGACCTGTGTGGATGAGTCACGTAGGCGACGTCCATCAAGCTCTGCCCCTCCCTCCCCCTTCTCCACCCCCCCTTCTCCAACCACCCAGCACCCTTACTCACATAAAACAAGTAATATATATAATATAGCTTACAGTGAATTACTGTAAATACTTACAGTTCTGAAGACTCCAGCAGGCTCAGGATCAGTGCTCTGGGCAGCTGGGCTCAGGGATGGAAGTGGGCACCGCTCTGCAGTTCAGGAAGGAGAACTATAAGACACACCTAGGTTTTAGAGGGGGACAATAAGAAAAAATATATTTTTCATTACACCTCAGGTCATACCACTAATCAGACCCCCAATGTTAATCAGACCTCAGCTGACAGCCCCAAACAGACCCCCAATGTTAATAAGACCCCACTAAGAACTCAAATCAGACCCCCAATCAGACCTCAGCTCAGACCCGAATGTAAATGACCCCCAATCAGACCTCAGATAAGAGCCCCATGCCTCTCATCACCCCATAATAAGTCCTTATGCCTCAGCCCCCATTATCAGCCCCCATGCCTCTCATTAGCCCCATAATCAGCCCTTATGCCTCTCAGCCCCCATTATGCTTCTCAGCCCCCGTTATGCCTCTCAGCCCCCGTTATGTCTCTCAGGAGTCTCAGCCCCCATTATGCCATTGCCTCACCGAGTCAGCCCAATTTATGCCTCAGCCCCCCCCCCCTTCATTATGCCTCTCAGCCCAATTTATGCCTCAGCCCCCCCATTATGCTTCTCAGCCCAATTTATGCCTCAGCCCTCCATTATGCCTCTCAGTCCAATTTATACCTCAGCCCCCCAATTATGCCTCTCAGCCCAATTTATGCCTCAGCCCCCCAATATTATACTTCTCAGCCCCCTCCCCCCGACATATTATGCCTCTCAGCCCCCAGCAACCTGGACATTATGCCCCGATTGCCCCCAGCAGCCTCAGATAAAAAAACAAACAAAAAAACACTTACCTCTCCTGCTCCTGGATGCCGCCACTCCTCAGCAGCACCTCCCGCAATCTTCTTTCTCCTGCTGTCGGCTGGTGCGCACAGCGTGACATCACAGAGCGACTCACGTTGTGAGCAGCCCTGCCCAGCAGACAGCCGAGGACCAGGAACCGGTGAGTATAGATCCTTCACCACTTCCCGGTCCTCTGGTACTAATCAGCGCTTACAAAATGGAAGAGCTGATTAATATTCACAGCGTTAAAGGGGAATCAGCTGGGGGGACCCGGGAGCATGGAGGTGACAGTCTTGATTAGGGTGTGATCAGCAGCCTAACCCCATGCGCACGCCTATGCACTCACCCCATCAGACTAATGTCAACCGGTGCGGCCCGCACCCGCCTCACCCCTGTCGCAACGCCACTGGAATACTCCACATGCAAGCCATACAGAAGGAGTTTGGGAAAGACAAATCAGAACGGTAAGAAATGTGTTAAGTTCAGTGTTGAAAAACAAAGTCGGAAGAATAGATGATGCTTCACTTAGGACCCTATTCTATGAAGTAATGTCTATTGTTAGCAGTCGTCCACTTACAGTTGATAACATCAACGATCCAACAAGTTTGGACCCTTTAACTCCCAACCATCTTAAAGGGTTTCTACCACTTGCTTTGCGCACATTTCGTTTTCAGAAACTAGCAATCTGCTAGTGTCTGATGTACCATACAAGCTAAGAGTATTATATTCCTCCATTCCGCCGTTTTGTTTAAAAAAGCACTTTTATATTTATGCAAATGAGCCTCTAGGTGCTATGCGGGCGTCTTTTCAGCACCTAGAGCAGGGGTGGCCAACCTGTGGCTCTTGAGCCACATGCGGCTCTTTGCTTCTTCAAGTGAGGCTCTAGCTGTGAAGCCAGGAAGCAGTCATGCTGGCTTACTCTCCACCCCATTCTCAGATCTCTTTTCCTGATCGGGCACTGTTGCTACTTTGCAGTTCTAGGTCACTCTTCACTACGTCCTGATGCACACAGTGTGAGAACGTAGTATGTGGAGACACGGACTATGACCTGAATTTGTGCTCATCAGGTCACAGTGGAGAGCGTGTCAGACCTGCAGAGTAGCAGGAGCCCAGTGCCTGACCAGGAGGGAAGATCTACTTTTTAAATTATAGAATTGAGCATGGGGGGTCCTGATCTGGACAATGGGGGTCTGATCTGAGCATGAGTGGGATGATTGGAGCATGAGGGTTCAGATTTGAGCATGGGGGCAGATCTGAGCATGGGGGTCTTGTTTGAGCATGGGTTGGTCAGGTCTGATCATGGGGGGTCTTGTTTGAGCATGGGTTGGTTAGGTCTGATCATGGGGGGGGGTCAGATCTGAGAAGGGGGGAGATCTGAGCATGGGGGGAGATCTGAGCACTGAGGGTCTGACACTGGGAGTCTGATTTGTGTTGCCTGATCCGAGCATTGGGGGTCTGATTTGGAGGTCTGATGAGGTTTGGGGATCTTATTGTAGGTCAGATTAGGATTGTAGATCTGATATAGGAGTCTGATCTGAGGTCTAATGAAAAAAATTTTTAGTTTTTTTTTCTCTGCTAAAGAAAAAAAAATTTTTTTAGCAGATCTCAGATCGGATGAAAAATATTTTATTTTTCTTTGTGAAAACCTAGGTGCATCTTGTAGGGTGAGAAAATATGGTGACTTGTGTGTAATTGTATAGCTTGTGGCTCCTGGTAGTCATCTGTTGTTGATTTTTTGGCTCTTTGTGTATGTAAGGTTGGCCACCCCTGACCTAGAGGCTCCGTCTACCTTCATAAACTGCCGCCCAGCTCCTCGCTCCAGCACGCCCATCTCCTAGTGAAATCGGGTCATTGTCCTGTTGAAAAATAAATGATGGTCCAACTAAATGCAAACCGGATGGAATAGCATGCCGCTGCAAGATGCTGTGGTAGCCGTGCTGGTTCAGTATGCCTTCAATTTTGAATAAATCCCCAACAGTGTCACCAACAAAGAACCCCCACACATCACACCTCCTCCTCCATGCTTCACGGTGGGAACCAGGCATGTAGAGTCCATCCGTTCACCTTTTCTGCATTGCACAAAGACACGGTGGTTGGAACCAAAGATCTCAAATTTGGACTCATCAGACCAAAGCACAGATTTCCACTGGTCTAATGTCCATTCCTTGTGTTCTTTAGCCCAAACAAGTCTCTTCTGCTTGTTGCCTGTCCTTAGCAGTGGTTTCCTAGCAGATATTCTACCATGAAGGCTTGATTCACACAGTCTCCTCTTAACAGTTGTTCTAGAGATGTGTCTGCTGCTAGAACTCTGTGTGGCATTGACCTGGTCTCTAATCTGAGCTGCTGTTAACCTGCGATTTCTGAGGCTGGTGACTCGGATGAACTTATCCTCCGCAGCAGAGGTGACACTTAGTCTTCCTTTCCTGGGGCGGTCCACATGTGAGCCAGTTTCTTTGTAGCGCTTGATGGTTTTTGTGACTGCACTTGGGGACACTTTCAAAGTTTTCCCAATTTTTCGGACTGACTGACCTTCATTTCTTAAAGTAATGATGGCCACTCATTTTTCTTTACTTAGCTGCTTTTTTCTTGCCATAATACAAATTCTAACAGTCTATTCAGTAGGACTATCAGCTGTGTATCCACCTGACTTCTCCACAACGCAACTGATGGTCCCAACCCCATTTATAAGGCAAGAAATCCTACTAATTAAACCTGACAGGGCACACCTGTGAAGTGAAAACCATTTCAGGTGACTACCTCTTGAAGCTCATCAAGAGAATGCCAAAAGTGTGGAAAGCAGTAATCAAAGCCAAAGGTGGCTACTTTGAAGAGCTTAGAATATGACACATTTTCAGTTGTTTCACACTTTTTTGTTATGTATATAATTCTACATGTGTTAATTCATAGTTTTGATGCCTTCAGTGTGAATCTACAATTTTCATAGTCATGAAAATAAAGAAAACTCTTTTAATGAGAAGTTGTGTCCAAACTTTTGGTCTGTACTGTATAAATATATATATATATATATATATATATATATATATATTTTGCAGAAAATTCAGTGCAACATAAAACGTAAACAAAAACTGGAATTTGCGCTATATGTCTGTTCAGACATAATTTGTCTCTTTCATATTATAAGCTCCCCAGTAGCCTCTCACTAGCCCGAGTGCCTCTCCACCAGCCCCCAGTGCCTCTCACCAGCCCCCAGTGCCTCTCCATCAGCCCCCAGTGCCTCTCACTAGCCCCCAGTGCCTCTCCACCAGCCCCCAGGGCCTCTCCACCAGCCCCAAGGGCCTCTCCACCAGCCCCAAGGGCCTCTCCATCAGCCCCCAGTGCCTCTCCATCAGCCCCCAGTGCCTCTCCATCGGCCCCCAGTGCGCCCCCCCTTTCCCGGTATTAAAATCATTGGTGGGCAGTGCGCCCTCCCCCTTCCCCTCCCCAGTATTAAAAAAATCATTGGTGGGCAGTGTCCCCCCCCTCCCCGGTAATTATTGGTGGGCAGTGTGCCCTCCCTCCGCCCTTCCCAGTATTAAAAATCAATGGTGGGCAGTGCACCTTCGGCCCCCCCATCATTGGTGGCTGCGGCAGTTCCGATCGGTTACCATGGCAGCCAGTAGCGTCCTGGATGCCATGGTCAGTTACTCTGCAGCAGCATACTTACATGCGCTGTGGCCGCCCGGCGCTCCTTCTTACTCACAGTCTGTGCGGCGCATTGCTTATGCTTATAGCAACAGACCTGTGATGAGTTACAAGAAGAAGGAGCGCCGGGCGGCCACAGCGCATGTAAGTATACTGCTGAATAACTGACCATGGCAGCCCGGACTTCAGTAGCGTCCTGGCTGCCATGGTACCCGATCTGAGCCTCAGCATTACACTGCTTGGACTCCGATCGGAACTGCTGCTGCCATCAATGATGGGGGGGCCGGGGGGCGCACTGCCCACCAATGATTTTTGATACTGGGAATGGCGGGGGGAGGGCACACTGCCCACCAATGATTACCGGGGAGGGGGGGGCGCACTATACCAGTTTTCTCCAATCCGATGGTATATTTTAACTTCAAGCGAGTTACCTACAGAGGACCAGGAAGCGGTGAGTACAAAGCCTTCACTGCTTCCTGGTCCTTTTGCCCTGAAAGGGAACGGTGTTCCTGCTCTGGATTCAGCCGGTTCTCCGATCGTGCTGTAATTTTAACAACCGGATCTGTAGAACCGGAGCGAACCAGCTGAATCCTATGCCTGGGTAATATAATTTGTAACAATGTATAAATGAGAAATGTTATAGTTGGCGATAGCAAACAAGCCAAAACCATAGTTGGGAAGCTATAAACTAGCTGGTCAAACAAGAACTACAAGTAGCAGCACAATGCCATACGCAACGGAGTGCACCAGAATGCATTCTGTTCTGTTTGGTTGCGTTCCCAACACATTTTTCTGTCCGTCATGGCATGCAGAGCAAGACGGAGCTGGCATAAAATACAAAGTAAGTCAATTATGCCGGATCCATTTTCTTTTGTGTCCGCCCATTGACTTACAGTGGTTTTAGTGACAGATCCGATATTGCTATTTTAGAGATAACACAAGATCCGTTCATAAGGAATGCAGACGGTTGTATTATTATGATGGAAGCGTTTTTGCTGATCCATGAGGTATCCAGCAAAAACGCAGATCTGAAAGTAGCCTTATTCTTTGTTTGCACAGGACAGTGCGCTGCTACTTGTATTCTTTGTTTGCTTTTAAATCGCAGCCATGGTAGCATGTGCCTGCACTTTTTTTCACATTATTTGGAGGTGCTGGTTTAACCCCATCTGGATGTGTACATGCCTGGGACCAGAATCATCATTGAGGGGAGCCTCTGAGCTGGGACCAAGCAGTAGGGAGCATGTAAGTGGATTTCTTTGTGTAAGCACAGTGCAGTACTGGCCATCAGTAAAAAGTTGCCACAAGCTGGAATAAACCCCCAAAGACTAGCCTGTTTGAGCTTAACCACTTCCAGACTGGGCCATTTACCCCCTTCCTGACCAGGCCTAATTTTTCAAATCTGACGTGTCACTTTATGTGGTAATAACTTTGGAATGCTTTTACTTATCCAAGCCATTCAGAGACTGTTTTCTCGTGACACATTGTACTTCATGTTAATGGCAAATTTGAGTCAATATGTTTTACTGATATTTATTTTAAAAAATCCAAAAGTTAACCAAAATTTCTAAATTTGAATCTCTCTGCTTTTAAGACAGATAGTGATGCCTCATAAAATATTCATTAATTAAAATCCCCTATATATCTTCTTTATGTGGGCATCATTTTGGTAATTTAATTTTTTTTTTTTTATAGGACATTAGAAGGTTTAGAATTTTATAAGCATTTTTGAAATTATTAAGAAAATTTCCAAAGTCAACTTTTTTAAGGACCAGTTCAGTTCTGAAGTCACTTTTTGGGGCTACATAGTGTAAACCACCCATAAATGACCCCTTTATAGAAACTACACCCCTCAAGTTACTCATAACAGATTTTACAAACTTTTTTAACCCTTTAGGTGTTCCACAAGAATTAAAGGAAAATGGAGATGAAATTTCTAAATTTCACTTTTTCGGCAGATTTTACATTTTAATCCCTTTTTATCTTGACCACATCTAGGGTTAACAGCCAAACAAAACTTAACATTTATTACCCTGATTCTGCAGTTTACATAAACACCCCACATGTGGCCGTAAAACTGATGTAAGGGCACACGGCAGGGCGCAGAACAAAAAGGAGCGCCATATGGTTTTTGGAAGGCAGATTTTGCTAAACTGGGTTTTAGATGCCATATCCCATTTGAAACCCCCCTGATGCACCCTTACAGTAGAAAATCCCAAAAAGTGACCCTATTTTGGAAACTAGGGGATAAGGTGCCAGTTGTATTGGTACTATTTTGGGGTACATATGATTTTTAATTGCACTATATTAAGTTTTGTGATGGAAGATGGCTGTTTTGGCACTGTTTTTTATTTTTATTTTTTACAACATTCATCTGACAGGGTAGATCATGTGCTATTTTTATAGAGCAGGTTCTTACAGACGCAATGATATCAAATGTGTCTACTTTTTTTGTTTGTGTCAGTTTTACATAATAAAGCATTTTTGAAAAAAATTATGTGTTTGTGTCTCCATTTTCTGAACGCCATATTTTTTTTTCCTGCCGATCGTCTTGTGCAGGGGCTCGTTTTTTGCAGCAAGAGTTTACATTTTTATTGGTACCATTTTTGGGTATATATGATTTTTTGATCATTCATTATTACACTTTATGGGGCAAGGTGACCCAAAAATTGGTTGTTTTAGCACAGTTTTTATTTATTTATTTTTACAGCGTTAACCTGAGGGATTTGGTCATGTGACATTTTATAGAGCAGATCGTTATAGATGTGGCAATACCTAATATGTATACTTTTTCTTATTTAGGTTTTACACAATAATAGCATTTTTTAAACCAAAAAAATGTTTTAGTGTCTCCATAGTCTGAGAGCCATAGCTTTTTTATTTTTTGACCAATTGTCTTGAGTAGGGTGAGGTAACGGTTTGATTGGTACTATATGCCTTTTTGATCGTTTGGTGTTGCACTTTATGTGATGTTAAGTGACAAAATAATTGCTTTTTGGCACGGTTTTTATTTTATTTTTATTACGGTGTTCACCTGAGGGGTTAGGTCATGATGCAGGGTGCACACGGCCGGTGCCCCATGTATTGCGGACCCGCCGTATGCAGGCCACAATACAGCCACGGTGCGGCAACGGCCGTGTGTATGCGCCTTTAATAGTATGCAATTTCAAAAGTATTCAGATCCAGGTGCTGGTTTAAAAAATATTTTTCATGGCTCAACTCACTTATTTGAACTATTTTACATGTCCCATTTACAGATTTGATCAGCTGAGGTACAGACATTGCAGGAAGGAAGGTTGTGTTTCCAAATAATGCTACTCCCAAGAATTTTTTGAAATAAATAGCTAAAACATTTTTAAAACAAAAATCTATTCTTTCTATTCTGTAGATTGAACTATAATAAATCAGACTAAAATTACATGCTGTACAGGGCCGATGTCAGCACTGGTGTTCTCTGCGTCCTGGTAGTTGCTTTCATAGCATGAAAAACTACACAGAACAATGCTTCTGTCTGAAGTAGTTTCTGCTAAACAGGGGTTGGGGAGGGTCTCTCATAATGCTTATCTTGTACTTTGATTAAAAATCTTCTTTCACCAGGTTATTCTCTGGTTTCAAAGCCAGGGCCTTCCCTTCTGTATAAAAGGCAGCTCACTACTGCTGTTCTCTGCATCTGGGTAGTTTCTCATACAGTAGGAAAAACTACACAGTATAAGGGCTCATGCACACGAACATTGTTTGGACCCATTCATTTCAATGGGGCCACAAAAGATGCGGACAGCATTCCGTGTGCTGCCCGCATCTGTTGCTGTTCTGTGGGGCTGCAAAAAAAATAGAACATGTCCTATTCTTGTCTGTTTTCCTGACAGAATGCACACTGGCGGCATCTGTGTTTTGCGGACTGCAAAACTCGGCACGGTTGTGTGCATAAGCTCTAACAATACTTTCTGGTGTAATTTCTGCTAAACAGGAGTTGAGGAAGGGTTTCTCTGTCGTAATACTTACCTTAACTTTTATTAAACACTTTCTTTCACTAGATCTGGTTTCAAAGCCAGGACTTGCTGTATGTAAGGCAAAAACACTAAAGGCTGTATTAGACAGCCCCATTCTGCCGGCGATTGTCGGGAAGAAAGCATTCCTTCCTGGCAATCATGTGCTCACTAACAGAGGAAACCGTTGTTATTACATGCAGCGATCTTAGGGATAGGGAGGAACGATCATTATACCAGAGCTCCTATACGGAATCATTGTTTGCCAGCCAACAAACAATTATTTTTAAACCTGTCAAAAGATTTGGATTGCACATTGAATGAGTATTTGGTCAGCGGCAGTATTAGGCCTCATGCACATGACCGTATGTGATTTACGTTCCGACAAAAAATGAATCCACCCAAAATATGGATGACGTCCGTGTGCATTACGTATTTTGAAGAACGGAACAGCTGGTCCCTAATAGAACAGTCCTATCCTTGTCCGTAATGCGGAATATAATAGGACATGTTCTATTTTTCTGCGAAACGGAAATACGGACATACGGAAACGGAATGCACATGGAGTACCTTCTGTGTTTTTTGCGGACCAATTGAAATGAATGGTTCCGCAAAAAAAATGAAACGGACACGGAAAGAAAATACGTTCATGTGCATGAGACCTTACACTGCCAGATAATCGCTAACGAGTGTTACTACGAACGCTCGCTATCTGCCAGAAAATCTGCCGGTCTAATACAGGCTTAACAGTAAGCCAAAGACTGTCTACCCCCTCTACACACACACTCTTAACGGCGTAATAGTATGCTGCTGTAAATAAGCAGTTAGCACTCAGCAATGTACTATTACATTACTGTGATGGTGCAGGCTTCGGAGCTGTGCCCTCTCCCCCCCTTGAAGGTGCTGGCACCCAGCTATAATTGCTATAATTAAGATTGGAGATAACAGTGTATTATATGAACAATGAAATGATCACTTGGTCATATCCCCTAGTGCAGGCATGTCCAAACTGCGGCCCTCCAGCTGTTGCAAAACTACAACTCCCAGCATGCCTGGGTAGCTTACAGCTATTAGGGCATGCTGGGAGTTGTAGTTTTGCAACAGCTGGAGGGCCACAGTTTGGACATGCCTGCCCTATTGGGACAAACGTTAAAACAAAAAGTGTTTGGAAAACAATTAAAAAAAATGACTTTATCCACTTACAGAAAACTTTGTACATGTAAAAATATCAAATTTAATAATATCCATAACACCACACAACAAAAAAAAACTTTTCGTCTGCTACTGGGCAAAAACCATTTGTCCTATACTAGATCTAGTGTGCGGATTACAAATCCAAAGTCCGAATTGTAACAAGTCACGACATTTTACTATGCATAAGTATGCCTAAATGATTTAAGCACTTGGAAAGCATTGAATAATTTTGAACAGAACGAGTTTTACTCCAACAATTACCTGATCTACATCAAAGTTTGCGTAGTAAACAGTGTATGAAAATGTAATGGAATTTCAAAAAGTCTTACTTGAGCAAGGTCCAGTACTGTTAAAAGTGCTTCAGGCATCTGCTTTTGCGTTTGTGAACGGTCATATTTTCCCATTGCAAAAACCAGCAGTAGTCCCCCATCATGTTGGGATTCCAGAAGCCTTGATACCTGTTCTCTATTGCAGAAATATCTTTATGGAACCGCTCTCCATGTTTTTCCCAAATTGGGTGGGAAAAAGTCAAGATGGGAATGTAAGAAATGCACTTTCAATTACATTAGGCAGCCAAGTTGTTCATATGCTGTAAGCATGTTGTCTACTAATTCAGCATAGTTTGCAGCTAGTCTGTTCCCAAGGAAGTTCTGCACTACTAGCACAAATGCAACCAAAGCTGCAAGTTCCAGAGGATTGAGTTTTGTTTTGAATGTGTCATCATGCATTAGTTTGTTGATTTCAGGGGCCTTTTTTTTTTTTTTGCATCAGTTTTCAGTGTGCTAAACTTCTCCTTCACATACTGGAAATTTTTCATTAAACCAAGTTTAATGTGAAGTGGTGGAAGATAAACTTAAAGAGGATCAACCAGTGATTTGTGTTGTATATTGTACTGACCCACTGTGTGCTCGACTCTGAGAGGCCACTGTCTCATTTTGTAATGATTATTGTCATCACGACTGTTTCATAGGCACAAGAAACACATATGCTTTGTGTACCCTAACTGTAGGCCAAGCAGCAGTGCTACCACTTTCAGGTCAGCACAAATTTTCCATTTATGTTCTGAGTATTTGATCATTTTCTAAATTAACTCCATAGAAGCATGAGCCAATGGAACAGATGTTTTTTTCGTACCATTGTGCAACAAGACAGCTTTCAAACTTGTTTTGCTAGAGTCTATGAATAGCCTCCATTCATCGGGAACATGTGTACCATCTAACTCCATCATAAGACCATTTATATCAGTACAGAAACAGACATCGCTTTCCATTACATAGTAGATAACTTGGTATGTCGATGATGAAAGTGTGAAGTTGAAGTGCCTCGTTGTAGCAAATTCCATTCCTGAAGTCTAGAAGCTAGCAGTTCTGACTTTTCTTTAGATAATGACAGATCTCTTACCAGATCATCTAAATCTGATTGGATCAGCAAGTGCGGCTGACCCTCTTCTTCTTCATCAGGATCATAACCGTCTGTTTCAATTGCTGTCCCTGCTGTGGAAGGGGCAGGCACTGGATTCTCTACATCGTGTGGTTCTGGTTTAAGAGCAGACTCACAGTCAGGATACACAATTTGTGACTTGTTTCTCTTTGAATATCCGGCGATTTTAATCATGCAAAAGTAACAGTCTGAATGGTGATTTTTCTGCTCACGCCAAACCATAGGCACTGCAAAACCATTCCTTTCCTTTTACCATTCAACCACTGCGTTAGCCCAGAGGAACACAAAGTGCAACAAACATGAGGTGCTGTAATGACTGGCGTCACGCAAAGGGAGGGAAAAGGGAAGGCCCTGCCCAAGGGAGAGGGAAAGGTGGTGACCCCTGACTCACCTTGCGGCTGGCACCTGACTGCCCTGACGTCCCTAGACGGGTTCCTCACCCGTACGCCGATCACGTGCCTAAACCCTGGCTTTCCCTAAGATGAGCCCTAGGTAGTGAACGGGGCGGTGGGATCACTAGTCCGCACCACTGACACTAAGAGGAAAACACCAAGGAGAGGACAGACAATACAAACATATAATCCCAGGTGGGCGACAACAGCAGACCACAAAGGCCCAACAGGGATCCGGAGGGTAACGTTCTGGAACAACAACCAGGGAACGCAGCAACACAGCTCCAGTGGGTCAGTATAGAAGTCCAGGCAGGAAGCTCTATATCTGGCAACCAGTGGTGGGAGAGGGGAATATAAGGAGGTTGGGAGTGCTGGACAAGGAACAGCTGAGGAGAAGGAGCTACGGATGCCTGAGTGAGCCAAAAAGGGTTGCAAAGCAAACCCAGAAAGCTACCATAAAGAAACAGCACTATCTTTCTACATAGAGCGCGCAGCCAACCGCTGCGACTTCCTGACCCCGGGTATAACGGAGTCAGGCGTGATTCTTGACACCCTCGTGACAGGTGCCCAGCTTTTATCTTGATCTCCAATTTTACAGTCAAAGTAATACTTGTAAGCAAGACGCACTCGCTTTGCCAGATTCTTGCGCTGATCATAAGTAGTGTATTTGCCATATGTGTAGCAGAAATTGTCTGGATTGTTTATTTGTGTTTATCCATCTTAAGTTTCAAAACTGATAGCACTATAACAGATCACTTTATCAAAATCTGTACAGCTTGCCTTATATACTTATTGCTGACATCAGCCTGAGTGCGTCCGGACTGGTCTAGATATGTCCAATTGAATATTTCCAATATAATGCATTAATAATAGGCTTTGCATGTATGACTTAAAATTTTGACGAGTCAGGCAAATTCCGAGTTCATATTTGGAATCAGCACGCTCATTTTAGTATAAATGACATGTTTTTCTCTCAGTAGAAAAATCATTGTTGCGCAGTGTAATTGGTACTGCTGCATCTGTAATGACTCATAAACTAAAATAATCTCATTACTTATCACATACAGTGAAATTTGGGAAATACTACATAAAAAAAATCTAAATTGTTATTTATTATTCATTCAATATTACAAAAATAAATAAAATAAAAAAATAAAAGGAAATAAAAAGTGAGCAAGACAAATATTCTGGGTCTTTGACTGCTTTGACACAAAAATAAACATTTTTTTTTAATACAGTTTTTTGATACAAAAGTAGAAATACATTAAACAAAACAGCAAATTTGGTGTTCATGAAATCATACTCACCCACACAAGTTATCTTTTGACTTTTAGCACATGATTAATGTCATACAAACAAAGTCCAAGAAACAATAGAGGAGGAATTATAGTGTTTTTTTCACACCATTAAAGTTATACATCAAAATAGAACTGTGAAAAACTACAACTCAATCCTTTTAAATGCGGAAATGAAAACAAATACTGCATCTTGGGGTTAAGAGAGGAGTTCTAAAAATCTCAGTAGTACTCTTCTTCATGGGCAAACTCTGCTGGTATATACAGATATACATTGCCTGTCCCAAAAAAAAGTCGCCACCGGGATTTAACTAAGCAAATAGTTATGAGCCTCCTATTAGATAATTACTGCATGGGCGATTACCTCTTAGCTGGCAACAAGTTATTTAACCCCAACTGGTGCAATGAGTTGCTTCTCATTTCTTAAACAACCATGTTGAAAGACACATCTCGTGGTCGTGGAAAAGATGTTAGTCTGTTTGAGAAGGGTCAAATCATTGGCATGCATCAAGCAGAGAAAACATCTAAGGAGATTGCAGAAACTACTAAAATTGGGTTAAGAACTGTCCAATGCATTCTTAAAAACTGGAAGGATAGTGGGGACCCATCGTATTCGAGGAAGAAATATGGCAGGCAAAAAACCCTGAATGATCGTGATCGGCGATCACTTAAACATTTGGTGAAATCAAATCGAAGAAAAACAGTAGAACTCAGGGCTATGTTTAATAGTGAAAGTAAGAGCATTTCCACACGCACAATGCGAAGGGAACTCAAGGGATTGGGACTGAACAGCTGTGTAGCCATAAGAAAACCACTAATCAGTGAGGCAAACCAGAAAAAAAGGCTTTAATTTGCTAGGGAGCATAAAGATTGGACTCTGGAGCAATGGAAGAAGGTCATGAGTCCAGATTTACCCTGTTCCAGAGTGATGGGCGCATAAGGGTAAGAAGAGAGGCAGATGAAGTGATGTACCCATCATGCCTAGTGCCTACTGTACAAGCCTGTGGTGGCAGCGCTATGATCTGGGGTTGCTGCAGTTGGTCAGGTCTAGGTTCAGAAACAGTATGTGCTCCAAGAATGAGGTCAGCTGACTACCTGAACCTACTGAATGACCAGGTTATTCCATCATTTTTTCTTCCCTGATGGCACGGGCATATTCCAAGATGACAATGCCAGGATTCATCTGGCTCAAATTGTGAAAGAGTGGTTCAGGGAGCATGATACATAATTTTCACACATGGATTGGCCACCACAGAGTCCAGACCTTAACCCCATTGAGAATCTTTGGGATGTCCTGGAGAAGGCTTTGCGCAGCAGTCAGACTCTACCGTCATCAATGCAAGATCTTGGTGAAAAATGTATGCAACACTGGATGGAAATAAATCTTGTGACATTGCAGAAGCTTATCGAAACAATCTATCTGACATATACAGCATACCCTGTCGATATGCTATAAATGTCCACATAGAAATAATCCTACATCTAGTGCGTTTGTTATTGCAAAAACACACAGTGGACTTCCAAAATATAGGTCATATGTATAAAAAGCACTAGTGAAATCCTGTGTACATGGCAGAGCTACTGTTGAACTCATATCCACCAAACGTACCAGGAGAGACTATACGGTTATATGTATTCCCTCCAAAGTCATGTGTGAACGGTCACACATACTCATTATGACCATATATAATATACACTCACCTAAAGAATTATTAGGAACATCTGTTCTATTTTTCATTAATGCGATTATCTAGTCAACCAATCACATGGCAGTTGCTTCAATGCATGTAGGGTTGTGGTCCTGGTCAAGACAATCTCCTGAACTCCAAAGTGTCAGAATGGGAAAGAAAGGTAATTTAAGAAATTTTGAGCGTGGCATGGTTGTTGGTGCCAGATGGGCCGGTCTGAGTATTTTACAATCTGCTCAGTTACTGGGATTTTCACGCACAACCATTTCTAGGGTTTACAAAGAATGGTGTGAAAAGGGAAAAACATCCAGTATGCGGCAGTCCTGTGGGCGAAAATGCCTTGTTGATGCTTGAGGTCAGAGGAGAATGGACTGACTGATTCAAGCTGATAGAAGAGCAACGTTGACTGAAATAACCACTCGTTACAACCGAGGTATGCAGCAAAGCATTTGTAAAGCCACAACACGCACAACCTTGAGGCGGATGGACTACAACAGCAGAAGACCCCACCGGGTACCACTCATCTCCACTACAAATAGGAAAAAGAGGCTACAATTTGCACGAGCTCACCAAAATTGGACTGTTGAAGACTGGAAAAATGTTGCCTGGTCTGATGAGTCTCGATTTCTGTTGAGACATTCAAATGGTAGAGTCCGAATTTGGCGTAAACAGAATGAGAACATGTATCCATCATGCCTTGTTACCACTGTGCAGGCTGGTGGTGGTGGTGTAATGGTGTGGGGGATGTTTGCTGGGCACACTTTAGGCCCCTTAGTGCCACTTGGCCATCGTTTAAATGCCATAGGCTACCTGAGCATTGTTTCTGACCATGTCCATCCCTTCATGACCACCATGTACCCATCCTCTGAGGGCTACTTCAAGCAGGATAATGCACCATGTCACAAAGCTCGAATCATTTTAAATTGGTTTCTTAAACATGACAATGAGTTCACTGTACTAAAATGGCCCCCACAGTCACCAGATCTCAACCCAATAGAGCATCTTTGGGATGTGGTGGAATGGGAGCTTCGTGCCCTGGATGTGCATCCCTCAAATCTCCATCAACTGCAAGATGCTATCCTATCAATATGGGCCAACATTTCTAAAGAATGCTATCAGCACCTTGTTGAATCAATGCCACGTAGAATTAAGGCAGTTTAACAATCAGGGACGTAGCTAAAGGCTCATGGGCCCTGTTGCAAGAGTTCAGCTTGGGCCCCCCTTCCCTCAGTGCTCTGTGGCCAGGGGCAGGGGAGCACATAGCTTTCGTGCTGCCTGAGACAAAAATTGAAACGGCAGCCCCCAAGCTAAATTCTCAACCTAACTCCTTCCCTCCAGCCAGAGATGTGACGATCAAGGACTTTCTATAATACTGGTGTCTTCTTATGTGACACAAGGGTCTTTGAGACTGCTACCTCTGCACCCCCTATAGCTACGCCCCTGATAACAATCCTGGAGCATCTATTCTTATGACTTTATGCTGCACCATTCCTCTTATTTCTGCTATTAGTTATGAATGACTTGCTAGCAGTTTGCAGTAAAGGTCCAGATGGGGGTGTCCCTGCACAGCCTGATATTATTCAATCAGTGCTGTCAACTAGTAAACCTCGCTGGACCTTTATTGCAGACTATTGGCAATTTGTTCATAACTTCTAGTAGGAATAATGGAGGAATGGTACAATATAGAGTCACAAGAATTGATTCCCCAAAATTGTTATTGCATGGGAAATGCAAGTCGTTACTAAAACAGACATGTCCCCTTCAAGTACATGATCGCTGGGGGCCCCACCTTGGTTACCATGTTCTAGTGTTCTCTGGGTTAAGTATGAATAGGTAAAAAGTGTTCTTGGGACAATCTCTTAAATTTTTACTGCTTTTTCTGTGCTGCTGGTCACTGGGGTTTGCCATCCATCACATGGGCCAGACATGTTACCCCTAGGCAGAACAGTACCAGCCATATTAGGCCCTGAAGGCCAATCAAGTAACCACGGGGCAGCAGCCTCTTATAGTGCAGGCAGCGTGCGTCATGAGGACGAGAGTACAGTACAGCTGTTACCCATAGCAACCGGAGACAGCCTGTTCTGTAATTAGAGGAAGACAGTCTGGCAGATTGGCACTGTTCTGGGGGTAATGTGGCTGATGGGGTTATGACTTATGAACAGACTGTGGCTGCTTCCTCTAGTTACAGAACAGGCTGTCTCCGGTTGCTATGGGTAACAGCGGTACTGTACTCCTCTGTCCTCATGACGCACGCTGCCTGCACATTAGGAGCTGTACACTACAGATGGCGGCCGTCACTTATGGGTAACCTGTGCGAACTGTGGACGGAAAGTTACTACAAGCAGGCTGGTCCCTGACATTGCGCACACCGCGGACGAGCACCGCTATAGCTCACATATGTGTTCATAGCCGGATTAGCCTCATACAGCATGTGAGGCTGAACAAGATAAAACAAGGCGCTGCAACAAGGCCACTTACCCCGCCAGTGACGATCACGTGCACCTCCTTCCTTACTTCAGAGCGGTGTGCCATAAGCTCCGGCAGCCCGCTCAAACTGACCAATCACAAAGCTTCTCACTGTAAGGAGCCTTGTTATTGGTTGTTTCAGGCAGCACCAGCATCGCTGCGCTGATGAATGGTAGGAAAAAAGTCTAAGGCGTATCGGTACGCCTTAGACTTTTTCCAGGGAGTCTATGACGCTTCCAGGGAGTCTATGATGCTTGTACAGGCGTTATTGCGACCTCTGCACTGCTCAATTAAAAGAAAGGAAGCACTCTCAGTATTTGGCCTCATGCACACGACCGTTGTGTGCATCCGCGTCCGTGACGTCATTTTTCACAGTTTAGCGGAGGTCCCATTCATTTCTATGGAGCTGTGAAAAAAAAACCTGATAGTCCTCCGTTTTTTCTCCTTGTCCGTGATTCCAGTCCGTCCAAAAAATATAACCTGTCCTATTCTTGTCAGTGGAAAACGGAGGACGGACCTATTCAAGTCAATGGGTGCGCCAAAAAGAACGGATGCACAACTGGTATGTCATCCGTGTCCGCGTCCGTTTTTTTCTACAAGACCTTGGTGCAATAAAATTACACTTTTCATTAACCTTCCTTTTTTTTACCCCGTCAGACAAAAAAAAAGGAAGACACAAGGAAACACAACTGAAGCAAAATCGGACACGGACCACTGAAGCCAAATCACTGACAGTGGAAAAACACGTCGTGTGCATGAGGCCTTTGAGGGATACTAAAGGATACTGAGGAAAATTGCCTATTTCAGGGAGGGACGCCTGTTTGATTATAAAGCAAAACCTGCTAGTCTTGGAGACTGAGACGAAACCTTCCTCTTCAGAGGGGGAAACTGATCCAGAGGTGTCACGCAGTTTTAACCCCCAACCCCCCAGAATACCATCATCGACACATTGCGTGTGTTATAATGAGAGATATCAGACACATGTTTTCTGATTCTAGCTTTAATTTGTTTCGTCGTGCAACCAACATACTGCAATTTACAGTGCAAGTAATACCATAAACCGCATGTTCCGTATTGCAGTTCATGTATTGCTGTATTAAGTAGCTAGATCGCTGTAGAAGTGACGGTTTGACTTACCTTCATATAACTACAGCAGGGCTGGTGCAAGGGTTTTTGCCCATATAAGCGAAGTTACATTTTGGCGCCCACCCGACCAGAACTTGGTGGGGGTGATGTAACATGGAGGGGAGAAAAGTGACATGGAGGGGGGAGAAATGTGACATGGGGTGGGATGAGAAATGTGACATGGAGGGGGGAGAAATGTGACATGGAGGGGGGAGAAATGTGACATGGAGGGGGGAGAAATGTGACATGTTACATTTCTCCTCCTCCGTGTCACATTTCACCCCCTCAGTGTCACATTTCACCCCCCATGTCACATTTTCCCCCTCCCTCTATTAATGTTGTGTAAAAAACATTACGCTCACCTGGCCCTGGTGCCGTCTGCAGAATCCCCCCTTCTCCTCTGTGTGGTCCTGGTATCTTCTATCTGGGCGCCCGACAAGTTTGAGGACCTTTCCCACTCAGCTAATCAGTGGCTGCAGCTGTGTCACGTGTCAGGCCAGTGATTGGCTCAGCGGGAAATCACTGGCCTGACATGTGACACAGCTGCGGCCACTGATTGGCTGAGTGGAAAAGGTCCTCAAATTTGTCGGGAGCTCAGAAAGAAGATACCAGGACCGCCGTCGGCACGCAAGTGATTTATTTTAAAAAAATTTTTTTATTTTTCCGCCCCATCTAACCCCCCCGGTTCGGCGTCTCTGCGCCCTAAGGCCTTATTATAGCGCCGGGCCTGATCTACAGCAAATGCATCTATTGCCACCACCTTTAAAGCTGCCTTTATATGAAAGCCATGTATGCACATTTACAGGACGGTCAATAAACAAGCTGGGACTGACTTTCTATCCTATGGTGGGAGCTTTCCTCGCTACAAATCTGACTCCTGCTGAAACCACATCACCCCAGTCTTTATCATAATTTAGTACAGGTAAATGTTGCTGGATAATCTTACAAATTTGTATATATTCCTTACTATATCCTGTTACAAAGGTGATGGGCTTTTCCTGTCTCTTGGAAGTTAAATCTCGGTTTGTTTGGCTAGTATTAACTATATTAGTGGTGCCCTCTTCTCCTGCCTTTTTAAATGCCAGCTGTCTAGCCTCACTAATGCTTTTTGGCGTGTATTGTCTCCTTTGCAGTCTGAACGTGACCCTATCTGCTTCCTGCATGAATGTATCAATGTTTGAGCAATTTTGTCTCACCTTTAGGCCTCATGCACACGACAGTTTTTTTTCACTGGCCCGCAAAAACGGGGTCCGTGGGTCCGTGATCCGTGACCGTTTTTTCGTCCGTGGGTCTTCCTTGATTTTTGGAGGATCCACGGACATGAAAAAAAAGTCGTTTTGGCGTCCGCCTGGCCGTGCGGAGCCAAACGGATCCGTCCTGAATTACAATGCAAGTCAATGGGGACGGATCCGTTTGATGTTGACACAATATGGTGCCATTTCAAACGGATCCGTCCCCATTGACTTTCAATGTAAAGTCTGGAGTTCTTTTATACCATCGGATTGGAGTTTTCTCCAATCCGATGGTATATTTTAACTTGAAGCGTCCCCATCACCATGGGAACGCCTCTATGTTAGAATATACTGTCGGATATGAGCTACTTCGTGAACCTCAGATCCGACAGTATATTGTAACACAGAGGCGTTCCCATGGTGATGGGGACGCTTCAGGTTAGAATACACTACAAACTTTGTACAAGACTGCCCCCTGCTGCCTGGCAGCACCCGATCTCTTACTGGGGGATATGATAGCACAATTAACCCCTTTAGGTGCGGCACCTAAAGGGGTTAATTGTACTATCATATTCCCCTGTAAGAGATCAGGGCTGCCAGGCAGCAGGGGGCAGCCCCCCCCCTCCCCAGTTTGAATATCGTTGGTGGCACAGTGTGCCCCCACCATCGCCCCCCCCTCCCTCTATTGTATTAAATCGTTGGTGGCACAGTGTGCCAACCACCATCGGCCCCCCCTCCCTCCCTCTATTGTATTAAATCGTTGGTTTACAGTGTGCCAACCACCATCGGCCCCCCTCCCTCCCTCTATTGTATTAAATCGTTGGTGGCACAGTGTGCCAACCACCATCGCCCCCCCCCCCCTCTATAGCAGTAACATTGGTGGCAGTGTGCGGTCTCAACAGTAGAAGATTCATACTTACCTGCTTGCTGCTGCGATGTCTGTGTCCGGCCGGAAGCTCCTCCTACTGGTAAGTGAAAGGTCTGTGCGGCGCATTGCTAAAGAACTGTCACTTACCAGTAGGAGGAGCTCCCGGCCGGACACAGACATCGCAGCTCCCAGGTAAGTATGAATCTTCTACTGTTGAGACCGCACACTGCCACCAATGTTACTGCTATAGAGGGAGGGGGGGGCGATGGTGGTTGGCACACTGTGCCACCAACGATTTAATACAATAGAGGGAGGGAGGGGGGCCGATGGTGGTTGGCACACTGTGCCACCAACGATTTAATACAATAGAGGGAGGGAGGGGGGCCGATGGTGGTTGGCACACTGTGCCACCAACGATTTAATACAATAGAGGGAGGGAGGGGGGGCGATGGTGGGGGCACACTGTGCCACCAACGATATTCAAACTGGGGAGGGGGGGTCTGCCCCCTGCTGCCTGGCAGCCCTGATCTCTTACAGGGGAATATGATAGTACAATTAACCCCTTTAGGTGCCGCACCTGAAGAGGTTAATTGTGCTATCATATCCCCCTGTAAGAGATCGGGTGCTGCCAGGCAGCAGGGGGCAGTCTTGTACAAAGTTTGCAGTGTATTCTAACTAGAAGCGTCCCCATCACCATGGGAACGCTTCTGTGTTAGAATATACTGTCGGAAATGAGTTTTCACGAAGTGAAAACTTAGATCAGAAAAAGCTTTTATGCAGACGGATCTTCGGATCCGTCTGTATGAAAGCAACCTACGGCCACGGATCACGGACACGGATGCCAATCTTGTGTGCATCCGTGTTCTTTCACGGACCCATTGACTTGAATGGGTCCGTGAACCGTTGTCCGTCAAAAAAATAGGACAGGTCATATTTTTTTGACGGACAGGATACACGGATCACGGCCTCGGCTGCAAAACGGTGCATTTTCCGATTTTTCCACGGACCCATTGAAAGTCAATGGGTCCGTGAAAAAAAACGGAAAACGGCACAACGGCCACGGATGCACACAACGGTCCTGTGCATGAGGCCTTAGGTATGTTTTTGATAATATGCGTAGGATGGCAAGATGTTGCTAGAAGGGTAGTATTGCCTGCAGTTTTTTTTTTCTTATAGGTGTATGTGAAAACCTTATTAAAATCAGCCTGCAAGCAGAGATCCAGGAAGACTATTGATGTAGTTGTAGGGTCACTATGTGCAGTGAGTTTAATGGAGGGAATGCACTGATTCAGATATTCTATAAATGGTATCATTTCAGATGCCTTTTTTTTGCCAAACTAGCAACATATCATCTATATATCTACCATACCATTTAATGCTCTGAAGGAAAGGATTGCTGTCTGAAAACAAAAAGTTTTTCTCCCACCAGGCCATAAATATGTTGGAAACAGACAGTGAAAATTTGGCCCCCATGGAAACTCCCGAGATCTGGAGGAAAACAATCTCCATTAAACATAAATAAATGATGTTGCAATTAAAAATCTATTATAATGCATATAAAATCCTGGAGAGCTGGATGCTGTAAGTTACCAAATACCATTGCAGAGCTTCTATGGCCAAATTGTGGGGTATCTTGGCTTTTTTGGGGAGGGGGGATTTAAAAATGACAGAAAATTATAGCCCAGATTTAATAATCCTAAAGATGGCATACCTTTAGACTGTCTAGACCTGCACCAGATTTTTCCCAGGGGCTCAGGGTGGATGATAATTGTGGGGCACGGATGGACACTTCTCACTGGCTCTATACCAACTATTAGTCAGCTTACTTTGACACAAACTTTTCCACTAGAATTATGCCGCAATATTGGAACATCTTAGGCCACACCCCTCTCCCTCAAAGCTCTGCCTATTATAAAAGTGTAGAAACCATGGATGCGCCAAACTGTGCTAATTTGTGACCTTTTAGTTAGATTTTTGGCGCAGCAGAAAGTAATCCATATTGTGAGGCAGTGACAGGCCTCATGGTTGTTAAGGGAGATATATGGCAGGATTTGCTGTGTCTTCCCCAGAATCACCAGGTCTGAAGAAACACCAGGTGCAGTAATCACCTGGGGAAAAAGGAATCCTCAGAGTGAGGGGGGACTTGCACACAGAAGGCTGGAGTGGCTCTGTGTGGTCTGAGCCGGGAGGGCTGTGAGACCACTATCCCCCAAGAGACCCTGGTGTGGGAGCAGCCTGGAGGCTGCTGGAGGTTGGGCTGGGAAAGCCGCATCTCATCACGGGTGTGAACTGTGGTACACTTTAGGTGAGTCAGGGAATCCTATGTGTTTAGGTAGGGCCCAGATGGGCAAGGTATTTTATTTTGGCTTTGTATGTTTTTTCATTATGCCGTGTGCCACAATAAAGCACAGTTTGGCCCCTTAAATCCTGGTGTCCGTGAAGAAGTGTGTGGTTGCAACCCCCGAAAAAGAGCTAATCCCCCACGATATGTAACACATAAATTTTGCTGTGCATCGCAATGTTTTTGCAGTGAGACCTAAGGCGAAACTTCCCGAAAAACTTCACTCAGCCATAGGAGGTTGATAAAGGCCTCATGCACACGACCGTTGTTGTGTTCCGTTCTGCAAAATGGGGTTCCGTTGTTCCGTGATCCGTTTTTGTTTCCATGTGTCTTCCTTTATTTTTGGAGGATCACCAGATATGAAGGAAAGTAAAAAAATGATAGGTTTGCCATACAAATGATAGGAAAAAAACGGACACGGATGACAATCTTGTGTGCCTCCGCATTTTTTTGCAGTCCCATTGACTTGAATGGGGCCGCAAACCGTGTTCCGCTAAAATAATAGGACAGGTTATATTTTTTTGACGGACTGGAACCACGGATCACGGACGCGGATGACAAACGGTGCATTAGCCGAGTTTTCAATGGACCCATTGAAAGTCAATGGGTCCGCAGAAAATCACAAAAAACGGAACAACGGACACGGAATAAAACAATGGTCGTGTGCATGAGGCCATACAGTAAGGCTGGAGCCAGCCCTGATCTGATGAATGCTTATGTGGAACTTCTATTTTGAGTTGGATTGCTTTCTTTCTAGATGACTTGATTTCCTTCCATGGTACAAAGTAATATTTGTTTTGTAAAGTCTGCAAAGTTTGGATGTGTATATGGCAGAAGAATTATATGGCATGGCATCAGAGTAATAAATTGTGCATCTAAATATAAATTCTTAATTAGGTCGGGTTCACATGTGTTTTGTGGAGGAACACTGTTCCGGAGCTCACGGTATCCGGCATATATACTGGCTTTCGGCTGTAAAAAATACAGTCCTGATCAAAAGTTTAAGACCACTTGAAAAATGGCAAAAAATCATATTTTACATTGTTGGATCTTAACAAGGTTCCAAGTAGAGCTTCAACATGCAACAAGAAGAAATGAGAGCGAGACAAAACATTTTTTGAGGATTCAATTAATTGAAAATAACGATTAAAGGGCTTCTGTCACCCCACTAAACTGTTTTTTCTTTTTTTTTGTGTGTGTACTTATAATCCCTATACCTCAATTTATCCATACATAATGTGATTAATCATTTTGGTTCAGTAGATTTTGCTAAAAATGTACTTTTATAATATGTAAATTACCTGTCTACCAGCAAGTAGGGCGGCTACTTGCTGGTAGCAGCCGCATCCTCCTATCATAATGACGCCCCCTCTGCATGTTGATTGACAGGGCCAGCGAACGGGATCGTTCTCTGCTGGCCCTGTTTGCATTCAAAATCTGGCGCCTGCGCCGTACCTGTCTTCAATCGGCGCAGGCGCACTGAGAGGCGGCCGCTCCATCCTCAATGCGCCTGCGCTGGGTGTAGATGTGACGTCATCGGCGCAGGCGCATTGAGGATGGAGCGGCCGAGTGAGCGGCCGCCTCTCAGTGCGCCTGCGCCAATTGAAGACAGGTACGGCACAGGCGCCATATTTTGAATGCAAACAGGGCCAGCAGAGAACGATCCCGTTCGCTGGCCCTGTCAATCAACATGTGGAGGGTGCGTCTTTAGGATCGGAGGATGCGGCTACTACCAGCAAGTAGCCGCCCTACTTGCTGGTAGACAGGTAATTTACATATTATAAAAGTAAATTTTTAGCAAAATCTACTGAACCAAAATGATTAATCACATTATGTATGGATAAATGAAAAAACTGTTTAGTGGGGTGACAGAAGCTCTTTAAACTGAAATAGGCTGTTTTTCAGCTGGTCCAAATTTTAGGACCACATGCCTTTAAAAGGCCAAATCTGTGCAAAGATGTGGATTCATTGTCATTTTCTGTCAGGTAGTCACACATTGTGATGGCAAAGGCAAAAAAACTCTTCTATTTTGAACGTGGTCGGGTTGTTGAACTGCATAAGCAGGGTCTCTCACAGCGCGCCATTGCTGCTGAGGTGGGACGCAGTAAGACAGTCATTTGGAATTTCTTAAATGATCCTGAAGGTTATGGAACAAAAAAGTCAAGTGGAAGACCCAAAAAAATATCATCAGCACTGAGCCGGAGGATCCAATTGGCTGTCCGTCAAGACACTGGACAATCCTCGACCCAAATTAAGGCCCTTACTGGTGCTGACTGCAGCCCCATAACCATCACACGGCATCTGAGACTGAAGGGCTTCAAAAACAAAAAACTTCTTCAAAGACCTCATCTCCTTGAACGCCACAGAACTTCCCAAATAATTTTTTCGGTGTGTGGCAGGGCAGATTATCCTACCGAAAGATGCCACTGATATTAGGAAACACTGTTGTCATGAAAAGGTGTACTTGATCTGCAACAATGTTTAGGTAGGTGGTAAATGTCAGTGCAGCATCTACATAATTGCCTTGCCCAAAGCCAAGGTTTCCCAGCAGAACATTACAGAGAACATTGTCTCCGCTGGCTTGTCTTCTTTCCATAGTGTATCCTAGTGGCATCTCTTTCCCGGGTAAGTGATACACACACCTGGTCACACAAAGGAGAAGACCGGCACTTGCTAAAATAGATGCAATACTTCTTTTTATTGCCACATGGAAGAACCAAGTAGACGCGTTTCGACTCTGTAATCGAGTCTTTGTCAACGTTTTTGACAGACTCGATTACAGAGTCGAAACACGTCTACTTCGTTCCTCCATGTGACAATAAAAAGAAGCAGTACATCTATTTTAGCGAGTGCCTGTCTTCTCCTTTGTGTATTTGCAGGACACTGACCCTGAACCCGTGTACCGCGCATGAATAGTGGAGTCCCGCCTGTTTCACTTTGTGGTACACACTCCTGGTCGTCCACATAACATGAAAGAAGATGTGATTCATCAGGTCAGGACAGATGTTCTTTTATGCATGCGCTAAACAGTAACTGAACATGTTCAGTGCAGGAGCAGATGAGGATCTGACCAAGGACGGAAAAAAAAAATAGTGATGTGGGTGAGTTATGTCACAGCTACTACTATTCTCCCTATGGAAACACCAAATAATCAGTGTAGAGGTTTAGCAGATGGTGACCCGGCCTCCTTCTACTGCACAGTAGAGGTAAGTACAGATGTACAGTTGCAGGAAAAAGTATGTGAACCCTTTAGAATGATATGGATTTCTGAACAAATTGGTCATAAAATGTGATCTGATCTTCATCTAAGTCACAACAATAGACAATCACAGTCTGCCTAAACCAATAACACGCAAAGAATTAAATGTTACCATGTTTTTATTGAACAAACCATGTAAATATTCACAGTGCAGGTGGAAAAAGTATGTGAACCCCTATACTAATGAGATCTCCAAGAGCTAATTGGAGTGAGGTGTCAGCCAGCTGGAGTCCAATCAATGAGATGAGATTGGAGGTGTTTGTTACAGCTGCCCTGCCCTATAAAAAAAAACACACACCAGTTCTGGGTTTGCTTTTCACAAGAAGCATTGCTTGATGTGAATAATGCCTTGCAAAAAAGAGCTCTCAGAAGACCTACGATTAAGAATTGTTGACTTGCATAAAGCTGGAAAGGGTTATAAAAGTATTTCCAAAAGCCTTGCTGTTCATCAGTCCACGGTAAGACAAATTTTCTATATATGGAGAAAGTTCAGCACTGCTGCTGCTCTCCCTAGGAGTGGCCATCCTGTAAAGATGACTGCAAGAGCACAGCACAGACTGCTCAATGAGGTGAAGAAGAATCCTAGAGTGTCAGCTAAAGACTTATAAAAGTCTCTGGCATATGCTAACATCCCTGTTAGCGAATCTGCGATACGTAAAACACTAAACAAGAATGGATTTCATGGTAGGATACCACAGAGGAAACCACTGCTGTCCAAACAAACCATTGCTGCACGTTTACAGTTTGCACAAGAGCACCTGGATGTTCCACAGCAGTACTGGCAAAATATTCTGTAGACAGATGAAACCAAAGTTGAGTTGTTTCGAAGAAACACACAACACTATGTGTGGAGAAAAAGAGGCACAGCACACCATCATCAAAACCTCATCCCAACTGTTAGGTATGGTGGTGGGGGCATCATGGTTTGGGGCTGCTTTGCTGCGTCAGGGCCTGGACGGATTGCTATCATCAAAGGAAAAATTAATTCCCAAATTTATCAAGACATTTTGCAGGAAAACTTAAGGCCATCTGTCCACCAGGTGAAGCTCAACAGAAGATGGGTGTTGCAACAGGACAACGACCCAAAGCATAGAAGTAAATCAACAACAGAATGGCTTAAACAAAAGAAAATACACCTTCTGGAGTGGCCCAGTCAGAGTCCTGACCTCAACCCGATTGAGATGCTGTGGCATGACCTCGAGAAAGTGATTCACACCAGACATCCCAAGAATATTGCTGAACTGAAACAGTTCTGTAGAGAGGAATGGTCAAGAATTACTCCTGACCGTTGTGCACGTCTGATCTGCAACTACAGGAAACGTTTGGTTGAAGTTATTGCTGCCAAAGGAGGTTCAACCAGTTAATAAATCCAAGGGTTTACATACTTTTTCCACCTGCACTGTGAATGTTTACATGGTGTGTTCAATAAAAACATGGTAACATTTAATTCTTTGTGTGTTATTAGTTTAAGCAGATTGTGATTGTCTATTGTTGTGACTTAGATGAAGATCAGATCACATTTTATGACCAATTTGTGCAGAAATCCATATCATTCCAAAGGGTTCACATACTTTTTCTTGCAACTGTATATAGCACCAAAAGTAGATTAGGACTACATTGCTGTACAGTATATTTGTAATTCAGTCAATTGTTCCTTGTCATCAACCATTTCAGGCAGTCTTCGGGCCGGTTCACACGGCTGATTTTGAAAAACCTGCTTAAAAAATGAGCACAGAATCTTTGTTGGTTTTTTCAGCGTGAAAAAAACATGCCTTTTTTTTGCACATTTTTGACATGTCTTTCTTTTTAACTAGTATTCACTTCAATATAAAACAGCATTTTCAGTTTCTGACGCAGATCTGCACCAAAAAAATGTGCAAAAAGTGCATGTTCTTACATGGAGCTGTTCTTTTTATTCTTCCTATTCATTTCAATGGGAGATTCAACGCTGATTCTGCCACAAGATAGGACAAGCTGCTTCTTTTTCCCACAGTTCTTTTTTACACGTGTAAAAAAAGAAACAAGGCTGCTTCCAATTAAATTGAATGGGAGGCTGTTTTGAGATGTTTTTGGAGCTGATTTTGAGGCAAAACCGCTCCAAAATCAGTGCCAAAAAACTCTGTGTGAACTGGCCCCTTCACTAGGAGATTGCCTGTCATGATGATTACTGTTATCTCGCATGTCTCCAGCTCTGAGAACCTCCAGAAACATTTATATATGGTACATGCAAAGAGCAAGTGGCAATCAAGGGGTTAACAGGAGGAGGAGTGGTGAGCAGGCTGGCAAATGGACCCCTCACATACAGTCTGCACCTCCCCTTGTGTTTTCCTGAGCTTTGCCGTGGGGGCTGGAAACAGCTGGAATGAGGTAATGTGAGGAATGTAACTGGGATAACCCTTTCAGTGCCAGCTTTTGATCTAATCATGGCTGCTGGCAAAAGAGGCATTCAGCAGTTACATTTTTAGCAATGCTATTCTCTCACAATCAATGGCATGATCTCATTATATCATGAGGGTTAAAAAAAAAAAAAAAAAAAAAAAAAAAAAAGGAATTCTTTAAATCCATGTTTGGGCCAACAAAAGCATTTCATTCTCTTATTATCTTTACTTATTTTTGTTAACTTGGATTGCAGTTTTTAAGGAGCACAGTGCATGCATCTTCTACAACCACTGCGGCTGTGAAGCCAGGAGAGTCCTTTGAACACTCTCCAACTTTTCAGGAGAATGATAGATTACATAGGAAATACACAGAAATCACATTTTACCAGGAGCGTAGCTGCCATGGAAGCAGGGGAAGCAACTGCTATGTGACCGGAACTTGGGAAGGGGCCCAAGAGGAGGACAAATTGATTTATTTAGGCCCCAGGGAGTGGTGAGTATGGTACTCGCACTGGTATTAGGCCTCTTTCACACGGGTGAGATTTCTGCGCGGGTGCAATGCGTGAGGTGAACGCATTGCACCCGCACTGAATCCGGTCCCATTTATTTCTATGGGGCTGTGCACATGAGCGGTGATTTTCACGCATCACTTTTGCGTTACGTGAAAATCGCAGCATGTTCTATATTGTGCGTTTTTCATGCAACGCAGGCCCCATAGAAGTGAATGGGGCTGCGTGAAAATCGCAAGCATCCGCAAGCAAGTGCGGATGCTGTGCGATTTTTCACGTATGGTTGCTAGGAGATGATCGGGATGGGGACCCGATCTTTATTATTTTCCCTTATAACATGGTTATAAGGGAAAATAATAGCATTCTGAATACAGAATGCATAGTACAATAGGGCTGGAGTGGTTAACAAAAAAATAATAATAATTTAACTCACCTTAATCCACTTGTTCGCGCAGCCGGCATCTCTTCTGTCTTCTTCTTTGAGGAATAGGACCTTTGATAACGTCACTACGATCATCACATGGTCCATCACATGATCGTTTACCATGGTGATGGATCATGTGATGGACCATGTGATGAGCGTAGTGACGTCATCAAAAGTCCTATTCCTCAAAGAAAATGACAGAAGAGAAGCCGGCTGCGCGAACAAGTGGATTAAGGTGAGTTAAATCATTTTTTATGTTTTTCTAACCCCTCCAGCCCTATTGTACTATGCATTCTGTATTCAGAATGTTATTATTTTCCCTTATAACCATGTTATAAGGGGAAATAATACAATCTACACAACCTTGAACCCAAACCTGAACTTTTGTGAAGAAGTTTGGGTCTGGGTACCACATTCAGTTTTTTATCACGCATGTGTAAAATACATTGCACCCACGTGATAAAAACTGAACAACGGAACGCAATCGCAGTCAAAACTGACTGCAATTGGGTACCTACTCGTGCGGGTTTGCTGCAACGCATCCGGACCTTATCCGGACACGCTCGTGTGAAAGAGGCCTCACCCACCACTACCTGGTCTTCTTCTCCGGGTGCTTGCACTGTGCCAAGTCCTGACAGCACACAGCTTCAGGACGGGATGTGGCATGCATAGGAGCACACTATGACCTGAAACTGTGCAAAGTCAGGTTGCGGTGTAGTGCGTGCCTAGACACAATGCTGCACAAAGAGCCGAGGCACCCGTAGGAGGAGAAGAAAGGTTAATATTTGGTCTGAGGTCTGCATTAAGGGGACCAAGGGGGGGCCCCCGTTTAAAAGTCTGCTGTGGGGCCCAGTCAGTTCCAATTACACCACTACATTATAATAAACATAAAAAATACTAACATTACCAATGTAATAAGTCGCCATCTTCTGGCATCTTGTGAAACTGCTGTGCCTTAGTAAAGCATGACAGAAAGGTATCGATGTAATGTGACTGTATTGTAATGTTTCTAGAGGAAAGAAAGAACAGATATCACAGTAACTGCCCTGTTTCCATAGCCAAAAATAAAGACGGCATACTTGCCTACTCCCCGATGATAAGAATCGATCTCTCAGACTCCTTTCAGAGTGTAAGATTAGGCAGGAAACCCATTTTAAATAAGAGTGGCTCCTTTAAGATGCAACGCAATGGAGAAGGTAGATTGCAGCCCCCGAAGACACGACATGACAAGAAGTGGCACAGCTGGGTGTCACCTGCTGAATAGGACTTTGCAACGGGTGGGAAGCTGTAGGGTATAGCACTACTTGAATAAAAGCGGTGACATAGCTACAGAGTGCATTATGTTGACGTGATGAAGGATGGGGGGGCATTGAAAAGTTGAATCAGTCTGCGCAACAGTGTTGATATAAGAAGCAGAAGGGTGTGAAGGGAACAAGTGTAGATAGTCCATGTGTGGCGTAAAGTTGACGTACTGGATGTACTATTTAACTGCAGAAAAAGGAAAATGTTCTGTATTAACCAATTTTGAACTGTAACTTTTTCTTTAAAGTCGGGGCACTCTAACACAACATATCAACATACCTCCCAAGTGTCCCTCTTTTTGACCCAAGTTACTCTGTTCCTCTTCCCTCCTTAAATGTCTCTCTTTTTGACCTGGAAAGTAAATGTGCATTATTGAACGCATACCTCCTAACCGTCCCGGATCCGGTGGGACTGTTCCAGATTTAGGTGGCTGTCCTGCGGTCCCAGACTGGCTGAGGTATGTCCCACTCTCAGCTGACTCTGTGTCCATAGGACGCAAAGACAGCTGATTGTAATGGTGAGGCAGGGAGTCGTCCACTTCCTGCTTCACCACTCCCCAACAGCAGCACGATGCGCTCACACTGTGAGGTGGCACATATCTGGCCATAACTACTGTGAGATGGCACATATCTGGCATAACTACTGTGAATGGGTACATATCCGGGCATACAGACGTGGACAAAATTGTTGGTACCCTTTGGTCAATGAAAGAAAAAGTCACAATGGTCACAGAAATAACTTTAATCTGACAAAAGTAATAATAAATTAAAATTCTATAAATGTTAACCAATGAAAGTCAGACATTGTTTTTCAACCATGCTTCAACAGAATTATGTAAAAAAATAAACTCATGAAACAGGCATGGACAAAAATGATGGTACCCCTAGAAAACACAGAACATAATGTGACCAAAGGGACATGTTAATTCAAGGTGTGTCCACTAATTAGCATCACAGGTGTCTACAACCTTGTAATCAGCCATTGGGCCTATATATATGGCTCCAGGTAATCACTGTGTTGTTTGGTGATATGGTGTGTACCACACTCGACATGGACCAGAGGAAGCAAAGGAAAGAGCTGTCTCAAGAGATCAGAAAGAAAATTATAGACAAGCATGTTAAAGGTAAAGGCTATAAGACCATCTCCAAGCAACTAGATGTTCCTGTGAGTACAGTTGCACATATTATTCATAAGTTTAAGATCCATGGGACTGTAGCCAACCTCCCTGGACGTGGCCGCAGGAGGAAAATTGATGACAAATCTAAGAGACGGATAATCCGAATGGTAACAAAAGAGCCTAGAAAGACTTCTAAAGAGATTCAAGGTGAACTTCATGCTCAAGGAACATCAGTGTCAGATCGCACCATCCGTCGTTGTTTGAGCCAAAGTGGACTACATGGGAGACGACCAAGGAGGACACCATTGTTGAAAACGAATCATAAAAAAGCAAGACTGGAATATGCCAAACTACATGTTGACAAGCCACAAAGCTTCTGGGAGAATGTCCTGTGGACAGATGAGACAAAAATCGAAGTTTTTGCCAAGGCACATCAGCTGTATGTTCACAGACGAAAAAATGAAGCATATCAAGAAAAGAACACTGTCCCTACTGTGAAACATGGAGGAGGCTCTGTTATGTTCTGGGGCTGCTTTGCTGCGTCTGGCACAGGGTGTCTTGAATCTGTGCAGGGTACAATGAAATCTCAAGACTATCAAGGAATTCTAGAGAGAAATGTACTAGCCAGTGTCAGAAAGCTTGGTCTCAGTCGCAGGTCATGGGTCTTGCAACAGGACAATGACCCAAAACACACCGCTAAAAACACCCAAGAATGGCTAAGAGGAAAAAATTGGACTATTCTAAAGTGGCCTTCTATGAGCCCTGACCTCAATCCTATTGAGCATCTTTGGAAGGAGCTGAAACATGCAGTCTGGAAAAGGCACCCTTCAAACCGGACACAACTGGAGCAGTTTGCTCATGAGGAGTGGGCCAAAATACCTGCTGAGAGGTGCAGATGTCTCATTGACAGTTACAGGAAGCGTTTGATTGCAGTGATTGCCTCAAAAGGTTGCGCAACAAAATATTAAGTTAGGGGTACCATCATTTTTGTCCATGCCTGTTTCATGAGTTTATTTTTTTACATAATTCTGTTGAAGCATGGTTGAAAAACAATGTCTGACTTTCATTGGTTAACATTTATAGAATTTTAATTTATTATTACTTTTGTCAGATTAAAGTTATTTCTGTGACCATTGTGACTTTTTCTTTCATTGACCAAAGGGTACCAACAATTTTGTCCACGTCTGTAGCAACTGTGAAGGGACACATCTTGGCATAGCTACTGTGAAGGTTTGCATATCTGGGCATAACTGCTGTGAAGGGGGAGCATGTCGGCAGAAATACTGTGATGTGCACCATGTGGGCATAATTACTGTAAAGGGGGCACATGTGGGCATCATTACTGTAAAGAAGGCACATGTGGACATAACTACTCTGAAGTGGGCACAATGTGGGCATAACTACTGTGGAGGGGGCATAATGTGGGCATGACTACTGTGAAGGAGGCACAATGTCTGTGGGCTGGTACAAAGGAGGAATAATTACTATGTGGGGGCATTAAGGGGACTGGGTGTGTATAGTTGTGTTTAGAGGCATGGTCTAGTATGAAAATAATTGCGCCACACCTATTGTCTCTCTTTGTGTTTTTCAAAAGTTGGGAGGTATGTAACAACCATGTCCAAACTGATAGAACCCAGGCAGAAGAAGTTTGACAAACTCTGGAAACATGACATTTCTATTTGCCAATCAACTTCTGGCATAAGACCAGTTGATTAGGAATGAGCTCATTTGTGCAGTCTTAGATTTTCTGAGTATCCTGGGCTGGGCTATGTGTTAATAAGTGTACTTTTACATGATCCATTACATTTTGATGTAAGTATATTTTAGAAATATACAAATAAAGCATGTTACTAATATAAATGTATTGCTTCTTTTCTCTTCCTCACTCTGCTTAGCTTCATGTACAGCACCCTGCTTGAGACAATCATGAAGCAAACAGGCTTCAGTAATGCTGTGTGCCCACTGGGTGGCTCATACTCAGTGCCTGTGTCTGGTGGCACAGATTAATTTTCCTGTATTGGCACATTTTATCTGACAGTTCTCAGTGATCCAGCACAAGCTGAATATCTACAGTATATACATTTTGTAATGTTCTTTCACTATAATCATTGTATAGTTTACTCTGTGTGTGTTAAACTAACCTTAACCCCTTAAAGGAGCTATTGTGGCCTTAAAGGAGTTGCCTGGAATTTATTCATCGATGACGTATCTTTAGGGTAGGTCATCAATATAATATCAGAGGGTATAATAAAAATGAATAGTCTTAGTCTCAGATCCACTGGTGCACTGCTGGATCGCATAGGGGCAGGACCACTCCCCTCAATTCACATGCTGCTTATCTCCCAGAGCTGGAGGTTACTCAGAGGGACACAACTTCTTCCTCTCAGCAGTGTAATCAATCACTGGCATGACCTCCACATCGCAGCATTGGTTTCATTACCTCCACTTAGAATTTGGATTCATAAAAGAAAGAAAACTCCAACAGTGTGATACTGCTACCATAGAGCCACAGAGACACACACAGTTCTACTTACAAGAGAAATAGTCATAGGAGCACATATCTGAATTCAACACTGACATATATTCCTTAGGCGTTCCTCTTCCTCCACTGTAGGTCTTTCACTCAGACATAAAATAATCTTAAAATAGTAAGATACCGCTACATAAGATTATAAGAAGAACGCTGTTATACTCAACAAATCTAGTCATAAAATCACATGTATAAAATTTCTAGTCCACCCGACTCGCTTTCATAAAGATTTATCAGGGGTCCTCTGGGACCCACTCCCATCTCAAAAACAGGGCCCCGTAGGGAATGTAGAGCAAGACGGTCATCAATGGCCATCCCTCCACTTACCACTATGGGACTACAGGAAATAACTTAGATTTTTTTCAGAGAGTCACTAACAGTTGCTTGTCAGTGGAGATGTTGGATGTTGGACCCGATTGATCTCATACTGATGATAAGTCATCAATATGCTAGTCCAGAAAACCCCTGTAAATCCCCTGGTACATGTGGAGCCCAGAAGAGGAGAGAGAGGATAGCAGAAGCAGTATCAACAATGTTGATGGCAGTAGCTACTCACTCTGCACTCTCCCCGGTCCGTGCAATGATTAGGAAGGACGCACCTTTCTTACCTTTGGGGCATACTCTGGTTCTGGGGTTTTCCTTTCTGATGACTGATGAGCGTTGAGGGTTTTAAGGTGCAAGGCAGGGTCCCAGTTCGTGACGCCAACACTTTTCAGTGTAATAGTATTGCATGAAATAATCAGGTTGAGTTAACAGCAAACAATTATTTGCTGAAGATTCATGTTGAAGTGCATTAATCACAGATTTTGCATATATGAACTGCCAGATGTTCACAATGTGGGGTTGCCAGAAATATTCTGGATCACACAGTAGAACAAAAGGCGTAAAGAGCTAATGGGTAGGGATGAGCGAACTCGAACTGTATAGTTCGGGTTCGTACCGAATTTTGGGGTGTCCGTGACACGGACCCGAACCCGGACATTTTCGTAAAAGTCCGGGTTCGGGTTCGGTGTTCGTCGCTTTCTTGGCGCTTTTGTGACGCTTTCTTGGCGCTTTTTGAAAGGCTGCAAAGCAGCCAATCAACAAGCGTCATACTACTTGCCCCAAGAGGCCATCACAGCCATGCCTACTATTGGCATGGCTGTGATTGGCCAGAGCACCATGTGACCCAGCCTCTATTTAAGCTGGAGTCACATAGCGCCGCCCGTCACTCTGCTCTGATTAGCGTAGGGAGAGGTTGCGGCTGCGACAGTAGGGCGAGATTAGGCAGATTAACTCCTCCAAAGGACTTGATTAACTGATCGATCTGCAGCTGTGGATCATTGAGCTGCTGATCCTCAATTGCTCACTGTTTTTAGGCTGCCCAGACCGTTTGTCAGTCACATTTTTCTGGGGTGATCGGCGGCCATTTTGTGTCTTGTGGTGCGCCAGCACAAGCTGCGACCAAGTGCATTTAACCCTCAATGGTGTGGTTGTTTTTTGGCTAAAGCCTACATCAGGGTGAAGCTGTCACACCAAGTGCATTTAACCAGCAATAGTCTGTTCATTTTTTGGCCATATACAAAATCAGGGGCAAGCTGCGCCTGTCACCAAGTGCATTTAACCCTCAATGGTGTGGTTGTTTTTTGGCTAAAGCCTACATCAGGGTGAAGCTGTCACACCAAGTGCATTTAACCAGCAATAGTCTGTTCATTTTTTGGCCATATACAAAATCAGGGGCAAGCTGCGCCTGTCACCAAGTGCATTTAACCCTCAATGGTGTGGTTGTTTTTTGGCTAAAGCCTACATCAGGGTGAAGCTGTCACACCAAGTGCATTTAACCAGCAATAGTCTGTTCATTTTTTGGCCATATACAAAATCAGGGGCAAGCTGCGCCTGTCACCAAGTGCATTTAACCCTCAATGGTGTGGTTGTTTTTTGGCTAAAGCCTACATCAGGGTGAAGCTGTCACACCAAGTGCATTTAACCAGCAATAGTCTGTTCATTTTTTGGCCATATACAAAATCAGGGGCAAGCTGCGCCTGTCACCAAGTGCATTTAACCCTCAATGGTGTGGTTGTTTTCTGGCTAAAGCCTACATCAGGGTGAAGCTGTCACACCAAGTGCATTTAACCAGCAATAGTCTGTTTATTTTTTGGCCATATACTACATCAGGGGCAAGCTGCGCCCGTCACCAAGTGCATTTAACCCTCAGTAGTGTGGTTGGTCAAGCTGTGACACCAAGTGCATTTAACCAGCAATAGTCTGTTCATTTTTTGGCCATATACTACATCAGGGGCAAGCTGCGCCCGTCACCAAGTGCATTTAACCAGCAATAGTGTGGTTATTTTTTGGCCATATCCCAGTCTAATTCTGTCACTAAATCCATACCGGTCACCCAGCGCCTAAATACTAGGCCTCAAATTTATATCCCGCTAAATCTCTCGTTACCGCTGTCCTGTTGTAGCTGGGAAAGTTATTTAGTGTCCGTCAAAGCACATTTTTTGTTCTGGGTTGAAGTACAATTCCCAATTTAGCAATTTCATAATTTAGTGGTTTCTGCTATATCAGAGCTATTTGAAATCTATCCCTAAAAGGGTATATAATATTCAAGGTGCACATTGGGTCATTCAGAATAACTTCACACACACCCGCTACTGTGTATTTTCAAGTCTAATTCTGTCACTAAACCCATACCTGTCACCCAGCGCCTAAATACTAGGCCTCAAATTTATATCCTGCTAAATCTCTCGTTACCGCTGTCCTGTTGTAGCTGGGAAAGTTATTTAGTGTCCGTCAAAGCACATTTTTTGTTCTGGGTTGAAGTACAATTCCCAATTTAGCAATTTCATAATTTAGTGGTTTCTGCTATATCAGAGCTATTTGAAATCTATCCCTAAAAGGGTATATAATATTCAAGGTGCACATTGGGTCATTCAGAATAACTTCACACACACCCGCTACTGTGTATTTCCAAGTCTAATTCTGTCACTAAACCCATACCTGTCACCCAGCGCCTAAATACTAGGCCTCAAATTTATATCCTGCTAAATCTCTCGTTACCGCTGTCCTGTTGTAGCTGGGAAAGTTATTTAGTGTCCGTCAAAGCACATTTTTTGTTCTGGGTTGAAGTACAATTCCCAATTTAGCAATTTCATAATTTAGTGGTTTCTGCTATATCAGAGCTATTTGAAATCTATCCCTAAAAGGGTATATAATATTCAAGGTGCACATTGGGTCATTCAGAATAACTTCACACACACCCGCTACTGTGTATTTCCAAGTCTAATTCTGTCACTAAACCCATACCTGTCACCCAGCGCCTAAATACTAGGCCTCAAATTTATATCCTGCTAAATCTCTCGTTACCGCTGTCCTGTTGTAGCTGGGAAAGTTATTTAGTGTCCGTCAAAGCACATTTTTTGTTCTGGGTTGAAGTACAATTCCCAATTTAGCAATTTCATAATTTAGTGGTTTCTGCTATATCAGAGCTATTTGAAATCTATCCCTAAAAGGGTATATAATATTCAAGGTGCACATTGGGTCATTCAGAATAACTTCACACACACCCGCTACTGTGTATTTCCAAGTCTAATTCTGTCACTAAACCCATACCTGTCACCCAGCGCCTAAATACTAGGCCTCAAATTTATATCCTGCTAAATCTCTCGTTACCGCTGTCCTGTTGTAGCTGGGAAAGTTATTTAGTGTCCGTCAAAGCACATTTTTTGTTCTGGGTTGAAATACAATTCCCAATTTAGCAATTTCATAATTTAGTGGTTTCTGCTATATCAGAGCTATTTGAAATCTATCCCTAAAAGGGTATATAATATTCAAGGTGCACATTGGGTCATTCAGAATAACTTCACACACACCCGCTACTGTGTATTTCCAAGTCTAATTCTGTCACTAAACCCATACCTGTCACCCAGCGCCTAAATACTAGGCCTCAAATTTATATCCTGCTAAATCTCTCGTTACCGCTGTCCTGTTGTAGCTGGGAAAGTTATTTAGTGTCCGTCAAAGCACATTTTTTGTTCTGGGTTGAAATACAATTCCCAATTTAGCAATTTCATAATTTAGTGGTTTCTGCTATATCAGAGCTATTTGAAATCTATCCCTAAAAGGGTAGATCATATTGAAGGTGCACATAGGGTCATTCAGAATAACTTCACACACACCCGCTACTGTGTATTTCCAAGTCTAATTCTGTCACTAAACCCATACCTGTCACCCAGCGCCTAAATACTAGGCCTCAAATTTATATCCCGCTAAATCTCTCGTTACCGCTGTCCTGTTGTAGCTGGGAAAGTTATTTAGTGTCCGTCAAAGCACATTTTTTGTTCTGGGTTGAAGTACAATTCCCAATTTAGCAATTTCATAATTTAGTGGTTTCTGCTATATCAGAGCTATTTGAAATCTATCCCTAAAAGGGTATATAATATTCAAGGTGCACATTGGGTCATTCAGAATAACTTCACACACACCCGCTACTGTGTATTTCCAAGTCTAATTCTGTCACTAAACCCATACCTGTCACCCAGCGCCTAAATACTAGGCCTCAAATTTATATCCTGCTAAATCTCTCGTTACCGCTGTCCTGTTGTAGCTGGGAAAGTTATTTAGTGTCCGTCAAAGCACATTTTTTGTTCTGGGTTGAAGTACAATTCCCAATTTAGCAATTTCATAATTTAGTGGTTTCTGCTATATCAGAGCTATTTGAAATCTATCCCTAAAAGGGTATATAATATTCAAGGTGCACATTGGGTCATTCAGAATAACTTCACACACACCCGCTACTGTGTATTTCCAAGTCTAATTCTGTCACTAAACCCATACCTGTCACCCAGCGCCTAAATACTAGGCCTCAAATTTATATCCTGCTAAATCTCTCGTTACCGCTGTCCTGTTGTAGCTGGGAAAGTTATTTAGTGTCCGTCAAAGCACATTTTTTGTTCTGGGTTGAAATACAATTCCCAATTTAGCAATTTCATAATTTAGTGGTTTCTGCTATATCAGAGCTATTTGAAATCTATCCCTAAAAGGGTATATAATATTCAAGGTGCACATTGGGTCATTCAGAATAACTTCACACACACCCGCTACTGTGTATTTCCAAGTCTAATTCTGTCACTAAACCCATACCTGTCACCCAGCGCCTAAATACTAGGCCTCAAATTTATATCCTGCTAAATCTCTCGTTACCGCTGTACTGTTGTTGCTTGGAAAGATATTTAGTGTCCGTCAAAGCACATTTTTTGTTCTGGGTTGAAATACAATTCCCAATTTAGCAATTTCATAATTTAGTGGTTCCTGCTATATCAGAGCTATTTGAAATCTATCCCAAAAAGGGTATATAATATTCAAGGTGCACATAGGGTCATTCAGAATAACTTCACACACACCCTCTACTGTGTATTTCCAAGTCTAATTCTGTCACTAAACCCATACCTGTCACCCAGCGCCTAAATACTAGGCCTCAAATTTATATCCTGCTAAATCTCTCGTTACCGCTGTACTGTTGTTGCTGGGCAAGATATTTAGTGTCCGTCAAAGCACATTTTTTGTTCTGGGTTGAAATACAATTCCCAATTTAGCAATTTCATAATTTAGTGGTTCCTGCTATATCAGAGCTATTTGAAATCTATCCCAAAAAGGGTATATAATATTCAAGGTGCACATAGGGTCATTCAGAATAACTTCACACACACGCTTCTGTGCATTTCCAAGTCTAATTCTGTCACTAAATCCATACCGGTCACCCAGCGCCTAAATACTAGGCCTCAAATTTATATCCCGCTGAATTTGAATACAATACATTGGGCCAAATAATATATTTGTTGTTGTGGTGAACCATAACAATGAGAAAAACATCTAGTAAGGGACGCGGACGTGGACATGGTCGTGGTGGTGTTAGTGGACCCTCTGGTGCTGGGAGAGGACGTGGCCGTTCTGCCACATCCACACGTCCTAGTGTACCAACTACCTCAGGTCCCAGTAGCCGCCAGAATTTACAGCGATATATGGTGGGGCCCAATGCCGTTCTAAGGATGGTAAGGCCTGAGCAGGTACAGGCATTAGTCAATTGGGTGGCCGACAGTGGATCCAGCACGTTCACATTATCTCCCACCCAGTCTTCTGCAGAAAGCGCACAGATGGCGCCTGAAAACCAACCCCATCAGTCTGTCACATCACCCCCATGCATACCAGGGAAACTGTCTCAGCCTCAAGTTATGCAGCAGTCTCTTATGCTGTTTGAAGACTCCGCTGGCAGGGTTTCCCAAGGGCATCCACCTAGCCCTTCCCCAGCGGTGAAAGACATAGAATGCACTGACGCACAACCACTTATGTTTCCTGATGATGAGGACATGGGAATACCACCTCAGCATGTCTCTGATGATGACGAAACACAGGTGCCAACTGCTGCGTCTTTCTGCAGTGTGCAGACTGAACAGGAGGTCAGGGATCAAGACTGGGTGGAAGACGATGCAGGGGACGATGAGGTCCTAGACCCCACATGGAATGAAGGTCGTGCCACTGACTTTCACAGTTCGGAGGAAGAGGCAGTGGTGAGACCGAGCCAACAGCGTAGCAAAAGAGGGAGCAGTGGGCAAAAGCAGAACACCCGCCGCCAAGAGACTCCGCCTGCTACTGACCGCCGCCATCTGGGACCGAGCACCCCAAAGGCAGCTTCAAGGAGTTCCCTGGCATGGCACTTCTTCAAACAATGTGCTGACGACAAGACCCGAGTGGTTTGCACGCTGTGCCATCAGAGCCTGAAGCGAGGCATTAACGTTCTGAACCTGAGCACAACCTGCATGACCAGGCACCTGCATGCAAAGCATGAACTGCAGTGGAGTAAACACCTTAAAACCAAGGAAGTCACTCAGGCTCCCCCTGCTACCTCTTCTGCTGCTGCCGCCTCGGCCTATTCTGCTGCTGCCGCCTCGGCCTCTTCCTCCGCCTCTGGAGGAACGTTGGCACCTGCCGCCCAGCAAACAGGGGATGTACCACCAACACCACCACCACCACCTCCGTCACCAAGCGTCTCAACCATGTCACACGCCAGCGTTCAGCTCTCCATCTCACAAACATTTGATAGAAAGCGTAAATTCCCACCTAGCCACCCTCGATCCCTGGCCCTGAATGCCAGCATTTCTAAACTACTGGCCTATGAAATGCTGTCATTTAGGCTGGTGGACACAGACAGCTTCAAACAGCTCATGTCGCTTGCTGTCCCACAGTATGTTGTTCCCAGCCGGCACTACTTCTCCAAGAGAGCCGTGCCTTCCCTGCACAACCAAGTATCCGATAAAATCAAGTGTGCACTGCGCAACGCCATCTGTAGCAAGGTCCACCTAACCACAGATACGTGGACCAGTAAGCACGGCCAGGGACGCTATATCTCCCTAACTGCACACTGGGTAAATGTAGTGGCAGCTGGGCCCCAGGCGGAGAGCTGTTTGGCGCACGTCCTTCCGCCGCCAAGGATCGCAGGGCAACATTCTTTGCCTCCTGTTGCCACCTCCTCCTTCTCGGCTTCCTCCTCCTCTTCTTCCACCTGCTCATCCAGTCAGCCACACACCTTCACCACCAACTTCAGCACAGCCCGGGGTAAACGTCAGCAGGCCATTCTGAAACTCATATGTTTGGGGGACAGGCCCCACACCGCACAGGAGTTGTGGCGGGGTATTGAACAACAGACCGACGAGTGGTTGCTGCCGGTGAGCCTCAAGCCCGGCCTGGTGGTGTGTGATAATGGGCGAAATCTCGTTGCAGCTCTGGGACTAGCCAATTTGACGCACATCCCTTGCTTGGCGCATGTGCTGAATTTGGTGGTGCAGAAGTTCATTCACAACTACCCCGACATGTCAGAGCTGCTGCATAAAGTGCGGGCCGTCTGTTCGCGCTTCCGGCGTTCACATCCTGCCGCTGCTCGCCTGTCTGCGCTACAGCGTAACTTCGGCCTTCCCGCTCACCGCCTCATATGCGACGTGCCCACCAGGTGGAACTCCACCTTGCACATGCTGGACAGACTGTGCGAGCAGCAGCAGGCCATAGTGGAGTTTCAGCTGCAGCACGCACGGGTCAGTCGCACTACAGAACAGCACCACTTCACCACCAATGACTGGGCCTCCATGCGAGACCTGTGTGCCCTGTTGCGCTGTTTCGAGTACTCCACCAACATGGCCAGTGGCGATGACACCGTTATCAGCGTTACAATACCACTTCTATGTCTCCTTGAGAAAACACTTAGGGCGATGATGGAAGAGGAGGTGGCCCAGGAGGAGGAGGAGGAGGAGGAGGAAGAGGGGTCATTTTTAGCACTTTCAGGCCAGTCTCTTCGAAGTGACTCAGAGGGAGGTTTTTGGCAACAGCAGAGGCCAGGTACAAATGTGGCCAGCCAGGGCCCACTACTGGAGGACGAGGAGGACGAGGATGAGGAGGAGGTGGAGGAGGATGAGGATGAAGCATGGTCACAGCGGGGTGGCACCCAACGCAGCTCGGGTCCATCACTGGTGCGTGGCTGGGGGGAAAGGCAGGACGATGACGATACGCCTCCCACAGAGGACAGCTTGTCCTTACCCCTGGGCAGCCTGGCACACATGAGCGACTACATGCTGCAGTGCCTGCGCAACGACAGCAGAGTTGCCCACATTTTAACCTGTGCGGACTACTGGGTTGCCACCCTGCTGGATCCACGCTACAAAGACAATGTGCCCACCTTACTTCCTGCACTGGAGCGTGATAGGAAGATGCGCGAGTACAAGCGCACGTTGGTAGACGCGCTACTGAGAGCATTCCCAAATGTCACAGGGGAACAAGTGGAAGCCCAAGGCCAAGGCAGAGGAGGAGCAAGAGGTCGCCAAGGCAGCTGTGTCACGGCCAGCTCCTCTGAGGGCAGGGTTAGCATGGCAGAGATGTGGAAAACTTTTGTCAACACGCCACAGCTAACTGCACCACCACCTGATACGCAACGTGTTAGCAGGAGGCAACATTTCACTAACATGGTGGAACAGTACGTGTGCACACCCCTCCACGTACTGACTGATGGTTCGGCCCCATTCAACTTCTGGGTCTCTAAATTGTCCACGTGGCCAGAGCTAGCCTTTTATGCCTTGGAGGTGCTGGCCTGCCCGGCAGCCAGCGTTTTGTCTGAACGTGTATTCAGCACGGCAGGGGGCGTCATTACAGACAAACGCAGCCGCCTGTCTACAGCCAATGTGGACAAGCTGACGTTCATAAAAATGAACCAGGCATGGATCCCACAGGACCTGTCCGTCCCTTGTCCAGATTAGACATTAACTACCTCCCCATAACCATATATTATTGGACTCCAGGGCACTTCCTCATTCAATCCTATTTTTATTTTCATTTTACCATTATATTGCAAGGCTACCCAAAGTTGAATGAACCTCTCCTCTGCCTGTGTGCTAGGCCTAAATATATGCCAATGGATTGTTGCAGTGGTGGCTGACGTGAAGCCTCATTCTCTGCTATGACATGCAGACTGATTCTCTGGTGACATGAAGCCAGATTGTCTGTTACGGGACCTCTCTCCTCTGCCTGGGTGCTGGGCCTGAATTTATGACAATGGACTGTTGCAGTGGTGGCTGACGTGAAGCCTGATTCTCTGCTATGACATGCAGACTGATTCTCTGCTGACATGAAGCCAGATCCTCTGTTACGGGACCTCTCTCCTCTGCCTGGGTGCTGGGCCTAAATTTATGAAAATGGACTGTTGCAGTGGTGGGTGACGTGAAGCCTCATTCTCTGCTATGACATGCAGACTGATTCTCTGCTGACATGAAGCCAGATTGTCTGTTACGGGACCTCTCTCCTCTGCCTGGGTGCTGGGCCTAAATATCTGACAATGGACTGTTGCATTGGTGGCTGACGTGAAGCCTGATTCTCTGCTATGATATGAAGACTGATTCTCTGCTGACATGAAGCCAGATTGTCTGTTACGGGACCTCTCTCCTCTGCCTGTGTGCTAGGCCTAAATATATGCCAATGGATTGTTGCAGTGGTGGCTGACGTGAAGCCTGATTCTCTGCTATGACATGCAGACTGATTCTCTGGTGACATGAAGCCAGATCCTCTGTTACGGGACCTCTCTCCTCTGCCTGGGTGCTGGGCCTAAATTTATGAAAATGGACTGTTGCAGTGGTGGGTGACGTGAAGCCTGATTCTCTGCTATGACATGCAGACTGATTCTCTGGTGACATGAAGCCAGATCCTCTGTTACGGGACCTCTCTCCTCTGCCTGGGTGCTGGGCCTAAATTTATGAAAATGGACTGTTGCAGTGGTGGGTGACGTGAAGCCTCATTCTCTGCTATGACATGCAGACTGATTCTCTGCTGACATGAAGCCAGATCGTCTGTTACGGGACCTCTCTCCTCTGCCTGGGTGCTGGGCCTAAATTTATGAAAATGGACTCTTACAGTGGTGGGTGACGTGAAGCCTGATTCTCTGCTATGACATGAAGACTGATTCTCTGCTGACATGAAGCCAGATCCTCTGTTACGGGACCTCTCTCCTCTGCCTGGGTGCTGGGCCTAAATATCTGACAATGGACTGTTGCATTGGTGGCTGACGTGAAGCCTGATTCTCTGCTATGATATGAAGACTGATTCTCTGCTGACATGAAGCCAGATTGTCTGTTACGGGACCTCTCTCCTCTGCCTGTGTGCTAGGCCTAAATATATGCCAATGGATTGTTGCAGTGGTGGCTGACGTGAAGCCTGATTCTCTGCTATGACATGCAGACTGATTCTCTGGTGACATGAAGCCAGATCCTCTGTTACGGGACCTCTCTCCTCTGCCTGGGTGCTGGGCCTAAATTTATGAAAATGGACTGTTGCAGTGGTGGGTGACGTGAAGCCTGATTCTCTGCTATGACATGCAGACTGATTCTCTGGTGACATGAAGCCAGATCCTCTGTTACGGGACCTCTCTCCTCTGCCTGGGTGCTGGGCCTAAATTTATGAAAATGGACTGTTGCAGTGGTGGGTGACGTGAAGCCTCATTCTCTGCTATGACATGCAGACTGATTCTCTGCTGACATGAAGCCAGATTGTCTGTTACGGGACCTCTCTCCTCTGCCTGGGTGCTGGGCCTGAATTTATGACAATGGACTGTTGCAGTGGTGGCTGACGTGAAGCCTGATTCTCTGCTATGATATGAAGACTGATTCTCTGCTGACATGAAGCCAGATTGTCTGTTACGGGACCTCTCTCCTCTGCCTGGGTGCCGGGGCCTAAATATCTGAGAATGGACTGTTCCAGTGGTGGGTAACGGGAAGCCAGATTCTCTGCTATGATATGAAGACTGATTCTCTGCTGACATGAAGCCAGATTGTCTGTTACGGGACCTCTCTCCTCTGCCTGGGTGCTGGGCCTAAATTTATGAAAATGGACTCTTACAGTGGTGGGTGACGTGAAGCCTGATTCTCTGCTATGACATGAAGACTGATTCTCTGCTGACATGAAGCCAGATTGTCTGTTACGGGACCTCTCTCCTCTGCCTGGGTGCCGGGGCCTAAATATCTGAGAATGGACTGTTCCAGTGGTGGGTGACGGGAAGCCAGATTCTCTGCTATGGAACCTCTCTCCAATTGATTTTGGTTAATTTTTATTTATTTAATTTTTATTTTAATTAATTTCCCTATCCACATTTGTTTGCAGGGGATTTACCTACATGTTGCTGCCTTTTGCAGCCCTCTAGCCCTTTCCTGGGCTGTTTTACAGCCGTTTTAGTGCCGAAAAGTTCGGGTCCCCATTGACTTCAATGGGGTTCGGGTTCGGGACGAAGTTCGGATCGGGTTCGGATCCCGAACCCGAACATTTCCGGGATGTTCGGCCGAACTTCTCGAACCCGAACATCCAGGTGTTCGCTCAACTCTACTAATGGGTATGTATCTAGAAAAAATGTTTATCAGTATCATCAAAAGACCTACCATCCCAAAGGACATAGGATGGCAATACCTCAGCTCAGACATTGAGGTACTGTAGAATGGAAGTGAATAGCTGGATGCCCACCACCATCTGCCAACTCACTCAATGTTTTTCATTGAAAGCTTTGTGTGGAGGATCAGTAACTGCTGTGATAACAGGCTGTTTAGTCAGGTAATCTGTTGTGACAAGTTGGTTTCAGACAGTTAATATGCCGTGACATCACAAATGAGTATTGCTCATTGTAAGGCTACTTTCACACTAGTGTTTTGTCTTTCCGTTTGTGAGATCCGTTCAGGGCTCTCAAAAGCGGTCCAAAACGGATCAGTTTTGCCCTAATGCATTCTGAATGGAAAAGGATCCGCTTAGAATGCATCAGTTTGCCTCCATTCTGTCTCCATTCCGCTCTGGAGGCGGACACCAAAACGCTGCTTGCAGCGTTTTGCTGTCCGCCCAATGGAGCGGAGCCAAATGGATCCATCCTGGCACACAATGTAAGTCAATGGGGACGGATCCACTTTCTCTGACACAATCTGGCACAATAGAAAACAGATCCGTCCCCCATTGACTTTCAATGGTGTTCAAGACGGATCCGTCATGGCTATAGAAGACATAATACAACCGGATCCATTCATGACGGATGCATGCGGTTGTATTATTGTAACTGAAGCGTTTTTGAAGATCCATGACAGATGTGCAAAAAAACACTAGTGTGAGAGTAGCCTTAGTTGTTTTGACATCATAGGTTATTTTATTCAGGTAAGCTACTATGATATCATACATAAGTGGTGGTCAATAAGGCTGTATTGACAGCATAACAGTGTTTCTGTTAGGTAAGCTAATGCGATATCGCAACCAGGTGAGCTCAGGTGGACATACTATTGTACAAACTGGATTCCCAAAAAGTTGGGACACTATACAAATCGTGAATAAAAACTGAATGCAATGATGTGGAGGTGCCAACTTCTAATATTTTATTCAGAATAGAACATAAATCACGGAACAAAAGTTTAAACTGAGAAAATGTACCATTTTAAGGGAAAAATATGTTGAATCAGAATTTCATGGTGTCAACAAATCCCCAAAAAGTTGGGACAAGGCCATTTTCACCACTGTGTGGCATCTCCCCTTCTTCTTACAACACTCAACAGACGTCTGGGGACCGAGGAGACCAGTTTCTCAAGTTTAGAAATAGGAATGCTCTCCCATTCTTTGTCTAATACAGGCCTCTAACTGTTCAATCGTCTTGGGCCTTCTTTGTGGCACCTTCCTCTTTATGATGCGCCAAATGTTCTCTATAGGTGAAAGATATGGACTGCAGACTGGCCATTTCAGTACCCGGATCCTTCTCCTACGCAGCCATGATGTTGTGATTGATGCAGAATGTGGTCTGGCATTATCTTGTTGAAAAATGCAGGGTCTTCCCTGAAAGAGATGACGTCTGGATGGGAGCATATGTCGTTCTAGAACCTGAATATATTTTTCTGCATTGATGGTGCCTTTCCAGACATGCAAGCTGCCCATGCCACACGCACTCATGCAACCCCATACCATCAGAGATGCAGGCTTCTGAACTGAGCGTTGATAACAACTTGGGTTGTCCTTGTCCTCTTTGGTCCGGATGACATGGCGTCCCAGATTTCCAAAAAGAACTTCGAATCGTGACTCGTCTGACCACAGAACAGTCTTCCATTTTGCCACACTCCATTTTAAATGATCCATGGCCCAGTGAAAACGCCTGAGCTTGTGGATCTTGCTTAGAAATGGCTTCTTCTTTACACTGTAGAGTTTCAGCTGGCAACGGCGGATGGCACGGTGGATTGTGTTCACTGACAATGGTTTCTGGAAGTATTCCTGAGCCCATTCTGTGATTTCCTTTACAGTAGCATTCCTGTTTGTGGTGCAGTGTCGTTTAAGGGCCCGGAGATCACGGGCATCCAGTATGGTTTTATGGCCTTGACCCTTACGCACAGAGATTGTTCCAGATTCTCTGAATCTTGGGATGATGTTATGCACAGTTAATGATGATAGATGCAAAGTCTTCGCAATTTTTCGCTGGGTAACACCTTTCTGATATTGCTCCACTATCTTTCTGCACAACATTGTGGGTGATCCTCTACCCATCTTGGCTTCTGAGAGACACTGCCACTCTGAGAAGCTCTTTTTATACCCAATCATGTTGCCAATTGACCTAATTAGTGTTAATTGGTCTTCCAGCTCTTCGTTATGCTCAAATTTACTTTTTCCAGCCTCTTATTGCTACTTGTCCCAACTTTTTGGGGATTTGTTGACACCGTGAAAATTGGAATCAACGTATTTTTCCTTTAAAATGATAAATTTACTCGGATTAAACGTTTAATCTGTCATCTACATTCTATTACAAATAAAATATTGACATTTGCCATCTCCACATCATTGCATTCAGTTTTTATTCACAATTTGTTTAGTGTCCCAACTCTTTTGGAATCCGGTTTGTATATTTATTATCAAATTAGCAGTTAAAAACCAAAGGCCCCAAGGGTACAGCCTAACTGTGCAGTTGGCCGCATGCCACCAAGCTACAACCACCCGCAGCAACTAATGGCTGCTTGATTTTGGGGTAAAATAGTGTGGCCATTGGTTGAATTGGGTGGGCATGGCCTGGCCGCATGTGGCCAGTTTCACCATGGGGTCATACCCTTATACTGTTCTTGCACAGGGGCACTCTGTTGTAGGTGTCCACCCGGGTATGCATAGTAAGAATGCTCTACTATCATCACTAATGTTATATATCCTGCCAGCAGTTTGCCTTTCAAGATAAACTTGGATTTACCCTGACCTGAAGTGGTTTACGTGAATATTCAGCAGATGGAACCTGGTTGTCAGAAGTAGATTCTCTGTTTCTTTTACCCCTTTAGGTCAAATGACAGGGCAGAAGAATGTGTGGTGAGAAGCAAGAGTAATTGGTTATATTCCTTTATGATACGTTGTACAATAAGCAGGGTTACTTGAGCCGTTATGGCAGCGCTGTCCATAATTCCTCCCAGAGCAAAAGAGCTACCAGTCACAGTGTCCCCCATTAATGACCCAGCCCCTACACTCCTATAACAGTGCTTGTCACAATGTCCTGCTACTTGCCCAGTTCATCTTTGCAGCTGGCGCTGATTTAAAGTGGCTTAGCATCTGGCAGATAAAAATATTTGCTGCTCGGTAGAAGCTGACAATAGACTGTAAAGAAATCTTCTCCATTGTCAACTTCCGAAGAGGAACATCTGGATTCCACTTGTCCATGGTCACCCTCAGGCTATGGTGTCTTGGGTACTGCCCTTATGCCTGAATTGTCAGTCTGACCCTGCTACTTACTGTCACATAATGTAAGCAAGGGAAGGGAAAGCAATAAACTTCAAAGCAGCCGTCCAACATTCAACGATGACACTGTAAATAGAAATGCAGTGATTCTTGCCTTTGTAATTATTGGAAAGGATGAGAATGTTTTCCTGGAATTTCAGTTATACATTTTAGATGTTTTTATTAAAGGAGAATTTCATGTATTAAGAGGTAAGAGGTAGACCTGTAAGGTCAGTAAATTCAATACACATTAACAGCACAATCTAGTTCTATTCATTTGTCACTTACCAGGTCATCCACCGCAGCCACTTTTTAATTGTCTCAAGGTTTGTAGAATGTACTGCAGCTTCAAGAGGTACATTTCTGAAAAGTCATAAATAGTAATGTTTTGTTCATGCAACTATAAATTACCTAAAATCTTACCCCAGTTTTAACAATGAAGGCTCCTGGCTGCCTCAGTGTCCGCAATACAGACAGAGAAGACTGGCATCCCCCTGCTTTGACAGGACACACAATGGTGATAGTTACTTGACTTGTCCACATTATCATTTCTCCAGATGTTCCTGGCAACATCCACTTTGGCCTAAGCACTGAATGGTAACGGATGCGTTCAGCACATGTGCAGACACAGAAGATTCTGCAGCTTGTGTCTGTACATGTGCTAGACATGTCCAGTTCGTCTTAACAGAATTGGAGACCAGGAACAGCCCAAGGAAGCGGTTACATAGATAAGTCACCATATTGCCACCATTTTAAATCCTATGAAGACAGAGAATGCCAGCCTTCATCGTTTACATCAACAATAATTCACTATCAAAGCTCAGGTAAAATATAAATTTATGGTTGTATGAATCAAACAATATACAGTAGTTTATGACCGTTTAGAAAGGTAAGCATAAAGTGGCCCATCCCTTTAATAACAACATGGAAAGATATGTATAATTAAGAAATTAGGCAACTTTGCTCCAATCCAGGTCGCAAAAATTAAAGGGGTTCTCTGGGATTTACATTTTGATGATCTTTCCTCAAAATAGGTTATTAATATAAGATCGATGGAGGTCCAACTCCCAGCACCCAGGCCGATCAGCTGTTTGGGAAAGCCACAGCACTCACCGGAGCTCCAGCGAGCGCCACGGTCTTCTCACAGCTTACAAAGCACAGTGCGGTTTATTTGATAGTGACTGTGCTTCGTACTGCAGCTAAGCCCCATTCACTTGAATGGGGCTGAGCTGCACCTAGGCCATATGACCAATTAACGTGACATCACATTTCTTGAAAAGATGGCACGATGGCCTCTTTGTACAGCTGATCTGATATTGATGACCTATCATGAAGATAGGCCATCAATATGCAACTCCTGGAAAACCCCTTTAATACACTCTTGATTAAATGATACAAATAAACCTGTGTTACTTTTCTGTACTGCACTGATCCTTTTGGCATAGAGTGTACAGGTAACTCATTGTAACATCTATTCAGTATTCAGCAGTGGCCTTGAAAGAATATTTGGAGTAAATTTTATTTTGAGAAATTGCTCCATGACCCAGGATATGTAGAGAGGGTAGCATCTTATCTTTTGAGATTTTGCAGTACATCTGGGAACTCATCAGTGAAATATAAACACAGGGGTGCACCTAGCCTTTCTGTTGCCTGAGGCGAAGATTGAAAAAGCGCAAAACCCACCCATACCAAATTCTCAAACTAACCCCTTCTCCCCTAACATTACGTATATCACTACAGAACATACAGTGTAATACAGCGCCCCATACCTCTTACATCCAGTGACGTCTTCTTTGATGTAGATGTTCTCTTTCCTCATCTTATCCCTTTCAGACCTTCAGACCAGACCACCATTTTTCAGCCATTTCTTGTCTCTGCAGTTTGACAAAACAATCTTAGTTTACTACTTTTCCATCATCACATCTTCTGGACAAATCATCCTACCACCCCCAATACTGTGCTGCTGTGCTCCCCAATATTATACTGCAGAAACAGATAAACCCCCTGTTATTACTAGTACCATGCATATAGTGCCCTTCAATAATTATTGGCACGCAGTGTCCTAAAATAATTGCGCCCAGCAAATAGTGCCGCTGATACTAATAGTGTAAAATATTAATATTGTAAACTAGTAGTGTAAACATCCCCCAAAAATAACTGTGCTAAGCTGATACTGTGGCAAGGTGCCTCCACAGTAATAGTGCTCACAAAAAGTCCCACCGATAGTAATAATTCTCTGCTAGAACACACATGGTAGTAATAGTGCTGCTACAGTGCCCCCAACATGTCCCCACTGTGCCCCAGAAGTAATAATGCTCCCATAGTGCCCATACTAGTAATCATGTTCCCCATACACCCCCAGTAGTAATAAAGCCCACCATAATGCCCCCAGGTAGTAATAATTCTCCTTATAATGTGACAGTACAAAAAATGCCCCCTTTTAATGCCCCCAGTTAAGCTAATGTTCCCATAATGCCCCCATAATGTGCCAGTATAAAATACACCTATATAGTGCCCCCGGTAAATGCCCCCATAGTGCTCCTCTCCCCCTTTCTCCTAGTACCCACCATAATGTACCAGTATAAAATGCCCCTATAATGCCAAAGTAGATGCCCTTAGTGTTCCCCATAATTTGCAAGTATAAAATACCCCTTCTTAGTCCCCCCGTAGATGACCCCATAGTTCTCCTCTCCCCCCTTCCCCATAGTACCCACCATAATGTGTCCCAGTATAATATTCCCCTATACAGAGCCCCCCATATAAAATACCCCTTCTTTGTGGCCTCAGTAGATGCCCCCATAGTGCCCCCCAATAATGTGCCAGTAAGAAGTGTCCCCATAGATGCCCCCATAGTTCCACCCAATAATGTGCCAATAAAAAGTGCCCCCATAGTGCTCCCCAATAATGTGCCAGTAAGTGCCCCATAAATGCCCCCACAGTGCCCCCCAATAATGTGCCAGTAAGAAGTGCCCCCATAGATGCCCCCATAGTTCCACCCAATAATGTGCCAATAAAAAGTGCCCCCATAGTGCTCCCCAATAATGTGCCAGTAAGTGCCCCATAGATGCCCCCACAGTGCCCCCCAATAATGTGCCAGTAAGAAGTGCCCCTATAGATGCCCCCAATCATGTGCCAGTAAGAAGTGTCCCCCATAAATTCCCCCCAATTATGTGCTAGTAAAAAGTGCCCCCCATAGCGCTTCTCTCCTGTATTGTACCATATTAAAAAAGTAAACTCACATACTTACCTCCATCAGGCTGGCAGCGATGCGATGCAGGCCTCTTCCGGTCTGTGTCCTGCGCTGTACGGCTCAGGCGGCGTGATGACGTCATCGCACCGCCTGCGCCAGCTTCTGATAGGCTGCAGGCATAGTGCCTGCAGCCTATCAGAGGGACGGGGAAGGGAGACGCCCTTTCCCCTGCCCCGCAGCATCCATCTGCATCTCTGTAGCGGAATCCATAACAGAATTATTAAATAACCCGAAACCGAACCTTGTACGCCGAACTTGAAAAACAGAAGTTCGCTCATCTCTATTAACAGTGTCTTCCTGCATGGACAATAACCACCTGTGTGCAGAATGCATCTTACCATGCATGATGAATAGGTCACTCCAGTTTGGCCTGCTACGGCTTTTGCCAGCTCTCGGAGATACTTATTCACTTTTCTCAGTAAACCTTGCATTTTCTCACTAGGTAAAAGCTTGACAGCCTGGATGTTTTAGGGAGTCTGTCAGAAGGCCATTTGATTTCTCTATGAAACATTTTTTTCTCAAGTCAAGACAATTCCACGATGTGCGATTTTTGTCAACATTTGTCAAGGCTGTTGCAGCCTGTGATTGTGGGAGGGGCATAGGCTTTATAAGCCCCCCTCCCACGGTCATCCGACGCTGGCGTCATCTCGTGCATTCCACTTTGGTTTCGCCAGTCCTGTACGATCGCTGCTCCGACCAGGTAAGTATGTTTTGGTCCCCCCACGCTCCACTCGCAATCACGGCTAATTCTGTAGGCCGTCCGGCCTCAAGTACTCGCGCCACCCACGCTCCTCACAACATCACCGGCTGCTTCCGCCACCTCCTGCCGGCCACTTCCACCCTCATTCTCGCTGCCATTGCGCTCCACGGTCTCCAGGGGAGAGTGGTCCGGCACCGACCCCCGTTTCCACCCTCCTCCCGCCCTCCTCCACCCAGCGCCTCCTGTCCTAAGCACACCGGCCCCCCTCCACAGCTCTCACCTCGACCGGAGCACTCCAGGGTCCGCCCGGCAGACGGTGCGGTCGGCCTCTCTACAGTCCGGCTTCCTCACAGTCCCGTGGGGGGCGGGGCTGGCTCCTCCTCATCCACGCCCCTTCTCTCCGCCCTCCTTCACACAGCTCCGCTCCTCGTCACACCCAGCCACCCCAAGTGCAGCGCCCCTCCATTCCCTCCCTCACCTCGACCGGTGCGTTCCCCCGTTCGGCTTCCTCGCAATTCCGGCCGGGGGCGGGGCCGGCTACTCCTCATTCACGCCCCTTCTCTCGGCAAGTCTCTCTGCGCATGCTCCCCAGCAGGCTGCTGGAGGAAGTCACAGATACGGTCTTCTACCCCACCAGCACAATAAAAAAATAAAAATAAAAAAATAAACATAAACCTGCCACGCATCTGTAAAAAAAAAAAAGGGGGTCAACAAGTGTTATAAACCCACACATTCACAAAAAAAAAGGGTTAAAATAAACTCAATAAACATCATAAACCCGCCACACATTTGCAACAAAAAAAAAAAAGTCAAGTATTATAAACCCGCCACTCATCCACAAAAAAAAAGGAAAACACTGCCACACATTTGCTAAAACAAAAAAATAAATAAATCATATATATTGTCCACCCCTTTATGTTACAGAGCTACCTCGCGGTTCCTTCTGACAAGAGCCATTATACGTCAACCGTTTTTTACGGACTTACCTGTCCCATTTTTTATTTTGTCCATCAAATCCTCATCTGCAGGTTGGTATTTCATGTTCATGTCTCATGGTCACAACATTGTTTGTCATGCGCGTCCGGTTTCACGTCTCCTTTGTCCAGCCTGTTTTCAACCCCAGGCCGCGTCTGTCTTCTTGTCTTACGCCTGTTTTCGTTATTCAGGCCACGTCTGTCTTCACGTCCTACGCCTGTTTTCGTTATTCAGGCCACGTGTTTTTGTTATTCAGGCCACATCCGTCTTCACGTCCTACGCCTGTTCTTTCGTTACTCAGGCCACGTCTGTCTTCATGTCCCACGCCTGTTTTCGTTATTCAGGCCACGTCTGTCTTCACGTCCTACGCCTGTTTTCGTCATTCAGGCCACGTCTGTCTTCACGTTCCACGCCTGTTTTCGTTATTCAGGCCACGTCTGTCTTCACGTCCCACGCCTGTTTTCGTTATTCAGGCCACGTCTGTCTTCACGTCCCACGCCTGTTTTTCGTTATTCAGGCCACGTCTGTCATTTCCATTTTCACGCCTGTTTTCGTTATTCAGGCCACGTCTGTCTTTACGTTTCACGCCTGTTTTTCACCATTCAGTCCGAGTCCGTCTGTCACGTTTCCCGCTTGTTGCCATCACTCCGCCTACGTCTGCCCACGCTCTACATCATCCAGCTCCCATCTGTCTTCAATGTTTCTGTCCGTCCGTCATGTACCACGCCTGTCTTATGATCTGATCACAACCATCAGTCATGTCTTCACCTGTTTTCGTTATTCAGGCCATCTCAGTCATTTACGTCTCACGCCTGCCTTCATCACTCAGCCCACGTCTGTCGCATACGTCTCACGCCTGTTTGAGCCAATCAGGCCACGTCTCGTCCTCACACAGCCCCCTTTTTTCAACAACCACTGACCTCCACTAAAATTGTTACTTTCATCTCAGTCAAAGACCGATTTCGTCTACACCGCCACGAAGCATCAGAATCTGAGCCCTCGGTAGACCAGGTGGAATTTCAAGGTACCGATCCCCTCTTTATTCATATTTATCCGGTTACAAGCATCATCATGTTTCCCCAGGTCGCTCAAAGCATTTAGCCGGGGACCACCAACGCAACGCACCTCCGGCCATCAGGGCCCTCACGTCCTCGAGGCTACGTCTCAAAAAAAATAAAAAATTTTTTTAAATCTTGTCCTCTCTTTCAGCTTCCCATTATGTCTCACCATTCCGAATTAGATGACTCCGCATCCCTTCCGGATTCCCTGGCTTCCAGCCATGCCAGCGTGGGGTCACTCCGAAGCTGGACCATCCCCAAGATAATAGCCGAACTAACCAAACGAGGGATTCGGTACCCAGCTTCGGCCAGGAAGGCGGAGCTCTATCGACTCCTCGTGTCCGATCCGTCCCACTCCGAAGACCAGGTGTCAATGTCAACCATTCAGTTTTCATTGACCCAGCTGCACGCCACTATCAACTCCCTAGCCACCTCTGTATCGGACATTCAGACCAGACTGTCGGCAGTAGAGTCCAGAGACCCGTCTCCCAGCATCCCTGTCCCTACTCTCCCGGTCGCTTCCACATCCTCAGGTAGGGTTCCCGCCTTGTCTGAGGTAGCCCCGTCCCATTTCGTGACCGACACCCTCAAACGAGACATCTTGGAAGGGAAAGACGTCAACTTAGCCGCCATACTCATTGCCACCCACGACACGGTTGAGAATAGGACCATAGCCTGCGAGAATGTGTCAATAGTCCTCAGGTCCAGGGATGCCCGATTGAACAGGAAACTATCCATCCCAGAATTCATCCTGGCCTTCAGCCTGTTCAGGGACATAATCTGCTCCGCCTTCCCCGAAAGGCGTGAGGAGCTGGATTTGTACCTGTACAGGGTCACGGATCTGGGGCATAAGTACAGAGGGTACGCATTCTATGATTATCACTGCTCCTTCTCGGCCAAAGCCGCGGCGGCCCCCGCCCAGTTCCAACGGGTCACCAATTGGGCATCCCTGGACATGGAACTGTTTTGACGACATTTCGCTGGTCTCAAAGCCCCCGCTTGCTCGTCATGCCAGTCCATCCTGCACGCCTCAGACTGGTGCCCAAACCCCAGCCTTCCATCATCCCTGCCCAGATCTGTGGCAGGCGCCTTCAGGGTCCCAGCCCAGGCACAACTCGGGCACCGACAAGCTGGGTCGACCCTATAGTCTTCCTGGGAAACATTCAGGTTTGCAACAACTACAACTTTGCAACCTGCAACTACAACCAATGCAGAGCACTCCACGTCTGCTCCACTTGTTTCAGAGCCCACCCCCTGTCGGTTTGCCCAAACAGATCAGGGAGAAACAAGTGACTAGGCGTAGTCAACGTGGACCTATTAGCAGCGCTTCTCCCTGACCATCACAATTCCCACCAAGTCAGCTTCCTTATCAACGGTTTCAAGGAAGGATTCCACACTGGTCTCGTGGCTCTTCCTCAGTCATCTTGGGAAGGCCCCAACCTCAGGTCCGCCATTTCCGACGCCGCTTTGGTGGGTCCTCTGGTCCGGGCGGAACTGGAGAAGGGTTTCCTCATCGGCCCTTTCTCCAGCATCCCGTTTGACTACTGGAGGATTAACCCTATCGGCATCGTAACCCAAAAATTTTCCAATTAAAAAAGATTAATTTATGACCTTTCAGCTCCTCATGGTTCTCACATTCCTAGCCTCAACTCCCTGGTTCCGTCAGAGGAGTTCTCAATGAAGTACTCTTCTCTCGGTGAAGCCTATCGCTCTCATCCTCCTGGCGGGCAGGGGGGCCTGGCTGTCCAAGGCTGACCTGGCGGACGCCTTCAAGCTGCTGCCCATCAACCCACAACTCTGGAAATTCTATGGCATCAAATGGGACGACTCATACTACTTCGCCACCCGCCTCACTTTCGGCTCGAAAAGTAGTCCGTGGTTGTTTGACCAGTTCGCTCAGGCCCTCCACTGGGTCCTGGTCAACCATTGTGAGTGCCCCATGGTCATCCACTACCTGGACGACTTTCTCTTGATAGAGCAACCAGACGTCCCACCCTGCAAACTCGACAGCCTACTCCAGGTTTTCGCCAGCCTCAGCATCCCTGTCGCTCCCACCAAGATCGAGGGACCCTCGACCACCCTCACTTTCCTCGGCGTGGTCCTCGATACTCGCAAGATGGAAGCGAGGTTGCCCGAGGACAAGCTGTCAAAGATCAAGGAGGTAATTTCCAGATTTGTGGGTTGCAGGGTCGTCTCAAAGCAGGACTTGCAATCCCTGCTAGGCATGCATGAATTTCGCCGCCAGGATCATGCCCCAGGGCAAGGCCTTCTTGTCCAGACTCCTGGATCTGCTACCAACGGCCACAGAGCAGGACTCCCCGATAGTCCTGGACGCACACGCGATGGCGGATCTAGCCATGTGGAAATCCTTCCTGACCCGCTGGAATGGGATCTCCCTTTTCGTCCCCCAATGGTGTCCCTCTTCTCCAAAGTTTTTTTCCGACGCCGCTGCCTCCCGGGGTTTCGTGGCCATCTACAACACCCAGTGGTTCATGGGCCACTGGCCCCCCCGAGATCTCTTCGCTCAGTGAGTACCTCAGATCCTCCCCCCTCCTAGAGATCTACCCAATCGTAGCGGCCGCAAAAGTTTGGGGCAGGCAGTGGGCCAACTCCCCGGTGACATTTATCACGGACAACCAGTCGGTAGTGGACATCCTCACCAAAGGTAGGTCCAAATCCCGCCACATCATGCCTTTCGTCCGCAAACTCGTTTGGTTGTCCCTACAGCACAATTTCCAATTTTCTTGCAGACACATCCAGGGTGTCCAGAACTCCGCGGCTGATGCACTGTCACGCTTTCATTTCAACCGTTTCTTCCAGGTCATGCCAGAGGCGGATCCAGCAGGATTGTCCCCTCCGGAGTTCAACACACTACGCATGGACTAGCCCATATCATTTCATCCGCCAAATCCCTCATACAAAAATCCCTATCAGCCAACACCGCTAGAAACTACAAAACCGGTTGGAACAGCTTCCAAAAATGTTCACGTCTCCACCCCAGCAGCGGCACAGATAGGACCACCTATCTGATGGCCTTCTTAGCTTATTGCCATCACCACCTCAAACTCGGCTATAATTCCATTAGATTGTACATGGCAGGGGTGCAATACCATTCCACCCTCAAGCATCCCGGTAGTAAGGCAATATTTGCGTCCCCGGCCATCAGGGCCGTCCTCAGGGGAATTAAAAAAAACAGTCTGCCATGCACTCCCACCAGGCAACCAGTCTCAGGGGATCTGTTCAGAAAACTTTCCAATTCCCTAGACAGCAACCCTTTCAGGCTCCTTCCCAGCACCATCATCAAAGCAGCCATGTACTTAGGTTTCTATGGGTTCTTGCGCCCAGGGGAATTCACAGGTTTTTCCCCAAAATCCAAGGGTCTGACCAAGAGCCAGTTAACGTGGAACCTCGACCATTTCACCCTGCTATTACCTTCCACCAAAACGTCGCAAGCAGGACCCCCAGTCCCAGTCAAGTACTTCAGGTCCTTCAACAAATGGTGCCCCGTCCAGGTGTTCAACCAATTAATCAGCTCCTTGGGTCATTCCTCCCCAGACAGTCCGCTGCTTCCTTTCAAATTCAAGCCCCTCACGACCACGCAATTCATTTCTCACATTCGCCTGCTAGTCACCGGCCTTGGAGTCGATCCCAAAACCATTTCAGGTCACTCATTTCGGATCGGGGCAGCTTCCGCAGCCTCCAAGCACAACGTCCCCAGTCATATCATTCGGAAGATGGGACGCTGGGAATCATCGTGCTTCACCAGGTACATTCCCAATCCGCATCAGGAAATAGCAGCCGTTTTCCGCAAACTGGCTTTGTAATTCACATACCCTTCAATAAATATTAAACCTAACCTTTTGCCTTGCTTTTTGGCCCCTTATAGGCTACCCTCGTTTCACGGTCATGGGCACAATCCAGGCCTAGCTAACATATGACACGTTCAGGTTCCGTGTTCACCACGATAGCTCCAGTATCCGTAGCCACGACCATAATTGTCAAGGCTGTTGCAGCCTGTGATTGTGGGAGGGGCGTAGGCTTTATAAGCCCCCCTCCCACGGTCATCCGACGCTGGCGTCATCTCGTGCCCCACCCTCCCTTCCCTTTTTTCAAGGGCTTCCTCAGGGTATGCCCCCTTATAGGCTACCCTCATTTCACGGTCATGGGCACAACCAGGCCTAGGTAACATATGACACGTTCAGGTTCCGTGTTCACCACGATAGCTCCAGTATCCGTTAGCCACGACCATACTATACAGTATATATATGTAGGTGCATAGAGCCTCATGCTCATAGTTGTATTATTGCATCAGGATCTTCTGACTTGCATGGGCCATATCCTTGTGGTTTGACTGTACTGCAGTATGCCTCTGATACAGAGATGCTTTATTTTCCATAGCACATGGAGTTCATGGGGCTCTGTACTGCCGGCGCAGGAGGCTCATGTGCGCCTACAGCCTATACGCTGCTCTCTCATGTGCATGAGGCCACATTCAGCCTGTTGATCAGGCCAGTGCAAAGAGTGCTAATAGATGCGTTATTAGCCATCGCCGATCGCTGTCCAAAACAGGAAGTGTAAGGCCCCTTTCACACGGGCGAGATTTCCAGTGGGTGCAATGCGTAAGGTGAACGCATTGCACCCGCACTGAATCCGGCACCATTCATTTCTATGGGGCTGTGCACATGAGCGTTGTTTTTAACGCATCACTTGTACGTTCAGTGCAAATCGCAGCATGCTCTATAATGTCCGATTTTGACGTGACGCAGGCCCCATAGAAGTGAATGGGGTGTGTGAAAATCGGATGGCATCCGCAAGCAAGTACGGATGCCATGCGATTTGCACGCATGGTTGCTAGGAGACCATCGGGATGGAGACCCGATCATTATTATTTTCCCTTATAACATGGTTATAAGGGAAAATAATAGCATTCTGAATACAGAATGCATAGTAAACCAGCGCTAGAGGGGTTAAAATAAAATAAAAAATAATTTAACTCACCTTAGTCCACTTGTTCGCGAAGCCGGCATCTCCTTGTGTCTCCGCTGCTGATGAACAGGACCTGGGATGAGCTGCTCCATTAAATAGAGCTTAAGGACCTTCGATGACGTCACTCCGGTCATCACATGATCTTTTACCATGGTGAATCACCATGGTAAAAGATCATGTGACGTACCATGTGATGAACGGAGTGACGTCATCGAAGGTCCTTAACCGGTATTTAATGGAGCAGCTCATCCCAGGTCCTGTTCATCAGCAGCGGAGACACAAGGAGATGCCGGCTTCGCGAACAAGTGGACTAAGGTGAGTTAAATTATTTTTTATTTTATTTTAACCCCTCTAGCGCTGGTTTACTATGCATTCTGTATTCAGAATGCTATTATTTTCCCTTATAACCATGTTATAAGGGAAAATAATACAATCTTCAGAACATCAATCCCAAGCCCGAACTTCTATGAAGAAGTTCGGGTTTGGGTACCAAACATGCGCGATTTTTCTCACGCGAGTGCAACGCATGACAATGTTTTGCACTTGCGCAGAAAAAATCGCGCATTTTCCCGCAACGCACCCGGCTCTTAGCCGGGCCAAAAAAATGACGCCCGTGTGAAAGAGGCCTAAGTGATCCCTGTTCGACATTAAAGGGCATCTGTTAGAAGATTTATACCTATGACACTGGCTGACCATGTGCGCTTGGCAGCTGAAGGCATCTGTGTTGATCTTTTTTTCATATGTGTTCCCATTGCTGAGAAAAATGATGCTTTAATACATGCAAATGAGTCTCCAGGAGTAATGGCTGTGTTGCCGTTACACCTAGAGGCTCCACTTTCTCTGCAGCTGCTGCCCCACTGCACTTTGATTGACAGGGCTAGGCACTGAAAGCATCATCACTACTGGCCCTGTCAATCAAATTGGCGAGGGCCCGACAGTTGCAGAGAAAGCGAAGCCTCTAGGCAGGGGCGTAACTATAGGGGAAGCGGCTGCTTTGGGGCCCTGACCCAGAAGGGGCCCATCCAGGAGGAGGAGGACTAAAAGATTTTGCCAGGGCCCCCTAAACAGTATTACACAATGAAATTATATACAGTGACAGTATAGACAGTGTAGAAAACGGATGGAACAGCTGCCGGGCCTGGTCTGAGAGAGCGATCTTTACTAGGCACACGAATGGGGGCAGCATGAAAGGAAGGGGTTGTGAAAAAATTACTGGGGGAGGGGGGCCCTATTCAAAAATTTGCTGTGGGGCCCAGTCATTTCTAGCTACGCCACTGCCTCTAGGAGTAACGGCAACGCCCCCATTGCTCCTAGAGGCTCATTTGCATGTATTAAAACACCATTTTCCCCAGCAATGTGGACGTATATGAACATGGGACCAACACAGATGCCTTTAGTTGATGCCGAGCAGATGCCGAGCAGATGCCGAGCACACATGCAACAGGTCAGGCAGTTTCACGTTTTTGATTCAACATTTCTCTAGAAGTGCCTCAGAGTGCACTATAAAAACACTATGGGGGAGACGTATGAAAGGGGCTGTCCAGTTTCAGGAAGAAACCGGACAACAGTCCAGGCATGCCTGAAATAAAAAAATAGATGATTATCTACCTATCAGATCCTGCATCACTGCTCCAGTTCTCTCATCTAGGCTCTGTTGACCCGGGAGGTACAGGCCTGAGAACTCACAAGATTCCATAGGAAAACAGTATGAACCCCTCTGCCCCACCCAGTTTTCCTAGAGCGCAAAGTTCAACACCCCAGTTTTCTGATGAATTTGTTGTTTTTTATAAAAAAAAATTGTAATTAGAGTTACTCTTGACTTCACCCACTTTATCCAGATTCTGTGTCAGTAAAGTTGAACAAGTGCTTCATAAATATGGAGCTCATTCTGACCACCTCATTTCCCAATGTATTTATACCAGACAAGTGGCATAAATACATTGATAAATATCCTACATCCATTACAATACTGGTGGCATACAGCCACCATTAGGGGGGAGCTCAGTTATGCAGTTACAATTGACTGATATGGAAGCTGCTTGCACTGAGCTCACCCTAGTAGTGACTGTGTGAAAAATGCAGTATTATGCCCTATGTACTCGACCCTAACAATGCCAATAATATGCTGCTTGGGCAAATGTCCCTATAGTCTGTCTCCCCAAACCTTCTTGGGGTACTGCTGTCTAAATACATTTCCAGTTTCCCAATGAAAAAAATAAATTCCAGATGCCTGTAAAATTACATAGAAACATAGTAGATTGATGGCAGAAAAAGACCACCTGGTCCATCTAGTCTGCCCTTATTATTTCTCATCTATCTTAGTATATCCACATGTAAGCTCACTTACTGTAGATTTTCCAATCATTTGATGGGAGCTTGTTCCAAGCATCAACTACTCTTTCTGTGTAATAATATATCCTTCCATTAGTTCTGATCTTCCCCCAACCAATTTTAGATTGTGCTTCTATTTTCTTGAGTTTTTTTCATTAAAAGCACTTCCCTCCTGAACCTCATTTATCCATTTAACATATTTAAAGGTTTCGATCTTGTCCCCCACTTTCCTCAAGGCTATATAGATTAAGTTTTAAGTTTCTCCCGGTACAGTATGTTTTATACTTCTGACCCTCCACCATTTTTGTAGCCCGCCTTTGCACCCGTTCCATTTTAGGCTACTTTCACACTAGCGCTACTTGCGGATCTGTCATGGATCCGCAAAAACGCTTCCGTTACAATAATACAACCGCATGCATCCGTCATGAACGGATCCGGTTGTATTATGTCTTCTATAGCCATGACGGATCTGTTTTCTATTGTTCCAGATTGTGTCCAAAAAAACGGATCTGTCCTCATTGACTTACATTGTGTGTCATTGTTTGGCTCCGCTTCGTCAGGCAGGCCTCCAGAGCGGAATGGTGACTGAACGGAGGCAAACTGATGCATTCCGAACGGATCCCTTTCCTTTCAGAATGCATTAGGGCAAAACTGATCTGTTTTGGACCTCTTCTGAGAGCCCTAAATTGATCTCACAAATGGAAAACCAAAACGCTAGTGTGAAAGTAGCCCTATCTATATCTTTTTGTAAGTGGGGTCCCCAGAACTGGATGTAGTCTTCCAGATGTGGTCTCACAAGCACTATCTATAGCAGGATCACAATCTCTCTTCCTAATGGGTATACTTTTAGATATACATCCAAGCATCATATTTGCTTTCCCAGCCAACTGTCCACATTGTGCACTCATTTTGAAGCTGTCTGGTATCAAGAGCCTTCACTTCTGAAGTCCTGGCCAACAGAGCACTGCCATTATGAAACTCAGATAGAGGGTTCCTTCTCCTCGATTGCTTATTTTTTGAAAACACTGAACTGCAGTTTCCATTGTTTGGAGTCTTGGAACATTTGGGCAGAGAGGCTTAATCTTTTTTCAAGTTACAAATCGCCAGAATTAGCAACCCAATTACACATTTTTGTGTCATCGGCAAACAGGCAAACCTTACCAACCAAATCTTCTCCTATGTCTCCCATAGGACAGACCCTTGAGATGGGATGTCAAAAGAATTAGATTGACGACTAGGACCAAAGGGAAGGACAGTGAAATTCTCAGTGTTAAAGCTCAGCTGCTTATTGAGGCCTTTAGGGGAAACCATCCCCAGTCTGTAAATGTACAGATTTCCCTCTGAAGAACCATTGATTCAAGTTTCCTAATCTACCAGATGGTCTTACCGATTCAATATGTGGATATATTCATGTGGATTTCATCTCTTCCATGCATGGTACAAATGTGTCTGGCCATGGAAGTGTCTTTGGGTTTGTATGTGTCCAAGATGTTCTCCAATTCTCCATGCCACAAACACAAGTTGTTTTAAAGATCACTCCCCTCGACCTGCAATTTATAATGTCCCAAATTTTGTACCCTTATCCAATCCAGGAACTGGTAAATAATTTACCCGTTTGTATACATGCAGTGTCCCACTACGTGATCGTGGGCACCGCAAACTAGTTTTATTGTGTTTTATTGTCATATATTATTCCTGTATGCTGTACTTCATCTCATGTACTATTCTCCCATGTCACTGTGATTCTATGTGAAGATCCTGTACACAGGCCTAGTTAGGGTGCACTACACTAGTTTCTCCACAAGATGGGGCAGTGTTATAGTGTATATATAGCTTAGCTCAGGCCCAGTTAGGAAGTGTCTAGTGAAGTTTAGTCAGTGTGCAGCCATGATGTAGCTGCCTGCTGGAGGGAGGCCTCCTGCCTCTCTGTTCTCTCCCTGTTGGCTCCACAGTCCAGGGTTAAAGCCTACAATATTCAGCCTAGAGGTGAGAAATCTACTTCTATAGGGGTGACCAGTGACAAGTTGCAAACAGCAAGTATTCAAGGGGACTAGTATATTTTATTCAAGTCAAAGGATAGCAAACAGCCATACTCAATGGCTTCCCAGGCACCTTTGTAAGCAGGTGTAGGACACAGCTTCCGGCATCCACACCTCCAGTTTAAACCCTGAGGACAGTTAGACCAACTGTTGGAAAAGCACTGGAAATAGAGGTTCAAGGATTCTGAAAACCACCTTTAATTCAGGTTAGAATAAGGCGAGAATTAATACCAGCCTGAGTTTTATACTTCAAAAGCCTAGTCTGAAGCAGTAGCTTTCAAAGAGCCTGTTTTATCTGAGCACTTACAATATCCTACCCCTGTATGCATGAGAGACTGTATTTCATATCTGTATGTACTAAAGACTGTATTTCATATCTGTATGTACTAGAGACTGTTTTATACTTGGATGTAACCGTTACCAGGAGCAACGTTCAGTAAAAGTTATAAGCTGGATTGCACCATCCTTGTCTCAGTCTCCAATTCCTCAGTTAACACTACAGTAAATGGTTGTACCACCATAAAAGGTACTGGCGTCACGACTACAAGGGACCTTGCCATATGCGCATTAATACAGACCATCAAGGGCACCTCGAATCACCATCTGGCCTGTGTCCCTTACACCAGAGTGTGCCCCAGAGAATTCCTGTGCTGTTCTCCTCATTACTTGTGCAGGCCGGCCCAGGGACGACATAACCGTGAGTAACAAGAACTGTATTTACCTCGGTCCACCTAATGCTCACACCGTGACCTTACATATAATTCCTCTGTCGGTCTGGCATACTGCATACATCTGTAGCATCTGCAAACCTGTCTTTGCAGCCATGTGCCAGCAGTAGCTGTTGGAACATAACGACTATGCACCAACCCGTCTCTGAGGCTTTGACCTTTCATTCAAGTGATTTCACTATGTACCCCAATTACATCCCAGATGTCTATATCCATCCATATGAAGGTCCAGTATTTTTATAAGATCCATCTCATGAATGCTGCTATATTGTCAGAAGAGGCAATTAGTCTGATCTGGTGTCTGCCATCTTCTACAACCCTGGATGTAGAAGGGCTGTTTTGAATGCAGGCATCAGCATACTGAGGGTATTCCATTTCCTAAAACCTCTGACTCAGTACCTGTACTTGGGACCTAAATTACCGCTTATTCGAGCAGTTCTACCTCATCACAAGATATTGACCCTGTGGGATGCCCCTTTTAAGGGGAAGGGAGTGGCTGCTTTCCTACCTAAGCAAATAATACATTGCTTTGGGTTTTCAATATGTGGTTGTTGCAGGTAACCCGTTGGGTGCCTTCAATATTTTAACATCAAGGAATGTTAAAGCAGTCTGATGTAAAGTTCAGCCCAACCATAGTATGGTTGTGTGTGTACAAATATCAGAAACTCCACACTGGTACAATTTCTAATGACACAAATGTCATCTATAGTGATGAGCGGCAGGGGTAATATTCCAATTTCGCGATATTTCACGAATATTTTTTAGAATATTCGTCGAATATTCGAAAATTCACGATTTTTTTTCTTGAAAAAAATCGGCAAGGTAATGATTGTGTAATATGCGAATTTTCGTAATTCGAATTTTTATTGCGAATTTTTCAACTTACAACTATTAGACAAAGAAGATTATAGCACTATATTAGCTAAATTGCTCTATATTCGATTTTTTGAATATTCGCTATATTGCTATAACAGTTTTTTCGAATATTCGTAATATATAGCAATATAGCGAATATTCGAAAAAAAACTAATATAGAGCAATTTAGCTAATATAGTGCTATAATCTTTTTTTTTATAGTTGTAATTTTTTTCCAATCTGAACTTCAAATTGCTCTATATTCGTTTTTTTCGAATATTCGCTATATTGCTATAACTTCGTTTTTTCGAATATTTGTAATATTCTAAAACAAGAATATATAGCAATATAGCGAATATTCGAAAAAAACGAATATAGAGCAATTTAGCTAATATAGTGCTATAATCTTCTTTGTCTAAAAGTTGAAAAATTCGAATTACGAAAATTTGCATATTACACAATCATTACCTTGCCGATTTTTTCCCAAAAAATAAATCGTGCATTTTCGAATATGACCCCTGCTGCTCATCACTACTCCTAAAGTCAAGTATATTGCAGCCTTCTTATTGGCCCACAAGCTAGAAGCAGGAAGGGATCATGTGTACTGATTTTTAAAAAAAATTAAAAAATCGGGAAAAAATCGAATATTCGAAATTACGAATATATATAACTATATTCGAAATATTCACGAATTTTCGAAGTACCTATATTCGCAATAAAAATTCAAAATTCTAATATTCGTGATCAACACTAGTCATCTACAGTTGCAAGAAAAAGTATGTGAACCCTTTGGAATGATATGGATTTCTGCACAAATTGGTCATAAAATGTGATCTGATCTTCATCTAAGTCACAACAATAGACAATCACAGTCTGCTTAAACTAATAACACACAAATAATTAAATGTTACTATGTTTTTATTGAACACACCATGTAAACATTCACAGTGCAGGTGGAAAAAGTATGTGAACCCTTGGATTTAATAACTGGTTGAACCTCCTTTGGCAGCAATAACTTCAACCAAACGTTTCCTGTAGTTGCAGATCAGACGTGCACAACGGTCAGGAGTAATTTTGACCATTCCTCTTTACAGAACTGTTTCAGTTGAGCAATATTCTTGGGATGTCTGGTGTGAATCGCTTTCTTGAGGTCATGCCACAGCATCAGGTTGAGGTCAGGACTCTGACTGGGCCACTCTAGAAGGCGTATTTTCTTCTGTTTAAGCCATTCTGTTGTTGATTTACTTCTATGCTTTGGGTCGTTGTCCTGGTGCAACACCCATCTTCTGTTGAGCTTCAGCTGGTGGACAGATGGCCTTAAGTTCTCCTGCAAAATGTCTTGATAAACTTCGAAATTCATTTTTCCTTCAATCATAGCAATCCATCCAGGCCCTGACGCAGCAAAGCAGCCCCAAACCAGGATGCCCCCACCATCATACTTTACAGTTGGGATGAGGTTTTGATGTTGGTGTGCTGTGCTTCTTTTTCTCCACATTTAGTGTTGTGTGTTTCTTCCAAACAACTCAACTTTGGTATCATCTGTCCAAATAATATTTTGCCAGTACTGCTGTGGAACATCCAGGTGCTCTTGTGCAAACTGTAAACGTGCAGCAATGTTTTTTTTGTGCAGCAGTGGCTTCCTCTGTGGTATCCTCCCATGAAATCCATTCTTGTTTAGTGTTTTACGTATCGTAGATTCGCTACAGGGATGTTAGCATATGCCGGAGACTTTTGTAAATCTTTAGCTGACACTCTAGGATTCTTCTTTACCTCACTGAGCAGTCTGCGCTGTGCTCTTGCAGTCATCTTTACAGGACGGCCACTCCTAGGGAGAGTAGCAGCAGTGCTGAACTTTCTCCATTTATAGACAATTTGTCTTACCATGGACTGATGAACAGCAAGGCTTTTGGAGATACTTTTATAACCCTTTCCAGCTATATGCAAGTCAACAATTCTTAATCGTAGGTCTTCTGAGAGCTCTTTTGTGTGAGGCATCATTCACATCAGGCAATGCTTCTTGTGAAAAGCAAACCCAGAACAGGTGTATGGTTTTTATTGGGCAGGGCAGCTGTAACCAACACCTCCAATCTCATCTCATTGATTGGACTCCAGATAGTGACACATCACTCCAAATAGCTCTTGGAGATGTCATTAGTCTAGGGGTTCACATACTTCTTCCACCTGCACTGGGAATGTTTACATGGTGTGTTTAATAAAAACATGGTACATTTAATTCTTTGTGTGTTATTAGTTTAAGCAGACTGTGATTGTCTATTGTTGTGACTTAGATGAAGATCAGATCACATTTTATGACCAATTTGTGCAGAAATCCATATCATTCCAAAGGGTTCACATACTGTTTCTTGCAACTGTATGTTCGGCACCCCCATGTCTAGGTGCTCAATATTGGAGACTTGGATTTTGCTCCACCAGCCAAAGAACATGTTGTCGTATATGGGGCACAAGGGTCCCCATAGCTATGCCCCGGAGCTGGTGGTAAAAATGTCCCACTGACAAGGGAAAAAAAACCTGCTGAGGATAAATTGCAACAGATTGAGAACAAATTGGTTGTGGGTACTGTATAGGATGCCATTTTCTGTGTTTAGTATTCCTTTAAGCATTAATGTGCATCTATCTGTACAATAGTTCAGTAGTTCACCTTCCTCCAAAGCGTTAAATGACAATATGATTAATTAGTGCATCCCAATGTACAGTTTTATCACGTTATATATCTAGAATGATTCATTTCTCTGAGCAAGGTTATAGAACACAGAACCATCCTGAATATGCAGATACAGTATGTCAGACTCAGGCCAGCCAAGGACATCTTTTACAGGACAAATGCCAACATACAAATTAAACTTGTATGTACATTTAGATAACTCTTTATTCAGAGGGTGTACATCAGTGATTGGAGCATGTATTGCTAGTAAAACAGACAAAGATTCTCCTTTCCTAATAAAAAAAGAACTTTGTAATTTTTAATAGTGGTTAGAGGCAATAGAACAAATGTGCCCAATAGGCATATATCTGATTAATACAATATACTATAGTGCTAGCTCATAAAGGGGTCAGGCCTTACAGAAAGGATCTATTTGGCCCTTGAGTAGTATTCATGACTCAGCATTCTAAGATGGTGGCTGGGATACAGTCAGACACAGCCGTAACTCACATTAAGAATATTTACTGGTCTCACATGGAGCAACAAGCTTATAACCCCTAACAAGAATACATGAAAAGCATGAAGGACACCAAAATAAAATAAAATGAACAATATTTTAAAAAAACTTAAAAATCCATTGTCTCAAAGGAAGCGTCTGTAAATATGTGACAACTGCAATCTCAACACATGCCCTTGGAAAGGCAAATCAACAAAAGGAGCTGGATAACACCAAAATAACTCATAAAGTAGGTACTCTGCCACTGATAAACATGAGAGAAGTCTCTAATGAGTGTGAGTGGCAATCTTTTGTTCAAGCCTTGTTCAATGGAAGTTAGTGAACTCAATATTCTTATTCCCCTAGCAACACCAGTTGCATGTAGAATTCCAGTGGAGAAGATGCAATGGATATGCTTTTAGGTAATTTATTGAATGTTCTTTGAGAACTGATGTGATAGAGGTAAAATAAAAATCCTCTTTCCAGCTCTATGATGCATGTCTGACGAACAGGAAAGAACTGCAGGACACAGAATATGAGCTCACAGAGGAGGAGGAGAAGTTACCAGATAAACCACACTAAACATAGTAAATAACTGATATAACAATGAATACAGTTATGATGGGTATTAGCTGAGAAGCCATTCCCCATCACAGCACACTCCCCATCTGAATTAATTGGATTTCCCTATATAAACTGATATTTAGGAGTAATGTCTGTCTGATGTTCAATGGAAGTTATGCAACCACAGGCAACTAACTGTTCTTGGTATAATAGATAACATATCTTAGTATTGCAGAAGCCACATTAGGCCAGTTGTAATCCAATAGTGGACGTTAGGGACAGATATGTAAGGATGGACACTTAAGATGATTGAAAGTTCTTTGAAGGTCCCTTCTGGCTTGACAGTAATTTAGTTGTAATCAGATAACAGCAAGAAGACCCTAGACATAGGCTTAATGAAATATTTAGAGTCACCCTTTTTTCAGTGGTGACTCCCAGCTTACAAACTTCACCGTTTTCACTAGAAAATATCTTTGAGAAAAGCCCCATGGGCCATGCATTTCTTTGCACTTTCTGGTCCTTCGTGAACAAGATATCCTAACTGTAAGTTTGGTTTCATGTGCTGCCATTTTCTTTGCCCTTGAACAAGATTAAGATACTCCTTTTTCCATCTACTCCAGAAACACTTAGCCAGATATTGAACATGTTTCCACAGTCTCTGGCATAGGTTACCAGATGTTTGTGTCTGGCTGATTATCTTCATTTTTGCCAGAAGACGCCTGGATCTCCACCAGACACCATTATACTTAATGGGGCCGGCGGACATTCCATTTGCATCCGGCAGTGCCGAATCTGGAGAATTCTGTCAGCCTGTTCTCTGCTGGAATAGCTTTCTGGAATCGCTGCCACAGATAGGAGAGTAGCCTAAGGCCTTAGAATTTGAATCCATGATCATAGAATTCTATATCAAATGATTGATGCCTATTATCCTTTTCCATGAACCGCCCATATGATGAGGGTTAAAGGCCAACGTGTAACCACTGTCAACCAAGTGATCCTGTACTGGCTTACAGATAGGCCTCATGCACATGGCCGTTCTTTGGGTCCGCATCCGAGCCGCCGTTTTGGTGGCTCGGATGCACACCCATTCACTTCAATGGGGCCGCAAAAGATCCGTTGCTCCGTTCCACGACCCCGCAAAAAAAATATAACCTGTCCTATTCTTGTCCGCGCTTTGCGGACAAGAATAGGCCTTTATATTGACGGCCGCCCGTTCCGTTCCGCAAATTGCAGAAGGCACATGGGAGACTTCCATATTTTGCGGATCCGCGGTTTGCGGACTGCAAAAAATGGCACGGTCGTGAGCATGAGGCCTTAATTTGCAATTCTTGACAAGCAACTGTGAAGTTGGTTCCACAGCCACATCTCTCGCATTGATGAAATTGGAAGTGTCTATGGATTCTATCACTTCTAGGCTTATAGCACGTACACTTATAGATGTAAACACTGCCCATCGTTTGCTCTCTGTGTGACCACCTCTGGTGTTGCATGCAGTGACTGCCCATGGCCCAAAGACATCCAGGCTGACTTGAGTAAATGGTGGCTCCTATCTGCGGGCAAATCACACATTTGCTGTTGTTGCAATTTTACTCTTGACTTGCGACACTGAATGCAATGGTGAATTAGGTGGGCAGTCTTACTTTTTGCTCCTACTATTCAATAGCCTGCAGCTCTTAAGGCATCCTCAGTAAAATGTGTGCCTTGGTACCTTGAACCTTTCATAAAAAAAGCCATATCAGCAGTGTTGTAACACGGTTACGAACAGGAATAATGATTCATAAGGATTCCTTTCTGAACTTGGCTCTGTTTAAGTAAGCACCAACCTTCAGCATGCTATGACTGTCATTTACTGGTTTTAGGTTGACAATGCGGATTTTTTTTAAATATCTTGCATGTCATTTATACATATCAGTTCCATGTCAAAGACACTCTGCTGTACATTACATATCCCAATCGACTCTCTCAAGGCAACGTCCTCTGCAGAGAAGGGCTTATGACACATGTGCCAACCACAACAATCCTTGTTAGTGTTCTCAGTATATTAGCACTGTACAATGTGTACTAACCTTGCAATGGCTTGTGCAAGATTTAATAATCTGGAGAAACATTTGAAGCGGTGACATCCAAACCCAAACTTATCTTTGGATCCAGTGACCAGGGTATTAACTTAAATGAATCTTTTAGATGGTGTGCACACTTATGAAACCATAATATTTTATTTTTTTAATAAAAGTGTTTGGTCTGTCTCAGGAGAAAGCCTGAACCTATCAACCAAGAAGAATTTGCAAAGGAATAAGAGGACTCCAGCCTTGTGGCACAATCTCCAGGATTGAGATGGGATGGAACAAAATGTGATTGATCAGGTTCAGAGAACTTCCTGGTCCTTTCAGTGTGGTTGAAACAGCTCCCCCTCCCCCATACCAAATTCTCAACCTAACCCTTTCCCTCCTAACATTTCGTATATCACTATAAAACATACAGGGTAATACAGAGCCACTTACCTTTTACAGTGGACATTAAAAGTCTACACACCCCTGTTAAAATGTCAGGTTTCTGTGCTGTAAAAAAATGAGACAAAGATAAATCATTTCAGAACTTTTTCCACCTTTAATGTGACCTATAAACTGTACTACTCACTCAACTGAAATCTTTTAGGTGGAGGGAAGAAAACTAAAAAAATCAAATAATGTGGTGTGCACACCCTATTATAACTGGGGATATAGCTGTGTTCAGAATCAAACAATCACATTCAAAATCATGTTAAATAGGAGTCAGCACACACCTGCCATCATTTAAAGTGCTTAACCCCAAATAAAGTTCAGCTGCTCTAGTTGGTCTTTCCTGAAATTTTCTTAGTCACATCCCATAGCAAAAGCCATGGTCCACAGAGAGCTTCCAAAGCATCAGAGGGATCTCATTGTTAAAAGGTATCAGTCAGGAGAAGGGTACAAAAGAATTTCCAAGGCATTAGATAGATCATGGAACACAGTGAAGACAGTCATCATCAAGTGGAGAAAATATGGCACAACAGTGACATTACCAAGAACTGGATGTCCCTCCAAAATTGATGAAAAGATGAGAATAAAACTGGTCTGGGAGGCTACCAAGAGGCCTACAGCAATATTAAAGAGTTGCAGGGATATCTGGCAAGTACTGGCTGTGTGGTACATGTGACAACAATCTCCCGTATTCTTCATATGTCTGGGCTATGGGGTAGAGTGGCAAGATGAAAACCTTTTCTTACGAAGAAAAACATCCAAGCCAGGCTATATTTTGAAAAACACATCTAAAGTCTCCCAAAAGCATGTGGGAAAAGGTGTTATGGTCTGATGAAACCAAGGTTGAACTTTTTGGCCATAATTCCAAAAGATATGTTTGGCACAAAAACAACACTGCACATCACCAAAAGAACTCCATACCCACAGTGAAGCATTGTGGTGGCAGCATCATGCTTTGGGGCTGTTTTTCTTCAGCTGTAACTGGGGCCTTAGTTTAGCTAGAGGGAATTATGAACAGTTCCAAATACCAGTTAATATTGGCACAAGACCTCCAGGCTTCTGCTAGAAATCTGAACATGAAGAGGAACTTCATCTTTCAGCATGACAACGACCCAAAGCATACATCCAAATCAACAAAGGAATGGCTTCACCAGAAGAAGATTAAAGTTTTGGAATGGCCCAGCCAGAGCCCAGACCTGAATCCAATTGAAAATATGTGGGGTGATCTAAAGAGGGCTGTGCACAGGAGATGCCCTCGCAATCTGACAGATTTGGAGTGTTTTTGCAAAGAAGAGTGGGCAGATCTTGCCAAGTCAAAATGTGCCATGCTTATAGACTCATACCCAAAAACAATGAGTGCTGTAATAAAATCAAAAGGTGTGAAGGGTGGGCACACTTATGAAACCATAATATTTTATTTTTATATTTTTTCTTCCCTCTACCTAAAAGATTTCAGTTTGTTTTTCAATTGAGTTATACAGTTTATAGGTCACATTAAAGGTGGAAAAAGTTCTGAAATGATTTATATCTGTCTCATTTTTTTATATCACAGAAACCTGACATTTTAACAAGGGTGTGTAGACTTTTTATATACACTGTACATCCAGTGACGTCTTTTCGGATGTAGATGTCCTTTTTACTCATCTTCTCCTTTCAGACCAGACCGCAATGATCATTTTTCACCCATCTCTTATCTCTGCCGTTTGGCAAAAAATATCTTCATTTACTACTTTTCCATCATCCTTCCATTTTCTGGACTAAATTATCCTACCGCCCCCAATACTGTGCCGCTGTGCTCCCCAATACTATACTGCAGAAAAAGACGCCCTGAAAATACTAGTACCACATGGATAGTGTAGTTCAATAATTATTGGCACGTAGTGTCGTAAAATAACTGCGCCCAGCAAATAGTGTCACTTAATAAATGATTTACCCCTAAAACTTTTTTTGATAATAACAAAAAAATACCCACATCAAAAAAAAAATATATATATAAAATGTCTTAGGTAAATACAGCGGCATAAAAGGCCTTTTCTGTCCGTTAAATGCCAAATATTTTGGGCCTCGGAGGAATTCAACACCTGTGATGACTACAAGTTTCAACTATTATTATTAGGGTTTTTTCAGAAGGGGGATTTCGTTAGCCATGTTTTTAATCCAGTGCTGCAGCCGGACACTTCCTCGGCCAGTCAGGGGAATGTCAGGCTCCAGTAAGCAGGGAACCAGGAGAGCAGGACAGGCCAGACAGGTGCTGGTAATGGGAGACTCCATTATTAGGGGAACAGATAGGGAAATCTGTCACAAAGACCGTGATCGCCGAACAGTGTGCTGTCTTCCTGGCGCTAGAGTTCGACACATCGCGGATCGGGTTGACAGATTACTGGGAGGGGCTGGAGAAGATCCAGCGGTCATGGTCCATATCGGAACCAATGACAAAGTTAGAGGTAGGTGGAGAGTCCTTAAAAATGATTTCAGGGATTTAGGTCAAAAGCTTAGGGCAAGGACCTCAAAGGTAGTATTTTCCAAAATACTGCCTGTACCACAAGCCACACAAGAAAGGCAGTGGGATATTAGGGAGATTAACAAGTGGTTTAAGAACTGGTATAGGAAGGAGGGGTTTGGGTTCCTGGAGAACTGGGCCGACTTCTCTATCAGCTACAAGCTCTATTGTAGGGACGGGCTGCACCTCAATGGGGAAGGGGCAGCAGTGCTGGGGAGAAAGATGGCTAGAAAGTTGGAGGAGTGTTTAAACTAGGGAGTGGGGGGAGGGAAATTACACTATAGGAGGGTAAGATAGTGCAGATAGAGACCGGGGGCAAGGTAATGGGACTGTGGGAGAAATGGAAGGAGGGACTAGAACAGTTCAGAAGGAAAGGTGTAGGGTAAAAAATATACATAAACCTCTCAAATGTATGTATACTAATGCCAGAAGCCTGACTAATAAAACTGGGAAGCTGGAATTAGTGATGTGTGAGGAGGACTATGACATAGTGAGAATAACTGAGACATGGCTAGATGATAGCTATGACTGGGCAGTTAATGTACAAGGTTACAGTCTGTTTAGAAAGGATCGTCAAAACCGGAGAGGGGGAGGGGTTTGCCTTTATGTAAAGTCCTGTCTAAAGCCCACACTCTGGGAATATATAAGTGAGGGACATGAACATGTGGAGTCACTGTGGGTAGAGATACATGGAGCTAAAAACAATAAATTACTTATAGGAGTTTACTATAAACCACCTAATATACCAGAGTCCACAGAAAATCTACTACTAAACGAGATAGACGAGGGGGGAAATCATAATGAGGTGGTTATTATGGGGGACTACAACTACCCAGATATAGACTTGGAAACTGATACTTGTATATCTCATAAGGGAAACAGGTTCTTGGCAATAACCAAAGACAATTACCTCTCCCAACTGGTTTAGGACCCGACTAGAGGGACGGCTATATTGGACTTAGTATTAACCAATAGTCCTGACAGAACAACAGACGTGCAGGTTGATGGACACCTGGGAAATAGTGACCATAAAGTAATAACCTTCCAATTATCATTCAAAAGAGCGTTTCTACAGGGAGGAACAAAAATACCAAACTTAAAAAAAGCTAAATTTAGCCAACTAAGAGAGGCCATAGGCCTAACTAACTGGGACAAAGTCCTCAAAAATAAAAATACAGCCACAAAATGGGATATCTTTAAAAACATCATAAAATCTCATTGTGAGAGGAACATACCGTATGGGAATAAAAGGTTAAGGAACAAAAATAAACCAATGTGGATAAATAGAACTGTAAAGCAAGCAATAAATGACAAAAAGAAAGCATATAAATCACTAAAACAGGAGGGTAGCACGGAAGCACTAAAAAACTATAAGGAAAAAAATAGAACATGTAAAAAACAAATAAAAGCGGCCAAACTAGAGACCGAGAGATTGCCAAAGAGAGTAAAACTAACCTAAAATGTTCTTCAATTATATCAATGTTAAAAAGTATAAATCTGAAGGTGTCGGCCCTTTAAAGAGTAATGAGGGGGGAGTCGCAGAGAGCGACGAGGAGAAAGCAAAGCTGTTAAATATTTTTTTTCTCCAATGTATTCACTGAGGAAAATAAACTGTCGGATGACATGCAGAATGTAAAAATAAATTCCCCATTAAAAGTGTCCTGTCTGACCCAGGAAGAAGTACAACAGCGACTTAAAAAGATTAAAATAGACAAATCGCCAGGACCGGATGGCATACACCCCCATATCCTAAGGGAATTAAGTAATGTCATAGCTAGACCCTTATTTCTGATAAGCAAATAATGCCATATCAGCATGGCTTCATGAGGGATCGGTCATGCCAAACTAATTTAATAATTTTTTTGAGGAGGTAAGTTCTAGACATGACAGCGGCGAATAAATGGATGTCGTATATCTGGACTTCCCCAAAGCATTTGACACTGTACCACATAAAAGGTTAGTATATAAAATGAGAATGCTCGGACTGGGAGAAAACATCTGTATCTGGGTAAGTAACTGGCTCAATGATAGAAAACAGAGGGTGGTTATTAACGGTACACACTCCGATTGGGTCACTGACACTAGTGGGGTACCTCAGGGGTCAGTATTGGGCCCTATTCTCTTCAATATATTTATTAATGATCTTGTAGAAGGCTTGCATAGTAAAGTATCAATTTTCGCAGATGACACTAAACTTTGTAAAGTAATTTACACTGAAGAGGACAGTATACTACTACAAATGTAAAGTTATGCACATGGGAAGGAATAATGCAAGTCACCAGTACATACTAAATGATAAAAGACTCGGTAACACTGACATGGAAAAGGATCTAGGAATTTTAATAAACAGCAAACTAAGCTGCAAAAACCAGTGTCAGGCAGCTGCTGCCAAGGCCAATCAGATAATGGGTTGCATCAGAAGGGGCATAGATGCCTGTGATAAGAACATAGTCCTACCACTTTACAAATCGCTAGTCAGACCACACATGGAGTACTGTGTACATTTCTGGGCTCCTGTAAACAAGGCAGACATAGCAGAGCTGGAGAAGGTCCAGAGGAGGGCAACTAAAGTAATAACTGGAATGGGGCAACTACAGTACCCTTAAAGATTATCAAAATTAGGGTTATTCACTTTAGAAAAAAGACGACTGAGCGGAGATCTAATTAATATGTATAAATATATCAGGGGTCAGTACAGAGATCTATCCCATCATCTATTTATCCCCAGGACTGTGACTGTGATGAGGGGACATCCTCTGCGTCTGGAGGAAAGACACAAACATAGAAAAGGATTCTTTACGGCAAGAGCAGTGAGACTATGGAACTCTCTGCCTGAGGAGGTGGTGATAGTGAGTACAATAAAGGAATTCAAGAGGGGCCTAGATGTATTTCTGGAGCGTGATAATATTACAGGCTATAGCTACTAGAGAGGGGTCGTTGATCCAGGGAGTTATTCTGATTGGAGTCGGGAAGGAATTTTTTATTCCCCTAAAGTGGGGAAAATTGGCTTCTACCTCACAGGGTCTGTTTTTTTGCCTTCCTCTGGATCAACTTGCAGGATAACAGGCCGAACTGGATGGACAAATGTCTTTTTTCGGCCTTATGTACTATGTTACTATGTTACTAAACATATGTATTTGAACTGTATTTGTGCTGGCCTTCAGTAAAATGTATATCCATTGACCGTCTAATAGACCTCCAGCCACATAATCACTTGATCTTTTCTGTACGGTCAATGCATAATTTTTGGGGCCTGTAATACACTGGCCTGCAGTAAAATTGATATCCAATGGTCCTGTAATCTACCTCCAGTCACATACTTACTTGTTCTTTTCTGTACGCTGAATGCATAATTTTGGGGCCTATAGTCCACTTACCTGCTGTAAAATTGATATCCAATGACCGTGTAATCTGCCTCCAGCCACATACTTACTTGTTCTTTTCTGTATGCTGAATGCATCATTTTTGGGGCCTGTAGTCCACTGGCCTGCTGTAAAATTGATATCCAATGACCGTGTAATCTACCTCCAGCCACATACTTTCTTGTTCTTTTCTGTATGCCGAATGCAAAATTTTTGGGGCCTGTAGTCAGGTCAAGTAAACAAGAAATATAGTTGACCTCGCCTAATTTTCTGCATGTTCATGAAACAATCTTGTCAAAATCCTGCAAAGAACACAAGTGAGGTCACACTTCAGTTATTTGATCAGTTATTTCCATCAGTGATTGTGAACCAAAACTAGGTACGGGTCAAAAACACAGAATAGGTGCAGCTTCATTTCTGAGTAGGCTTCACTACTGCTTGTGGCTCACAACAACTGATGGAAATAACTGACTAAATAGTGTGAATCAGTTCAATTTTTTTTCCAGGGAATTGTTGAGACAGAACAGAAGATTGACGCTGCTGCCCCATACAGTTGTTTTACAGTCAGACACAGAACAGTGAGGATGAGCAAAGAAGACATTGCTGATCTCCTGGGTCATAAAGATTTATTTATGAATTTGTTTTGAATGCAATAGAAGATGATTAAAGGAAATGAGAGGTTAAGCAAGGGAGTGCTGGGATATTTTCTATGTTTAGTGTTCATTTTAAAGCCAACTTTTATAGCCAGGGGAAGCTGCAACCTGCCATGTAATATAACATGGTAGATACAGCTCTCCACCCTGACTCAGAGAGAGGTTCTCAAGATGGGGACCCCCTCTTTGACCATGTCTGTAAGGTTATATTAAAAAATAATTTTCATGATGAGACTGCCTGAGTTGCTCATGATGGAGAATGGTTCATGAGAATATTGAGGCTATTATATTGAGAATATTGAGGCTAATACTGTAGAGAATCATTCACACACAGTGACTATGACAGCGCCAACTATGCATATAGTTCAGACAACAAATGCTTCTTTTCATGCTTGCAGATCCAGAGGTGATAATGAATATGCCATTTTTCTCAGTTCTCATTCAATAACAAAAAAATAATTGCAGAAGGCTGCATAAAGTAATATTATAAGACATGTATATGACTTGGTAGTCTGATTTCTATTGTATTCTAGTATGAAAATATATATTACTTGTTTGCCAGACAGACAGGTAAAAAACAATAGAACTCCATTCAAATTACATTATATTTTATTTATTAGTACTTCTGTGAGAACTTTATTAGGATGACAGAAGGTTGGCTCTTCGTCTTTGTCAATAAATTGGGTGTATATAAATCCTGAGCCTGTTGTAATACTAGTATCCTACTGGTATGCCAAAAAGCCTAGTCATATTTAAAGGGGATTTCCAGGAAGAAGCTTGGCCAGACAAAAAACAAGCTGGCTTGACACACATAAAATGCCATGAAAGGCAGCGGTGGTGACTAGTGGAGGTGAGTAATGCTTCTTTGTTATTGCAAACATTTGCCACATTTTTTTTTGTGTTCTCCCTGGAAAACCCCTTTAATCCACTCATCATGCTAAAGTGGCTTCATACTTTTAACAAACTGAACAAGCTTAGTTATTGTAAGGGCTACAAATCTTAAAGGGAAACTGTCACTGCCAAAGTGCCCTCTAACCCTCCTGCAGTACCTCACAGATGAAGTTATATTTTTTTCTAGTAATGCCCTTGACTAATTCGTCCCATGGGCTAGATTACAGGAAACCAACTTATTCCGCTGCTCGCTGTATTCAAATAAGGAGCTTGAAGTCAAGGGGAAAGTGGCCTTGATACTTGAAGTCAAGCTTGTCTCGTCTCTCCCCCTTCACTTTATTTTTTTTTTTATGTGCAATTCTCCAAGAGATCCCGTGCCTGCGCCATACAACCTAGTTTTTGTGACCTGTGCAGTGAGCCCCCTTGTAGTGTACTTGGCATGGCTCACGCCCCTGAGTCAGTACCTGCATAATGAGCCTCTGAAGCCAAATACTCTACATTGAGGCTCACTGCACAGGTTCTGAAAATGCTGCAGTATTTTAACAATGGCTATATTAGTGTCATATCATCATCTCACAAACACATTGGTCAACAGTAACCAGAAAGTAGCCAACTCCTTTAACAGTGGGGATTAAAGAGGACCTTTCACTTGTATAAACTATGTGAACTGAGTATGCTGCCATATAGAGCGGCGCCCGGGGATCTCACTGCACTTACTATTATCCCCGGGCGCCGCTCCGTTCTCCCGTTATAGGCTCCGGTACCTTTGCTCCTTAAGTTATAGTAGGCGGGTCTTCCCTTGTCCTGTGGGCGTCTCCTTCTCCTAGGCTGCAGCGCTGGCCAATCGAGGCGCACAGCTCACAGCCTGGGAGGTTTTTTTCTCCCAGGCTGTGAGCTGTGCTCTGCGATTGGCCAGCGCTGCAGCCTAGGAGAAGGAGACGCCCACAGGACAAGGGAAGACCCGCCTACTATAACTTAAGGAGCAAAGGTACCGGAGCCTATAACGGGAGAACGGAGCGGCGCCCGGGGATAATAGTAAGTGCAGTGAGATCCCCGGGCTCCGCTCTATATGGCAGCATACTCAGTTCACATAGTTTATACAAGTGAAAGGTCCTCTTTAAATGCTACATTTTAATAAGAGTATTTTTCAGATTTGTGGTTTAGATTAATACATCCCAGTCAGACTGGTTAAAGCCAACAGCAAGGTGACAATAAATAGAACAGTGATGTGTACAAGGGCATCAATAAATGCTAATCTCAAACTAAGATGTGAATGTACTACAGCAATTGAAGACACACTGTGTTCTACCCTTTGCAGATACAGACAGAAAATCAGGGGCAGACTGGGAGCCTAAAGTGGTCCTGGACCAAAAAAAAAAAAAAAAGGCCCAGTGTTGTAGTCAGAACCAAATTGACAAAAGGGGGACAACACAAGTAGGCAAGGACAACAGAAGTAGACAGAGACAGCAATACCATAGTGCAGCACAAAATGCCGACCCAGCAAAACCAAAAACACAGTGCAGTACAATATACTGCCACCCCCACCGCAGTATTCCATAGGAGGGCACTTTCTTTTGCAAGCCAGGTACATAAGTACCAGCTGCTCCTAGTATTAATTAATGCTGAGAGCTTCAGATTTCACATTATGTATCCAGCCAGCGGCTATGAGGAGGGCTTGAGTGACCCCCTGGGCATTGGCCCACCAAGAAATTTCCCTGTAGGGTCTATGACCAGCGCCAGTCCACCCCTGCAGACAATGAAGCTACAGTATACACATACTTGCTTTATTTTGGTATAAAGTACATGATCCACCCAGCTTTTTGTTACAATGAGAGGCTGGTGGTTATGTACAGAATGATCAAAGGCAAAGCACAAAGATGTAGTACAAAAAATGAGTAACTAGGGGTCAATAAAACCAAGACAAAGCCCTAACCTACTGATGGTGGCATGTGGTTAGTGAAACCTGTGCTGTATAGTATGGTCCACAGCACACTTAAATGCAATTAAAGATTTTCCTAACTTTAATGAAGAAAAATATAGATTTTATGAAAGACAGAAGACGAACATTATGCTTTAAGAACTTTTTTTTTTACTCCCAGCAGCAAACAGTTAACAATATAAAACGGAAACATTTACATAAGATATGTAAATCAGTGTTCACAAACAGCCAATCAACAGGCAGCATAGGTCATATAAGGTCTAATCAATCATGTGAACTTCCTTCTTTCTTGATGAGATGGTGAAGGATAACAGGGTGCATGAAGAAAACGTAATGGTAATAACACTGGTTGGAGATTGTAGTAGGATTTGATGACCAGTTGAATAACAGTCATGAGGATGAAAGATGTTTCAGACTAATAGAGAGGAGACAAAAACAATAAAAACAAGGGTCGCGTCAGTAGAGTGGGATAATGTTCATCTCCTGTCGTTCATAAAATCTATATTTTCCTTCATTAAAATTAGGAAAATCTTCAATTTTACATCAAGGCAGGAGACTCCATTATACAAGTTCAAAGCGTATGCTCTATAATATAATTCTAACAATAACTATAGCTACCAACTAATAGTTACTGAAATAATACAGTGGAAATGTGTGGATCAGGTCGGAAATAAAAGGTATTAAACATAGATTCTGAGGCACAGTTGGCCGCCTTTAGAATGTCTGATAAGGATCCTCCAGATTGTTTAATTTTTGTGGACATAGCTCCTCTAGTGGAGAGCGCCCCAAAAAGAGAAGTGTCCACCCCTGCTAAGGACATAGTTCGAGAAACCCATCTAGCTAGGGTTGCATATGACACTGGTAGATGGGGTCTGCAATATGAAATGAGGAGTTGGGATACAGATGGATTCCTTAGAGGTAAAGTTCTATGTTCGTAGAATCGTAGGCACCTGACCACAGAAAGCTTTTCTTGTAGAGGGAAAGCGGGGTAGAAAACAGAAGAGATATTAGTTTTGGTACGAAGGACAATAGAAAACTGAACTCCTTGTGGTAGAAATTGCCTACGAGATATGTCTAAAGTTCGAACATATTAAAAGATATTAGACATAATAACATGGTTAACTTAAAGGACAATAACTTCAGAGGGAGAAGATCATTATCTTCCCAAGTTAAAAATAGATCCAGCACCAAGTTAACGTCCCAAGTAAAGTGATATTTGGGAGTGGGAGGCCTTCGAAATGTAAAGCCCTACAAAAGTTTGCAAACCGCAAGGATGTTTGCCTATAGGTAAAGCCTGGATAGGTGCATGATAGAAAGAGATTGCCGATCGGTAGACATTAATAATCCGTTATGCCTTCCCTGCGTCGAAAGAATCAGAAAATAAGTTTATAATATGGTTTAGAGGTGCACATACGGGATCCAATATCTGTTGACCACACCAAATCAGACCAAATCTTCCAGGCTGATCTGAAAGATGATTGGGTGCCTGGAGCCCAAGCGTCAGAGAGGATGTTGCTAGCTGACTTGGAAATTCCTATATAGTCTTTACCAAAATCTGGGGGAACCAGGTCTGAGTTGGCCAGAGTGGAGATATAAACACCAGAGTTGCTTGTTGAGACATGGTTAGAAGGAGAATCCTCGAGATGAGAGTGAACGTAGGGAAAGCGTAAAGGACCTCTGTAGGCCACAGTTGTGACAAGGCATCAGTACCTAGAGATTCTGGATCTGGGCGCGAGCTGAAGAACTGAGGTAGGTGACGGTTGAGGCGGGATGCGAAAAGGTCCATATGTAGTAGACCCCAGAGGGAATTGATCTGATAGAAGATCGTAGGATCTAATCTCCAGTCGCTGGGAATTCCAGTCCACAATAGTATTGGACAAACCCGGAAGGTACTCCACCTTCAAAATTATATGTTTGTCTGGACAGAAATGCCCAAAAATCTTTGGCAATATTGGCTAGAATCTCTGATCTGGTTCCTGGTAGGCGGTTGATATACTGTACTGCCGCTATACTGAATCCGAAGAAGGACACAACAATGGGATTTGTCCTTTGTGAAGCTTTTGAGGGCAAAAAATTCCATGTGTTTCAGCCCCCACAGGAGCTCGTCCTTGGTATCCAGAGTTAGAGTTACCTCGTCTGAGTAACCCAACTTTTCCCTCAGATGTTGAGCTTTCAAACGTTGGAGAGCTCTGTAGTGGAGGGTAGTGATGGACGAACATCTGCCGGGAGGTTCGCGAACGCGATTGTGCGAACGTGATCAAATGTTCGCGAACCGCGAGTTCCCGGCAGGTCCCATTCATTTTAATGGCAGGCAAACCTGAAAAACCTTCAGCTCATATTTGCAGCCAAGAAATAATTACTAGAAGTGCACAAAAAGTCCCATGGACAGTGACATACCAGATGTATTATTCGAATTTGCGATCTCCATTCATTATTTTTTTCAATGCGAAATATCGGCAATATAATTTTTGTGTACGCGCATGCACACACCAGTTATAATTATTTTTTCACACACAACTTTTCACTGTGTGTAACAGAGGGAACACAGCGAAACAGCAAACAAATGCTGCAGTACCCAAATGCACTATATAGAAAGTATATTAATGGTATACAACCCGCTTCTATCAGTTTTTTTGGGGGGCGACTGGTATATCACACCAGTTATAATTATTTTTTCCAATACCGTTTGTCACTGTGTGTAGCAGAGGGAACGCAGCAAAACAGCAAACAAATGCTGCTGTACCCAAATGCACTATATAGAAAGTATATTATTGGTATATAACACCCCACTTCAATCAGTTTTTTGGGCGTGGCAACTGGTATATCACACCAGTTATAATAATTTTTTCCAATACCATTTGTCACTGTGTGTAGCAGCGGGAATGCAGCAAAACCGCAAACAAATGCTGCAGTACCCTCTGATGCACAAATAGGATCAGTAGTCAGCGGATCCCACCACCTTCTTCGCCTGCTGCGTAGACTCATCCCCTTCATCCCTGAAGGAGATGCAGCAGCAGTAGTTGGAACAACCATCAATTCCCGACTCGACTACGGAAACTCCCTCTACCTAGGACTTCCCAAATACCAAATTTCACATCTACAGTTCGTCCAGAACACAACCGCCAGACTGATAACTGTGAAAAAAAAACTGTGAATCTATCACCCCGTCCCTGAGGACCCTCCATTGGCTACCCGTGAAGGATCGGATCATATTCAAGACCCTCTGTCTCACCCACAAATGTACACAAGGGAAATCCCCCCAATACCTCTGCAACAAAATAAAGCACTACACCCCAGGTCGCCCCTTCCGGTCAGCTAACCAAAACCTCCTCTATATCCCCAAGACCTGCTACAAATCAAAAGGCGAACGAAGGTTCGCAGTCCAAGGACCCCGGCTATGGAACACTCTACCCGCGGAGATCCGCTCAGAAGAAAACCATCTGTCCTTCAGGAAGAAGCTCAAGACCAACCTCTTCTGAAGGCACAGGCGGACAATGGTTGCAAAAGCGCCTTGAGGCGATTTAGTTTGCAATTGTAGCGCTATATAAGTTATTCATTCATACCCAAATACACTATATAGAAAGTATATCATTGGTAAATAACACCCCGCTCCAATCTGTTTTTTGGGGGGCGACTGATATATCACACCAGTTATAATTATTTTTTCTAATTGCGTTTGTTATTCTGTGTAGCTGCATTATCGCTGCAGAACCACTCACCACTGCTGCATAATACAAATCCACTATAATATGCTTTCTATGTTAGAAAGTATATTATAAGTGTATTACACCCCTCTGTACTGCACACCTATCAATAGTACACCTATACCAGTCCTTAAAAGGACTTTTGTGGACCTATTTGATAGCGTTTTTTTCCCTAACAGTCTGTCTCTGCTCCACACAGCAACCCTTCCCTACACTGACAAAAGACTGAATGTAAAATGGCGGCCAGATCGGGTCTATTTATAAGGTAGCGGGTATGTCCATGTGCTGAAACTTTTCAATTGGCTGTCCTGTACCACCTGTTGGATGTGTCATGGGTCAAAGTTCTTCACAATGTAAAAGAATATGGCGGGCGCGAATATCGCCATATGTTCGCACGTACGGCGAATCACGAACGAGCAAAGTTCGCTGCGAACCGATCGCCGGGTGAACCGCAAGGCCATCACTAGTGGAGGTCAGCAGGAAAAATCACAGCAGAGAGTAGGCCTACAATCCGAGCAATGGTTCGGAGAGACACTAAATTCTTGTTTAGGACGGACCGAATTTCTTTCCTGATGGTCTTCAATTTCCTAGATGGAAGGCTCAGAGTAGCAGACTGAGTATCCACTAGAAACCCTAAAAACTCCATCTGTCTCAATGGGGTTAGAATCGATTTCTTGTGGTTGATCAAAAACCCCAGGTTGGTTAAAAGTGTTAATGTCCAGTAGATCTGAAGGAGAATTAATGAGGAAGACTGAGCCATGATGAGGATGTTGTCTAGGTAAATGATGAGACGTACACCCCGAGTCCAGAGAGTTGCTATCAATGGTTTCAAGAGTTTCGTGAAACACCATGGTGCGGAGGACAGTCCAAACGGTAGGCTGGTAAATTGGTATTTGTGACAGTCCTATAGAAATTGGAGGTAGGGTTGAGACATGGGGTGCATAGGCACCGTGAGATAGGCGTCTTCCAGGTCTATTTTTGCGAGCCAATCTTTTTGTAAGAGTAGATCCCTCAGTAAATGTCGGTAGAAGACATAATTGTTGAGGGTCTTCAAGTTGATGACTGGTCTGTGGCCGCCATCCCTCTTTTTCACCAAGAAGAGGTTGCTGAGGAAACCCGGTGATTTTACAGGTATTTCGACTAATGCACCCTTGGAACAAAGTTCCTTGATTTCTAGTTGTATCAGACCTTGATCTGTCTGTGAGAATATTATAGGATGAGGGAGCTGTGTTTGTATTGGTTGACAGAGAAAATCGATTTGATAACCCCTCACCGTGTTTAGGATCCATGCGTCTGATGAGATCATAGCCCAGACGTGGATAAAATGTCTTATTCGATCTCCCAAGGGAATGTGGGAAGAATACGGAAAAAGATCTCTTACCTGCAGAGGATCTTGATCTTGGGAATCCTCTACTGCCTCTGGAATGCCATGGCCTTTCTCTTGTGGGGAAGAAAGGAGTGGTGGCGTAGGAGATGGTTGGGAAGGTAGGATGTTCTGGTCGAGAAGGGGGAGAGCCTCTGTAATATTGTCCCTCTTAGGACACCCTGCTGGGAGATTGGCCCCTCCGTGGGCGTGGGCCTAGGGCATTCAGATCGCAGCTTACTTATAGCTGTCTTGTCTAATAGTTTCTTAAGCCATAATGAATCAAATTTGGATACTTGCGGTTCAGGTACCCACTCACCTGACCAAGGATGTTTGATCATCCCAGGGTCAAAAAAAGGGGTACCTGACCCGTCCAAGATAAGGGATGAAGAACTTTCCTCTTCTCCCAAAATTCTGTCTCCCTCATCATCAGAAACGTCCTCATACAGGGACATATTATCAATGTCTGAATTTTCAGCCTCATCTAAGGAGGATTCAGCAGGGGAAGAGTTATATGAGTCTGGCTTAACTCTTAAAGCCTCAGAAACCCTCTTTATGTTGACAACCTCAGGGGCGGAGGGTTCAATATTGACTGCTTTAGCAGTAATTGTGCTTTTTTTGAAAAAATCTTTAGTAGTTTCCTGATCCCTTTTAGTATGTAGATTTTGCAATTTCGTAGGGATGGGGTCGGTAAGAAAGCGCCTTTGCTGAGCGGCTTTATCCCTATTCATACCTTTCGCTAAACAGGAAGTGGATTTCTCTATAGACCAAAATTGGTCGGAAGAAGTAGCAGGGTTTTTAGGAGACTGCATGATTTAGGCATTGGTGATAGCCTCTTGTAATGAAGATATGGCGGAATTGACCGCACATTGAACAGTTTTGACACACCTTCTCATTCAAAGAGTTTTCTTTATTTTCATGACTATGAAAATTGTAGATTCACACTGAAGGCATCAAAACTACGAATTAACACATGTGGAATTATATACATAACAAAAAAGTGTGAAACAACTGAAAATATGTCATATTCTAGGTTCTTCAAAGTAGCCACCTTTTGCTTTGATTACTGCTTTGCACACTCTTGGCATTCTCTTGATGAGCTTCAAGAGGTAGTCATCTGAAATGGTTTTCACTTCACAGGTGTGCCCTGTCAGGTTTAATAAGTGGGATTTCTTGCCTTTTAAGTGTCCCCAAGTGCAGTCACAAAAACCATCAAGCGCTACAAAGAAACTGGCTCACATGCGGACCGCCCCAGGAAAGGAAGACCAAGAGTCACCTCTGCTGTGGAGGATAAGTTCATCCGAGTCACCAGCCTCAGAAATCGCAGGTTAACAGCAGCTCAGATTAGAGACCAGGTCAATGCCACACAGAGTTCTAGCAGCAGACACATCTCTAGAACAACTGTTAAGAGGAGACTGTGTGAATCAGGCCTTCATGGTAGAATATCTGCTAGGAAACCACTGCTAAGGACAGGCAACAAGCAGAAGAGACTTGTTTGAGCTAAAGAACACAAGGAATGGACATTAGACCAGTGGAAATCTGTGCTTTGGTCTGATGAGTCCAAATTTGAGATCTTTGTTTCCAACCACCGTGTCTTTGTGCGATGCAGAAAAGGTGAACGGATGGACTCTACATGCCTAGTTCCCACCGTGAAGCATAGAGGGGGTGCTTTGCTGGTGACACTGTTGGGGATTTATTCAAAATTGAAGGCATACTGAACCAGCATGGCTACCACAGCATCTTGCAGCGGCATGCTATTCCATCGAGTTTGCGTTTAGTTGGACCATCATTTATTTTTCAACAGGACAATGACCCCAAACACACCTCCAGGCTGTGTAAGGGCTATTTGACCATGAAGAAGAGTGATGGGGTGCTGGCCTCCACAGTCACCGGACCTGAAACCAATCGAGATGGTTTGGGGTGAGCTGGACTGCAGTGCTAAGCATCTCTGGGAACTCCTTCAAGACTGTTGGAAGACCATTTCAGGTGACTACCTCTTGAAGCTCATCAAGAGAATGCCAAGAGTGTTCAAAGCTGTAATCAAAGCAAAAGGTGGCTACTTTGAAGAACCTAGAATATGACATATTTTCAGTTGTTTCACACTTTTTTGTTATGTATATAATTCCACATGTGCTAATTTATAGTTTTGATGCCTTCAGTGTGAATCTACAATTTTCATCGTCATGAAAATAAAGAAAACTCTTTGAATGAGGTGTGTCCAAACTTTTGGTCTGTACTGTACATATATATATCAGTACAAATATTTCAGACTTCAGTGAAGTTGATATCAATATATATACATAACTATATGAGGAGAGCAATTTTACATATCTTTCTGGGAGTCAAGCAGCAAGAAGGACGTTCTCATGATTGATTAGATCTTATATGACCTATGCTGCCTGTTGATTGGCTGTTTATGAACACTGATTTACATATCTTATGTACATTTTTCTATTTTATATTGTTAACTGTTTGTTTCTGGGAGTAAAAAAGAAAGATCTTAACGCATAATGGAGTCTCCTGCCTTGATATAAAATTAGGATTAATTCATAAGTAGTGGAGTATCTCACATAACAGGTCAGGCGTTCAGTTGTATTTCAGCTAGTACTTCCTCAGATCACAGAGCATTCTCCAGTATTCAAATAATGCATGTAGTCACTAAATAAATACTGCACACTGATTTATCAAGTGATTTGTGGTTGTATTTTGGCATGGAGAAGTCGCAAATGATGGCATACATCATAATCGTGCTTAAATTTTTAACTTTTCTTGCCAATTTTGAAAAATGGCAAGAAACTGATGAGTGGATGTGTATTAAACAGATGCAGCCAGATCAAAAACTTACCTACATATTTACTATTCCTAAAGACTGAAAATAGTGCAAATATTAGTACAAATCTATGCCTACGAATAGTAGGAGTAGATATCATTCTCTGTCACTAGGAAAGCCCAAGATGCGTCAAACGTATTAAGAGGTGGGCTTTTTTTAAATAAATTTGAGACATTTCACTTCAAAGAGCTTCAGTTTTCCACTGCTGTCTGAAACACCATTTTTCTTTTTTTAAATACCCCCAGAGAGTGTCCTAAAACATTCTATTCTATTGGAACCTTCTCAGTGGGATGGAAGAGAGGGTGTGAATCACTTGTTATATTATTTATTGATATCAGTGTAGCCTATGTAACCTTTAGGCCTCTTTCACACGGGCGTTGCGGGAAAAGATGCGGGTGCGTTGCGGGAACATGCACGATTTTTCCCCGCGAGTGCACAGAAGTTCAGGTTTGGGTTCAGTATTCAGTAAATTATATTCTGTAAATATTAGCATTCTTTAATACAGAATGCTTAGTAAAAGGTCAATTGAGGGCTAAAAAATAAAATAAAATTAACTAACCTCCTCTAATTGACCGTGTAGCTGCTGGTCTCCTGATCTTTTTTCAGGACCTGTCAAAGGACTTGTGGTGACGTCACTATGCTCATCACATGGTCCATCACCATGGTGATGGATCATGTGATGTATCATGTGATGAGCACAGTGATGTCACCACAGGTCCTTTGACAGGTCCTGAAGAAAGAACAGGAGACCGGCAGCTATGCGATCAATTGGGGGAGGTGAGTTAATTTTTATTTTTTAACCCTCAATTGACATTCTACTAAGCATTCTGTATTAAAGAATGCTATTATTTTCCCTCATAACCATGTTATAAGGGAAAATAATACAGTAAATAGACTTTCATCCTAGCAACCATGCGTGAAAATCACACAGCATCCGCACTTGCTTGCGGATGCTTGAGATTTTCACGCAGCCCCATTCACTTGGGGCCTGCGTTCCGTGAAAAACGCACAATATAGAGCTTGCTGCTATTTTCACGCAATGCACAAGTGATGCGTGAAAATCACCGCTCATGTGCACATGCACAGCCCAATAGAAATTAATGGGTCCGGATTCAGTATGGGTAAAATGCATTCACCTCACGCATTGCACCCGCACGGAAAAAACTCGCCCGTGTGAAAGGGGCCTCAAGTCATGCATTTTTTATACAAAAAGTTCTCTGACCTATCAGTGCAAACGTTCACCTGATAATACTATTTGTTTGCATCTGAGTGTGTAGTGAACCAGATTTGGTTTCTTTGACTATGCAGGTGAAACTCGAAAAATTAGAATATTGTGCAAAAGTTCATTTATTTTAGTAATGTAACTTAAAAAGAGTTGCATTAATGCAACTTAAAATTTGAATATTGTGAATAGGTTCAATATTCTAGGCTCAAAGTGTCAAACTCTAGTCAGCTAATTAATCCATACCCCCTGAGCAAAGGGTACCTCAAAATTGTGACTTTGGGGTTTCATAAACTGTAAGCCATAATCATCCAAATTATAACAAATAAAGGCTTGAAATATCTTGCTTTGCATGTAAACGGTCTATCTCATATATTAGTTTCACCTTTTAAGTTGCATTACTGAAATAAATGAACTTTGCACTATATATATATACAAACCGGATTCCAAAAAAGTTGGGACACTATACAAATCGTGAATAAAAACTGAATGCAATGATGTGGAGATGGCAAATGTCAATATTTTATTTGTAATAGAACGTAGATGACAGATCAAACGTTTAATCCGAGTAAATGTATCATTTTAAAGGAAAAATACGTTGATTCAAATTTTCACGGTGTCAGCAAATCCCCAAAAAGTTGGGACAAGTAGCAATAAGAGGCTGGAAAAAGTAAATTTGAGCATAACGAAGAGCTGGAAGACCAATCAACACTAATTAGGTCAATTGGCAACATGATTGGGTATAAAAAGAGCTTCTCAGAGTGGCAGTGTCTCTCAGAAGCCAAGATGGGTAGAGGATCACCAATTCCCACAATGTTGAGCAGAAAGATAGTGGAGCAATATCAGAAAGGTGTTACCCAGTGAAAAATTGCAAAGACTTTGCATCTATCATCATCAACTGTGCATAACATCATCCGAAGATTCTGAGAATCTGGAACAATCTCTGTGCGTAAGGGTCAAGGCCGTAAAACCATACTGGATGCCCGTGATCTCCGGGCCCTTAAACGACACTGCATCACAAACAGGAATGCTACTGTAAAGGAAATCACAGAATGGGCTCAGGAATACTTCCAGAAACCATTGTCAGTGAACAAAATCCACCGTGCCATCCGCCGTTGCCAGCTGAAACTCTACAGTGCAAAGAAGAAGCAATTTCTAAGCAAGATCCACAAGCTCAGGCGTTTTCATGAGCCAGGGATCATTTAAAATGGAGTGTGGCAAAATGGAAGACTGTTCTGTGGTCAGACGAGTCACGAATCAAATTTTTTTTGGGAAATCTGGGACGCCATGTCATCCGGACCAAAGAGGACAAGGACAACCCAAGTTGTTATCAACGCTCAGTTCAGAAGCCTGCATCTCTGATGGTATGGTGTTGCATGAGTGCGTGTGGCATGGGCAGCTTGCATGTCTAGAAAGGCACCATCAATGCAGAAAAATACACTCACCTACAGAATTATTAGGAACACCATACTAATAAGAACTGCTCAGGTAGCCTGTGGCATTTAAACGATGGGCAATTGGCACTAAGGGGCCTAAAGTGTGCCCAGAAAACATCCCCCACACCATTACACCACCACCACCAGCCTGCACAGTGGTAACAAGGCATGATGGATACATGTTCTCATTCTGTTTACGCCAAATTTGGACTCTACCATTTGAATGTCTCAACAGAAATCGAGACTCATCAGACCAGGCAACATTTTTCCAGTCTTCAACAGTCCAATTTTGGTGAGCTCGTGCAAATTGTAGCCTCTTTTTCCTATTTGTAGTGGAGATGAGTGGTACCCGGTGGGGTCTTCTGCTGTTGTAGCCTATCCGCCTCAAGGTTGTGCGTGTTGTGGCTTCACAAATGCTTTGCTGCATACCTCGGTTGTAACGAGTGGTTATTTCAGTCAACATTGCTCTTCTATCAGCTTGAATCAGTCGGCCCATTCTCCTCTGACCTCTAGCATCAACAAGGCATTTTCTCCCACAGAACTTCCGCATACTGGATGTTTTTCCCTTTTCACACCATTCTTTGTAAACCCTAGAAATGGTTGTGCGTGAAAATCCCAGTAACTGAGCAGATTGTGAAATACTCAGACCGGCTCGTCTGGCACCAACAACCATGCCACGCTCAAAATTGCTTAACTCACCTTCCTTTCCCATTCTGACATTCAGTTTGGAGTTCAGGAGATTGTCTTGACCAGGACCACAACCCTACATGCATTGAAGCAACTGCCATGTGATTGGTTGACTAGATAATCGTATTAATGAGAAATAGAACAGGTGTTCCTAATAATTCTTTAGGTGAGTGTATATTCAGGTTCAACATATGCTCCCATCCAGACGTCATCTCTTTCAGGGAAGACCCTGCATTTTTCAACAAGATAATGCCAGACCACATTCTGCATCAATCACAACATCATGGCTGCGTAGGAGAAGGATCCGGGTACTGAAATGGCCAGTCTGCAGTACAGATCTTTCACCTATAGAGAACATTTGGCGCATCATAAAGAGGAAGGCGCAACAAAGAAGGCCCAAGACGATTGAACAGTTAGAGGCCTGTATTAGACAAGAATGGGAGAGCATTCCTATTTCTAAACTTGAGAAACTGGTCTCCTCAGTCCCCAGACGTCTGTTGAGTGTTGTAGGAAGAAGGGGAGATGCCACACAGTGGTGAAAATGGCCTTGTCCCAACTTTTTGGGGATTTGTTGACACCATGAAATTCTGATTCAACATATTTTTCCATTAAAATGGTACATTTTCTCAGTTTAAACTTTTGTTCCGTGATTTATGTTCTATTCTGAATAAAACATTAAAAGTTGGCACCTCCACATCATTGCATTCAGTTTTTATTCACGATTTGTATAGTGTCCCAACTTTTTTGGAATCCGGTTTGTATATATACTGTACATATATATATGTATATATATATATATATATATATATATATATATAAAATTAAACATGCCCAGACTAATCTATATATGTTTCATATGATAATATTGAGGTAAACAGTAAGAAAGGTTAATTTGTCTAGACAAAACACTGATCCACTGCCAAAAAAATAAATAAATAGTATCCTCTCTTTCAGAAGACACAGCAGTATGTTATAAACTTACCTCACCATGATTCAGCGGTGTCTGTCTCTCTGCTCAGCAGGCGCTGCCCCAGTCCAAGCTGTGGTGCTGGGGTAGATCAAGAGCAGTGCAGGTGGCCATTCTAGAAGAGATGGGATGTGCTGCTGACAGTCTTTCCTTTGTTATGCCAACCTGCCTACCTATGTCCCATTCAGGGCTCTGACTTGTTATCCAATCACAGGTGTAGGTGGGGGACTTAAAAAAGGCACTGACACTAAGGCCTCTTCCACACGACCATATGGCTTTTTCAGTATTTAGCGGTCCATTTTTTGTTTCCGTTGTGTTTTCATCTCCGTTCCATTTTTCCGTATGGCCTATACAGTATACAGTAATTACATAGAAAAATATTGGGCTGGGCATAAAATTTTCAATGGATGGTTCCGCAAAAACGGAACGAATACGGAAAACATGCGGAGTACATTCTGTATGTGTTCCGTTTTTTTTTTTGCGGACCCATTGACTTAAATGGAGCCATGGAAGGTGATTTGCGGGCAATAATAGGACATGTTGTATCTTTCAACGGAACGGAAATACGGAAATGGAATGCATACGGAGTATATTCAGTTTTTTTTTTGCGGAACCATTGAAATGAATGTTTCCGTATAAGGAACGCAAAAAACGGCCTGCAAGCGGGAAAAAAGCGGTCGTGTGAAAGAGGCCTTAGGCTACTTTCATACTAGCGTTAATATTTTCCGGTATTGAGATCCATCGCAATGGGAACAAAACGTAACTGAACAGAACGGAATGCTTCAAAATGCATTCCATTCTGTTCCGTTCTCATACCGGAGAGCAAACCTCAGCATGCTGCGGTTTGCTTTCCGTCCTGGGACCCACAATGCAAGTCAAGGGGGACGGATCCGTTTTCTCTGACACAGTAGAAAACGGATTCGTCCCCCATTGACTTTCAATGGAGTTCATGATGGATCCGTCTTGGCTATGTTAAAGATAATACAACCGGATCTGTTCATAACGGATGCAGATGGTTGAATTATCAGTAACGGAAGCGTTTTTCCAGAACCCTGCCAGATTCAGCAAAAACGCTAGTGTGAAAGTAGCCTTAATATAGCCCTGCACTGGCAGTGGATCTGTAGCAGTTATTTAAAAGCACCAGCCTCTACATAAGTTTAACGGATCCACCGCTGTATCTAAATGTAAGACAGCTTCTGAGCAAATTGCGGAAGGCACACAGGCAGCTTCTGTTTTTTTGCAAAAAACATAGCGGTCGTGTGCATGAAGCCTTATACTGTATCTCTGTGTAGCCTCCACTCCTAGTTTAGGCCCACAATCACTGATGGAAATCACTGACCAAAACACTGACGTGTGAATAAGGCTTTACTATACCTTGAGAGATAAGACTGAGGGATCAGGTTACATGCTACCCATAGAAGTCTAGGGATAGAGAAGGGGGAGGAGGAATCGCAGAATACAGGAAAGGCATCGACATACACAGAAACACTGCTGAAGACATTAGTAAGTGTTCTATTACACCCCAGTTCTGGATTCACTGTTACACTATACATTATTGCTGTAGGATGTTCACTAAGTTGCTTCTGCTTTTGAGGGCACGCTACAGATAGATAGGGAGAGCGCCTGCACAGGGGGAAAGCTGGTGATACCTGCTGTCATATAATGCTACTCATGTACACACAGCACCTCGTATACAGTCATGGCCAAAAGTTTTGAGAATTACATAAATATTGGAAATTGGAAAAGTTGCTGCTTAAGTTTTTATAATTGCAATTTGCATATACTCCAGAATGTTATGAAGAGTGATCAGATGAATTGCATAGTCCTTCTTTGCCATGAAAATGAACTTAATCCCCAAAAAAACTTTCCACTGCATTTCATTGCTGTCATTAAAGGACCTGCTGAGATCATTTCAGTAATCGTCTTGTTAACTCAGGTGAGAATGTTGACAAGCACAAGGCTGGAGATCATTATGTCAGGCTGATTGGGTTAAAATGGCAGACTTGACCTGTTAAAAGGAGGTTGATTCTTGAAATCATTGTTCTTCCATTGTTAACCATGGTGACCTGCAAAGAAACACGTGCAGCCATCATTGCGTTGCATAAAAATGGCTTCACAGGCAAGGATATTGTGGCTACTAAGATTGCACCTCAATTAACAATTTATAGGATCATCAAGAACTTCAAGTAAAGAGGTTCAATTCTTGTTAAAGAAGGCTTCAGGGCGTCCAAGAAAGTCCAGCAAGCGCCAGGATCATCTCCTAAAGAGGATTCAGCTGCGGGATCGCAGTGCCACCAGTGCAGAGCTTGCTCAGGAATGGCAGCAGGTAGGTGTAAGCGCATCTGTGCGTACAGTGAGGCGAAGACTTTTGGAAGATGGCCTGGTGTCAAGAAGGGCAGCAAAGAAGCCACTTCTCTCCAAAAAAAACATCAGGGACAGATTGATCTTCTGCAGAAAATATGGTGAATGGACTGCTGAGGACTAGGGCAAAGTTATATTCTCCGATGAAGCCTCTTTCTGATTGTTTGGGCATCAGGAAAAAGGCTTGTCCGGAGAAGAAAAGGTGAGTGCTACAATCAGTCCTGTGTCATGCCAACAGTAAAGCATCCTGAGACCATGCATGTGTGGGGTTGCTTCTCATCCAAGGGAGTGGGCTCACTCACAATTTTGCCCAAAACACAGCCATGAATAAAGAATGGCACCAAAACACCCTCCAACAGCAACTTCTTCCAACAATCCAACAACAGTTTGGTGAAGAACAATGCATTTTCCAGCACGATGGAGCACCGTGCCATAAGGCAAAAGTGATAACTAAGTGGCTCGGGGACCAAAACATTGACATTTTGGGTCCATGGCCTGGAAACTCCCCAGATCTTAATCCCATTGAGAACTTGTGGTCAATCCTCAAGAGGCGGGTGGTCAAACATAAACCCACTAATTCTGACAAACTCCAAGAAGTGATTATGAAAGAATGGGTTGCTATCAGTCAGGAATTGGCCCAGTCTGATTTTTCGGAGTCCGACTGGTCAGGATCAGAAGGTCGCCCTCCAAGGCATCTGCGGCACCTAGGCGAAAATATAGAGGTCGTGGACAGTCACACCAGAATAGGGCGCCCATTCCCCAAATAGGTGGGGTCATAACATCTAGTCAATCATGGCAAGGAGCACAGGGGTTTATTCCAGTGTCCAGTGCAACTATGACAACACCTACTTTGGCCCTATGGTCAGCTCCCAACAACAAACACAATTTTTACCCTCTGTATCATCTGGGGTATTTTGTGCCCCGTCAATGTCTATGCCCCCGACAACACCATCCACAAACCTGCCCTCTTTTTTAGGCCAAGGCCCATCCCTGAGGGACAGGGAGAAGTGGGCATACAACGCCAGGACGTAAATGATTCCCTTAGGGTGATTAATCTTTCCAGCTTCACTTTGGGACCAGAACATATCAAAATACTTAATAAAGGACTGTCTTTCACACCAACCCCTTCCTTTCAATGTTTCAACTGGGTTAAAGACATTACCTGTTTGCTAGGAAGCTTGCCCTTCACAAAACGTTTAATCAGCAGTCTAGAGAGTTCCAGCGGACACAAGCCAATGAAAGACAAGCCTTGGCCATTCTGGAATCACTAGATACTTTTGATGAAAATGCCCAAGACATAGTTGAGGCACCACTCTCAGGATTAAAATCACAATCAAAGTATACCCCTCCGTTTTCTCAGTATTGTAATATTGATACTTTTGTACAACTAGTAACAAGAGATCTAAAAACCGTGAGTACCAAAATACCATCTGCACAACTTAATCTTGGGATAGAGGAACAACGGGCCCTAGAGGAACTCAGCCAGAATGATGATCTGGTAATAAAATCCTCGGATAAGGGGGGCAATGTTGTCCTCATGGACAAACAGGATTATAAAAAAATGGTTGAGGATCTGGTCAAACAAAGTGACACATATCAGAAGCTGGACTGTAACCCGACGGATAGGTTCTTAGCAGAATTGAAAGTAATCTTGACTACTGCTAAGGCGGATAAATTAATATCGAAAGAGGAATTCAAATATCTCTTAAATATGCATCCAACGATCGCTACCATCTATGCGATCCCTAAAGTGCATAAACAGAGACGACCGGTACCAGGCAGACCAATCGTGTCCGGTAATAATAGTCTGACCGAAAATATCAGTCAGTATATTGACGAATTTATAGCACCTTTTGTGCCTAGTTTGCCATCATTCATTAAGGACACTAAGGATGTGGTCATCAGGCTCCAGGACATCCAGGTCACTTCGACAACTAAATTGGCCAGCCTTGACGTTGAGGCCCTATATACCAACATAAGGCACAACTTAGGGATAAAGGCGGTCTCCACTTTTCTTTCAACAAAAAGTATTCAGTTTCACGCACATAATGAGTTTCTTTTAACTCTCCTCCGTTATTTACTCACTCACAATTACTTCCTGTTTGACGGCCAGTATTACTTACAATCTGTCGGGACCGCAATGGGGAGTAAATGTGCACCAAATTACGCTAATTTATTTTTGGGGTGGTGGGAGGACACTATCGTTTTCACGTCTGATTTTTGTGAATTCACCCAGCACATTTTATTTTGGGGTAGGTATATCGATGATGTGCTAATCCTTTGGTATGGCACCACCGATAACTTTGACCGTTTTGTTACTGCACTCAACACTAATGCCATTGGTATGGCATTCACATCAGAGATTAATGATAGCACTATCACTTTCCTGGATCTTAAATTGTCCTTGGACCCTGATGGCCACATCCGGTCAGAAGTTTACTGTAAACCTACTGCAACGAACAGCTTACTGGAATGGAATAGTTTCCATCCTAGACCCCTTAGGAAAGGAATACCTATAGGGCAATACATCAGGGCCCGTAGGAATTGCTCCGACGAAGCTAACTTTGAAAGAGAAAGTAAGATCTTATATGATCGATTCCGAGCCAGGGGCTATCCAAAAAAAGTCCTACACCATGCCTATGCCAGGGCAAGTAGGACCAGTAGGACGGAACTCTTGACCAATTCGTCTAAGGTTTCAAAGATGCCTACGGTCAGATGTATTGGCACTTTTGATGCGCAAAATAATAAAGTGTTTGGGATCCTTAGGAAGCACTGGCATGTCCTGTGGGCCGATAATGATTTGAGGACAGTCATTACATCCAATCCCAGTGTGACCTATCGCCGTGGAAGAAATTTAAAGGACGTATTAGTCCACAGTTTCTTTCGTCCAGAACCACCAAAGATAACCTGGTTAAAATCAAATGTTATGGGCACTTACCCTTGTGGGAACTGTGTATACTGTCCACTTGTGAGAAAATGTCGGTCCTTTGTAAACCCTGTTGACAAAAAAGAATACCAGATTAGGCAATATATCAATTGTAAGAACAAAGGTATAGTTTACGCCATTCAATGCCCCTGTCTCAAGATTTATGTTGGGAAGACATCTCAAGAATTCAGGAGAAGGATTTGTCAACATATCAGTAGTATCAACACTCTTGCAGACACATCCATCTCCAGACATGTCAGAAGTCATCATGGGGGAGACCATAGGGTTTTGAAGTTTTGGGGCATCTGCAAAAAAACTTTAGGAGCAAGAAAAGGCGACCTGGATGTTATTCTTCTACAAGAGGAAACCAGGTGGATTTATCGCCTTGATAGTCTGAACCCAAAGGGACTCAATGAAGGGTTTGCTTTCACAGCTTTTTTATAATTATTGAAAGGTATTTTTGGGAATTGACCAGATATTCGAATATTCCATCCATCCACTATTATAGTGTTTGGATTGTCAGTAGAATCCACATTCATGCACAGACACAGTGTCAGAATAATAGGCTTTGGATTCTTTGTACCGGATTAAAGTATTCGTATCAAAATGAGCACTTGACAATCCCAATAACTATGTGGATTATCACTCCACATTTTTAGAATGTTCTATGTCAAATAATAAATCATACTGTGTTCAGGACTGACAAGATGCATCTATTGTCCCATTATAAGTGATCGTTGCTATGCTGGTTGATAAATATATAGATACACCTGAGAGCGGACGTCAGGCAATATGGGGGTCTGTTCTGCCATGTCCCCCCCCCCCCCAAAAGGATGTCTTTTGATTAATGGGGTGACATTGATACAAATCACCAGCATCGTTTCAGCCTAACATATAATAGTTGTAATATCACCTGTCACCTTATTCTTCCCACAATGAATGTCAAAATTACCTCCCCCTCTTGCGATGAGAGATGTGATGTGTTAGGTCTTGCGGGGTGATTCGGTCCGTCCAGAGTCTGTGCGCAGCCATCCATTGCGCAGCGCATGCGCATTGAGCTGCCTTGCCGGAGGGCTCGCATCGGAGTGCCGGCGCATGCGCGTTGAGGTATTTTGACGCCGCGATGACGCTAAGTGGGAGGTGACGGAGAGGGCTGGCACAGGGAGATGATGTCAGCCACCTCCGTTTACGGCGATTGGGCGATGGCAGGTTCCGCCCCTATCACTGATGGGCTAGAAGCATCTGTCAATCACGGTGACACTATGTAGTCTTCCGGTACAGGTTTCCATCCATTGCTGCCCGTTACCCCTGAGAAAGCCAGAGAGACTGGCGAAACATGTCGGGGGGCAGTTTTAGGTTTTAATTAGCAGGCATGTGGTCCACTTGTTGAAGAATCATTAGCAGTGACCTGTTTGGCATCCAATGACAGGCCACACATTTAGGAGGACAGCAGTTCTGCCAGCCCTACATATATTATTCAGTACATGCCTGACATTATAAGCAGGCTGTCTTTCTAGGTAGATATCGATCTTGTTAGTCCTGAATGTGCTGACATGAACTGTCTGGTATCCACCAGCAGCCCGCACATTCAGGTTACCAACAGTGTAGCCATTGCCTTTATTTAAGGGTCAGTTGCCCTAGAGCACGTCTAATTGTGTAGAGGGTGGATGCCACAAATCCCCCCACACAAATAAAGGGCAACAACTTGCATGATTTGTTGCCTCTTGTTGCTAACCAGCTTGTGTTGGTAACAGCATTCAGAGACGTGATAACGCTCCCAGTCAGTAAAAAAATAGTGGCTGGGCTCGTTCACTGGCATCTCATTGGCACTAGCAGTAGCTCATACATCCCGGTCTACGGCACATATGATAAGTGCCCCGTGTGTTGGCAAATAGTAGGCTGTCAAACAGTCCTTCAATTCATATAGTGGGATGATGGCATCAGTCTCCCACTATTGACATCTGGTAACACCAATTAATTCTAGCCGGCACCTAGCTAGCATAACACTTGTGGGCATGCGGCAGCCTTTTTGCTGTTCTCATTCTTGTTGGAGTGAGTGATCACATATATCGCCTCCAATCGATGACATATACCATCTCTCACAGTGGGCCATAAACTGTGTTTTTAATACCCTAGCAGGTTATTTTGGTTTTTTGTCTGTGTCCCTTCAGATGTGAATCACAATTATTAGTGACACTTTTTAATGACTTGTTTAATAAAAGTGAAGTATTAGTTTAACTTGGGCCAAGATAGGTTTCTATTGCCTTCATAGGCATTTGTAAATACGTGTGTGATTAACCTTGCCCAGGTTTGGTCCTGTATTTAGGGAGAAGTTGATTGAGAGCATGCCCAGTCGAATTGCAGAGGTCCTGAAAAAGAAGGGCCAACACTGCAAATACTGACTCTTTGCATAAATGTCATGTAATTGTCGATAAAAGCCTTTGAAAAGTATGAAGTGCGTGTAATTATATTTCACTACATCACAGAAACAACTGAAACAAAGATCTAAAAGCAATCCACACAAAGAAGAGCGGGGGGCGGCACAGTCAAACAAGCACACAGTCAGTGTAATCACAACCGTTCCAAGGCCAGCGAGGAGAGGAGCGCTCGGCGGTGCACTGCTGCAAACAGTGAGTAGGATATAATAATGGTCGGTAGGTAGAAAGAATATGCAGCGGCACTCACCGGTAGCGTTCAAACAGCTTTATTCAGCCACGATCAGGCAGGGGGTGGACAAGTCAAACACGCAGTGACAGCGGCGGCCGTTTCGCGCTAATTGCGCTTCATCAGGCTGTGCTTCAATGCGCATATGTGTCCGCACTTCCTTTAACCTCTAGTGCAGGCCGACGTCATACAAATGGACGAATCAGGCCGCACATAGGTGAAAGGGGTTGCGCTTAACAACTAAAAACATAGGACAAGTGCAACAATGTTTGCAACATATCAGCAAAGCACCAGACACAAACATACAAGTAAGTAGGACACATATGGATGTAAAATCAAGAATTTTTGATTACAGGAAAGGGCTGAGGTCGTTTCTATCATTCAATCCAAGCTCTCCCAAAGCTTGTGTGCGCAGGATCCACCGGGCTTCCCTCTGCAGGAGGAGGCGGTGTCTATCTCCTCCCTGTGGAGGAGTGGGTACTGTTTCTAAACCGGAGAATGAAATGCAACTGGTATCCCCATTATGGGCCTCTTTGACATGTTGGATGAATCTGGGGCACCCCTTTCCTGTTCTTATTGAATTCAGGTGTTCCCTAAACCTTTCAAACAGGCACCTGATAGTTTTGCCGATATAAAATCGACCGCAGGGGCACAATAGCAGATACACTACGTATGTGCTCCTGCAATTAATAAAGGTGTTCACTTTATGTTCGATACCTGCAAATCCAATGGATTTCTTCAGGGAGTTATAATTGCAAAACGAGCAGTTGCCACACTTGAAATTCCCTTTAGGTAAATTGCTGTTAAGCCAATTCTCGTTCCTATTGGGCTTAAACCTGCTTCTGACTAGTCTGTCTTTTATGGTATGCGCCCTTCTAAAGGAAATCAGTGGTTTCTGTTCAGTGAGTTCGCACAGGCTTGCATCTCTCCTCAATACGTCCCAATTTTTAAAAATAACGGAGCGGATGCGCTCTGCCATGGGACTATATTTAAATGAAAATGCAAACCTCCTGAAATCTGCGTCCCTTTGTTTATTTTCGTAGTTGACCCTCCTAAGTAAACTGTCTTGGGAGAAATCCTTCTCAACCTTCCTCATGTCCTCCTCCAATGGTTCTTCAGGATACCCTCTCTCCATGAGGCGTTTTTTTAGTTCTTCTGCCTGCCTGCAATAACTGCTATTTTTACTGTTAATGCGCCTTAGTCTGACAAATTGTCCGTAAGGTACAGCTCTCTTCACGCAGGGAGGATGGAAGCTGTCATGGCGGAGCAAGGAGTTGGTCGCCGTGGGCTTACGAAAGCCCTCCGTGACCAACTCGTCGCCTTCCACCACGACAGCCACATCCAAGAACTCCAATCTGGAACCTCCGAAATTGAGGGTAAACGTCATACCCATGTCATTACCATTTAGGAAACCTACGAACTCCCTACACTCGCTTTCAGTACCCTCCCACACTATGAATACGTCATCTACGAACCGTAGATAAGTTTTCAGTTTGGATACATACGGGTTCGTGATGGAGTAAATGTACCTATCCTCAAATCTAGCAAGGTACATATTAGCGAATGTACAGGAGACGGGGGTCCCCATGGCCGTGCCAACCTTTTGTTTGTACCAATCCGCCCCAAACTGAAACACATTGTTGGTTAATATAAACTCTAATGCCTCGCCAATGAAACTGCAATACATCTGACTCTTGCCCAAATTGGCCACGATGTCAAGGATCGCCTCCACACCCGCATCGTGTGGGATGCGGGTGTAAAGGCTCTCCACATCGAGGGATACCATTTGGTACCCACCCTGCCAATGTAGCTCTTTGATAGCTGTCAAAAACTCATTAGTATCTTTGAGGTATGCAGGAGCACTGGTGAGCACAGGTCTCAGGAGCCAGTCCACGTACTTGGACAAAGGCTCCGTCACTGAGCCAATCCCCGCGACGATAGGACGTCCCGGGGGCTGGCTCAGTGATTTATGGACCTTCGGAAGAAAGTACCAGGATGGTTTAGCTGGGGAGGAAGGAACAAGTTTATCCATCATATTGCTGGGGAGGAAACCAGCCTCCATATATTTGGAGATGAGGGATTTTAGTAACTGTTGGATATTGGCCACGGGGTCCCCCCGTATCCTCTCATAGACGCCGGTGTCTCCCAGCTGTCTAAGGGCCTCCTTCAAATAATATTCCCTGGACATGAGGACTATATTCCCCCCCTTGTCGGCCGGTTTAACAACGATGTCTTCCTTAGAACTAAGCCAGGACAGGGCTTTCTGTTCATCATGGGTAATATTGGGTTGGGCAGTAGAATATATAATAGCCCTAATATCTTTCATCACCTGGTGTTGGAAGGTATCGATGCTACTACCGGCGGACATGGGGGGGTTGAAGGTAGACTGGACTCCACCTCTGAATGGATCTACAGTGATACTAGGTGGAGACTGATCAGTGACGTCTACACCAGTGAGTATGTTAATGCATTTTATTTCCTCGTCACTGAGTTGTGTAGATATCTGAAATGCTCCCGGGTCTGGGTGGAGTGGGGACTCTCCCTGTGTAGTTGTTAATTTCTTAGGGATATCTTTAAACATTTTATGAAGATATAATTTGCGGGTAGCTTTAAATAAATCTATTTCAAAGGTCACAGGATCGAACTGTTCTGTGAGGCTATAACCAAGTCCTTTACTCAAAAGACTGATACAGCCAGCTGTTAAAGTATAGTCCGTGAGGTTGATCACTGAATTAACATCAGGTAGTAAGGGAGGAGTTGTCATTTTCTCCAAGACACTTGTTTTTTCTCCCTTTCCGACCTCCTGACACCTGCTTTTCTTTGCTTTCCTCCGTCCCCTTCTGATCTTTTTCCTAAAGGGTCCTGTGGTTCCCCCGAATTCTCCACTGCTGTCAAATTGAAGTCATCCGAAACACTGGAATCGGAATCCGTGGTCCAGTAGTCGTTGTTCTGGCGACGTTTAGGCTTCCTTTTTTGTTGCTGTTTCTTAAGTTTTCTCCCAGTATTCCAATCAAAGATGTGGCCGGTTTCATAATCCTGTTTGTCTCTGACAAATTTGTCCTTTTTTCTGTCTTTCACCTCAGCCTGTACAACTGTGAGTTTCTTACTTAATTTTTTATCAAATGCCTCCAGAAGGTTATCAGGCAATCTTGATTCCAATTCGGCCTTTGCTTTCGCAAGTTCTTCCTTGACCAGGTCATATTCCTTTATGTCTCTTTTTAGGACCATATCTAGGATCTGCATAGAAAACTTTGCATGCATTTGTTGCCATTCCTTCAGGAACACTTCATCATGTTCATACTGTGCCGGATACTTGTATACCCTTAGACCCCTGGGCACTCTACCACTTTCTCCATACGACTTAAGTGATTTTACCGTCCAGAATAGACGTATTTCTTTGTCGGCTAATTGCGCTACTTTTATTTCAAGCGCACGAGTGCTGAGGTTTTGCAGGGCGTCTCTGGTGTTGCATAGCGTGAAGAAATCTTCCGCCCCTTCTCTGCCTTCTAAGATAGATAAGCCGGAAGCCTCTGAAGCCATTATGCATACAGGAACGGAAAGCCAAAAAATTAATGGTTCGGCAGGTGCTAAATGACGTGCTAACGCTCCCCAAGGTCATGTAATTGTCGATAAAAGCCTTTGAAAAGTATGAAGTGCGTGTAATTATATTTCACTACATCACAGAAACAACTGAAACAAAGATCTAAAAGCAGTTTAGCAGCAAACTTTGTGAAAACGAATATTTGTGTCATTCTCAAAACTTTTGGCCACGACTGTACAGTACACTTTAATATACTCTACAGCAGGGGTGCACAACCTGCGGGCCGCATGCGGACCCCAGAGCCATGGTTTGCGGCCCCTGTCCTGCTGGGCAGAAACACAGCTGATTGTGCGATCAGCTGTGTTTCTGCCCGGAGCCCCGCACAATTGCAGGATTACTGCTCCTGCACTGTAGCAGAAGCATGATGGGTCCCCGGTTGTCAGAGACAGCGGGGGAGCAGAGGAGAAGGCAGAAGTAGTGTATCAGCACTTCTGCCTTCTCCTCACACAGGTGAGCGACGTGCTGTGCAGTGTAGACCCGGCGATCACGTGATCGCCGGGTGTCAGGGGCAGAGGACTGCAGAGCCTCACCAGCTCTGCCCTGTACAAGGCCCCCCTCAGCAGGCTGGTTTTCCCTGTAACTGGGGCTCCTTTGGATGCTCCAGTTACAGTGGAAATAGTGAGAGAAAAAAAAGTCTGTGGCAAATATATATATATATATATATATATATATATATTAACCCCTTAAGGACCAGGCCATTTTTAGCAAATCTGACATGTGTCACTTTATGTGGTGATAACTTTAAAACGCTTTTACTTATCCAGGCCATTCTGAGATTGTTTTCTCGTCACATATTGTACTTCATGACAGTGGTAAAATTGAGTAAAAAATAATAATTTTTATTTATTAAAAAAATCCAAATTTACCCAAAATTTTGAAAGATTTGCAAATTTTCAAATTTACATTTCTCTACCTTTATAATAGATAGTAATACCTCCAAAAATAGTTATTACTTTACATTCCCCATATGTTTTTTTGGGGGATGTTAGAAGGCTTAGAAGTTTAGAAGCAAATCTTGACATTTTTTTAAATATTTCTAAAACCCACTTTTTTGGTTATTACAGACCCAGAAATACCTAATATGTACACTTTTTTTTATTCACTTAAGTTTTACACAATAACAGCATTTTTACAACAAAAAATGATGTATTAGTGTCTCCATATTCTAAGCAATATTTTTTTTATTTTTTGGGCGATTGTCTTAGATAGGGGCTAATTTTTTGCAGGATGAGGTGACAGATTGGTACTATTTTGTCAGGCATACGCCTTTTTGATCGCTTGGTGTTGTACTTTTAGTGATGTAAGGTGACAAAACAATGGTTTATTTAGCAGTTTTTTTTTTTTACGGTGTTCATCTGAGGGGTTAGGTCATGTGATATGTTTATAGAGCAGGTCGATATGGACGCGGCGATACTTAATATGTCTACTTTTCTTTTTTCCCTATCTTTTACAAAAGAAAATTATATTATTTGGGGAAAATGAAGTTGTTGTTTTTTTACTTTAAACTTTTAATTTTTTTGGGGGGGAAACTTTATTTTTTTCACTTTATTTTTTGTCCCACTTTGGGACTTAAACTTTTGGGGGTCTGATCCCCTTTACAATTTACAGTGCATTCCAATTAGTGATGAGCGAGTGCTCAGCCGAGTACCACATGTGTTTGAGCGCCATGATCGAGTCTCCTCCTCACACGTTTGGCACCTTCTAAGCAGCCAATAAACATGCTGGTAAGTATTGCCATCTCTGTAATGCCATTAGGTGATAAAGACTTTCCAGAAAAAGGTGTCAAGACAGCATTGTATGTGGCAGACAATAGATGTCTAACCCCCCGCCTCTATTCAAGCTTGGCCTCTCTATTTTTACGTAGATGGCCTCCTCCTACGTAAAAATGGAGAAGCCAAGCTTGAATAGAGGCGGGGGGTTAGACATCTATTGTCTGCCACATACAATGCTGTCTTGACACCTTTTTTCTGGGAAGTCTTTATCACCTACTGACTCCAATTAGGAATCAACACCTTTGATCCAATGCTGGGTATAATTACCAGATGTTGATTCAGTTACATATTTATTCCCAGAATTTTTGTACAGTCACTCAGAATTGAGAAAGCTCATTGGAAGAACGATTGAAACGTTTTCAAGAAATCTACAGTACGTCCAGTTGCCTTGATTTATTCTTTACAGATATACCATGACCTGGATAAATGAGAACCTTCACAGACATCATAAAACAGTGTCTGTACTGCAGATTACAATAATCTGTAGCTAAAATAATGTCCAAAATCTGTGCTGTTCTGTGTCATATACTGCCCTGTATCTGAAAACTGTCTTTTGTGGACAGTAAAAAAAAACGCGTCACAATCAGTAAAAAAAAACATAAATATAAAGAAGGCCAGCACTAAGGGACGGGGAAGTGGGCGTTATGCTTATGGTTCAGGCAGAGGTCGTGGCACTGGGCGCAATGAAACTGTGCCTGCTGCCAGTGAACTAAAAAAAAAAAGTTATATAACTGTACCCAGCTTCATGTCCAACTTAGATAGGCGGCGCACGACAACACTGTCCAAGTCAGACCAGTGCGAAAAGTTGGTCGGTTGGCTTGCTGACGATAATGCTTCCAGTCGGCTAAGCACCACCCTCTCTTCCACAAAATCCAGTCTCTGTAGCCAAGAGTCTGGTCAGCCAACTCCTCGCTCAGATCATTCTTTCTCCCACCATGGAGAGGCCTGCCAAACGAGTGATCCCACTCTCGGATAATCGCAGGAGCTCTTTTCAGCTCCACTATTAGATTTGGCCCTCGCGGCCAGCATGCTTGAAGAAGGACCTGAGATATTGTGCCCTGATTCCCAACCTCTTGAGCCTTCACAGTCTCAAGAAGATGACGGTGGTGAACGTGAATCATTAGTTCACTAGGTGGATGACGATGAGACACAGTTGTCAATCACTGACGTTGTGGTTAGGTCAAGACAGGAGGATGATCAGAGTGAGGAAGTGGAAGATGAGGTGTTGGACGATGAGGTCATTGACCCAACATAGGAAGGTGAAAAGCCAAGCGAGTACAGCAGTACAGAGGGGGAGGGGTCCGCAGCACCGCAACAGGCTGGAAGAGGCAGTGGGGTTTCAAAAGGGAGAAGTCGTCCTACACCAAACAGGCCCGTAACCGTTACACCGATCACCCCATGCGTAAATCAACCTTAGCAAGGGGTAGGTGTTCTGCAGTATGACGCTTTTTTTAGGAAAGTGCAGAGGACAAAAGAGTGGTAGTTTGCAACCTGTGCGGTACCAAAATAAGCCGAGGCATGAACACTAGCAATCTCACCACCACTAGCATTATCCGCCACATGGTATCCAAGCACTAAGTGGGCCAAACGCCTGGGTCCACAATCTGGGTCTGCGGGTCATAACCACTGCCTCCTCTTCCCCTGTGTTACGTGCTGTCCAATCCCCTGTCCAAGATGCAGGACCGGATGCCTCTCGCCCTGCACCTGGACCTTCAAATTAACCAGCAGCGACAACATCCACTTCCCTGTCCCAGTGCAGCATACAAATGTCCATATCACAGTCATTTGAGTGCAAGCGCAAATACCCACCCACCCACTCACAGGCCATAGCACTTGATTGCCAACTTTCAAAATTACTGGCCCTTGAAATGTTGCCATATAGGCTTGTGAACACTGAGGCTTTCCGCAGCCTGATGTTGGCCGCGGTCCCTTGATACGCAGTCCCCAGCCGCCACTATTTTTCACGGTGTGCTGTTCCCACCTTACACCAGCATGTGTCCCAGAACATCACCCGTGCCCTGACCAACGCAGTTACTGGGAAGGTCCACTTAACCACGGACACATGGACAAGTGCTGATGGCCAGGGACGCTACATTTCCCTGACCACACACATGGTGAATGTGGTGGAGGCCGGGAGTGAGTCATACCCTGGGATGGCACAGGTGCTACCCACGCCCAGGATTGCAGGCCCTACATCCATCAGGGTCTCCGCAAGCAGCTATGTTACTGGCTCCAACCCCCACTTCTCCTCCTCTTCTGCCTCATCCTCCTCCACTTCCACCTCCAGCAGCCATCAGTCACTAGCTGGAAGCAGTGTAGCACTGCTGTGGGTAAGCGTCAATAGGCCGTGCTGAATCTGATCTGCTTAGGGGACAAACAGCACACCGCCACAGAGCTTTGGCAGGGTATAAGGGACCAGACCGAGCTGTGGCTCTCTCCACTCAACCTACAACCAGGCATGGTTGTGTCTGACAATGGCCGTAACTTGGTGGGGGCTTTGGAGCTCGGCAACCTGACACACATCCCATGCCTAGCCCACGTCTTAAACTTTGTGGTTTAGAGGTTTATCAAAACATACCCCAATTTGCCAGAGTTACTAGTGAAGGTGCCCATTTACGCAAGTTTTCCACAGCTTCAGCTGGCCTGTCAATGCTGCAGCAGTGGTTGCAGCTTCCAGCTCACTGACTGTTGTGCGACGTGAGCACGCACTGTAACTCTACATTCTATTTGTGGTCGAGGCTACGGCCGAGAGCAAGCGCCATGAAGTGCCGGGAACCTATCAGAGAGAAACTACCTGCCTAACTAACTAATGGCTGGAGGGGTGCCCTTAGCCATGCCGTGGGTAGGCCTAAAAAGGGGGCATACCCTGAGGAGTAAGGAAAGAAAAAGGGGAGGGAGGGTGGGGCACCGAAAAACGCACGCAAGTGAGGAGAGGGCGTGCCTCCTTTTAAGCGTGCCTACGCCCCTCCCACAAATGCAGGCTGACACGTCAGCCTTTAACTACTTGTGGTCGAGGCTACGGCCGAGAGCAAGCGCCATGAAGTGTCGGGAACCTATCAGAGAGAAACTACCTGCCTAACTAACTAATGGCTGGAGGGGTGCCCTTAGCCATGCCGTGGGTAGGCCTAAAAAGGGGGCAAAAACACACATGAGTAGGGAGAGAAAACCTTTATTGCAGTGGCCAATTATAGTACCAAACTGTGAAATGCCTGGGAAATTTCGGCTTGAGGGTTCGGTATGTAGCGTGTGAAGCAAGAGGAGCGCCAGCATCCCATTTTACGGATGACGTGGCCGGGGACGTTATGCTTTGAAGCCGCGGACGCTGCTCCAATACGGAAGGAGTGCCCCGAAATGGCCTTGGGGTCGAAACCCAAGCCCGATGCCAGGGTGCGAACGTGCGAGATGAACTGCGTGGTCGTGAGGGCCAAGGCCTGGAACGGGAACAACGGGCTGTCTGGGGCTGCGTCCCCCAGGGCTGCCAGCAAACTCCCGAGAACCTGGACCGGGCACCAAGCGTTGGCAGACTGGTAGAACTTCACCTCCACTGGTGGACCTACCTGCGCGGTTTTGGAAGTGAGGAGGTATAAGGAGAAATGGTCGTCGTGCCAGGACAGCTGACCCCTGGTTAAACCCTTGGCCCTGGCTGAACTGCGGGTGAATTCGCCGGGTCTTAAGAACCCGTAGAAACTAAAGTACATTGCCGCTTTGATGACTGTGCTGGAAAGGAGCCCAAAAGGAAAACCATCTAGGGAGGTGGAAAGCTTTCTAAATAATTCCCCTGACACAGGCTGCCTGGACGGGATGGCTGCGTGACTACTTTTCTGAACGCCCCTGAGAGTTGCCCTGACTGCTTGGGAAAGGAAAACCGACCTACTTTCGGGGTCTTCCAACATGGAGAAATGTTGGACCCCGGCCAAATACAATTTAATGGTATTGAAGGATAGCTTGAGATCCATGTGACAGTAGGCTATGAAAGCTGTGATATAAATGGTCTTATCAGTGCCTTGTCTCGGATGCAGGCCCATGAACCTGTTGAAGGTGTTCCAAGTGGTCCTGTAGTTCCTGGCAGTGTTATGAGATAAAGACTTCTGCATCAAAGACTTTGCTGAATCAATGAAAAGGTTTAATCCATCACCAGATTTTGGTACATCGGAGGAGATAGCCCCACACGGTCTGCCTCTGGCATGAACTGAAAGAAAGTTTTAAAATTAAAGCGGGACAAGGCGTCTGCGGCCACATTATGAACTCCTTGAATGTGCCTGCATGCCACATGGAAGTTGTGTTCCAGCGATAGCCAGACTAACCTGCAGACAAAGGACATGATCTGGGGAGACTGTGATCTGCCCCTGGTGATTATGTCCACCACTGTCTGATTGTCAGTCACAAACGCCACGGAAGAGTTGGCCCACAAGCTGCCCCAAACCTGGGCTGCCGCTACAATTGGATAGAATTCCAACAAGGGGAACGATTTTAACGCGGCTCTGGCGGATGACACCTCCGCTGGCCAGGGGCCCGCAAACCATTGGTTTCCACAGATCGCCGCGAAACCTCCGGAGGCGGCGGCGTCCGAAAAAACCAATGTGGATGCTGGACCCAGCTGAGGTATGAACAAATCGGTATGAACCAGATCGGCCATGGCTTGGGTGTCCAAGGTGACGAGGCTGTCTTGCTCGGGGGTTGAGGGGAGTAGCTGAAGGAGTCTGGACATGAAGGCCCTGCCCTGGGGCATGACTCTGGTGGCGAAATTGAGCATGCCTAGCAGTGACTGCAACTCGACCTTGGTGCATGTCCTGCTACCTGCTGCCTTTGCAATGGCCTCCTTGATCTTTACCAACTTCTCAGCTGGCAACCTGGCCTCCATCTTCCCTGTGTCCAGGATTATGCCCAAGAAGGTGATTACCGTCGCTGGGCCTTCTGTTTTAGAGGATGCCACCGGGACGTTGAGTTGGGCAAACAGCTGAAGCAGAGCCTGAAGCTTGCTCGGCTGGCAGTCTGGGCTTTCGATTAACAGAAAGTCATCCAAGTAATGGATGACCAGAGGGCAGTGGTTGACCAGGATCCAATGCAATGCCTGGGCGAACTGGTCGAACAGCCAGGGGCTGCTCTTGGACCCGAACGTTAGGCAATTGGCAAAGAAATACTGGTCTTCCCACCGGATGCCATAGAACCTCCAAAGCTGTGGATGAATGGGCAGTAATTTAAAGGCATCGGCGATGTCCGCCTTGGCCAACTTTGCCCCCCGACCTACTTGAAGGATCAGCTGGATGGCTTCATCTATGGTGGCGTAACGCATTGAAAACTCCTCGGAGGGCACCAAGGAATTCAGACTGGGTGTGCTGGAGCCATGCGGAGCAGACAAATCATAGATTAGACGTTTTTTTATTAGTGAACTGCTTGGACACAATACCAACGGGGTTTATCCTCCATAGATCAAAAGGTACAAAGGAAAAGGGGCTGATGAGGAACCCCTTTTCTACTTCTGACCTGATCAAAGCACCCACTGGCTCGGGATCACTGGTTGCCGACAGCAGGTTGGGCCCCTCCCAAGAAGCTTGTGGGAGAGCTATCAGGCCTGTGTGGAAACCTGCGGTGAACCCGGAGACCAGGAACTGCACAAACTGTGGGTTATGATGATTCTGTAGCAGGGATGCTAGCAGAACCACATTGACCCCGCTTAGTCAGGATGGCCTGGACCTTTGAGGACATGCCATCTGGGGGTGAGCCCTGAAGCAGACTGCGCAAACGTGAAGGGCCCTACATTTGTTGTAATAACAAGCGTTTTAGTTAAAATTATTACAAACCTGGCTGTTGCCCAAAAACACTATCGGCCGCCCTAGCTTGTCTGTGTTTGGGCCAGACCGCTGAAGGGACCCGGAGCTGCTGGGGAGGGATCTGCCCTGGGACGTGGAGGGACCTGAGTTGGGGCACCACTCTGCGGAGTGGGCAATTGATTGGCAAGAGGCACATGCCGGGGCCCTGAGCCCTGCAAAGTGCCGGCAAAAGAGCTCCATGTCCATTGCAGCCCAGTTTGTGATATGCTGGAATTGGACCAGAGCGGCGGCAGCTTTGGCTGAAAAGGAGCGATGGTAATCGTAGAATGCTTGCCCACCGTACTTGTGGCCCAAGTCCGTGACCCTGTAAAGGTATGTGTCTAACTCCTCCCGCCTCTCAGGATGGACAGAACAGATGACGTCCCTGAATAAGCTAAACGCGAGGACGAACTCTGTGATGGTTAATTTCCTGTTGAGGTGGGGATCCCTAGCTTTGAGGACGATGGACATGTCGCCGCAAGCTATGGTCTTGCTCTCTACCGTGTAGTGGGTAGCTATCAGGATGGACGCCAGATTAACGTCCTTGCCCTCTAAAATATCCTTTTTGATGCTGCTAGGGATGAAGTGCGCAGGAGCTACCTCAGGTGCGCAAGGGACCCTACCTCGGGGAACGAGCCCAGAAGTGGAGGCTACAGGCAAGGGAGAAGCGGGACGGTCGGATGCCAGCCCCTGATGGGACTCGACGGCCAGGAGTCTGGACTGCACGTCCGAGACCGAGGAGACAATTGTGTTCATCATGGCATGTAACTGTGTCAGAGACACTTGCAAAGTGGACATAGAGACTTGCTCCAAGTCCGGGGGCAGCTGGTTCAGCCATGAGCAGCCTATACAATTCAGCTTTCCGGGCGGAAGCAGGGTGTTGGATCCCTCTTCTGTTGAGTTCCGCAATTAACTTCGCAATTGTCCAACTCCTTAGTGATGAGGAGCTGGGCTGCTCGGATGCGGGTGTCTCGGGAACGGATAGGGCTTCCTCGATGTTAGAAATATGCGACATGTTGCAGCTGTGAGGTGACAAACAAAAATTAATAGCTGAGCTGGAGGCCCCGTATTGATGAAGGCGACACCCGAGCCGTGACTGGTGATAAAAGAAACTAGGGTGGCGAGTGCCTAGTGCTGCAAAAATGGGCGTTACTGTGGAGGACCTTGCCAGACTAAGGCGTGCAATGACGTACGAGCTACCAGGCCGTGACTTCCGACAGAGTTTTTTTTTTTTTTTTTTTTTTTATGAACATAATAAAAGAACATCAAACCTGGAATTGTACTGAAGCAAAGAAAATGGATTTGAGTCTGAAAACGTGACAGGCGATAGAAATGGTAAATATCAATGTGATCCTGACACGTAACAGTTTACAGATAAAAAACTATGAACGTAAGCCCGATGCAGAACGGACAACAAATGACAAATAGGAACGTGAGCCTGAAACGTAACAGGTAACCGTCATGGTACATTGAAAAACGTGAGCCTGAAACGTAACAGGTAACAATCATAGTACATTGGGAGCGTGAGCCTGAAACGTAACAGATAACAATCATAGTATATTAGAAACGTGAGCCTGAAACGTAACAGGTAACAATCATAGTATATTAGAAACGTGAGCCTGAAACGTAACAGGCAATAGATTATGAGAATGAAAAACGTAAGCCTGAAGCGTAACAGGCAACAGATAACAACTGAACTTAAGCCTGAAACGTAACAGGCAACAAATTATGAAAAGAAAACGTAAGCCTGAAGCGTAACAGGCAACAAATTATGAAAAGAAAACGTAAGCCTGAAGCGTAACAGGCAACAGATTATGAAAAGAAAAACGTAAGCCTGAAGCGTAACAGGCAACAGATACTGAATTAAAACGTAAGCCTGAAACGCAACAGGCAACAGATTAGGAAAATGAACGTAAGCCTGAAGCGTAACAGGCAACAGATAACACATTAAAACGTAAGCCTGAAACGTAACAGGCAACAGATATTAAAAATGAAAACACACGTAAGCCGCATGAGCGTGACTGACAACAGGAAAGAAATTGACGTGAGCTTGAACATGACAGGCAACGGATGAAACATTTGCACAGCGTGAGCCTGAACCGTGGCCGGCACCCGACATGGTGAGACGTGCACGTGAGCCTGGAACGCCGCAGGCTGCAAATGGCAATAATATGTGAGTCTGAAAGTGACAGGCCTATGATGGAAGGGGGAGCGGACGCTTGGCCGGGAGCGGGCCGTGGGAAGGCAAGAGGCGAAGCCTGACCGTGCCGTCCATCGATACATAGGCCTGCCCCGTAACAGCCAAAACTGACATGACAGTGAAGCCAGTATGGTGATAAACGTGACTTGGTACGTAATTTGAGACAACCGGTGACTGAAAGTGACCCTAACGCGGGTGACAAGAACAAAGGAAGTTGTATTGCCGCGTGTACTGAGACGGTGAATATGTGGTAGGAACAGTAACAGTTACCGGAAATGTCTGTGGATGGTGAAGTGGCAGAGCGACGGTCGGCTCAGACTGGAGCGAGCGAGAGCAACCTGGCTGATGAGTACCGTGAGAGTGGCGCAGCACCCGGGGTCTGAAAAGAATTTGATGAAGTGAGGGGGAGAAAAACGCGGACCCGCACGCGCCATTGCATCTAGACCTGACCCTTTTTTTTTTTTTTTTGGGTTATGGGAACATAGGTGGAACGTGAGATGGGGTGGCCAGGCACCCCGGGACACAGCTGACTTATTTAGAATTGGGCTGAATGCTGGTGCAGCCAGCCATCTGCCAACCTGCAACTGCAGAGAGTAAGGCACCCCCGCCCCCCTCCTGACCTCGGTGCCTGACGTACCCCCTCCCCTCAAGCGGAGGGAGTGAATGGACCGGCGAGGTGGAGCTGCGATGGCTCCCTGGAGCCGCTAGGGGGAGCTGACAGTGACGCTGACTGTCGCATGGCAACAGGACGCTGAGCCGCGAGCATGCTGGCGTCCCACGTGATCCACTCAGCCAGCGCCGGAAGCGGGGACAGCGCTGGCCGGGGGCCGAAGCGGAGGTGAGGAAGAACGGCGGCGATGATGGAGCGGGCGGGCAAGCCGGAGGGGGGGTTTTAAGTGACCGTGAAAACAGTGTTATAACGAGTCGCAGATTGCTTACCCATTACGGCCGGATGAGCAGGCGAGCATCGGGGGAGCGGGGAGAAACTTACCTATCGAGCAGCGCGGCAGCGGGGGACGTGACGCTTCAGGGCGGGAAAGGCACCGAAAAACGCACGCAAGTGAGGAGAGGGCGTGCCTCCTTTTAAGCGTGCCTACGCCCCTCCCACAAATGCAGGCTGACACGTCAGCCTTTAACTACATGTTGACCAAGCTTTGTGAGCAGCAGAGGGCAGTTGTGGAATACCAGCTGCAACATGGTCGTCACCTTTCAAGTCAACTGCCACTATTCGCAAGCGAGGATTGGGCATTGATGTCAGACCTGTGTGAGGTTTTAAAAAACTTTGAAGAATTCACACAGATGGTTAGTGGCGATAACGTTATTATCAGCGTAACCATCCCACGGCTGTGTCTACTCAAACAATCGCTTCTCACAATTAAGGACGATGCTCGAATGTGGCAGACAAGGAACTAGGGGAGGACATCTCACAGGGTGATACCCAGACCACCCGCAGTTCGTTTTCTTAGCACGAATTAGACCGTGAAGAGGAGGAGGAGGAGATGGAGACTGTTGCCTCTGCTACTGAGGCTAGTACCCATGGAACTTTAATTCCATCTGTTCAGCGTGGATGGGCCCAAGAGGAGGAGGAGGAGATGGAGAGTCATCCTGATGTCGACATCTTGCCTGTTGGTACTCTGGCACACATGGCTGAATACATGTTAGGCTGCCTTACCCACGACCCTCGCGTTATACTCATTTTAGATAACACAGATTACTGGGTGTTCATCCTTCTTGACCCCCGCTACAAAGAAAACTTCTCATCTCTCATTCCTGTGGTGGAGAGGATGAGAAAAATGGGGCAATACTAGAAGGTACTTGTTGAGAGATTGCTCCGAAATTTTCCATCTGACAACGCTGGTGGCAGAGTCCGTACTTCCTTAGGCAATCGGGGAAGGGAGACAATGGGAACACACAGCAGTTCCAACAAAGGCAGGGCAACACTCTCCAAGGCATGGGACACTTACATGACACCCCGCCAGCAACCTCACCCTGAATCACGGCCTAGTGGTACAAGAACGGAAAAGTTTTGGAAAATGGTGAAGGAATACATAGCAGACCGTGTCAGCGTCCTTAATGATCCCTCAGTGCCTTACAACTACTGGGTGTCCAAGCTGGACACCTGGCACGAACTTGCGCTCTACGCCTTGGTGGTGTTGGCCTGCCCTGCCGCCAGCGTTTTGTCTGAGCGTGTATTTAGTGCTGCTGGTGGCATCATAACAGATAAGCGTATCCGCTTGTCCACTGGCAATGCTGACAGGTTGACTCAGATAAAAATGAACAAGGCCTGGATTGCCCCTGACTTCTCCACTCCACCAGAGAAACGCTGAGCTAATTAGGAACAAACACGCAATTTAAATGTATGCTTTACAATGTACTTAATCCACAAGATTCAGATGCACCATTTTCACCTCCAAAAAAGGGTATATGTTTGAATCTTGTTTCCTCCTCCTCCTCCTCCTGTTCCATACAGTATATATGCCCTCAGTACAATGTTTCATGCAGTCTGCTCACCTGTAGGCCCTCACTCCAATGTTTCATATGGTCTGCTCACCTGTAGGCCCTCACTCCAATGTTTCATGCGGTCTTCTCACCAGTAGGCCCTCACCTCTAATGTTTCATACTGTCTGCTCAGCTGTAGGCCCTCACTACTAAGTTTTATGGGGTTTGCTCACTATAAAGCCCTCACTACAATGTTTTATGGGGTTTGCTGACCTGTAGGCCCTCACCTCCAATGTTTCATACGGTTTGCTCAGCTGTAGGCCCTCACTACAATGTTTCATACAGTCTGCTCAGCAGTAGGCCCTCATTACAATGTCTTATGGGGTTTGCTCACCATAAGGCCCTCACTACAATGTTTTATGGGGTTTTCTCACCATAAGGCTCTCACTCCAATGTTTTATGGGGTTTGCTGATCTGTAGGCCCTCACCTCCAATGTTTCATACGGTCTGCTCAGCTGTAGGCCCTCACTACAATGTTTCATACGGTCTGCTCAGCTGTAGGCCCTCATTACAATGTTTTATGGGGTTTGCTCACCATAAGGCCCTCACTACAATGTTTTATGGGGTTCGCTCACCTGTAGGCCCTCACTCCAATGTTTCATACGGTCTGCTAACCTGTAGGCCCTCGACTCCAATGTTTCATACGGTATGCTCAGCTGTAGGCCCTCACTACAATGTTTTATGGTGTTTGCTCACCTTCAGGCCCTCACCTCAAATGTTTAATACGGTCTGCTCAGCTGTAGGTCCTCACTACAATGTTTTATGGGGTTTGCTCACCATAAGACCCTTACTACAATGTTTTATGGGGCTCACTCACCTGTAGGCCCTCACCTCCAATGTTTCATATGGTCTGCTCACCTGTAGGCCCTCACCTCCAATGTTTCATACGGTCTGCTCAGCTGTAGGCCCTCACCTCTAATGTTTCATAGGTCTGCTCACCTGTAGCCCTTCACTACAATGTTTTATGGGGTTCGCTCACCTTCAGGCCCTCACCTCCAATGTTTTCCAGGGTCAGCTCACCAGTAGGCCCTCAACCATAATGTTTAAGAGGGTCAGCTGAGCAGTAGGTCCTCATCCATAATTTTTTAGAGGGTAACCAGCAGGCCCTTGCTCCTAATGTTTTTTGAGGGTCAGCAGCAGGCTATTATTAATCATTTTTAAAGGGTGTGTATGATGCCCTCCTTTATGTGTAATAAAAGGTTCATTGGAGTGCCTGTTCCTTGTAGTTTTTGTCAGGCCTTTTACTTAGTGCATAGGCTGTATGAGTGTAATCCCACTACCTTAACAATTGTAGCACCATGTGAATGAGGCCCTCCTTCCTTGTAATTTTTGGCAGCACTTACACTGTATATACAATTGAATTTACAGGAAAGAATGTTTCCTAACAATTTTTCCTCTAAAAAGGATTTTTTTTTTTGTGGGGGCAGGGTTTTGGGCGTTTTTTTGTCAGTCTGTGGTGGTGTATAACTCGGACAACATGGTTCCCAGTAGCGACATTGGTGTCCAATATGCATCCAAACATGGTCCTCCTGCTGTTCCTGATCGATTTCAGAGGTGTTTCCATTACTTTCAGACCTTTTCCTATTAACCAGGCACCCTCCCCTCATCCGAGCAGGGGGTGCCTGGTCGCCTCCCATTGACTTCCATTATACTCGGGTGCTCAGCCGAGCCCACGAATATCGCGATGTGTTCGGACCAAACACACAAACACTTTGGTGCTCGCTCATCACTAATTCCAATACTTCTGTATTGGAATGCATTGGCTGTATGAGTAATACAGTGTGCATTAATCATACAGCCTTCTGCTTGTGAGATCCAGGGGGCTGGATCTCACAGGCTCTCCACCAGACGGCAGCCCCAATGCCTAAGGAAGGTATCGCGCTGCTTTCCATGCCATTGGGTCCCCGTCACAGCAGCACGGGGACCTGATGGCAGCGCCGATCCCCGCCAGACATCGCACATGCCATGGTCAGCGCTGACCATGGCACATGAAGGGTTAATGCGCCGGCATCGGTGACAGCCGCAAGGGTCCGGCTATCAGTGACAGCCGGACCCCTGCCACTGATCGGGCGGGCACAGCGCCTGCACCTGCCCAATCCCCATGAAGTACATGTACGTCATGCGTCTTTAAGTCCCGCAAAGAAATGATGTACGTCATGGGTCCTTAAGGGGTTAAAAGTAAAAAGAAAGTGAAAACCCAATAAAAAAATACAAATGAAAGGGGAAAAAAAGTGCAAAATAAAAAATAAAATCACATCAGTGTCCCTCAGAGGTCTTTTAAAGACCTCTTGGGGGACATACAGTGCTGCAAAAATATATTAAATAAAAAAGAAAATAAAATTTTTGCAAAAAGATAAATAAATAAGTAAAAGAAAACTAAATAAAGGAAAGTGCAAAAGAAAATTGTTCACTATCATATTATGCGGCAAAAATATATTTAAAAAATAAATAATAAAGTGATGATAAAAAAATACTAAATAAATAAAATACAAATAAAAGGAAAAAAAGGAAAATGTGTAAAATAAAAGTCAGTGTCCCCTAAAGGTCTTTTTGTAGCAGAAATATAAAAAAAAGTAAAAAAAATAGTAAAATACATAAAAGTAAAAACTCCCACACCAACCAAAAAGATTACAATTATCACCCCATTCATGTGAATTTATACATATTGTATAATAAAAACGATCCAAAACATATAGGGGACTAATTATAATGGTTTGCATTTTCAAATAATGAGCTATAGTTTGAATAAAAATGACATTAAAAAAAATTACTTTTCCCCCTAACAAAACTAAAAATATATATTAAAAAGCCCTCTGTTATGTACAAATCGGATTCCAAAAATGTTGGGACACTATACAAATTGTGAATAAAAACTGATTGCAATGATGTGGAGGTGCCAACTTCTAATATTTTATTCAGAATAGAATATAAATCACGGAACAAAAGTTTAAACTGAGAAAATGTACAATTTTAAGGGAAAAATATGTTGAATCAGAATTTCATGGTGTCAGCAAATCCCCAAAAAGTTGGGACAAGGCCATTTTCACCACTGTGTGGCATTTCCCCTTCTTCTTACAACACTCAACAGACGTCTGGGGACCGAGGAGACCAGTTTCTCAAGTTTAGAAATAGGAATGCTCTCCCATTCTTGTCTTATACAGGCCTCTAACTGTTCAATCGTCTTGGGCCTTCTTTGTTGCACCCTCCTCTTTATGATGCGCCAAATGTTCTCTATAGGTGAAAGATCTGTACTGCAGACTGGCCATTTCAGTACCCGGATCCTTCTCCTACGCAGCCATGATGTTGTGATTGATGCAGAATGTGGTCTGGCATTATCTTGTTGAAAAATGCAGGGTCTTCCCTGAAAGAGATGACGTCTGGATGGGAGCATATGTTGTTCTAGAACCTGAATATATTTTTCTGCATTGATGGTGCCTTTCCAGACATGCAAGCTGCCCATGCCACACGCACTCATGCAACCCCATACCATCAGAGATGCAGGCTTCTGAACTGAGCGTTGATAACAACTTGGGTTGTCCTTGTCCTCTTTGGTCCGGATGACATGGCGTCCCAGATTTCCAAAAAGAACTTCGAATCGTGACTCGTCTGACTACAGAACAGTCTTCAATTTTGCCACACTCCATTTTAAATGATCCCTGGCCCAGTGAAAACTCCTGAGCTTGTGGATCTTGCTAAGAAATGGCTTCTTCTTTGCACTGTAGAGTTTCAGCTGGCAACGGCGGATGGCACGGTGGATTGTGCTCACTGACAATGGTTTCTGGAAGTATTCCTGAGCCCATTCTGTGATTTCCTTTACAGTAGCATTCCTGTTTGTGGTGCAGTGTCGTTTAAGGGCCCGGAGATCACGGGCATCCAGTATGGTTTTACGGCCTTGACCCTTACGCACAGAGATTGTTCCAGATTCTCTGAATCTTCGGATGATGTTATGCACAGTTGATGATGATAGATGCAAAGTCTTTGCAATTTTTCGCTGGGTAACACCTTTCTGATATTGCTCCACTATCTTTCTGCGCAACATTGTGGGAATTGGTGATCCTCTACCCATCTTGTCTTCTGAGAGACACTGCCACTCTGAGAAGCTCTTTTTATACCCAATCATGTTGCCAATTAACCTAATTAGTGATTGGTCTTCCAGCTCTTCATTATGCTCAAATTTACTTTTTCCAGCCTCTTATTGCTACTTGTCCCAACTTTTTGGGGATTTGTTGACACCGTGAAAATTTGAATCAACGTATTTTTCCTTTAAAATGATACATTTACTCGGATTAAACGTTTGATCTGTCATCTACGTTCTATTACAAATAAAATATTGACATTTGCCATCTCCACATCATTGCATTCAGTTTTTATTCACGATTTGTATAGTGTCCCAACTTTTTGGGAATCCGGTTTGTAATAAAAAGCTGCAAAAGCTATTTTGGTCGTCCAAAAAATAAAAAAGTTACAAGTGTATGAACCACGTGTGCTAAATCACAAAAAAGTGACTGGTCATTAAGGCCTTTTCAGGCCTGGCCTTTAAAGGGTTAACCAATAAGTGCTTTCCCGGCTAGTAAGGCCTCATACATACGACCATACCTTTTTCTTTTGGTCCGCAGCACATCGAGTGCAGGAGGCGGTAATAACCAGTGAGCCCTGTTACACGGCACGATATTCATGAAAATTACTGGGAACGAGTGTTCATAGGAACGCTCGTTCCTGATATCTGGCAGTATAATCGTGCCGCTGATCAGCCGATAAATGAGGAATCACTCGTTTGTCGGCTGATTTGCATATTTTATCCGGATGTACAATTATCGTCAGGACCGTGTAATCAGGGATCGGCTAGCAATAATCGATAGACGTGAATGAGGGAGGAATGAATGTGGTAGTGATCATTCCTCCCCAGTCACTTTTCATTAGGGCTCGTTCACACGAACGTGCGATGCCTGTTGCCGTATTGTGGACCACATTTGCGGATCCATAATACACGGGCACCGTTCCGTGGCCATTCTGCATCACGGATGTGGACCATTAATTTCAATGGGTCCGCAAATACGGAGATGCGGAATGGATGAACGGAACAGAACACTACGGAAGCACTACGGAGTACTTTCTGGGGTTCCGTTCCATGCTTCTGCTCCGCAAAAAGATAGAACTTGCTCTATCTTTTTGCGGAACGGAAGGATCGCAGAACCTTTCAAGTGAATGGGTCTGCGATCCCCATGCGGCTACACCACGGACCGTGCCCATGCTTTGCAGATCGCAATTTGTGGTCCAGAGCACAGACACGGACTTCACACGTTCGTGTGAAGGAGCTCATAGCCTGTGTAATAGGCTGATGCAAACATGCGCTGATTAAAAAATTTGTTTGTGGCCCCTTGAAATAGTGTGATGTGACAATGCGACCCCCAGACCAAAAAAGGTTTGTGCACCCCTGCTCTACAGTAAAACCTCTTTAGGAGAACCACCAAAAATGACATTGAAAACTGGGGTAGTCTTACAAAGATGGAAATTATGCATTGTATATGGTGGGGCTGAAAATTGTCAGAGAAAATCTGGTCTGAATAAGTGGTGATGTTCTCAAAGAGGTGGCCCTTTGGACAGGTTTTATTCTACATGCGTTTTCAGTGAAAAGTACAGTTTTTCCATACAGCCAAATATGGAATTAGTGTAGTCCACACATGTACATGTACAATTTTTTCTACAACACAGGCAGAGTTAGTTGCCCAAAAATTTGGTGTAACATTGGTGCTGAGCACACACAGCATTCCTGTATATACTGTATCTGTATTATTGACCCAGACAAAATGCACTGCACTGCCACGTAAATAATTACTGGATATATAGGGGGTATGCAAAGGCAGACACTGTCGGTATTTTATTTGGGCAAATAGCTGCAACAATCCCTCCTAGTGGAAGAGCTCCAGGGAAGGTTCAAAAAGAAACAAGGACATCTTTATTCTTGTGAAGTTATGTTTTTTTTTATTCTTCCATGAAACTTACACTTAGCGACATTTCGGCTAAAAAGAACAGTGGTCACTATTGATTTTATTTAGGGGTATCAGACTACAGGGGGCTGAATACAAATACACACCACACTTTCCAGATTTTTATTTATAAAAAAAAAATTCTTTTCACTTCACACATTATTGCTACTTTGTGTTGGTCTATCACATAAAATCCCAATAAAATACATTTAAGTTTGTGGGTGTAACGTGGAAAAATAGCTATTGGGTTTGAACAGGGTCGTAGCTATAGGGGGTGCAGAGGTAGCAGTCGCTACGAGCCAGGAGCCTGAGGGAACCAAAAGACCCTTGTGCCACATAAGAAGATACTGGTATTATAATAAGTGCATGCTGGACAAATTACACCTCCGGCTGGAGGGAAGGGGTTAGGTCAAGAATTTTGCATGGGGTGTGCGGTTTCAATTTTTGCCTCAGACAGCACGAATGCTATGTGCTTCCCTGCCCCTGGCCACAAAGCACTGAGGGAAGGGGTGCGCATTAACCATGAACCCTTGCACCAGGGCCCATGAGCCTTTAGCTATGCCCCTGGGTTTGAATACTTTTTCAAGGCACTGTTTGTGCACAGTCAATCCAACCAATAAAAAATATTTACCTAAATAAGATACGCACCAATCAGAAAAAAAAATCTTACAATATAGCTAAACTATTCAAGTAATAAACATCAGAAAATGCATTTGAACAATAAAAGTTCACCAATAAACCTTTAGCATGTTTGTAAATGAGCATAGAATAACAAATGACATGCTGGTGATGATAGGCTTGGGCTTCTGGAGAATTATGGTCAGGAGAAGAGTGTCCATACTAAAATATAGTTAGAGCAGCACTAAAAGGATTTCAGTATCCTGTGTGTCTACTACTACCAAGCAATGTCTACAAGTCTCGATGGGGATATTGCTACAGAACATAAAAATGAAGTGCATATAAATAATTTGTGCCATTTCAGTGCTGTTAATTGCAGGGCTTTTATCTAATTCTGAGATGGTCAGAATACACTGCAATGGCAAATATATAAGTGTTATATCTGTGTCCTTAAAGGCAACCTGTCTACGGGATTTTGGGTATAGAGCTGAGGACATGGGTTGCTAGATGGCCGCTAGCACATCCGCAATATACAGTCCCCATAGCTCTCTGTGCTTTTATTGTGTAAAAAAAAAAGATTTGATACATAATGTAAATTAACATGAGATGAGTCCTGTCCCTGATATGAGTCAGGGACAGGACTCCTCTCAGGGACAGGACTCATCTCAGGTTAATTTGCATATGTATCAAATCGTTTTTTTGACACAATAAAAGTACACAGAGCTATGGGGACTGGGTATTGGAGATGTGCTAGCGGCCATCTAGCAACCCATGTCCTCCGCTCTATACACAAAATCCCGGTGACAGGTTCCCTTTAACATGTATAGCTTGGAAGAAAGACGAGACAGAGGGGATATGATAGAAACTTTTAAATACATAAAGGAAATCAACAAGGTAAAAGAGGAGAGAATATTTAAAAGACAAAAAGCTGCTACAAGAGGACATCGTTTTAAATTAGAGGGGCAAAGGTTTAAAAGTAATATCAGGAAGTATTACTTTACTGAGAGAGTAGTGGATGCATGGAATAGCCTTCCTGCAGAAGTGGTAGCTGCAAATACAGTGGAGGAGTTTAAGCATGCATGGGATAGGCATAAGGCCATCCTTCATATAAGATAGGGCCAAGGGCTATTCATAGTATTCAGTATATTGGGCAGACTAGATGGGCCAAATGGTTCTTATCTGCCGACACATTCTATGTTTCTATGTCCTGTACATATAACATCCCACGTTTTCTATCTGTCTAATAAATAATGTGTATGTCTTGATGTTCACTATGCATTATTTCAGGGGTTTTCCATCTGTCAGAAATAATGAAAGTGTGCTGAGGGAATTGTTGGGCCAAGAAATGGGAGCATTAGCAACTGTGATAGGTGCAGAGTGGGATATAGCTGCCAAAAACCTGATAAAGCAGTAGATTTAGTCAACTGTTGAAACCAAATGATGATAAGGAAGATTTCCAATCACAAACATTTGGAAAGAACAGGGAGCAGAGTCTAATTGGTAGGGTAGTTGCTGTAATAGAAGTGGTTGCTAAAAGGAAAATGTCACAAACACTCCCGTGACAGATAGCAGGAGATCAGAGAGATTGGCAACACGTGGGTAATCTGACTTGTTCCTTGTGGATCATTTGTGTCTGTGTTGTTTTGGTAATGACCACACCTCTTGCAGGTGTTGTTGGTTTGGTCATTTAACTTCCCCTATTTATTACTGCTTGCCCCTTCTGGGGGTGCGTTTTATAGCTTCAGTTTCTGGACTCTGGCCTGCTGGTTGTTGGATCTCGGTTGAGCTCCTGGCGCTGCCTTTGCTCCACGTGAAGTTAAGTGTCATCTTCCCTATTTGTATTTTGTTTGTTGTATTTCCCTGTCTTTTGGATCTAGGCCTGAGGGAGACTCCTGTTCATCCTTCTGGTGGAGGAATAGGTTGTCTCAAGTCCTGTCATTATAATAGGGTCCTGCAGGGTGTGTTAGGGCTCTAAGTTCCTGTGTATGAACTTTCCTGCCATCAAGGTCAATTCATACTGATAGGTAGTCAGGTCTTGGATTAGGGTTGTTCTAGGAGGTAACCTTCTCTTTTACCCTAGTTTCCAGGCCTAGTTCCTGTCCTCTTTCCTCCTGTGCTCTGTGTGGAGTTTCCCACCCACACACCCACACCGCATCCGTGACAGAAAATGCAATGCAATGGAATATGCAGTGGTGGTGTTTATAAATAGGTGGACAAGGAATGGTGTTCTATAATTTGTTATATATGGTCAACAGAACAGTGTACAAAATTTGCCCAAACATCGTCCCTCTATTTGTCTCAACACTGCTGTCGGATCTCCTATAGCAACATGCTTTTTTAGCCTATACCAAATCTAGTAGTGGCTTCCGGATTTGTGAAATTTTAACCCTCTTGAAATAGATTCCAAACCATTATTTCAACCACCACTACAAGCCACTGCCAAGCTTACCAGGGACACCTACAAGAAAAGAGGGCTTAGAAAACTGCCAGTTGCTAAAACCCAATGATCTGCACTGTAGGGAGGTCTGTTTTTGAGTGAATTTTTCCACACTCATCTAAATCAGGGTACCAGTTATACCATAGAAATTAATATTTCCGATAAACATAATTTACTGTGCTGCCAAGAATCAAAATCAATAAAGAGGTTCCCCTCCCCCAAAGTTTTTAAATGACCTTAGATATACCAAACAATTGACAACAAGAAAACGTAAAACACTTAAATGGTCACTGTAGTTTCACACAACTTTATGAGAAATCCATCAAGACTGACTACCAGCTCACTGAAGAATCTAATTACATCATCCAATAGAAGTCTATGGAGAGGGGACAATGGAGGAGGTTTAGAAGGACCAGACAGCACAAACATGATTGAGCAGATTCAGCAGCTAATAGCAAGCTGCATCTCATCTTAAGTGCTTTGTTCACATCTATACTGCTATTGACTTCTCCATAATGTCCTATATGGGGCTTCTAAGTGCATGAGAGACAGAAAGCAAAATGGGGTAGTCTATGGGGAGCAGCTTGTATCCACCAACCAGCTCAGTGACAACCGAGAATTAGCGACGCAGCCTACAAATGAGAAAACAGCTAAAATGGCAGGTACAAGTTATAAATTGGTCAGATATAGCGATGTGTACACATATGGCAGAATATTCTGAAATGTTATATGTCAATTTATATGTCAATTTTTAACCAAATTTCAAAAGCATAATTAAAGGGGTTGTCCCATCTTGCTGTCATCAATATTAAAAGCCCAGACAACCCCTTTAAGATGAATATAACTAACCCTGCAACGTCACTAACCTTTTAAAATCCCTGCCTATAAAAATGTAACAATTTCTTTTGTTTTGTTTTTTTCATTGTCACATTGCAATAACTTTTGTATTATTATTTGTCGATGTAACTGTATGAGGGCTTGTTTTATTGGCAAGATCAATTATATTTCATTGGCGCCATTTTGGACTACAGTGTGTTGAGTTAGCATTTTGTCAGGACCGAATGAAAAAAAAAAGCATTGTTTTTTGTTTTTATGTTGCCACTTTCCATGTATTAAAATAAGATATTGACTTGTTGGTATGAATGGGGCAATACCAAATGTATAATTTTTTGTGTTTCTACATTCCAAGACTTTATTCTTATGTTGATGTTTTTATATGAAGGCTTGTTTTTTTATCGTGGTATGTTATAGTTTTTATTAGTAACATTTTGGGGTACATATTAGCTTTTTATTCATTTTACATTGTTTTATTCCATGTATCAGTTCAACGAATAACTGATTTTTATTACGATTGTGGTGGTGGCAAATATGTGCTTTCTATGATATTTTAAAAAATAATATTGTTTGTAATGAAAAAAGAGTTTAATCTATTTTTAGGGAACTTTATTTTAAAATGTTCATAAAACTTAATAAACAAACAACATAATTTCACTTAAAATAAAAACCTCTTTTGTCCCACTAGGGGATTTGAAGCAGCAATCTCTTCAGTATTATGCTGACAGGAAACCTATTAGGCCTTAGGGTACTTTCACACTAGCGTTTTTCTTTTCCGGCACTGAGTTCCATCAAAAGGGCTCTATGCCGGAAAAGAACTGATCAGTTATATCCCCATGCATTCTGAATGGAGAGTAATCCGTTCAGGATGCATAAGGATGTCTTCAGTTAAGTCATTTTGACTGATCAGGCAAAACATAAAACTGCAGCATGCTAAATGCCGGATCATTTTTTTCCATAGGAATGCATTAGTGCCGGATCCGGCATTCAAAATACCGGAATGCTGTAACCGTCCTTCTGGTTTGCGCATGTGCAGACCGAAAAAAAAGGTGAAAAAAATAAATGCCGGATCCGTTTTGCCGGATGACACCGGAAAGACAGATCCGGCATTTCAATGCATTTTTCTGACTGATCAAGCATTTTTAAGACTGATCAGGATCCTGATCAGTCTTACAAGTGCCAACAGTTGGCATACGTTTTGCCGGCGACAGAACTGCTTGCCGGATCACTCTGCCGCAAGTGTGAAAGTGGCCTAAAAATGGCCTGCCTGGTGGTCACCTGGCTGCCATAGCAAACTCACAATTGTGAAGCAGGAAGCTGATGGACTGACAGAGGAATGAGTAATAAAATAAACATAATAATGTAATATATAAATATAAACACACACAAAACAAAAAGGAGTAACACTGACACCTGAGGGTACCCCACCAGCAGCAGTTATAAATGCCAGTTTGAAAAAAATGCCCATGTCAGAAAAAAAGAGGACATGGCACTTTTATGAACATACCATAGTTTTAGCAGACACTGCACATATGTAGTCAGCAAACTGGGACACATTTTCTAATCATAATGCACCAGAATTTTGATGCCTTTTTGTGCACTTACTGGTAAAGGGGAGTGACAAAGTCCACCAAAATGGTGTCAGAATGTCACCTTGGGGGTGGGATCCACATCTGTCAGGCAGCACTCTGGATATAAAGGTTATCACAGAGCAATTGTGTAAGATTATTTTTATTATTTATTACTATTCCATATGAAGAGATACTAACCTTAGATGAAGGAAAATAACACAATGTATGCAAAATTTATCTTATGGTCTGAAAAAAAATCATATTTATTGAGATCTACAAGGTTGGAAGTTCTGGGATGTTCGGTGGCTAAATTAGTGCTGTAGACAGAAGTATTCTTACTGTTAAAAATATTGGTACTCCTGGAGGAAAGAGCATAACACAAATGTGAACAAAATATCAACTATTATGGGTGAATTTAAATAAGTTATTTTCTGCGCCTTGGTTTATGGTACCTCTCAAAGCCTTTTTTAATGCAGTGGCTTGAATAAATTCTGTAACATGTATGAGACTTCTCACATTAACCTCTGTTTACTGTTACTGTTCTTTACTGTTCTTAGATGTAACAGGGAGAAATGCCATCCAAGCATTGATACCTAGCATGTTTGTTACTCACATGTTATATAGGACTATGATGTATACCATAACTTTTCTGACTGCATGTGGGACCTCACTGCACAATATTCTCCTTCCTTTACCTTTCACATGTAACCACCTAAACCGAGGGGCTTGTCAACTAGTTGTTAATGTATGTAAGCAATCCAGATGCAGTGTTCTACAACCCGATATTGGCCAAAAACCAACATAAATATTCCTTTTTTAAAATAATAATACTCTGCAGTGGTAGGCAAAGGGTTACCAGAAACAATGTGAGGCTACATGGCCTGACTATTGATGTGAAAATGAGTCAAGATAAACATACTGCAGTTCTCTAGCAGGGGAGGGGTTAATGCAGCAGTGCCCTACACAACGGATCTGGGAGAAGCTTTTTGGGATACGACACATCCCTAGCAAGAGGATAGTTAAGAAAATGCTGTAGTATAGTAAAGGGGTACAACACAGCTGCAAGAAATTTGGAGCAGTCATCTGCAAGTGCCTACTAAACAATGCTTAGTATCTTTCCCTCCTCCATCACTTCCTCCCTCCCCCTTTTCTTTCTCTTCGGCAGAGCTGGGGCACAAGCTCTGGACACTGTGCTTGACAAGGGGGAATCCAGAGACACAGCAAGTGATAGCTGTGCATCCCCCATGATAGAAAGAGGAGAGCGAGAGTGTCCCCTCCCACAGGCCAGCAAAGGAAATTGTGAAGAAGAGAAGGGTAGAGAAGAAGGAATGTCGCAGAGGGCTGAAGCATCCAGCACTGAATCTGCTGTGGTACAGCATCAGGACCAGCGAGGGAGAGATGAGGCCTGAGCTATGTGTCTGCTCCTGCCCACCAGAGGAGAGAGAAAGGCAAATGCTGAATAGAGGGATCATCGACCCTTCCAGGGAGATATTAAATTGGACGTAGGAAGGTAGGACTATTGGAAAGATGGAATGGCAAAAAATTTAAGGAATAAATGTGGCGAGACTAGGGATGCAGAGGGAGAATAAATGAGAACACATATACAGTATAGATGTGGCAGGCAAATATGCATGACAGTAATGTTTAGTATGCCAGGAGAAAATAGGAGAAAACATGGGACCCTCGCAGGGTGTAGAAAAGGAGTATTAAGGGAATTTAGGGATTTTATAACTGATGAGATAGTAGATTGCCTAGGCAAAGGTAAATCTCTAAAATACATAGAATTGGTGGAGGAGAAGGACATAGAGTGAAGCCTAGAGGATAAGCGGGTGACACATTGCTAACATTATATCTTATCTATATAGGTTGAAGGAGCTGCTCTTCACTAATCAGAGCCCCTGTAAACAATCTCAACTGTTTTATATGTGATCTGGATTTGGAAACATAAGGAAACCTCTCATCTTCTGGTAGCCTTGTGAGAATCATTGGGAGGGAGTGTTCCCTATTCTGGATTGTGTGTAACACTGTGGGTTGCCTGGATGTCATTTTACAGTCATCAGAACTAAACAATAAAACACGGGAGAGTCTCTCCGTCTTTTGCACTTGGCGATCACCCAGTCCGATCACCCATTTCAGTGATCAGGTAAGATAAAGCCGTAAGCTTGCACTTCTGGCAAAAAATGTGAAGTAGAGAAGGAGATGGAGGATTGAGGGTGGGGTGTATGGAGAAGCAAAGTGTACGGTAGAGGTGAGGGCAGAAAGGGAATATTAGAACAACCAAGTCAATAAAGAGGTGATAAAGATCTAGATACATAATAATATTCTGCATCTGATAATCATTGTCACCCTCTTATTATAATGAGGCCATGCATGCTCTACTTAACCTCTCTACAGGAGGTCCTCCTATTTCTATAAATAATCTCGCCATAGAGATACATCACTTGCTCTGTAAGTCACAATATGATTGGACAGTTACCAGGCTAAATATTTTGGGGGACTCTGTATCCGCTAGAATGGTCAGGAGACGTTGTAGACTATATTATTTCAAATGTGAATCCCCACAATATAGTGTTAGTATAGGGAAACAATTATTCCGGGACAATCTTTACCAAATTTCACATAAATAAGTGATCTCTACCATATGCTCATAGATTATTTGTTCCTAATTTTTTCAATTTTTTTTTCCCAACGATTATAAATGTATTTCAAATAATAATACAAGGCCCCAAAATCATTGAATAGATTTACATTAGTTAAGAACTGCTATGTTTCATACATGGAGTCAGTATATTTCCTTTTATATATTTCTTGTTTCAAGAGGTCGCACACAGTTATACAACTTCCTAATTCGAATACCAGGGGCGGATTGGGAACTTAAAGTGGCCCATGTTGTAGACAGGTCCAAATTGGCAGAATGCGGGACAACACTAGTAGGCAGAGTCAACAGAAGTGGAGAAGGGGCAGTAATACCGCAGTGCAGCACAAAATACTGCCGCACCTGTTGCAATATTCAACTTTATTACCATCCTGAGGACAGTGATATAGTTGAATTCAGGAGGTCATCTGCAGTCATCAGCCAGGTGCATAGGTACCTAATACTCCTAGCATTAATTAATACTGAGAGCATCAGATCCTTATTTACTCAGCTGGCGGGGTGAGGAGGGCTCAGGTGGCCCCCTGGGCATTGACCCACCAGGAAATTTCCCTGTAAGGTCTATGGCCAGCCCATCACTGTCAGCTCCACATGCCAAGGGCAAACCACCTTTGGTGAAACAAAATCTGGGCATGGGCAGTGGGTACAGATGAGCAAATTGATTGTAAGCAGATCAAATTTGTCTCGTGAAAAATTTGAACTCCAGCCAAATCCAAGTCTTTTGTGATTCGATTCAGACAAACCTCTCAAAATGGCAGTCATCATTTTACAGTTCAGAAGCCAGAAAAGAAGGCAACTGCCACCAAAAAGTGATAATTTGTGGACCATCCTACAGTTCAGTGTTATTAAACAGGTTGTCTTGCCACTGTCTACCATGCGTTTACCCATAGCCATATATGTCACTGCCACTTCAACATTACTAATGCTGTAATTGCATTAAAGAGCTTGAAATGGCTTGGATACAGTCTTAGGAGGCCTCAAAGTGTCAGTTACAACTTTTCAGGGCAATCTGAGCACTTTCAATTTGGGTTAAATGTATTTATAACCGAATCGAATTTGCCAACTGGTTCATTAGAATTGGACCCTAAATGAATTCCACTCATCTCTAGTAGAGAGGTGCCAGATTTTCCTGGTTTGCATGTCTGACACATACTCAGTAGGTTCCAAACATAGTACTGGCACATATACAACATGAGTTGGTGTATACCAACCAAATAGTATTGACAATTATAAAGAAAAGGGGCAAACAAACAATGGCTGAGAAATATACAACAATGAAAAAAATCAAGATAAAGCTTGACACTGAAGGTACTAAACATCTATTTCATTATATAATAAAAATGTTTTGTTTTTTTATAGCAAACAACAGAGACAAAAGCTTCATGAATCAGAATCACAAATGCTTTTAAAGGTTTTTGTATGGCCTTTGCGATAAATAAAACCTATTTTATCCTGAATGAATAAAACCTATTTTATCCTGATTCATTCTGATAGCTACAACTATCATTTTAAGGTTGGAGCAGGAGAACCTTTCTAAAAATGTTAATGACTTTCACTGTTGTGCTACCCTGAGAAAGCGGCAGGCCTACTGGAGCAGGAATAACAAATTCCTGTTTAGACTTCATACAGTGGATATAAAAAGTCAGGTTTCTGTGATGTAAAAAAATGAGACAAAGATAAATTATTTCAGCACTTTTTCCACCTTTAATGTGACCTATAAACTGTACCACTCAATCGAAAAACAAACTGAAATCTTTTAGGCAGAGGGAAGAAAAAAATAATAATAATAATAATATGGTTGCATAAGTGTGCACACCCTTCAATTAATACTTTGTTGAAGCTCCTTTTGATTTTATTACAGCACTCAGTCTTTTTGGGTATGAGTCTATCAGCATGGCACATTTTGACTAGGCGAGATTTGCCCACTCTTCTTGCAAAAACACGCCAAATCTGTCAGATTGCAAGAGCATCTCCTGTGCACAGCCCTCTTCAGATCACCCCACAGATTTTCAATCGGATTCAGGTCTGGGCTCTGGCTGGGCCATTCCAAAACTTTAATCTTCTTCTGGTTAAGCCATTCCTTTGTTGATTTGGGTGTATGCTTTGGGTCGTTGTCATGCTGAAAGATGAAGTTGCTCCTCATGTTCAGCTTTCTAGCAGAAGCCTGAAAGTTTTGTGCCAATATTGACTGGTATTTAGAACTGTTCATAATTTCCTCTAGCTTCACTAAGGCCCCAGTTCCAGCAAAAAAAACTGCCCCAAAGCATGATGCTGCCACCACCATGCTTCACTGTGGGTATGGTGTTCTTTTGGCAATATGCAGTGTTGTTTTTATGCCAAACATATCTTTTGGAATTATGGCCAAAAAGTTCAATCTTGGTTTCATCAGACCATAGCACCTTTTCCCACATGCTTTTGGGAGACTTCAGATGTGTTTTTGCAAAATGTAAGCCTGGCTTGGATGTTTTTCTTCATAAGAAAAGGCTTTCGTCTTGCCACTCTACCCCATAGCCCAGACATATGAAGAATACGGGAGATTGTTGTCACATGTACCACACAGCCAGTACTTGCCAGATATTCCTGCAGCTCCTTTAATGTTGCTGTAGGCCTCTTGGTAGCCTCCCAGACCAGTTTTCTTCTCGTCTTTTCATCAATTTTGGAGGGACGTTCAGTTCTTGGTAATGTCACTGTTTTCTCCACTTGATGATGACAGTCTTCACTGTGTTCCATGGTATATTTAATGCCTTGGAAATTCTTTTGTACCCTTCTCCTGACTGATACCTTTTAACAATGAGATCCCTCTGATGCTTTGGAAGCTCTCTGTGAATCATGGCTTTTGCTGTGGGATGTGACTAAGAAAATTTCAGGAAAGACCAACTAGAGCAGCTAAACTTTATTTGGCGTTAATCAGTGGCACTTTAAATGATGGCAGGTGTATGCTGACTCCTATTTAACATGATTTTGAATGTGATTGCTTAATTCTGAACACAGCTACATCCCCAGTTATAAGAGGGTGTACACACTTATGCAACCACATTATTAGTTTGTTTGTTTTTCTTCCCTCCACCTAAAATATTTCAGTTTGTTTTTCAATTCAGTTGTACAGTTTATAGGTCACATTAAAGGTGGGAAAAGTTCTGAAATGATTTAGCTTTGTCTCATTTTTTTTACAGCACGGAAACCTGACATTTTAATAGGGATGTGTAGACTTTTTATATCCACTGTATTACAAATGGCAGGGGATGATAGGGGTCATCCTTTTGCGTACTTATAGTTAGCAAATTACCTTGCTTGTGTTCTGGATTATGGGGACACATAGTGCCATGAATGTGAAGGAGTCAGTCTTGACATTACTTTATTGTTGTACATATACACGGGAAATATTAAGTCAATTTTTCATTAAAAAATTGTGTTATTTTCAAAGCATGACTGTAAATTGTTACATTGCTTGGATTCTGAACTCTGACAGCTGTAAAGTACCCCCACATGTTCATAAACCTGCCCAAGCAATTATAATTCACTTTTCTTCCTTTACGATCAGTTGTAAGCTCACGCATAGCGATAATGGCACAATTAGAATGACAGTGATTAATAGCCAAGTTTCCAGGCTTAATAAAGTAAACCTAAACATCTTTTTAACCACTAGAGCTATGTCATATGTGTGCTTTCCTAGGCCCTTAAGTGTAATGAACCCCCTGGTCTCTCCTGACATTTTTTTCTTGGAATCCATTCTTCTTGTTGTTTCTTATTTTTGCTAATAACTGCTTCTAATAAAATAGCTTTATCTGTCTTCTATAAGTTTGTGGGGGCCCAAGATTAAAAAAAAGGAGTTTTCATACCAAAAATAACGGCACTGTTGTCTATGGACTGACTACTATTGCAGCTCCGCTTCCCTCGTCTGAAGAGTGTGAAACTGCAATAGAACCGACCATTCATGAATCAGAGTTGCGCTGTTTCTGGAACAGCAGAAGACTTCTATTCCAGACCATCCCTGTAGGCTTGTTGAGGAGCTTGTAAAATGACTACTCAAGTGCGAGAATATTCACTGTTACTGGATGATCTTGGCTGCATAGGTTTAGGTGTGCTGCTTTATTGATTAACTTTATATATTATCTCTCGCAAAAAGTCCAATAAGAAAGTTCTAAGCTTTGACACTCTTTTATAAATACACGGGATAGATTTACTAATACTTTCTAACAGACTAAACTAACTAAGTAAACTAAGACTAGACAGTCTAAAAATAATCCAGGTTTATCACAGTGTCTGATACTGGATAATAAACCTTGTTCTGATCTCAGTAACAGTGGTTTAGGTCCTTATCTTCTACACACAAGTGCTACAACAGATGGCCTGTCTGTCCTTGCAGCAAACGGTGAGGCTGCCGGAAGCTAATAAACCTTCACCTTGGTACAAAGGTGACTAAAGCCTAGTATAATGGCTATTGTCCTTCCTTTGTCTTTTACATAGAAATGATAAAGTCACCTGGCACTCTAGAAGAGTAGATGGTAGAGAAGGTCCCACCTGTTTCTTGGCTTGACAACTGAGACAAAGAATTGGCTCCTCTGGGCCGTGGAGCCCAAGAGAGAGCTGAGAGGAGAGAGTCATCTCCTTCCCCCTGCTCCTCACTCCAGCTCCTTCCACCCACAACTCCCACCAACTACTAACTAGGCCTGAACTGTGGTATATATAGACTATGGTGCTATCCCCATCTAGTGGTGGAATAAGTGTAGTGCAGGCCTGACAGGCTGTTGACTGAGATTTTAAATCACAGAAATATGCAAAGAACATGAATATGGAACATGACAACTTTGCAGTGACCCATACACACATCATATATTTCATCCTGTTGTCCGATGCTGCGTAAGTTCAAAAAGCGCAGTTATATTTTCCATCAGCCCTTTAGTGCCGGCCAGCTTGGAGTCAAGGGGGCTTGGGGAATCGCGGCCGCACTGCAGGCTGTCACTCTCAGGCAAGATGGGACGGTTAGGGGGCGTGGTTACCTTGACTTGAAGTAAGGAGGCCGCTGCCCCTTGACTTCAAGCTGCCTGACACTATAGGGCTGATGGAGAAAAAAAACTTAGTTTTTTTAACTTACGCACCATCAGACAACAGGATGAAATATATGATTATTAACAGGCTGCGGGCTACTATGAGGTACTTCTGGCGGGTGTAGATGCATTTTTGGGGTGACAGGTTCCCTTTAATAACCAGAAGTATTAGGTTTCATTTTTCAAAAGTGATGAAAGCTTTAAACTTTAAGCATCTTTAAGGGGCAAGCTTCTACTTACCTTCTGTCCCTGGTGGTTATCACTTAAACTATTTCTTTCCATATACCCCTGTTGTGTTCTCCTAAAACAACATGTTTTCCACAATGGACGTTAAGCTTACTGTTCTGTAACTACCTGGGGAAGACCTAGAGCCCTATTTGACTTCTGAAATGTGGTGAATGGAATTTTTTTTCCCAACAGTGGTAGATACAGGGAGTATTACAAAATAATACATGTTATGACCAAGGCTGTTGGAGTGGTATCATTTTTTTGTGTCTTTTCACACAGAGGTTTCTCCAGTGGGGGACCCCTTTATTGTCTTCATAAACTTGGTGAGACAAACACATTAATACTGTGTTTTCCTGGAGGTTTGAGCTCAGTTTCTTCTGTAGGGAAGCCCAGGCCCCTGCTTCTCTGTACTTGTAGTATCTCCTCTGTACTTGTAGTATACTACTGAAAACTTGAATGGCCTGACACGTCCCTAGTAATAGTTACTGACTGCATATTTCTCATTCTTCAGTAGGATTCATCTAGTAGTCCATATAGGATTCCAGCATTTTGACCTACCTCATGAGCTTAAAACCTGGATCAACTTGCAGGATAACAGGCTGAACTGGATGGACAGAGGTCTTTTTCAGCCTAACAAACTATGTTACTATTTTACTAAGTGACGTTTTCAGGGTATATATAATGTTACTGTGGAAATACTTTTCTTGTCTTAAAATGATTTCGCACGTTAACAATAGGAACTAACAGGAAGAAAATTAACAAGAACTAAATAAATAACTGCTGTATGTAGAGAGAAATAACGCATTGTAAAAGCAAATAGTATGAAACATTCTTTGTAGTCATATGAGGACATACACAGGGACATAACTCTAAACACTACCTGCAGCACTTAGAATTCAAAGGGGTTCTCCAGGAATTAAAAAAATAAAATTACTAAAAAAAATCTAAAATATTACTAACTGCATTCCCAAATACCTTTCATTATGTATAATGACTCATTTTGTCTAGGGAGTAATCATCATGGGAAATAAAATGGCTGCCGTCCTATTAGTACACACAAAACCTGTCCTAATCACACAGCAGGACAAGTTATTCCACAACACTGAGGTAAAGAACTACCTCATCCTCCTCTCTGCTTGTCAAGGATTATGATCCTGATTACAGCTGATAAGATCTTCAGCTGAATCTTTGTAGAAATTGAGTTCATGAGATGATAGCTGAAGTAAATAGAGGATGTCAAGGACAAACTGTGATAATGTGGGGATGTGTTAATGTAGCACAGTACATACAGGTGCTGCTGCTGCTCAAGCCAAGCCCCCAGCCATTCATCCTCTCTTTACTTCAACTGTCTCCTCATGAGCTGCATTCCTACAGAGGCTCATCTGAAGATCATATCAGTTGTATTCAGGGTCATAATAATCTCCGACAGAGTGAATTCAGAGGCAGCTCTTTACCTGCTGTGTGATTAGGACAGATTTTGTGCGTACTAATAGGACAGGGGCCATTTATTTTCCTCTCAAGTTTGCCCACTAGACAAAATAAGGGATTTGGGAATGTATTTATAATAAAGTTATATCAAATAATTTTCAGTGATTTTATTGTATTCATTCCTGGAGGTGGTGTTTTGTGTGATGTCCCTGTGTGTGTGTCCATGAAATTGCAAAGAATGTTTTATACTATTTCCTTTAGCATTGTGTTATGTCTTTCTACATACAGCAGTGATTCATTTAATTCCTGTTAATTATATATAGGGTATCATGTGGTGCTATCCGTTGACTGTAATTCAAAATCTTCTATACATAATGATCAAACCACAGTCATAAACATGTTTTCCACACAGTTATTCTCAATGTAATGCCAACCTTTTATTTCCTTTTTACAGGTAGCAGTTCTTTATATCTTCATGACATGCACAATTCTGCCTCCTAAATTTCTTGGTGACTCTTCGAAAGCAAATACAAAATTTTCCAACTTTTGCCTATCTTCTATTTTTTCTTATTAGAGCCCACCTAATCTACTAACTTTATACACTACCACAGGAATAGTGTTATCTGACAATTATTAGTCCTCCTTAAAAGGAGGCTGGGGAGTATTGTGTGTGGCTCTGTAAAGGGAGGGGGTGCAGGGCAAGAGGGGGGTTAGACGTTAAGATGCAGAGCTCCCCCCAGAGGAGAGAAGCTGTAGAGGAGGCTGGAGGCCTCTCTCTGAATCATGTGCTCTCGGGGGGTGGGAAAGACCACGGAGCAAGGGGGACGCAGCTGCAGAGCTGGGGAGAGGGAGAGAATTCGAGGGAGAGTCCGGGCAGTAATTGGTCAGCTGGAAGGAATCTTACGGGATCTCAAGGAAGTGGCCAAAGAACTGAGAGAGGTAAGTGTATTACACATTTCTCTTATTCCAAGAATGTATCACACTTCAGTCTTCATCCATTTAACTTGAGTTTATATGTATATATATATATATATATATGGCATGTCAGTACATTTAAATATAATTTAAATTATGCAACACTAGCTATGCGTTTGACAACAGAGATGCAACTTTGATCGGACCTCCCACTTACCATTTATCATTTACAAAACTTATGTGGCACACTCAAGCACCAGAGCACAAGAACTATTCTTTACCCCCTACAGTCATGCCCCTGTACATAAAGCAATCATTATTCAGTTTATTTGATCAAAAACCTGTTGATTTAATCTTATATACTAACCATTCATTGTTAAAATATATTATTATAGGGTGCATTGAAAAGCAACATAATAAAAAAACTTCATAATTAATTTTACTACCATACAATCCCCACAAATATAATTTTATTTTTTTCCATAAGTGTATCATTTACTTACATATACAGAAAAACAATTAATGCTAATATTCTAGAGGTGGTGTGAAAATATATGACTGTTATTGTCATTGTATTCATGTGCAATAAACCAGAGAATAAAGACATATAAGTATATACAGAGCTACAGTATAAAATTCCTCTTTTCCCTAAAAAGTATTCTTAAAAGCTAGCATTTGCATGATGTTCCCCCAAAATATCTCTGCAGCCGGATACAGATGGCTATGTGCAGCGAGCACCCTGAGGAGCTGGTGCAGAGGATGGGAGTGGTGGTGGCCCTGATGAGATGTAGTTAGGGCTGAAACGATTCATCGATTTAATCAATGTAATCGAGGCAAAAAAATAGTGACCGTGACCATGGAGCGTGAGTGAAATGATGCTTCTCACTCACTGCTCCGTGGCCTCCAGTTGGCAACCCGCTAGAGGACCTTGCGTTCACACATCGTCAGCACGCTGGCTGATGTCAGGTCCCCAGTGCATGTGTCGGCGCACTCTGCACTGAAAAGTAAGTATAAAGTTAGCAGAGGCAGCAGCGGCGGGGGGAAGGGGGGGTTGATGGTGCCTCCTGTGATTTGGCATGGGGAAACCTCTGATTTGGCATAGGGAAATGGGGCACCTGTGATTTGGTATGTATAAAGTTATTGGCGGGGGGGGGGGACCTGTTATTTGGCATGTATAACATTATTGCCGGGAGAGAGGGGTTAATGGGGGCACCTGTGATTTGGCATGTATAAAGTTATTGGGGGAATGGGTTAATGGGGGCACCTGTGATTTGGCACATGGAGGGGCTGATCTGGGGGAGTGTGGGACATGGTGGATGGCATGGGGGCACTGGGGAAGGGGTACATCATGGCAATCTGGATGGAGGGGCTGATGGCAGTGCCATCATGGGGGCACTGGGGGACATGGCATGGAGGGGCTGCTGCTGATCTGATGGCACTGGGGGACATGGTGGAAGGCATAGGAGGTACTGGGGAAGGGGGACATCATGGCAATCTGGATGGCATGGAGGTGCTGATGGCAGTGCCATCATGGGGGCACTGGAGGGACATGGCATGGCTGCTGATCTGATGACACTGGGAAGTGGGGGACATGGTGGATGGCATGGAGGCATTGGAGAAGGGGGACATCATGGCAATCTAGATGGAGGGGCTGATGGCAGTGCCATCATGGGGCACTGAGGGACATGGCATAGAGGAGCTGCTGATCTGATGGCACTGGGGGACATGGTGGATGGCATAGGAGACACTGGGGAAGGGGAACATCATGGCAATCTGGTTGGAGGGGCTGATGGCAGTGCCATCATGGGGACACTGGGGGACATGGCATGGAGGGGCTGCTGATGTGACGGCACTGGGGGAGTGGGGCACATAGTGGATGGCATAGGAGGCACTGGGAAAGGGGGACATTTTTATAAAGCAATATGTTATGTTAAGAAGGTTTTTCTTATTAAATTACTCAATTAATCGTACAAAATTATCGATAGAATACTCGATTACATTAAATAATCGTTTACTGCAGTCCTAGTTGTAGTGTCATGGTGTCTTACCTCATCCTGCCACCTGAGGTAAGGTGATGATGAAAGGAACCAGGCCGAGATTATAGAACAAAGAACATCTTTCTTAACTGAGTGCAAAAAAGAAATAGCAGCACATACAGCAGCAGTTCGTACAACATGCAGTTCTTTCCTCCTAGATAATAAGGTATGGTGGCTGACAATGTGGCACAAGATGACACAGAAATTTGCTAGCTGACACTGTCTCTCGGGATTCCCTTTCCTATGGCTTTACTCTGGCACCTGTGGCTGTAGGTGTCCACTGTATAATGCAGGCTATTAGCTATGCCTGTCCTGATCTGCATTGATGGTGTCTTGACGTGTTTTCTACCACCTTGCAGCAGAATTTTGATAGTTTAGTCACTTGATCACTCGAATAAGCTGTAGTTTACAAATCTTCCATGGCCTAGGACCATGGGGAGGTAGTGTTCCTTCCCAGCAATTGCCTGCTCATCAGCAGAGGTGACTGCTGCATTTACATGTCACGATCTCCCCCACAGTATGGGGAGGACCGTTAGCTAAGGAGATCGCTCATCTCCATCCAGACTCGTTATTAGCCTGCAGCAGAGAATTTAGCTAATTAATCAAGGAATCTGCGGGATGTTTGCACTACCAGATAATCGCTAACAAACATTCCCATGAACACGTGTAAACGGCCCGTTAGACTGACCCTCCCTAGCTGAGCCCTGTCCTTGGCAGGAAGTTGGACCAGCCCACTCCTATCAAGAGGGGAGGAATGGAATTGAAAGTTCCATTCCTGTTGCCAAACACTGCCAACCATACCCTACCATACCCTATCTGCTGGTGTACTAAGTGTATTGCATGTAATTACTGTCAAGTTGCATATAAAACAGTAAACAATTGCAGATACCATAGTAGTACCCTCATATCTGGGGTACCACATATGGACACATTTGAGATGGAAAAATTATTTTTACATATAGTCATGAAAAAAACAAGCAAGCTCTTTGAAGTCTACAGTTTTACCTATCAGGACATAATAAAATCTGGTCTTTGGAAGATCTTAAACATATCTAAATACATCCTCAGATGAACAACACATGTCAGATTTCACTGTCAGATTTCAGTCATTATTTATGTAATAAAAACTAGACCATAAATGCAGAAGCTATATGTGAAAATTAAGTACCTCCTTATGGCTTTCATAGAAATTGAGAGGGTAAGTGGCAGCAAGGTGCTGCTAATCAAATGCCCTTGATTAAAGGGTTTCTACCTCCAGCGATCTGCTAGTGTCTGCACTACCTAACAGTGCTCTTGTGTCACCTTTGTCTGCTGCTGTTAAGCTTAAAAACATACTTTTATTGATATGCAAATGAGCCTCTAGGTGCTATGAGGGCGTCTTTTCAGCACCTAAAGGCTCTGTCTACTCACTATTTCTGCCGCCCACCGCATCCCTCCAGCCCGTCCAGCTCCTCTTGATTGACAGCCAACCTCGTTCCATCTCGAATTCCAGCACCTGCGCCGTGCGCTTCTGTATTTGGCGCAGGCGTAGTGACTGTCGGACCGCAGTGAAGATGCTGGCGCAGGGAGCGGTCCGACAGTCACTGTGCCTGCGCTGAATACAGAAGCGCACGGCGCAAGTGCTGAAGTTCGAGATGGAGCGAGGTTAGCTGTCAAGAGGAGCGGGGCGGGCTGGAGGGATGTGGTGGGCGGCAGAAATAGTGAGTAGACGGAGCCTCTAGGTGCTGAAAAGACACCCCCATAGCACCTAGAGGCTCATTTGCATATCAATAAAAGTTCATTTTTAAGCTTAACAGCAGCAGACAAAGGTGAAACAAGAGCACTGTTAGGTAGTGCAGACACTAGCAGATCGCTAGTGTCAGTCAGCGAAAAATCTCAAAATCTGGTGGTAGAAAGTAGAAACCCTTTAATTGATCATCAGCAACTGTGACCACCTCTATAAAAGCTGAAGTTTTGGAAGTTTGCTGGACTGGAGCATTCATTCATGCCTTAACATAATGTCAAGGATAAATTATATCAGCAATAGTGATGGATGAACATCGTACGGGACGATTCGCAAACGCGCGTTCGCGATCAAATGTTCGCGAACTGCGCGTTCACGGCGGGCCCCATTCACTTTAATGGCAGGTGAACCTGAAAAACCTTCAGGTCATATTTTCAGCCAGAAAACACTTACTAGAAGTAAACAAATAGTCCCACAACATGGACAGTGATATACCAGAGGGAGATCATTGGCAAAAATTCCCACAAAAAATATGTATTTTAATCAGGGGCCATTTTTATGTGTCTTAAAGGGAAACTCTCAAAAATGTGCCCTGCTGGAACCTTGAAAAAGTTTATTTCCTATCGGTTTGATGTATACAAATGTGCAGCACTCCACGTTTTTGTATCCTGCAGAGTCCATTAAAAAATGCATACGTTAACGTAATTTTTTTTTCTACCATGGAACTGTATGATGAACGGACGCCACTGTACGGCATCAGTCTGAGGCATCTCTTAACGCATACATTTTTGGTATGCATTAAATCAGGCATCCTTAAACTGCAGCTCTCCAGCTGTTGTAAAACTACAACTCTCACAATGCCCTGCTGTAGGCTGATACCTGTAGGCTGTTCGGGCATGCTGGGAGTTGTAGTTTTGCAACAGCTGGAGGGCCGCAGTTTGAGGATGCCTGCATTAAATGGACGGCAAAACTAGGATGTGAACCCAGCTCTAGGGTCAGAATAAGCACCAGTACACAGCGGAGCAGCGTTGCGGAGAGGGGAGGCCGCCATGTACTGACAGAGCACTACCTGGTCCTGGTGGTCAGGGATGAGGACTGTGTTTCCTAAGGATCATTTTCTACTGGGAAATAGAGGTATAATACACTAGAATCTATATAATATAAAGATATTAGACCTACCCCCGAATAATAAAACAATTAGGTGGTCATTTATTATATAGAAATACAGCTATGTTAGGCGTATTTCTAACACAGATTGTGGCGCAAAGGTCCTTAGCACCGCAATCTGCATATTTTTACCGCTCATGCCAGGTCTAAAAAAGGATAGCGTGGGCAGGGAAAGGGATACAGTTATGGCAATCCAGTTATTGGATACCACTGCCATAAATTGACCGGATAGCACCTCTGTACAGTGACCGGATAACACCACCATACTGTGACCGGATAAAAGGGTATAAGAGGGCACAGTACAGAGAATGACTAGGGGCACTGCAAAGGGTGTGGTAAGAGGGCACAATGCAGGGTATAAGGGCACAGTACGGGGTGAGGGGCACAGTACAGGGTGGCGGGCACAGTAACATGACCCTGTGACATTAGAAGGTCCTTATTGTGAATGTGGTTCATACGCCACCATAATGAGAGGCATTCACCTGACAGCAAAGAACTTTGGATTCTGTGGCTGGAGGTACATTAGGCGGTCACAGGATAAAAATGTAACTGATGGCAGGTACAGGCCCCAAAAATTAGCCAATAGGCATTCACCTGACAGCATAGAACTTTGGATTCTGTGGCTGGAGGTGCATTATGCAGTCACAGGATAAATATGTAACTGTCGGCCAGTACAGGCCCCAAAAATTAGGCATTCACCTGATATAAAAGGCCTTTTATGCCGCTGTATATACATAAGACAAGGACCATTCTTTGTTCTGGGTTCTGGTGAAAATGTGTGAGGCCTGGTATGAGGAAATTCATGTGGTCATCACAGGTGTTGAATTCCTCCGAGATCCATGCTTCATTAATTTTAAAAAAGTGAGGTAGTCCACACTGTCGTGAGCTAGGCGAGTGCGCTTATCGGTCACAATCCCCCTGCTGTGCTGAACGTCCTTTCAGACAGGACACTCGACGAGGGGCAAGCCAAGAGTTCCATTGCAAATTGAGCCAGTTCTGGCCACAGGTCAAGCCTGCACACCCAATAGTCAAGGGGTTCCTCGCTGAGAGCGTCCACATCGGCCGTTAACCCACTGTAGTTGGACACATGTCGGTCTAGGCGTTCCCTGAGGCTGGATACGGAGGGCGGCTATCGATAGGTTGGCTGCAAGAATGATCTCATATCCGAAGTGACCAACACATCTTCAAACCGCCCTCTTTTTACAGGTGCAGTAGGATTGGTACCAGCACCTGTTTCGCTGTGGGTGGAAATTCCTCTGCCAGTGCCCGCAACAGCAGAATGCAGCATCTCTTGCAGCAAAGCCTGGAAATGCTGCATTCTGACGGCCCTCTGTGATGCTGGTAACATCTCCGCCATTTTGTGTTTGTACCGGGGGTCTAAGTACGTTGCCACCCAGTACAGGTCCTTGACCTTTATGCTTTTTATACGGGGGTCCCTCTTCAAACACTGGAGCATAAAGGCCCCCATTTGCACTAAATTGGAAGTGATGGAGTGCCCTGGCTCCTGAGGATCGCCCAGGAGAATGTCGTCCTCCGTCTCCTCCCCCCCCCCAGCCACGGACAACACCAGAGATCCCAGAAAAGTTTGCTCTTCTAGCTCCTCCTCCTCCTCTCCCCCAGCCACCATCCTCCTCTTACTCCTCTTCAGACTCCTGCTGACTTGTCTCAGATGGAGTAGCCCCCCCTGGGAATTCATTTAGCATTGCGAACTTCCTCATCTTCAGCTCCTGTTACTCAACGGGTTGATCAATGACACGACGCAATGTACGCTCTAGAAAGAAGGCGTAAGGTACGATGTCACTGATGGCGCCCTGGCTGCGACTGCCCAGTTTGGTGATCTAATCAAATGGCCGCAGAAGTCTGCATACCTCACTCATGAGCAGCCACTGGTGCGGTTAAAAAAAAAAACAAGCTCCCCAGAACCTGCCCTGAGTTCGTACAGGTAGTTGTTAACAGCATGTTTTTGCTGGAGCAGCCTATCAGGCATATACAAGGTGGAGTTCCAGCGTGTCGAGCAGTCATAAATCAGACATCTGACGGGCAAGTGGTGTCGCCGCTGAACGTCAGCAAGGCGAGCCATGGCTGTGTATAATCTTCTAAAATGGCCAGAGATTTTCCTGGCCTGTCGCAAGACGTCCTGGACCCCGGGGTATCTGGCTGCACAACTAAGTTCAGGACATATGCCATGCACGGCACGTGTGTCATTTTGCCCAGTTTATACACATTTAGCAGATTGGCACTGTTGTCACACACTACTTTACCAACTGTCAAATTGAGCGGGGTTAGCCACTGATCGGCCTGTGACTGCAGAGCTGAAAGGAGTGCAGGACCGGTGTGGCTCTTGGCTTCCAGGCACAACAGCCACAGCACAGCATGGTAACGTCTCACCTGGCACGTCTAATAGGTTCTGGGGAGCTTGGGGGGTGCAGCGGAGTAGGCGGTAGCAGTGGAAAAGGAGTAGTCAGCTGAAGAGGAGACGGACGATGGAGTAGGAGGCGGAGAAGAAGAGGCAGGCCTGCATGCAATCCGTGGCGGTAACACAAAATCCACACGGGAGTGGAGGACAAATGGGAGGAGAGAGGAGAAGGAGAAGAAGCAGGACGTGGAGCACCGGGAGTGTGGCTTTGTAGGTTCTGACAGTGTTGCTCCCACTGGGCTCGATGATGGGAGGCCAGGTGCCTTCTTAAGGCGGTTGTCCCTAGGTGAGTGTTGGGCTTACCGCGACTTATGCATTGATAGCACAGGCTGCAGAGACAACACTATTACCAGCAGCTGACACGTTTAAAAATGCCCACACTGTGGAGCAATGTGCTGGCGTCCTGGGAGCACAAGATGTGACCGTGCATGGTGGATGGCTCGTTCCAGATACATTTGCAGTCTGCTTTTTGCCTCCTGTGCACTGCGAGTTCTGCCTGCTTCTCCTCCCTATCTGCTGCCCTGTCTCTCCCTCTGAACTCCCCTCCTCTTCCTCTCCTGTGGGCACCCACATGACGTCCATCGACGCATCATCATCACCTTCACCACCACTGACATTAGAGATCTCGAAGTAGGCAGCAACAGGGGGAACCAACCTCCTTGGGCTGATCTGGGTACTGTCATCAGACCTCTGGGTAGCGGCCATTGCTACCTCCTCTTCCTCATCCGATGCCAAGAATGGCTGTGCATCTGTAAGGTCTGGCAATGGATGGGAAAATAATTCCTCTGACTCGAGTGGAGGGGCTATGGTGGTGGTGGTGGTGATGGTGTCTTTGGGTATGCACACAGCAGAGAGTGAGGAGGGTGCAGATACAGAGGATGAGGAGGGTGCAGAAGCGGAAGGCTGTGAGCCACTCAACCAACTCTGGTGGGCCCTTTGAAGTTATCACACGCGCCTTCTCCAACTTCCCACTTAGGCTATGGCCTGGTGCACCTGCCCGACCCCTACCATTCCTATGGAACGGTCTGCCTCTGCCTGTCACATTTTCTAAATGACCCTCTGCCTAAGTCCATAGAGAAGAGCAGTATTTGTGGAAGAAGGTATATCGCAGCCCTCAATCAGTATTTGGTGGAAGAAGGTATATAGCAATAGCACCCCTCAATCAGTATTTTGTGGAAGAAGGTATATGGCCCCCCTCAATCAGTATTTGGCGGAAACAGGTATATAGCACCCCTCAATCAGTATTTGGCGGAAACAGGTATATGGCACCCCTCAATCAGTATTTTGTGGAAGCAGGTGTATCGCAGCCCTCAATTAGTATTTTGTGGAAGAAGGTATATAGCAATAGCACACCTCAATCAGTATTTTGTGGAAACAGGTATATGACACTTCTCAATCAGTATTTGGTGGAAGAAGGTATATAGCAATAGCACCCCTCAATCAGTATTTGGTGGGAGAAGGTATATGGCACCCCTCAATCAGTATTTGGTGAAAAAAGGTATATAGCATCCCTCAATCAGTATTTGGCGGAAACAGGTATATGGCACCCCTTAATCAGTATTTTGTGAAAGCAGGTGTATAGCAGCCCTCAATCAGTATTCGGTGAAGGAAGGTTTATAGCAATAGCACCCCTCAATCAGTATTTTGTGGAAGAAGGTATATAGCACCCCTCAATCAGTATTTGGCAAAAACAGGTATATAGCACCCCTTAATCAGTATTTGGCAGAAACTGGTATATAGCACCCCTCAATCAGTATCTGGCAGAAACAGGTATATAGCACCCCTCAATCAGGATTTTGTGGAAGAAGGTATATCGCAGCCCTCAAGCAGTTTTTTGGGGGGCAACAGGTATATCACACCTGTTGCATTTAGCTACTCCAATAGCGTTTGTCCCTCTATCTAGCTGCGGTATCGCAGCAGAACCGCACACAACTGCTGCACAATACAAATACGCTATAATATAATTTTTATGTTAGAAAGTATATTATAAGTATATCGCACCCCTCTATATCACACCTATCGATAGCACACCTATACCAGTCCTTAAAAGGACTTTTGTGGCCCTATTAGCTAGCGTTTGGTGTCCCTTACTGTCCCTGCTCCAAAATGAAACCTCTCCCTACACTGGCAAAACACATAATGTAAAATAGCTGCCAGATCGGCTTTTGTTACAGGGTTGGAGGGGTGTCCATGTGCTGAAACGTCTCAATTGGCTGTCCTATTCCACCTGATGGATGTGTCATGGGTTAAAGTTCAGCGATATGCAAAAAAATATGGCGCCTGCCAATAACGCCATATGTTCGCATGTTCGACGAATCACGAACGACAAAGTTTGCAGCGAAACGACCGCCGGGCGAACCGCAAGGCCAAATCTAATCAGCAATGATTTTAGAGAAGCAGTTGTTGTTGCCCATCAAACTGGGAAGGATTATAAGGCAATTTCCACATAATATGAAATCCATCATTCTACACTGAGAAAGATTATTCATAAACACTCAAGACAATTGACAGGAACTGGCTGACCTGCTGCATGTACACTTGGCAGCTGAAAGCATCTGTGTTGGTCCCATGTTCATATGTGCCCGCATTGCTAAGAAAAATAATGTTTTAATATTTGTAATTGAGCCTCCATGAGCAACGGGAGAGTTGGCGTTACACCTAGAGGCTCTACCCTTTCTGTAACTGCCACGCCCTCTCCACTTTGATTGACAGGGACAGGCAGAGCCCCTAGGTGTTAAGGCAATGGCCCCTTTGCTCCTAGAGGCTCATTTGCATACATTAAAACATAATTTTTCTCCGTAATGGGGACACATAAGAACATGTTACCAACACAGATGCCTTCAGCTGCCAAGCGCACAAGCTACAGGTCAGCCAACTTCATAGGTACAAATCTGCTGACAGATGCCCTTTAAGGCAAGGGCTACACTGCGACACCTGTCGCGGCCAGGATCTCTAAGTAGTGGTGATCCCATAGAAATGAATAGGATCGCCGTGGCAGTCAGAAGAAATCTAACACAGCCTAAACAAAGTCTGCAAACCTCAATGAACGTTGTAAGGAAGAGTGGGCCAAAATTCCTCCAGAACAATGTGGAAAACTAATACAGTCATACAGAAAATTATTATTTTAAGCTATTGCTGCTAAAGGTGGTTCTGCGAGCTATTGATTCATGGGGTGTACCGTATATACTCGAGTATAAGCCGACCCGAGTATAAGCCGAGGCCCCTAATTTTACCCAAAAAATGGGAAAAATTAGTGACTCGAGTATAAGACTAGGGTGGGAAATGCAGCTATAATGCAGAGTGTATGTGTATATAATGCACACACTCTACATTATATACACACATCTGCAAGAGGGTGACTCAGATTGATGGGAGTCTGACTCTGACTCCCTGTATTTAATGCAGAGTGTGTGCATTATATACACACACACTCTGCATTAAATACAGGGAGCCATCCACAGATCTCCCCCCTAAACAGTGCCATCCACAGATCCCCCCTAAACAGTGCCATCCACAGATCCCCCCTCCCTTAAACAGTGCCAGGATGGCACTGTTTAGGGGAGGGAGGATCTGTGGATGGCACTGTAGGGGGATCTGTGGATGGCACTGCCATCCACAGATCCCCCTACAGTGCCATCCACAGATCCCCCTCCCCGACGCTCACAGCAGTATATTTATAAAGTATAAGCAGTATATTTATAAAGTATATTTATCAGTATTCTTTATTTATCAGTATTCTTTGGATATCTTACTTTATCGTTGCTCCGGTAATAGCAGGCAGTGCGGGGAGCGGCGCTCACTCACTGACGTCACGCGCCTGCTCCCACTAGGCGGCGCAGGCGCGTGACGTCAGTGAGTGAGCGCCGCCCCCCGCACTGCCTGCTATTACCGGAGCAAAGACAAAGTAAGATAGACTCGAGTATAGGACAAGGGGCTTTTTGAGCACAAAAATATGTGCCCAAAAACTCGTCTTATACTCGAGTATATACGGTACTTAGTTTTTCTCACATGGCTTTCCCATTTTGTCATTTTTTTTTGTTTTATAAATAATTTAATAGTGGGATCTTTTGTTTATCTGAGGTTGTATTTACCTAATTTTAAGACCTTCCAGAGACAATTTTTTTTAATTATGTCCTGATACTCAAGACCATAGTATATACCTACTGTATATTATTTTCACTAAGTTTCAGGCTACAATCTTCATTCATTCATTTTCAGGCTCCACGATATTCAGCTTGCAGCCTGCTCTTAGTTTCAGACTTCTCCTGAGGATACATGCATGATGTGAGGTCTGTGAGTCTAGGATGCTGCTATCTTCAGTGACTCTCATGCATCAGCACAGCTTCAACACAGTACTGATTTCTCCTACAACTCATAATGACTCACTTGTAGTGGCAGTCACTGAGAATGAGGAGTGTCTGATTAGCCTCCTGCTGCAGTTTGCGGTGGATGCTTTGCTTTCTCAATACATTTGTACACAGCCTACAGATTCTTCCCCTGCAAACTGCATTGTGTGCATTTTCACCCCAGTAAATACAAATTCCCTAGAAAGACCCTATCTGAGTATAGGTGTATTCAACAAAACTCACAAAACAGCCTACGTAGGCCAACTGCCCAGCTTGACCCAGATATGTTTAGCTATGTTAAAATGTAACTTTTATTTGCTTTATATTAAAAATAAAAATGTGAGCTAACCAAAGAGATAATAAAAATAGCTGTTGACTGTGTCCCAAACTCGCTAATCTTTCAAATGTGAGTGATTTTATGATGGTAGGGATATGCACACTCCCTACACTGCCACTCAGGTGATACTAACAACTCAACTTATGGCCAGTTGATTCACTGGCTCGCTAGGGAGATGGATTGCCCTACACCACTTAGAGTCTGCCTCAAACCCCTGAAGAAGCCAGGTTAGCTGGCGAAACATGTCGGTGGGCAGTTTTGGGTTTTAGGAATCTGTCGACTGCTGTCCTCGGTCTAATATCATGCAGCAGTAATGATTATATTAGGGTGATCCATCTCCTTAGCGAGCCAGTGAATCAACTGGCCATAAGTTGAGTTGTTAGCATCACCTGAGTGGTAGCAGAGGGAGTGTGCACATCCCTACCACCATAAAATCACTCACATTTGAAAGATGAGCGAGTTTGGGACACAGTCAATAGTTATTTTTATTATCTCTTTGGTTAGCTCACATTTTTATTTTTAATATAAATCCAATGAAAGTTACATTTTAACATAGCTAAACATAGCTGGGTCAAGCTGGGTAGTTGGCCAACATAGGCTGTTTTGTGAGTTTCGTTTTCACCCCATCTACAGTCTATGTGAGCTGCCCTCCTTGTCTGCTTTTCCCCCCTCTCCAAACTCTGACCTGCCAAGTACTACCTCCTGCTGCTATCTGTAACACTGAGTGAAGGGAAGAGGAGTGCAGCGAGAACTGTCAGAAACAGGATCAGTGCTCTGGTGAATTGTGCTGGATAGCCAGTTGGGTGAAGGACTTACACACACTATTCAGAAAGTTTCCATCTTTGTATTCAGGAAGCATTTCATTGTTTAAAAAAATGAGTGCAAATGTGGCCAATGCCTTCTTCCACTCTTGATGGTTCCAGTCAGCTACGATTAGCTTTTAGAAGCATACAAATACAAAACATGAGGCACAAGAGACACATGAAGTAAATACCTGTAAACCTAATTATTTACCACTGAACTGTATTAACTAATATAATATCAGTTTCAATAAAAGCCATCATATGCTCACTCTTTCTCCTGCAACATACTGCCGTGAAAATGCGATTCTTTACTCTCAACAACATAAAGACGAGTGGTTGACTAAAACACTTGGCCAATATACTGTATATGGATGGTTTCCATGGAAATGACTTTTCTCATATTTTAAGATCAGCAGTAGATACAGGCTTAACTCTACTGTTTATGATTTGCTAAATATCTAGAAACATTAACTATACATAATAAATCCATTCACAACACAGTCTGAGGAATTTTATAATATAAAACTCACAATTAAAGAATTATTCCGGTTTTAAAGATTACATTTATTTATTTAGAGACTAGAATATTATACAATTTTCTAATATACATCTATTTAAAATTTTTCTTGCAGACCTTTATTATATCCATACAGTAGCCTTTCCCTAAAGAAAATGGTACAGCCCATTTTAGTCCTCTAAAATGTATTCATAGGAAAGGTGGATAGGACTAAACATGGCATCATTCATGTGAGCTGTCATGTGCCCCTCACAGTACCTTATGACCTGACTTTCACTTAAAGGGGTTGTGCCACAAAAAATATTCAACATTTTTCAAACCAGCACATGGAACTAAATATTTTTGTAACTGCATGTAATTAAAAATTTTGTATAGCCACTGAGTTGTTCAATAAAATGTATCTGTACAGCGCCACCTGCTGTTTGTTATTTTCATTATTTCTTCTCCACCTTACTGAGGCGGTTGCACATTCTCAGTTTAAATCATCAACTGTCACCAGACATATCTTCTGTCAGAAGCTGTGGCAGTTACAGTGAAAGAACTGCAGCAAAAAAGGTATGGTCCCTGAGAAAGGACACACCCCCTGAGCTGCCAGCCTGAAATAAATCTAGCAGAACAGTTGAGCAATGCATGGAGAGATCTCTGGATCCATGTGAGATATGGGGTTGGTTCTAGATTTGTTAGAAAAAGATTGTCATGTACTATATGATATCGGATTTAATTTTTTTACATTAATCATGGCATAACCCCTTTAATTGCCCAGGTATCTAACAGGGAAATAGTTGTGTATTAGAGGGCAGAACATACACAATATATACAGTATATATACAGTATTGTTATCTGAAGCAGTATCTCATCATGTCTGTCAGTGTCCATGTGTGTGTTGTGTTTTTTTTTTCCACAAAACTTTATTATCAACATGGCAACATCAAGCTAGAGACAGGCAGCCATTTTACAACATCACCTACACACAGGCAGCCATGTAAATACCATACAATAATATAGTTACTGAAATAACCATAATAAAATCGTGATTCCACCTCTAGTACTATTTAGTTATCACATGTTGTGTTCTGTGTGCTGACCCAACACATGTATATTATGTAACACTGCTGCTTACAGAATGTCAGCGATTATGTGATGTGAAGAGTTCACATGGCTGATGGCATGTTTTAGTTAGGCCATAGATACATTACATAGAACTTACACATGAGCTATACTATTATACTGCATATAGGGGTCAACCATCTTACATAAGAAAGGTATGTATGCAGAATTTACATATATATTAGAAAATTGTACCATTTTCTATTATATAAACAAATAAAAAAATATATTAAAAATATAGAATATTCCTTTAAATCTTGAACATTTGACCTTAACATTATAGTGGTGAACTGGTCATTTTGGGTTCTGCAGCAGGGTATATGGTGAACCAGGGTCACATGAATACTGGGTGGCATATCTCCTTGCTGCGATATAGGTTGCCACTCTGGCATGGTAATGGTCATACAGATACTTGATATCCTCCTGTGGTCATTCCAAGCTCTTTCAACTTGTATCCGTAGTGCAGCCAAGTAGTGTGTTGGCTGCTGTGCAGAGGAGATCAGTCACCCCATCCAGTCCAGAGGGCATTATTACTGTTATGGGGGCACAGTGAGGGCATAACTACTCTGAAGGCGTACAGAGAGGGCATTACAAACTGTGAAGGGGGCAAAGATAGGGCAATAGTACTATGAAAGGGCACAGAGAGGGCATACCTACTGTGAGGGGGCACAATGTCAGCATAACTACTCTGAGGGAGGCACAAAAAGGACATTACAACAGTGAAGGGGCACAGATAAGGCATTACTGCTGTCAGAGGGGCACAGAGATGGCATAACTACTGTGAAGAGGGCACAATGTGGGCATAACTACTGTGGATGGGGCACAATGAAGGGATAAGTACTTTAAGGGGGTACAATATGGGAAAAACTACTGTGAAAGTTGTACAGTGAGGGCATAACTACAGTGAGGGGGCACAATATGGGCATAACTACCGTGAGGGGGCACCTATCTGGACAAACTACTGTAAAGGTTGTACAATGAGGGCAATACTACTGTGAAGGGGTACAATTTTTTTTAAGTATTGGGGTGTGCCAGAGAAAGGACCCGCCCCGAGTACCAAACAGTCTAGGCACGTCACTTTGTCCTCATCTTCTCCTTTCAGACAACATCGCCATGATGATTTCTTTCAGCCATCTCTTCTCTCTACAGAGTTCGACAGACAGACATCTTAGTTTCCTAGTTTTCCATCATCCTCCCACCTTCTGAACACGCCAACCTGCCACCCCCAAAATTGTGCTTGCTGTGCTCCCCAATACTATACTGCAGAAACAGTCCCCCTGAAAATACTAGTAACACCCAGATAGTACCGCCTTTAGTAATTATTGGCACACTGTGCCCTAAAAAATAACTGCACCCAGGCAATAGTGTCCCTGAAACTAATAGTGTAAACATAATGTTCCCCCCAAAAAATTGTGCTAAGCTGATACTTAGTAAGAGTAAGGAAACTTTCACACTGGCGTTTTGGCTTTCCGTTTGTGAGATCCGTCATGGGCTCTCACAAGCGGTCCAAAACACATTAGTTTTGCCCTAATGCATTCTGAATGGAAAAGGATCCGCTAAAAATGCATCAGTTTGCCTCCGTTCCGTCTCCATTCCGCTTTGGAGACGGACACCAAAACGCTGCTTGCAGCGTTTTGGTGTCCGTCTGACAAAACTGAGCCGTTCTGACACACAATGTAAGTCAATGGGGACGGATCCGTTTTCTATTACACAATCTGGCACAATAGAAAACTGATTCGTCCTCCATGGACTTTCAATGGTGTTCAAGACAGATCTGTCTTGGCTATGTTAAAGATAATACAAAGGGATCCGTTCTGAACGGATGCAGACGGTTGTATTATCTGAACGGATCCGTCTGTGCAGATTCATGACAGGTCTGCACCAAAGTGTGAAAATAGCCTAGGTCAGTGATGGTGAACCTTTTGGAGACAGAGTGCCCAAACTGCAACCCAAAACCCACTTATTTATCCCAAAACTGCAATTTACCCTGAATACTACAGTCCAATAGTATACCTTCCATGTGCTTTATCATTTAGTTATAATAGCCTGCCTACATTCAGTGCGCTAGCTGTGCCGTTCATAGCTCACCCTGTGCTGATGAATGGCAGGAAAAGTCTAAGGCATATTGGTACACCACAGACTTTTTCCAGGGTGTGGGTGCCCACAGAGAGGGCTCAGAGTGCCGCCTCTGGCACCCGTGCCATAGGTTCGCCACCACTGGCCTAGGTGCTCACCAAAGTTCCACGAATAGAAATAATTATCTGCCAGACTATTATTACTGCACGTAATAGTAATAATATCCCCAGTGCCCACTGTGCCCCAGAAGTAATAGTGCTCCCACTGTGCTTGTACTAGAATTCATGTTCCTCATAGTCCCCCAATTGTAATAAAGCCCACCATAATGCCCCCGGTAGTAATAATTCTCTTCATAATGTGTGACAATGGAAAAATGCCCCCTTATAATGTGCACCAGTGCATAAAAATGCCCTTCTGTGGCAGTATAAAAAATACCTCCTTTTAGTGCCCCCAGTAGAGCCAATGTCCCCATAGTGCCCTATAATTTGTGCCAGTATAAAATACTCCTATATTGTGCCCCCATAGTGCTCCTCCCCTTGTCCACATGGTTCCTGACATAATGGGCCAATATAAAATGCCCCCATAATGTGTGCCAGTAAAAAGCCCCAATAGTGTCCTCCCTTCTCCATAGTGCCCCCATGTGTGCCAGTATATAAGATAGGGCCCCCATAGTGCTCCTCCCCCTCCATAGTGCCCCCATGTGTGCCAGTATATAAGATAGGGCCCCCAATAGATGCCCCATAGTGCTCCTCTCCCACCCTTCATCATAGTGCCCCGCCATGTGTGCCAGTATATAAGATAGGGCCCCCAGTAGATGCTCCATAGTGCTCCTCTTCCACCCTTCTCCATAGTGCCCCCCATGTGTGCCAGCATATAAGATAGGGCCCCCAGTAGATGCCCCCATAGTGCTCCTCTCCCCCCTTCTCCATAGTGCCCTCATGTGTGCCAGTATATAATATAGGGCCCCAGAAGATGCCCCCATAGTGCTCCTCCCCCCTTCTTCATAGTGCCCCCATGTGTGCCAGTATATAAGATTGGGCCCCCATAGTGCTCCTTCCCTCCATAGTGCCCCCATGTGTGCCAGTATATAAGATAGGGCCCCCATACTGCTCCTCCCCCTCCACAGCGCCCCCCATATGTGCCAATATATAAGACAGGGCCCCCATAGTACTCCTTCCCCTCATTAGTGTCTCCTGTGAGTGCCAGTAAATAAGAAAGGCTCCCATAGTGATTCTCCCCCTCCATAGTGCCCCCATGAGTGCCAGTATATAAGATTGGGCCCCCATAGTGCTCCCTTCCTCTATAGTGCCCCCCATGTGTGCCAGTATATAAGATTGGGCCCCCACAGTGCTCCTCCCCCTCTATAGTGCCCCCCATGTGTGCCAGTACATAAGATAGAGCCCCCAGTAGATTCCCCCGTAGTGCCCCCCATGAGTGCCAGTACATAAGATAAGGCCCCCAGCATAGCATAAATGAAAATAATAAACTCACAGACTTACCTCCACGCTGCTTTCAGGCATGCAATGCAGGCCTCTTCCAACCTGGGTCCTGCGCTGTACGGTTCAGGAAGCGCGATGACATCCTAAGGACGGCAATACAGATGAATTTAGAGATGAGCGCTTCCACAATGGAAGAGCTCATCTCCCACTGCCCTGTCGCCGAAGCTGCACAGGGGCACCATCCCACACTAGGCCCCCACGCATCCAAACCAGCTGCATAGGTGGTATGTCCGCCCCTGCTTAGCAGTGAAACAGTGTTTGCTTAGTTAGTCTGCCCGTATACCGAACCAAGCCTACCGTACGATTCTGATACTAGACTGCCTGCCCTGACAGTTCTCTGTTCTGCCCACACCTCAGACTTGACTTACAGATAGATACTCTGCCTGCCCCAACCTCGGCTACTCTCCTGAATACGCGTATTGCCTGACACTTGGTGCTTCACACCAGTGTCTCTGACCAATGTGTCTCAGCTGCCAACTACACCAGGACTACTCCAGGAGGTAGCGGCCTGGTTGGTTCCCAGCAGCAAAGGCCAGATCCCTGTATAGGGGTTAAAGTGTGAAAACCAGGGAACCACCAGGACAACACCCTTAGGTTTAGCCCAAAGTCAAGCTAGTTAGTTGGCACAATGGGTCCACATCCAATGTCTGTAGCAGTGAGATTGTCTGCAAAAAGGAAGTAGAATATATGAACCCATCCACCCATTAAAAGAAAATAATATATATATATATAGAATAGTAACATATAGGTTGTTAATATGGGATTTTTTTTTAATAAAAGCTTTTTTTTTTACTTCATGAGATCAACCATGTAACACATTGTATGCATCTTTTAGGTGGTGGAGCAAATAGACAGACTTACTTCGGACTTTGAGTTTGAGCTGGACACCGATGACTGGACCCCAGGAACTGTTAGTAGCACATCAAGCAGTGAAAAAGGTGGTCCTCTCTGTGACCTGGGACCCCTGGATTTCCTGAGTTCAGACAGCTGGGAATTCTGTTCGTTTCTAGAAGCCTCCACTCCTTCTGACTCTGGAGATGGCTCAGACCGTCCTTCTGACTTTAGGCTACTTAATGGTGGGGCTACACCCAATGGTCCCGATTGCTCTAGTGAAGAAACTCCTGCCCCACCACAGAAGCCCCTACCAACAAGGACCCCTGGCTCCAGAGACCGAGTAAGGTTCAGTGATAAAGTTCTGTACCATGCACTTTGTTGTGATGACAGTGAAGATCCCCCATATGGCCAAGAAACTCCTAGAGAATCTCCTCGGCCTGCTGTACCTTGTAATGTTATACGGAGCAGTAAAGGAGGAATGACTGGAGCCAAGAGGAGCACAAGGAACTGTAGCACCCAGACTGTGTGTGACAAGAGCACCCAGACTGTGCTACCATATGTGCCAAAAAAGGAGCAGCGCTGAGGATTGAAAAGGGATGTAAAGCATAGTGGATAGTAAAAGAAATATAGCTACAAAGACAATTAGAGCAGTAAATGTAGGATAACTGAATACCAGAAAACAGGTGAATGAGTGGAATTTTGAATGGATGTAATAACAAATCAAAAGGGTTTTTATGCATAGAAAAACAGCAGTGTGAACAACTGATTAAATAGGTGTCATGTTGACATCTCTGCACACAAATATAATATGGGCAATATATGGTGCACTTTTTAACCTTTCTTATGAGCTGGGGGAAAGGGGGGCACTAGAGTGGGGCCTTCTTAACCCATGCTGTAACCTCACATCTCCTGCTGTGACCTCACATGTCTTTCTGTCCCTGCGCCAGCAAAATGTTCACCTCACATGTATACAATTAAAGAGGATAAATAACAAGTTTAAAGTGTAATGTGTCTTTGTCTTTTCAGGATAAAAAAATCATTAGCCCTATTCATGTTGTAATAATATCTAAAGGGCTACTGCAATAACACACACTCATTGTATTAGTGGGAAAATGGTCTCAAAGCAAGTATCCACTATCTGGGGTAATTGCTCTCCAAAGGTAATTATAATTTCTGCTGCATCCTACCGATTTCAAAGCTGCAATGCATTTCCACACTATTAACCTTCAAACACTCCACTTTCTATATAGCTTTGTTCTCCAGAGAAATTTAAAGTAAAGATGCATGCAAAAAATGAGATTAGCAGCGGAAATAAAGTCATAGATGTATTGAGTTGCTGTCTGCTTTTGTACACGCAGTGAGGGAAATTCATTATAAGCCTGGCATTTCATACACCAGTCCTAATAAGAAGTCCACAGGAGTAAGATGTACCAAAATTATTAACAGCAGCAGGTATCTAAATTTGGTGCATCTTTTGACACCAAATGCTTGAAATAACTTCTTTATTAACTTTAACTTTTCTTTATATATAACAATGCCGCCTCCACAGCAGATAGTCCATGTACAAAACAACATAAAATATCATAAAATGGCGGTATGCATAAGATGGCGGTTCAACTGTTCAATCTTGTCATTCAACATAAAATGGTGGATATATTTCTCTCTTCAGTATCTGTACTCTCACTTTAAGTTTTTTAAAAACTTTATGATCTCTCTGAGAGGAATATCTGAGGTTAACCAATAGTTCACTTGCTCTACTTGGTTTGCAGTTTGCTCTATACAATTGCTTATGATCTGGTATGAGCAGTTTGCATTTGTATGCAATTTGTTTGGATTGTATGGCTCAGTAGTTCGTTTGTATGGTGGAACTGTAAGTAAACATACATATAATCAGTTCAGTATACAGTTCTAATCACTATATTAACAGTAGGAACATTAGATTTTAAATACCTATTTTGGCCTTTTGCTTCCATAAAACACAGCTCTTAGTGGAGTGTTTGTCTGTTTAGCTCCTCTCTCTAGTGAATAATGATTCCAGCAGCTCCTACTAGGGGAATTTCCCACACACTCTGTGTGTGAGGCTGGCTGTAATTAGTCAAAACTCCTGGGCTGTGTGAGGCTCGCTAGGATTGGTCAAGACTCCTGCCCAGCAACAACAGTTTAACTATATGCTTTCTGTTGTTTCTGCTATGTCATTGAGCTTACATTACATTATATAATGAATCTTAAAGGCATATTATCTTTTCTGCTTCTGTGAACACAATATATAACAGTTTTATAACATCCAAACATGAAGTCACTGTAAATAACTCTGCTTTTATCTTTAACACACAAACATAGGAACTGTATTAAGGTTATTGGCAGGTTTAGCTGTATAAACATATAAGCTATATTGGCAACCTAGGACAGGTCTTAGCTGGCCAGCTACACTCCCACCCAAATCTTCTAAATTTCTATGTTCTCAGTGGTAGAACTTAAACATGAATTTGAGGAATTGAGGAATTTGAGGAATTTTCCATCAGGTTCTTAACTTCCAAGTGTCTTTTATCACTCTCAAGTAGAACAACTAACTTCTGTATAGGACGCTCCAACTTGAGTGGAGTAGTGAGTAGGGATGAGCGAACTCGAACTGTATAGTTCGGGTTCGTACCGAATTTTGGGGTGTCCGTGACACGGACCCGAACCCGGACATTTTCGTAAAAGTCCGGGTTCGGGTTCGGTGTTCGTCGCTTTCTTGGCGCTTTTGTGACGCTTTCTTGGCGCTTTTTGAAAGGCTGCAAAGCAGCCAATCAACAAGCGTCATACTACTTGCCCCAAGAGGCCATCACAGCCATGCCTACTATTGGCATGGCTGTGATTGGCCAGAGCACCATGTGACCCAGCCTCTATTTAAGCTGGAGTCACATAGCGCCGCCCGTCACTCTGCTCTGATTAGCGTAGGGAGAGGTTGCGGCTGCGACAGTAGGGCGAGATTAGGCAGATTAACTCCTCCAAAGGACTTGATTAACTGATCGATCTGCAGCTGTGGATCATTGAGCTGCTGATCCTCAATTGCTCACTGTTTTTAGGCTGCCCAGACCGTTTGTCAGTCACATTTTTCTGGGGTGATCGGCGGCCATTTTGTGTCTTGTGGTGCGCCAGCACAAGCTGCGACCAAGTGCATTTAACCCTCAATGGTGTGGTTGTTTTTTGGCTAAAGCCTACATCAGGGTGAAGCTGTCACACCAAGTGCATTTAACCAGCAATAGTCTGTTCATTTTTTGGCCATATACAAAATCAGGGGCAAGCTGCGCCTGTCACCAAGTGCATTTAACCCTCAATGGTGTGGTTGTTTTTTGGCTAAAGCCTACATCAGGGTGAAGCTGTCACACCAAGTGCATTTAACCAGCAATAGTCTGTTCATTTTTTGGCCATATACAAAATCAGGGGCAAGCTGCGCCTGTCACCAAGTGCATTTAACCCTCAATGGTGTGGTTGTTTTTTGGCTAAAGCCTACATCAGGGTGAAGCTGTCACACCAAGTGCATTTAACCAGCAATAGTCTGTTCATTTTTTGGCCATATACAAAATCAGGGGCAAGCTGCGCCTGTCACCAAGTGCATTTAACCCTCAATGGTGTGGTTGTTTTTTGGCTAAAGCCTACATCAGGGTGAAGCTGTCACACCAAGTGCATTTAACCAGCAATAGTCTGTTCATTTTTTGGCCATATACAAAATCAGGGGCAAGCTGCGCCTGTCACCAAGTGCATTTAACCCTCAATGGTGTGGTTGTTTTCTGGCTAAAGCCTACATCAGGGTGAAGCTGTCACACCAAGTGCATTTAACCAGCAATAGTCTGTTTATTTTTTGGCCATATACTACATCAGGGGCAAGCTGCGCCCGTCACCAAGTGCATTTAACCCTCAGTAGTGTGGTTGGTCAAGCTGTGACACCAAGTGCATTTAACCAGCAATAGTCTGTTCATTTTTTGGCCATATACTACATCAGGGGCAAGCTGCGCCCGTCACCAAGTGCATTTAACCAGCAATAGTGTGGTTATTTTTTGGCCATATCCCAGTCTAATTCTGTCACTAAATCCATACCGGTCACCCAGCGCCTAAATACTAGGCCTCAAATTTATATCCCGCTAAATCTCTCGTTACCGCTGTCCTGTTGTAGCTGGGAAAGTTATTTAGTGTCCGTCAAAGCACATTTTTTGTTCTGGGTTGAAGTACAATTCCCAATTTAGCAATTTCATAATTTAGTGGTTTCTGCTATATCAGAGCTATTTGAAATCTATCCCTAAAAGGGTATATAATATTCAAGGTGCACATTGGGTCATTCAGAATAACTTCACACACACCCGCTACTGTGTATTTTCAAGTCTAATTCTGTCACTAAACCCATACCTGTCACCCAGCGCCTAAATACTAGGCCTCAAATTTATATCCTGCTAAATCTCTCGTTACCGCTGTCCTGTTGTAGCTGGGAAAGTTATTTAGTGTCCGTCAAAGCACATTTTTTGTTCTGGGTTGAAGTACAATTCCCAATTTAGCAATTTCATAATTTAGTGGTTTCTGCTATATCAGAGCTATTTGAAATCTATCCCTAAAAGGGTATATAATATTCAAGGTGCACATTGGGTCATTCAGAATAACTTCACACACACCCGCTACTGTGTATTTTCAAGTCTAATTCTGTCACTAAACCCATACCTGTCACCCAGCGCCTAAATACTAGGCCTCAAATTTATATCCTGCTAAATCTCTCGTTACCGCTGTCCTGTTGTAGCTGGGAAAGTTATTTAGTGTCCGTCAAAGCACATTTTTTCTTCTGGGTTGAAATACAATTCCCAATTTAGCAATTTCATAATTTAGTGGTTTCTGCTATATCAGAGCTATTTGAAATCTATCCCTAAAAGGGTAGATCATATTGAAGGTGCACATAGGGTCATTCAGAATAACTTCACACACACCCGCTACTGTGTATTTCCAAGTCTAATTCTGTCACTAAACCCATACCTGTCACCCAGCGCCTAAATACTAGGCCTCAAATTTATATCCCGCTAAATCTCTCGTTACCGCTGTCCTGTTGTAGCTGGGAAAGTTATTTAGTGTCCGTCAAAGCACATTTTTTGTTCTGGGTTGAAGTACAATTCCCAATTTAGCAATTTCATAATTTAGTGGTTTCTGCTATATCAGAGCTATTTGAAATCTATCCCTAAAAGGGTATATAATATTCAAGGTGCACATTGGGTCATTCAGAATAACTTCACACACACCCGCTACTGTGTATTTCCAAGTCTAATTCTGTCACTAAACCCATACCTGTCACCCAGCGCCTAAATACTAGGCCTCAAATTTATATCCTGCTAAATCTCTCGTTACCGCTGTACTGTTGTTGCTTGGAAAGATATTTAGTGTCCGTCAAAGCACATTTTTTGTTCTGGGTTGAAGTACAATTCCCAATTTAGCAATTTCATAATTTAGTGGTTTCTGCTATATCAGAGCTATTTGAAATCTATCCCTAAAAGGGTATATAATATTCAAGGTGCACATTGGGTCATTCAGAATAACTTCACACACACCCGCTACTGTGTATTTTCAAGTCTAATTCTGTCACTAAACCCATACCTGTCACCCAGCGCCTAAATACTAGGCCTCAAATTTATATCCTGCTAAATCTCTCGTTACCGCTGTACTGTTGTTGCTGGGCAAGATATTTAGTGTCCGTCAAAGCACATTTTTTGTTCTGGGTTGAAATACAATTCCCAATTTAGCAATTTCATAATTTAGTGGTTTCTGCTATATCAGAGCTATTTGAAATCTATCCCTAAAAGGGTATATAATATTCAAGGTGCACATTGGGTCATTCAGAATAACTTCACACACACCCGCTACTGTGTATTTTCAAGTCTAATTCTGTCACTAAACCCATACCTGTCACCCAGCGCCTAAATACTAGGCCTCAAATTTATATCCTGCTAAATCTCTCGTTACCGCTGTACTGTTGTTGCTGGGCAAGATATTTAGTGTCCGTCAAAGCACATTTTTTGTTCTGGGTTGAAATACAATTCCCAATTTAGCAATTTCATAATTTAGTGGTTTCTGCTATATCAGAGCTATTTGAAATCTATCCCTAAAAGGGTATATAATATTCAAGGTGCACATTGGGTCATTCAGAATAACTTCACACACACCCGCTACTGTGTATTTCCAAGTCTAATTCTGTCACTAAACCCATACCTGTCACCCAGCGCCTAAATACTAGGCCTCAAATTTATATCCTGCTAAATCTCTCGTTACCGCTGTCCTGTTGTAGCTGGGAAAGTTATTTAGTGTCCGTCAAAGCACATTTTTTCTTCTGGGTTGAAATACAATTCCCAATTTAGCAATTTCATAATTTAGTGGTTTCTGCTATATCAGAGCTATTTGAAATCTATCCCTAAAAGGGTAGATCATATTGAAGGTGCACATAGGGTCATTCAGAATAACTTCACACACACCCGCTACTGTGTATTTCCAAGTCTAATTCTGTCACTAAACCCATACCTGTCACCCAGCGCCTAAATACTAGGCCTCAAATTTATATCCCGCTAAATCTCTCGTTACCGCTGTCCTGTTGTGGCTGGGAAAGTTATTTAGTGTCCGTCAAAGCACATTTTTTGTTCTGGGTTGAAATACAATTCCCAATTTAGCAATTTCATAATTTAGTCGTTTCTGCTATATCAGAGCTATTTGAAATCTATCCCTAAAAGGGTAGATCATATTGAAGGTGCACATAGGGTCATTCAGAATAACTTCACACACACGCTTCTGTGCATTTCCAAGTCTAATTCTGTCACTAAATCCATACCGCTCACCCAGCGCCTAAATACTAGGCCTCAAATTTATATCCCGCTGAATTTGAATACAATACATTGGGCCAAATAATATATTTGTTGTTGTGGTGAACCATAACAATGAGAAAAACATCTAGTAAGGGACGCGGACGTGGACATGGTCGTGGTGGTGTTAGTGGACCCTCTGGTGCTGGGAGAGGACGTGGCCGTTCTGCCACATCCACACGTCCTAGTGTACCAACTACCTCAGGTCCCAGTAGCCGCCAGAATTTACAGCGATATATGGTGGGGCCCAATGCCGTTCTAAGGATGGTAAGGCCTGAGCAGGTACAGGCATTAGTCAATTGGGTGGCCGACAGTGGATCCAGCACGTTCACATTATCTCCCACCCAGTCTTCTGCAGAAAGCGCACAGATGGCGCCTGAAAACCAACCCCATCAGTCTGTCACATCACCCCCATGCATACCAGGGAAACTGTCTCAGCCTCAAGTTATGCAGCAGTCTCTTATGCTGTTTGAAGACTCCGCTGGCAGGGTTTCCCAAGGGCATCCACCTAGCCCTTCCCCAGCGGTGAAAGACATAGAATGCACTGACGCACAACCACTTATGTTTCCTGATGATGAGGACATGGGAATACCACCTCAGCATGTCTCTGATGATGACGAAACACAGGTGCCAACTGCTGCGTCTTTCTGCAGTGTGCAGACTGAACAGGAGGTCAGGGATCAAGACTGGGTGGAAGACGATGCAGGGGACGATGAGGTCCTAGACCCCACATGGAATGAAGGTCGTGCCACTGACTTTCACAGTTCGGAGGAAGAGGCAGTGGTGAGACCGAGCCAACAGCGTAGCAAAAGAGGGAGCAGTGGGCAAAAGCAGAACACCCGCCGCCAAGAGACTCCGCCTGCTACTGACCGCCGCCATCTGGGACCGAGCACCCCAAAGGCAGCTTCAAGGAGTTCCCTGGCATGGCACTTCTTCAAACAATGTGCTGACGACAAGACCCGAGTGGTTTGCACGCTGTGCCATCAGAGCCTGAAGCGAGGCATTAACGTTCTGAACCTGAGCACAACCTGCATGACCAGGCACCTGCATGCAAAGCATGAACTGCAGTGGAGTAAACACCTTAAAACCAAGGAAGTCACTCAGGCTCCCCCTGCTACCTCTTCTGCTGCTGCCGCCTCGGCCTATTCTGCTGCTGCCGCCTCGGCCTCTTCCTCCGCCTCTGGAGGAACGTTGGCACCTGCCGCCCAGCAAACAGGGGATGTACCACCAACACCACCACCACCACCTCCGTCACCAAGCGTCTCAACCATGTCACACGCCAGCGTTCAGCTCTCCATCTCACAAACATTTGATAGAAAGCGTAAATTCCCACCTAGCCACCCTCGATCCCTGGCCCTGAATGCCAGCATTTCTAAACTACTGGCCTATGAAATGCTGTCATTTAGGCTGGTGGACACAGACAGCTTCAAACAGCTCATGTCGCTTGCTGTCCCACAGTATGTTGTTCCCAGCCGGCACTACTTCTCCAAGAGAGCCGTGCCTTCCCTGCACAACCAAGTATCCGATAAAATCAAGTGTGCACTGCGCAACGCCATCTGTAGCAAGGTCCACCTAACCACAGATACGTGGACCAGTAAGCACGGCCAGGGACGCTATATCTCCCTAACTGCACACTGGGTAAATGTAGTGGCAGCTGGGCCCCAGGCGGAGAGCTGTTTGGCGCACGTCCTTCCGCCGCCAAGGATCGCAGGGCAACATTCTTTGCCTCCTGTTGCCACCTCCTCCTTCTCGGCTTCCTCCTCCTCTTCTTCCACCTGCTCATCCAGTCAGCCACACACCTTCACCACCAACTTCAGCACAGCCCGGGGTAAACGTCAGCAGGCCATTCTGAAACTCATATGTTTGGGGGACAGGCCCCACACCGCACAGGAGTTGTGGCGGGGTATTGAACAACAGACCGACGAGTGGTTGCTGCCGGTGAGCCTCAAGCCCGGCCTGGTGGTGTGTGATAATGGGCGAAATCTCGTTGCAGCTCTGGGACTAGCCAATTTGACGCACATCCCTTGCTTGGCGCATGTGCTGAATTTGGTGGTGCAGAAGTTCATTCACAACTACCCCGACATGTCAGAGCTGCTGCATAAAGTGCGGGCCGTCTGTTCGCGCTTCCGGCGTTCACATCCTGCCGCTGCTCGCCTGTCTGCGCTACAGCGTAACTTCGGCCTTCCCGCTCACCGCCTCATATGCGACGTGCCCACCAGGTGGAACTCCACCTTGCACATGCTGGACAGACTGTGCGAGCAGCAGCAGGCCATAGTGGAGTTTCAGCTGCAGCACGCACGGGTCAGTCGCACTACAGAACAGCACCACTTCACCACCAATAACTGGGCCTCCATGCGAGACCTGTGTGCCCTGTTGCGCTGTTTCGAGTACTCCACCAACATGGCCAGTGGCGATGACACCGTTATCAGCGTTACAATACCACTTCTATGTCTCCTTGAGAAAACACTTAGGGCGATGATGGAAGAGGAGGTGGCCCAGGAGGAGGAGGAGGAGGAGGAGGAAGAGGGGTCATTTTTAGCACTTTCAGGCCAGTCTCTTCGAAGTGACTCAGAGGGAGGTTTTTGGCAACAGCAGAGGCCAGGTACAAATGTGGCCAGCCAGGGCCCACTACTGGAGGACGAGGAGGACGAGGATGAGGAGGAGGTGGAGGAGGATGAGGATGAAGCATGGTCACAGCGGGGTGGCACCCAACGCAGCTCGGGTCCATCACTGGTGCGTGGCTGGGGGGAAAGGCAGGACGATGACGATACGCCTCCCACAGAGGACAGCTTGTCCTTACCCCTGGGCAGCCTGGCACACATGAGCGACTACATGCTGCAGTGCCTGCGCAACGACAGCAGAGTTGCCCACATTTTAACCTGTGCGGACTACTGGGTTGCCACCCTGCTGGATCCACGCTACAAAGACAATGTGCCCACCTTACTTCCTGCACTGGAGCGTGATAGGAAGATGCGCGAGTACAAGCGCACGTTGGTAGACGCGCTACTGAGAGCATTCCCAAATGTCACAGGGGAACAAGTGGAAGCCCAAGGCCAAGGCAGAGGAGGAGCAAGAGGTCGCCAAGGCAGCTGTGTCACGGCCAGCTCCTCTGAGGGCAGGGTTAGCATGGCAGAGATGTGGAAAACTTTTGTCAACACGCCACAGCTAACTGCACCACCACCTGATACGCAACGTGTTAGCAGGAGGCAACATTTCACTAACATGGTGGAACAGTACGTGTGCACACCCCTCCACGTACTGACTGATGGTTCGGCCCCATTCAACTTCTGGGTCTCTAAATTGTCCACGTGGCCAGAGCTAGCCTTTTATGCCTTGGAGGTGCTGGCCTGCCCGGCAGCCAGCGTTTTGTCTGAACGTGTATTCAGCACGGCAGGGGGCGTCATTACAGACAAACGCAGCCGCCTGTCTACAGCCAATGTGGACAAGCTGACGTTCATAAAAATGAACCAGGCATGGATCCCACAGGACCTGTCCGTCCCTTGTCCAGATTAGACATTAACTACCTCCCCATAACCATATATTATTGGACTCCAGGGCACTTCCTCATTCAATCCTATTTTTATTTTCATTTTACCATTATATTGCAAGGCTACCCAAAGTTGAATGAACCTCTCCTCTGCCTGTGTGCTAGGCCTAAATATATGCCAATGGATTGTTGCAGTGGTGGCTGACGTGAAGCCTCATTCTCTGCTATGACATGCAGACTGATTCTCTGGTGACATGAAGCCAGATTGTCTGTTACGGGACCTCTCTCCTCTGCCTGGGTGCTGGGCCTGAATTTATGACAATGGACTGTTGCAGTGGTGGGTGACGTGAAGCCTCATTCTCTGCTATGACATGCAGACTGATTCTCTGCTGACATGAAGCCAGATTGTCTGTTACGGGACCTCTCTCCTCTGCCTGTGTGCTAGGCCTAAATATATGCCAATGGATTGTTGCAGTGGTGGCTGACGTGAAGCCTGATTCTCTGCTATGACATGCAGACTGATTCTCTGGTGACATGAAGCCAGATCCTCTGTTACGGGACCTCTCTCCTCTGCCTGGGTGCTGGGCCTAAATTTATGAAAATGGACTGTTGCAGTGGTGGGTGACGTGAAGCCTGATTCTCTGCTATGACATGAAGACTGATTCTCTGCTGACATGAAGCCAGATCCTCTGTTACGGGACCTCTCTCCTCTGCCTGGGTGCTGGGCCTAAATATCTGACAATGGACTGTTGCATTGGTGGCTGACGTGAAGCCTGATTCTCTGCTATGATATGAAGACTGATTCTCTGCTGACATGAAGCCAGATTGTCTGTTACGGGACCTCTCTCCTCTGCCTGTGTGCTAGGCCTAAATATATGCCAATGGATTGTTGCAGTGGTGGCTGACGTGAAGCCTGATTCTCTGCTATGACATGCAGACTGATTCTCTGGTGACATGAAGCCAGATCCTCTGTTACGGGACCTCTCTCCTCTGCCTGGGTGCTGGGCCTAAATATATGAAAATGGACTGTTGCAGTGGTGGGTGACGTGAAGCCTGATTCTCTGCTATGACATGCAGACTGATTCTCTGGTGACATGAAGCCAGATCCTCTGTTACGGGACCTCTCTCCTCTGCCTGGGTGCTGGGCCTAAATTTATGAAAATGGACTGTTGCAGTGGTGGGTGACGTGAAGCCTCATTCTCTGCTATGACATGCAGACTGATTCTCTGCTGACATGAAGCCAGATTGTCTGTTACGGGACCTCTCTCCTCTGCCTGTGTGCTAGGCCTAAATATATGCCAATGGATTGTTGCAGTGGTGGCTGACGTGAAGCCTGATTCTCTGCTATGACATGCAGACTGATTCTCTGGTGACATGAAGCCAGATCCTCTGTTACGGGACCTCTCTCCTCTGCCTGGGTGCTGGGCCTAAATATCTGACAATGGACTGTTGCATTGGTGGCTGACGTGAAGCCTGATTCTCTGCTATGATATGAAGACTGATTCTCTGCTGACATGAAGCCAGATTGTCTGTTACGGGACCTCTCTCCTCTGCCTGTGTGCTAGGCCTAAATATATGCCAATGGATTGTTGCAGTGGTGGCTGACGTGAAGCCTGATTCTCTGCTATGACATGCAGACTGATTCTCTGGTGACATGAAGCCAGATCCTCTGTTACGGGACCTCTCTCCTCTGCCTGGGTGCTGGGCCTAAATTTATGAAAATGGACTGTTGCAGTGGTGGGTGACGTGAAGCCTGATTCTCTGCTATGACATGCAGACTGATTCTCTGGTGACATGAAGCCAGATCCTCTGTTACGGGACCTCTCTCCTCTGCCTGGGTGCTGGGCCTAAATTTATGAAAATGGACTGTTGCAGTGGTGGGTGACGTGAAGCCTCATTCTCTGCTATGACATGCAGACTGATTCTCTGCTGACATGAAGCCAGATTGTCTGTTACGGGACCTCTCTCCTCTGCCTGGGTGCTGGGCCTGAATTTATGACAATGGACTGTTGCAGTGGTGGCTGACGTGAAGCCTGATTCTCTGCTATGATATGAAGACTGATTCTCTGCTGACATGAAGCCAGATTGTCTGTTACGGGACCTCTCTCCTCTGCCTGGGTGCCGGAGCCTAAATATCTGAGAATGGACTGTTCCAGTGGTGGGTAACGGGAAGCCAGATTCTCTGCTATGATATGAAGACTGATTCTCTGCTGACATGAAGCCAGATTGTCTGTTACGGGACCTCTCTCTTCTGCCTGGGTGCTGGGCCTAAATTTATGAAAATGGACTATTACAGTGGTGGGTGACGTGAAGCCTGATTCTCTGCTATGACATGAAGACTGATTCTCTGCTGACATGAAGCCAGATTGTCTGTTACGGGACCTCTCTCCTCTGCCTGGGTGCCGGGGCCTAAATATCTGAGAATGGACTGTTCCAGTGGTGGGTGACGGGAAGCCAGATTCTCTGCTATGGAACCTCTCTCCAATTGATTTTGGTTAATTTTTATTTATTTAATTTTTATTTTAATTAATTTCCCTATCCACATTTGTTTGCAGGGGATTTACCTACATGTTGCTGCCTTTTGCAGCCCTCTAGCCCTTTCCTGGGCTGTTTTACAGCCGTTTTAGTGCCGAAAAGTTCGGGTCCCCATTGACTTCAATGGGGTTCGGGTTCGGGACGAAGTTCGGATCGGGTTCGGATCCCGAACCCGAACATTTCCGGGATGTTCGGCCGAACTTCTCGAACCCGAACATCCAGGTGTTCGCTCAACTCTAGTAGTGAGACGTTTTCCTTTTTTGTCAAGTTTTGAGTCTCCTCTTTGCAACAACACTCTTTTTACTAGTTTGTCTTCATCCTTTTGAACTACTAGAACTTTGGCCAATTTCCATTGACTCCTAGGTAAATCTTCTTCTTTCACTAACACTATGTCACCAACTTGGACATTTCTTCTGGGTGTTTGCCATTTACTTCCTCCATCAATTCCAAAACTGTTCTGATAGTAATTGAACTCTTCTCCATCTCCTTTTGGCATATACATCCTCTTTAGTGAACTTGCCAAGTGGTGGCTGTATGTTATCAGACTTAAGGCGAAGTAGATGTTTGGGAGTTAAAGGGTCTAAACTTGTTGGATCGTTGATGTTATCAACTGTAAGTGGACAAATGTTAACAATAGACATAACTTCATAGAATAGGGTCCTAAGTGAAGCATCATCTATTCTTCCAGCATTCTTTTTTAACACTGAACTTAACACATTTCTTACAGTTCTGATTTGTCTTTCCCAAACTCCTCCTGTATGGCTTGCATGTGGAGCATTCATATGAAAGTCACACTGTTTCTCTAACAAATACTCAGTTATTTTTTCTTTATCGATCTCTTTTAGAGCTTTCTTAAATTCATTCTTTGCTCCGACAAAATTAGATCCTTGGTCAGGTCTAAGATCTCTGATGGTACCTCTAATGGCTATGAAACCTCTCAAGGCGTTGATGAATGCGTCAGTTGACATATCCTCTAACATTTCCAGATGAATTTCTCTGGAGTTCAGACATGTAAATATTAGACCATATATCATGTACTTCTTGCAGTTCTGTTTGGTGATGAATGGGCCAAAACAATCCATTCCGCTATAAAGAAATGGTGGGGATGAGTTTACACGATCTGCCGGTAAATCTGCTATTCTTTGTTCTTCGGTAGGTCTACGTGCCTTTCTGCAGACTACACATTTACTTTGCTATAACTTTGCTTCCTTTCACTATCCAGTAACCACCTTCTCTCAAACAGCTTAGGGCTCTTTCACACCTGCGTTCTTTTCTTCCGGCATAGAGTTCCATCGCCGGGGCTCTATGCCGGAAGAATCCTGATCAGTTTTATCCTAATGCATTCTGAATGGAGAGAAATCCGTTCAGGATGCATCAGGATGTCTTCAGTTCAGGACCGGAACGTTTTTTCGCCGGAGAAAATACTGCAGCATGCTGCGCTTTTTGCTCCGGCCAAAAATCCTGAACACTTGCCGCAAGGCCGGATCCGGATTTAATGCCCATTGAAAGGCATTGATCCGGATCCGGCTTTAAGCTAAATGTCGTTTCGGCGCATTGCCGGATCCGACGTTTAGCTTTTTCTGAATGGTTACCATGGCTGCCGGGACGCTAAAGTCCTGGCAGCCATGGTAAAGTGTAGTGGGGAGCGGGAGGGCAGTATACTTACCATCTGTGCGGCTCCCGGGGCGCTTCAGAGTGATGTCAGGGCGCCCCACATGCATGGATGACGTGATTGCATGGCACGCTCTGAGGTCATTCTGGAGCGCCCCGGGAGCCGCACGGACTGTAAGTATACCGCTCCCCCGCTCCCGACTACTACTATGGCAACCAGGACTTTAATAGCATCCTGGCTGCCATAGTAACACTGAACGCATTTTGAAGACGGATTCATCTTCAAATGCTTTCAGTTCACTTGCGTTTTTCCGGATCCGGCGTGTAATTCCGGCAAGTGGAGTACACGCCGGATCCGGACAACGCAAGTGTGAAAGAGGCCTTAGGGTAAAGCTTCTTCCTTGATGGAAGGATATGTTGTGGTAGTGATCAATAATCAATCTTGTGAAGGTAGATATTTTGGGTAGAATTGCTGGATACTTCACTCTGCTAGGTAATGATGCATTTTCCAGTCTCCCTCCCACCTTCAGTATACCATTCTGCAGAACAAGATTAAGCTTGTACAATGGGTGGTTGTTGGAAGCCTTTTAGGTTCTTGACTAAGTCTCTTCAACTCTTAAACTCAAATGCAATAGCACTCTGCAAATGGCTACTGGTAGGCGCTATATAAGCAGACTCAGTTTTATACTGACTTTAAAACCAGCCTCCAGGGCAGACTAACTGGTCAGGTGTGCATGACTGCATGGAGATCGCCACGCCTCCAATATATACTACAAAGAAAAAGATTTGGGGGGTTCAGTCAGCACAACCCTGTATGCAGGTGCACATTGCTATGGCAAAATACAGATACAAACGCAAAAACACAAATGCAATAGCACTCTGCAACCAGCACTCTGCCCTGCCTCTATGCTGGATGTTGAATGAGGCATTAGTGTACATTTTGGCCAAAGCGTAATAAGCCACTCACCACGTCAAGGTCGCCTCTATGAGTGGTCCCTAACACTAGTTCCTACCTGTTATGGGCCATGACAGCCACACAAAGTCCAGGGAGCGCAGGTACAGCATGCACGCCAGGCACACTCTGCTTTTAACCCCGTCCGGTGCCATCACAGCTTCCATCGGATCCAGGGATGCAAGTACCAACATGCATGCTGAGCCTACTGTATACTTCTCCTGGAGCCAAATGGCTACTGGTAGGCGCTATATAAGCAGACTCAGTTTTATACTGACTTTAAAACCAGCCTCCAGGGCAGACTAACTGCTCAGGTGTGCATGACTACGTGGAGATCGCCACGCCTCCAATATATACTACAAAGAAAAAAATGTGGGGGGTTCAGTCAGCACAACCCTGTATGCAGGTGCACATTGCAATGGCAAAATACAGATACAAACGCAAAAACACAAATGCAATAGCACTCTGCAACCAGCACTCTGCCCTGCCTCTATGCTGGATGTTGAATGAGGCATTAGTGTACATTTTGGCCAAAGCGTAATAAGCCACTCACCACGTCAAGGTCGCCTCTATGAGTGGTCCCTAACACTAGTTCCTTCCTGTTATGGGCCATGACAGCCACACAAAGTCCAGGGAGCGCAGGTACAGCATGCACGCCAGGCACACTCTGCTTTTAACCCTGTCCGGTGCCATCACAGCTTCCATCGGATCCAGGGATGCAAGTACCAACATGCATGCTGAGCCCACTATATACTTCTCCTGGAGCCAAAGGGCTACTGGTAGGCGCTATATAAGCAGACTCAGTTTTATACTGACTTTAAAACCAGCCTCCAGGGCAGACCAACTGGTCAGGTGTGCATGACTGCATGGAGATCGCCACGCCTCCAATATATACTACAAAGAAAAAAATGTGGGGGGTTCAGTCAGCACAACCCTGTATGCAAGTGCACATTGTTTTACAAATTATTGTGAATTTTTTTAACTTACAACTATTAGACAAAGAAGATTATAGCACTATATTAGCTAAATTGCTCTATATTCTTTTTTTTTTTTTTCGAATATTCCCTATATTGCTATAACTTCGTTTTTTTCGAATATTCGTAATATTGTAAAACAAGAATATATGGCAATCGCAAGTCTGTACTTCACATACAATGAACCTGCTATCACAAGTCCATACTTCGCATGCAGTGAACCTGTTATCCACCTCCAGCCTGTAGTCAGATCTCGCCTTGAGCAAACGACCGCCCACTCCAAACCGGGTCAAGATTACCTTCACAAAAGGACAGAGGGATGGTGCAATACCCTCAACAGTCAGAGGTAATAAAGTTTTATTTTACTCACATATTCCAAAGTTTTCACATGCGTATAAGATTGCCCGACCCGGGTTTCACAGTTAGCTTCGTCAGGGGCTGCGGTTTCTTTGTACTAAGAAAGGATGACCATATATTTCATAAAAATTTTCTCAAGCTTGCTTGTAGGCTTCTTCATCTCTTCTATAGAAGTTACCTTCAAGAACTCCCTTTGCTTCCCCACCAACATATCTCTGAAGGTAGAATAACTTGTTAACTGGACTGCAGCAATGATGCTCAATGATCATTTCAAAACTTGCCTTCCACTCTATGAACTTAAATATGTCTTTTGAAAATACAGTGGGTTCCGGAATGGAAAGTCTAGCGAGGACTTCTTTCTGCATTTCCAGACTTTTCAATTGTTGGCGCTCTGCTTCCATTTCAGCTTCCATTTGATGGAGCTGTGCCCCCTTTTCAGATTCCATCCGATAGCGTTGTGCATCCTTTTCAGCTTGCATCTGATGGCGTTGTGCATCCTTTTCAGCCATCAGTTGGCGCTGTGCCTCGATGGCAGCTTCCATTTCAATTTCTAGCGAAGGAAGTCACACTTGAGATTGTGATTCTCCCTAAAGACCTAGCATAGTCTCTCATAAAAAGCTCATTCATTCTACGTTTTGCTTTATTTCATAATTAACTGCAGATGAAAGTTCTCTCGTGAGCTTTATTAAATCTTTAGTGACTGCAGTACATGAGTCCATGTTCCTTACAATATCCTGGGAACGTGTCGTAAAGGACCGCAGGTTGAAATATACTACCATAAGCTCTGATTCAGATTCTTCTACCGTCTCTACCATATCACTCAAGTTCCTTTTTATACTTTATTGCTTTAGCTTTTTACGAATGTCTTTAATGTATAATTTCCACTTATCATACATTCGGGCAAACTTTTTCTCTTTTAATGCTGCTTCTTACTCCAAATTTTCCAACATCTTTGGGGTTGGTTTTCTGGCACGTGATGAACGCCTTAGTTCATCTGCTTGGGCTATATTTGTTTGAGTCAATACTAGTGCTGCATCAGACTCTTCTACCTCAGACAGGTTCCTTTGCTCTTCAACTTCTACTCTATCTATCTTTGCATCCTCTAATACAGGCATGGTAATACTAGGCTCAGACATTTCACTTTAAATGTAATATTGACAAATGCAAATATAAGTGACTTTCACTTTAAATGTAACAGCGATAAATGCAAGCAATAAATGACTTTCACTTTAAATGCAATAGAGTCTATGTATTACAAACTGTCCTTTTGTCTTTTATTCCTGAACACGAAAATGTCTCTTTATACCAAAACCTATGTGCAATGATAAGTAATAAAAGGAAAGCTCTGACCTTATTCTGAAGAGCAGGAACAAATGTCAGTCTTAAAGGAGACGTGTCTTTTCTTGCTGATACGATGCTCTGCGCTGACTAGCGATAATCTGTGATGACTTGCGATGCTCTGTGATGACTTGCGATGCTCTAGGCAGACTTGCGATGCTCTAGGCAGACTTGCGATGCTCTAGGCAGACTTGCGATGCTCTGTGCAGTTTGACTAATGCACACTTTCTATTGCCTCTATGGTAGCTCCGCTAAGGTGTCTTTGCTTGCTGACTCAGGGAACAGTTGCTGCGCGGTGGTATATGCTGGCGCTTCGCTGCTCTAATGTGCTCTTTACTGTACAAGTTGAGGAGCGCTATCGCTTCGCCTTCTGAGGGTAATAGTTCCACTGTGGCAGGCGCAGCACTATGAAGTGCGTTTTGTGCTGTGGCATTAGAAGAATTTTGATATCTGACTTTTTAGTCTAACCAGACTGTCTATTACTCTGTAATTCCTATAGCACCGTTCTTTGGAAGCAGTAGGTTTAAAGAGCGCATCAAATGCTTGAAATAATTTCTTTATTAACTTCAACTTTTCTTCATATATAACAATGCCGCCTCCGCAGCAGATAGTCCATGTACAAAACACGTATTGAATAAAGTATCATAAAATGGCGGTATGCATAAGATGGTGGTTCAACTGTTCAATCTTGTCATTCAACATAAAATGCTGTTCAAGACTCCTGCCTAGCAACAACAGTTTAACTATTTGCTTTCTGTTATTTCTGCTGTATCATTAAGCTTACCTTAAATTATTGTCATCGCCAGTTTTGTGAGAAGGTCTGGCAGACGTCCTTCTCTACCTCTTGCATGATGTTCTTTGTTTTGGTTTCACTTTGTCATCTCCTTTCCTTCTCCCAGGTGTCACCTATTTAGACTAATTGTCTCCCTTTATATTCCCTCCCATACTGCCTCACTTTGCGGTTTATACTACTTCCTGGATGAAGTGTTCACTGCTGGAGGCTGCTGCTGCTGTTTACTCAGATAAGTCTTTTCATGTATTGTGTTTCCTTGCTGGCTTGATTCTAGGTGACCCTGACTCGGTCCGTATTAAGTGCAGAGAGCCGGTGGTTGTGTCCCCTCACTGTTATAGGGTTTTCAGGTGTCACACAGTCTTAGGTACGTGGGCATGCAATCGTCTACCATTGAGACCCTTGCATGGGCATAGCAGTCAGGGAGAGCTCCTTAGTTTGGTATTAAGCCAGTCGGACGTCTATTCATAAGTTCCAGCTATCTGCAACATCATCTGTGACAATTATATCATAACTATTAAAGGCATATGATCTTTTCTGCTTTTGTGAACACAATATATAACAGTTTTATTACATCCAATCATGAAGTCACTGACAATAACTCTGCTTTTGTCTTTAACACACAAACATAGGAACTGTATTAAGGTTATTGGCACGTTTAGCTGTATAAACATATAAGTTATATTAGCAACCTAGAACAGGTCTTAGCTGGCCAGCTACACTCCCACCAAAATTATCTATAATTCTATGTTCTCAGTGGTAGATTTATTTTTAAACATATTCAATTTATGTTCAGTATATGCTTTAAATTTATTTGGTCAACCTTACTGAATACAACTGCAAATACAGTGGCATGCAAAGCATTTTAGTTACTGCCCCTTTAAGAGGCACAGTATGTTTATTGGTTTTAACACTAAAATTAGGTAAAGGACCTTGTTGTTTTCGATACACAAAAAAAGTGTGCAATTTCTTAACACTGCCAAATAACAAAAAAAAACTAAATAGAACACTGAATAAATGAGGTATCTTTCCTCTTTAAAAGGTACCTTTACACAAGCCAATTATCGTGTAACTTATCCTAAAAACCAAGCGAAACTGCACAATTAGTAAGCAGTGTAAAAGCAATGACCGATAGAGCGTCAACCAATAATCGGTAGATTTATTGCTGGTTTGATCGTTTGTGTGGGCACAAAAATCATCGTTGGACATTAATGATTTCATACGTGTAACCAGGAATCGTTCAGCACGCACAATTACAATTACATTTGTTTAAATGCAACTGTTTGCTTTACAGACGATGGAATATGCAATCAAAATTACGATTTTGTGAACGATAATCGGCTTGTCTAAAAGGGTCATTGCTGAAACGTTCATTACACCAAGAAATGACTCTTTTGTCAGTCAATCGTATAGACCAGGGATGGCCAACCTGCGGCTTTCCAGCTGTTGTAAAACTAACTCCCACCATGCCCTGTTGTAGGCTGATAGCTGTAGGCTGTGTGGACTTGCTAGGAGTTGTAGTTTTGCAACAACGGGAGAACCTTAGGTGGGCCATCCCTTGTATAGACCATCGACTTATGTAAAGGTACCTTATTCTCCTGTTTGACTCAGAGATTACACTCCAGACTATTTACTTCACACAGTCTCATAGCAAACTCTTGAAGACCACTGTGTAATTGGCAACAATTTCTGTAACAGACCCTGCTCTCAATGGCTTTATCTCTCCCTCACAGTCCCTGTGTCTCAAGGGTTCACTCTTTGTCACAGTTGCCTCCAGAATACAGTTCAGTTCAGACAATCTCACTAGGAGATACTTTGACAACTCCTTAGGTCCACTCTACCTTCACTCACTCTGACAGCATGTTTACTCTTATGGGCTCCCATTGCACCATTCCTACACTGTCTATTCCACCCAGTCCAGTTTGGTTAGGATGGTACAATGAAGCCAAATCTCAGGCCTGCAGGAAAGCCATGCCTTTCTGTAGCCATCTTTCTCGCCTACCAATACAGGGATCTCTCTCAACAGGACCTATCTACAATCATGGACAGCACAGTGGCTAATCAATCTTATAGGTTTGAATCTTCTATAGTGAAAAAGTATTTGCCCCTCACCCAATTTATTAAACTTTTGCTAATTTCCACATTGAAATATTTCAGACCTTCTAATTTTAATATGGCTGCTGCTGTTGGGGGTGCAGATCATCGGAAGAACTAGTTGAGTATTTACTGTTATTTTTGTATTTCCTGTGAAAGGGGCACATCTGGTCATAACTATTGTGAAGGGCGCACACTGTGGGCACTACTATGATGAAGGGGGCAGAATGTGGGCATAACTACTGTGAAAGGCTACTTTGAGGTGGCATAAAGGGGAAATAAGTACTGTGTGAGGCATTAAGGGGGCTGGGTGGAATTGGGTGTGTATAGTTATGTTTTGGGCAGAGTTAGAGACATGGCCTAGTATGATTTTTTTTTTACAACGTGCGCTACACATATTGTTCCTTCTTATGCTTTTCAAAAGTTGAGAGGTTTGCATATATATGACACCAATAGCTGTTTTTCATGTCTGTGTTTTCCTTTTCCCTGTCTGGGCATCAGACTATCCAGGCCTATCTGTTTACATTCAGAGCTTCCTGTTTTGTTGAAAACCTAACTTTATTGATAAACAAGCCTGGCTGCTCTGCAGAGTGATAAGTCACAGGCTGACCCCACACCCACACTGTTCAGTCTGCAGGAGCTACGCAAACTACACCTCCTGTGGTCATGTTACTACAGCCAAAGATGAATCCTGCCAGGATATTTCTTCACAAAATAAGTATGCCATCCATGTGCGATATGCATTTTTGTGCAGACACATTGACTTCTATGGGTTAAAGGTCTGCAGTTTGAGGAGGACCAGAATAGGACATGTTCAATCTTTTGCGGAACTGACTGTATCACAGTAATTTATGATACAGCCAGTTTCTTATGTGATCGTGGGGTATGTAAACATAATTATGTGAGGGAAGTACAATGGCCCCGCAGTCAGGTAAAGTTGTTGTATACACTATAGTGCAGGTGTCGGGAACAAGGAAGGCCAGCAGGTGATGGTGACTTCAACAATGACGCAACAATTCCTGCAGAAGAGAGGGAGGGAGGAAGACCGCGAGGGCCCGGAAGACCTGGAAACGCTGAATGAGTGGTTAAGTAAATGTGAATAAGATCCAAGAAACGCTGTTGGTGAGGGTAAGTATGACTGTTCTGATCTTCTCTCCATAGGCTGGATTCAGGTCCCATTTTTTGGGAATGGTTGAAGAACCCCTTTAATTTTGTTTCTTTTAGACATTCTGAGGTGGACTTGCTTGTGTGTTTTGGATCGTTTCCCTGCTGTATAACCCAAGTGCACTTGAACTTTAAGTCATGAACTGAAAGACGGATATTCTCCTTCAGCATTTTCTGCTAGAGAGCAGAATTCATGGTTCTATTAATTATGACAAGTCATGCAGATCCAGCAGAAGCAAAGCAGCTCTAGGTAATCACATTACCAGCATTATATTTGACTATTGGTATCATGTTTTTATGGTGAAAAGATAGCTTTGGGACCCATGTCTTCTAAAAAGTTCCACCTTTTAACCATCAGTGCACAAAATATTATCTCAAATGTCTTGGGATCATCTAGATGTTTTCTTTTGGTAAATGTGCCTTTGGTTCTTTTTAGTCAGCAGTGGTTTGCGCATTGTATCTCTACCATGGATGTCATTTTTGCCCTATTTCTTTCTTATTGTAGAATTGTGTACATTGACCTAAAGATCGCTTTAGGGTACTTTCACACTAGCGTTTTTCTTTTCCGGCATAGAGTTCCGTCACAGGGGCTCTATACCGGAAAAGAACTGATCAGGCATATCCCCATGCATTCTGAATGGAGAGTAATCCGTTCAGTTTGCATCAGGATGTCTTCAGTTCAGTCGTTTTGACTGATCAGGCAAAAGAGAAAACCGTAGCATGCTACGTTTTTTTCTCCGGCGAAAAAAACTGAAGACATGCCTGAACGCCGGATCCGGCATTTTTTCCCATAGGAATGTATTAGCGCCGGATCCGGCATTCAGAATACCGGAATGCCGGAGCCGTCGTTCCAGCATGCGCAGATCGGTAAAAATGCGAAAAATGTACAAGACGGATCCGTCGGTCCGCATGACAAGCGGAGAGACGGATCCGTCCTTGCAATGCATTTGTGAGACGGATCCGCATCCGGATCCGTCTCACAAATGCTTTCAGGCAGCAGCAGATCGGCGGATCCGGCGGCCAGTTCCGACGACGGAACTGCCCGCCGGATCACACTGCCGCAAGTGTGAAAGTAGCCTTACATGGGGTGACAGAGCAGCATATTGTCAGGAAGGAGGCGTTGCTTCCTGAAAATCTGCTGCTTGCTGGTGGAGGAGACCATGATCTCCTCCAAAGTATAGGGAGGAGAGATCGCTAGTGCCATCACTCTTTCCTATACTGACTTTTTTGCCGACAACAAATCGTGTTTACACAGCACAATCTGCTGCCAGCAAACAGCTATTTTTGCGTGTGCGCAAATGATCAGATTACCGGATGAACGAGCGTTTCGCTCGTTCATCGGATACTCAATGGTACATTTACACAGCCAGATAATATCTAACAAGCGTTCCTATAAACACTCATTAGCAATTACCTTTAGGATTCTCAGCCTGTGTTAAGGGCCTTTTAATGAAGCAAGTGTAGCTTTCAGCTCTTTAGATGCTTGTCTGGCTTCTTTCGTGACCTCTGAATGAGTCGTCAGTGCACTCTTGAAATTTTGGTAGACTGGCCAGTCCTTGTAGGTTTCACCAGTACCCAAATCTTTCTCCATTTATAGATTGTGTCTCTCACTGGGGCTCACTGGCATCTCAGAGCCTTAGCAAAAGATGTGTAACTCTTTCCAGACCACTAGATGTCAATGACTTTGTTTTATATCTGTATTTGAACGTCTTTAGAACGTGGCATCATGTGCTGTTTTTGAGATTTTCTAGCCTGCTTCAAATTGTAAGGTTCTATTTTAGTGATGTTTAGGTTCAACTGGTCTACCAGTAATCATGCCTGGGTGTGGCTAATGAAATTCAACTAAGTTGTCAATTGAATTTGGTTAACTGGTTCATTAAGGGGCACATTTATAAAGACCGGCGTTTTAGATGCCAATCTTAATAAAGCCCTTACCTGGTGGTTCCGCCGAAGTTATGGAGAGTCGCCGGTTTCTTCATAACTTCGGCGGATCCTCTGCCAGTTCTTAATGTAAGACTGCTTCCTAACTGTCTTACATTTAGACCTTTTTCTACGCCTAAACCAGGCGTAGAAAATGCTAAATGAGACGACCCTACCAGACCATCCCCTTTCTGCTGGCGTGAGCAGGGAAAAGCAGCAGATTGCGGCGCATTTCAGTATTATAAATGACTCTTTAGGGTACTTTCACACTAGCATTTTTCTTTTCCGGCATAGAGTTCCGTCCTAGGGGGTCTATACCTGAAAATAACTGATCAGTTTTATCCTAATGCATTCTGAATGGAGAGCATTCCATTCAGGATGCATCAGGATATCTTCAATTCAGTCTTTTTGACTTTTCAGGATGGAGATAATTCCAAAGCATGCTGCGGTTTAATCTCTGGCCAAAAAAACTGAACACTTGCCTGAATGCCAGATCCGGCATTTTTTTCCCATAGGAATGTATTAGTGCCGGATCTGGCATTCAAATTGCTGCGTTGACGGATCCGGTGTTCCATGCACAGACCTTTAAAATATAAAAATAAATACCGGATCCGTTTTGCCTGATGACACCAGAAAAACAGATCCGGTATTGCAATGCATTTTTCTGACTGATCGGGCATTTTTCTGACTGATCAGAATCCTGATAAGTCTGAAAGATGCCTGATCAGTCAGAAAAAATGACATGCGTTTGCATACAGTTTGGTTCAGGCAATGGAACTGCCTGACGGAATCAAACAACGCAAGTGTGAAAGTACCCTTAGGCTACTTTCACACTAGCGGCACGGACCTCCGGCAGGCTGTTCCGTCGGTTGAACAGCCTGTTGGATCCGTCATGCCAATAGTGAACGTGTGCCCCCGGACTGCTGCTCCGTACCCATTGACTATAATGGGGGCGGAGTTCCGGCGGAGGCACGGCAGCACACTGCAATAGGCTGCCGGAATAAATGTCGGACATGTCATAGTTTTATTCCGGCAGCCTCTCTCCGTGCCTCTGCCGGAACTCCGCTCCCATAATAGTCAATGGGGACGGAGAGGCAGTCCGGGGGCACACGTTCACTAGCGGCAGAACGGATCCGACGGAACAGCCTGCCGGAAGTCCGTGCCACTAGTGTGAAAGTAGCCTAAGTATCTAAAGGAGCAATTACTTTTTACATACAGGACCAGGTAGGGCTGAACAGCATTTTGTGTTTACTTGGGTTATGTTCGTCTAATATTAAAAGCCGTTTGAGCTGAAATATTCAAGTGTGGCAAATATGCAAAAATAGAAGAAAATGTCAGGGAGCAAATACTTTTTCACAGCACTGTACCCAGAGAAATGCATACACAATGAAACCTCTCTGATAAGACCATAATTTTATCAAAACAAGAATACTTGTAACTGATTTTCACGTCTATCATATAATATTCTGTACATACTGAAGGACCAGTGCTTGAAAGTCATGCAGTATTTTAACCACTTAGTGACCAGCCTGTTTTGGGCCTGACTGACCAAGCATTTTAATTCCCTTTTCTTCGTCACTTTCCAAGAGCTATAACTTTTTTATTTTTCCTTCTATATAGCTGTATGAGGGCTTATTTTTTGCAGGACAGGAGTTTTTAATGTCATCATTTTAGGGTACACATAACTTCATGATTAACGTTTATTAACTCTTTCTGGGAGAAAGATGGGAAAAAAATAAAATACTGCCCCTGAGTTTTTACATTATAAATTTTACAGTGTTCATTTTTCGGTATAAAAAACATAATATCTTTATTCTCTGGGTCCGTACAATTACAGAGATGTTTTATTACTTTTGTGCAATGAAACCCCTTTTTTTTAAAAGAAAGAAAATCTTTTTGCATCGTCGCATCCCAAGACCCATGACTTTTTTTATTTTTCTTTCCATGGAGTTTTGTAAGGGTAGATTTTTGCAGGATGACTTGCAGTTTTAATTGGTATTATTTTGGAGTAAATTACGCTTTTTGATCGCTTGTTATTACGTTTTCTTCGGTGGCAACTAAGAATAAATTAGTAATTGTCTTCTTTTTTTTTTTTTTTTTATGGCGTTCACCATAGGGGATAATTTACATGATATCATGACAATGTAGTGTGGGTCATTACAAACGCGACAATACCAAATTTCTGGGAAAGATTTTTTTTTTCTATTTTTTTCATTGAAAAACAACATTTTCAATGGGAAAAAAGCAAATTTTTTTTAACTAGAATTTATTTAATCAATGTGTTTTTTTCCTTTTTTTTTTTACCACAAGGGGACTATACCACAACCATACTATAACATTTTGATTGCTTTTAAAATACAATGCACTATTCCTATAGTGCATTGCATTTTAATGTCAGTACTTTACTGACAATGACCAGCAGGCTGCACCAGAAAGGCACAGCTTGCTGAAAAATACTCAAGGCTGGCTTGGGGCCTATACCTTACCCCAGCCAGCCTTTACACACATCGGTACCCTGCAATCACATTTGCGGGGTGCCAATGGGAGACAGAGGGAGTCCACTTCCTCTGTCACCGCTTTACATGTGGAGGGGGCCACTACCCAGGGCATGTAAAGGGTTAAACAGCCTGGATTGGCACTCCGTGGCCGTCGTGCCGGTTTCCTTTTTTTTTTGCGGACCCATTGACTTTCAATGGGTCCGTGGAAAAATCTGAAAATGCACCGTTTTGCAGCCGAGACCGTGATCCATGTATCCTGTCCGTCAAAAAAATATGACCTGTCCTATTTTTTGGACGGACAACGGTTCACGGACAATGGGTCCGTGAAAGAACACGAATGCACACAAGATTGGCATCCGTGTCCGTGATCCGTGGCCGTAGGTTACTTTCATACAGACGGATCCGAAGATCCGTCTGCATAAAAGCTTTTTCAGAGCTGAGTTTTCACTTCGTGAAAACTCAGATCCGACAGTATATTCTAACACAGAGGCGTTCCTATAGTGATGGGGACGCTTCTAGTTAGAATATACTAAAATAACTGTGTACATGACTGCCCCCCGGTTGCCATGGTTACTTAGCAATTTGTAGAAGCATTATACTTACCTGCGAGCTGCGATGTCTGTGTCCGGCCGGGAGCTCCTCCTACTGGTAAGTGACAGATCATTAGGCAATGCACCGCGCAGACCTGTCACTTACCAGTAGGAGGAGCTCCCGGCCAGACACAGACATCGCAGCTCGCAGGTAAGTATGATGCTTCTACAAATTGCTAAGTAACCATGGCAACCGGGACTGCAGTAGCATCCCGGTTGCCATGGTTACCAATCGGAGCCCCAGCGATTAAACTGGGACTCCGATCGGTACTCTCCACTGCCACCAATGATAGGGGGGGATATTTTAATTAGGAGGGGGTGGGAGGGGAGAGGGCCCACTGGCCACCAACGAGTTAACCACAGGGGAGGGGGGGGCCCACTGGCCACCAATGAGTTAACTACAGGGGAGGGAGGGGGGGCTGCTGGCCACCAACGAGTTAACTACAGGGGAAGGAGGGGGGGGACCACTGGCTACCAACGAGTTAACTACAGGGGAGGGAGGGGGGGGCTGGCTACCAACGAGTTAAATAC